>NW_028318058.1:621944-1243888 GCF_062004578.1 Staurois parvus
ACGGAGGACTACAACTCCCAGAAGGAAGTGCGCCCTATTAATGCCCAACCTAAACCGAATCAAGAATCAGGAAGGCAGAATCCCCACCCATCTTGAGGCGGTGCTCCACTTCTTTAGGTGGTGGGCGCGATTTGTCAGCTACAGATGGAGCTGACCGGGGTGCCGGAGGCACAGTTCGGATGCTAATAGGAGCCGGGCGGGCGCTAGCAGGGCGCAAGGCGGGCAGAGGTTAGGCGAGAACATTGCGCCGGGCATGAGCCGTGTTTGTCCAGTCATGTTGGTACCTCTAGCGCCTCCTCTCGCCTCTCCCGCTTTCTCGGTAGTTGACAAGCTCCGCCCACAAGCTCTAGAAGTGGAGCGTCGCACTCAAGGATAGATTATGGGCGGAGATTCCGTCATGCCTCTTCCTGATTCGCTAATGGCGCTCAGGGCGGGGAGAAGGGAGGTGCTAGTAGTCGATGGAATCATATCGCAGGGTAGGAAGCCCCCACTGACTGTAGGGTCGCGCATTCCCTGCCCCACTGGAAACGCCTACAAAGGGGAGTGGCCACACTGCAGCCCCGCCTAGTTGCACGGACGTTCGATCTCCTCCAATCAAATGGACACACAGCGATCGGTCGGTGGGTTGTGATGTGGCAGCGTGGTCGGAAACACCGAGCCGGGATCGGTCCCCCATGAAATGACTGGATTCTTCCTGTGTCTGGGTTTTCCTCCTAATAAAGGACTTTTTCTAAGTGTGGTGTCTCTCGTCTCTATTGCTGGATTGGATGGTTGTGAAGGAGCAACAAGGTGTACTATGTACCCCATACTGTTCCACGGAGGGGGCGGGATCTGGGGCCCTCTTACTTTTCAGGGGACTTCCACATTCTGATAAGTCACCCACCGAACCTCACAACCACCGGGCCAGAGTTGTGATGAAGAGGCCCTTGTCCTCATCAACATGGGGGCCGGCTACTGTGCCTGGGGTCACCCCTGCCAGGGACCCCCCATGTTGAGGGCATGTGGCCCGGTAAGATTCAGGAGGGGGGGGCTGCATGCCCACCCCCCCTTTCCTGGCCTGCCAGGCATTGTGCTCGGATGAAGGGTCTGGTAGGGCTTCTGGGGGGAACCCTACGCTAAATTTTTCACTGGTGTTCCCCTTAAAAGCCTTACCAAATCTGAAGGGCCTGGTATGACATATGGGGGCACCTCCGCATTTTGTTTTATGGGGTCTGATATGGGGGACCCCATGGATGTTTTTGAAATTCCAGTCAGACTAGTCTTAAAGAGCCTGCTATGGCTTTTTTGGGGGGACTATACACACATTTGTCACATTTATAGGGCCTGGTGTGGCTTTTAGTGGGGACCGCACACATTTTGGGAATTCTAGTCAGAGCAGACCTAAAGGGCCTGGCATGGCTTTTGGGGGACCGCATGCATATTTTTGGAATTTCAGCCAGAGAAGACCTAAAGGGCGTGGTATGGCTTTTGACCCCATTCATTTTTGGGGGTTCCAGTCAGGCCAGGCCCAAAGAGTCCAGTATGGCTTTTGGTGGGAGGGGTACACATGCATAACTTTGGGGGGCCACTCACTTCAGACCTAAAATGTCTGGTTTGGGTTGTTTTGATGAAGCGGGGGGAGGGTTGCAGCAAGACCAGACCTGAAGGGCCTGGTATGACTTTTGGCAGGGAGGGACCCCACACCATTTTGAGGGGTTCCAGTCACATCAGACCTTAAGGGCCTTGTATGACTTTTGGGGGACCTACAGTGAAGGAAATAAGTATTTGATCCCATGCTGGTTTTGAATGTTTGCCCACTCACAAAGAAATGATCAGTCTAAAAATCAAATGGTAGGTGTATTGTAACACAGAGACAGAATAGCAACAACAATTTCAAAAGAAATGCATGTCTAAAAAATGATGCACTGATTTGCATGTTCATGAGGGAAATAAGTATTTGATCTCCTTCACAAAACAGTACTTGGTGGCCAATCCCTTGTTGGCAATCACGTTTTCACCACCATGTTTGACAGTTGGGATGGTGTTCTTGGGGTCATAGGCAGCATTCATCCTCCTACAAACACGGCGAGTTGAATTGATGCCAAAGAGCTTGATTTTGGTCTCATCTGACCACAGCACTTTCAACCAGTCCTCCTCTGCATTATTCAGGTGATCAGTGGTAAACTTCAGACGGTCCTGGACATGTGCTTTCTTGAACAGAGGGACCTTGCGGGCACTGCAGGATTTCAATCCTTGTTGCGTAGTGTGCTACCAATTGTTTTCTTGGTGACTGTGGTCCCAGCTGCCTGGAGATCATTGACAAGATCCTCACGTGTAGTTCTGGGATAATTCCTCACTGTTCTCATCATCATTGACACTCCACGAGGTGAGATCTTGCACGGTGCACCAGATCTAGGGAGACTGACAGTTGTTTTGCGTTTCTTATATTTGCGAACGATTGCACCAACTGTTGTCGCCTTCTCACCAAGCTGCTTGGCGATAGTTTTGTAGCTCAGTCCAGCCTTGTGTAGGTCTACAATCTCGTCCCTGACATCCTTGGAAAGCTCTTTGGTCTTCTCCATGGTGGAGAGTTTGGAATCTGATTGTTTAATTGCTCCCATGGACAGGTGTCTTTTATACAGGTAACAAAATGAGATTAGCAGCACTCCCTTTAAGAGACTGCTTCTAATCTCAGCTTGTTACCTGTATGAAAGACACCTGGTAGCCAGAAATCCTGCTAAATGATAGGGGATCAAATACGTATTTCCCTCGTGAACATGCAAATCAGTGCATCATTTGTTAGACATTCATTCAAAGTCAGCAGGGGATCAAATACTTATTTCCTTCACTGTATATATCTAACTAGAGCTCGGACACTAATAAGGGCCATGGCTGAAAACATCCCAAAATACCACCATGAAATAGAACGCTCCTCTATCTCTCCTCTCCATCCCCCACAAAGGAAATGATGACACAAGGAATAACCACAGGAAAAAACGCACCAAAATGCAATAGGAGAGGAATAAAACGCAGATAAACGTTGGTGAATGTATGTGAGAGTTTCTGCACAAACGTGTGACGAGTCCTATATGAGAGGAGGAGGGGAGGAGAGGAGTACAGGGATATGGGGGAGGACGTCTCCAATGTCATGGGGCATTCTCTGTGTGCGCCCCCCCCCCCCCAACGCAGGACATTGGTGGGAAGTGAAGCCTTCGGACATGGAGCACACTGCCTTGTACCTGGACAAGGTGGCCGAATGCTGGTGGTGGACTTGAATGGGTCACATTCAGCAGGCACTAGGCCCATCCAAAGCAACAGGTGGGAGATTCCTGCTGCAGCCACTAAGCCAAACATTGCCGCCACGCCATGACTACACCCTTGGACACTGCCTCTGCAGCTACAGGGGGAGGGGTTGGGGGCCAAGAAAAATGCAGCTCATTCGGGAGGTTTTACTGCCCCTCAACCACTAGTGTGAACAAGTCCTTCTGCAGGGGGTTGAGGCATGGTGCTCCAGGTTTTTAATAGTTAACACATATGGTGTGGAGGTGACATAACTCCTACGAGCCACCTCTCAAATGCTTTTATAAAGAGATCTCCTGTGGATTGCTTTTCAGAAGACAACATGTGTAAACAAGGCCTTAGAGGAATCGCTATCTGACCATAGGTAGGCTGGGGCAGCATGAAGTGTGGGCTCCGTACTTCTATGGAACATCAGGGAAATGTACCGGGAAGGAGATCACAGCAGGTCAAAGCTCTACCAATTCCCCAGCATTCAGTCCAGCTATTCAGCTCTGAAGATCCAACTAGAAGGAGCCATTCACACCGGACCATTGCTATCACTTCTAGGGAAATGCATTTTCCCCGCATATCGGCATAACACACAAAGCTGGGAACAGCACCACATGTGCCATGACATTTCACGTTGTCACCAGAACAGGAATTCAGAGAAAATGTTCCAATGGAGACACTTGTTCCGGTGACAACTGTCTAAAAGGGGATTTCCCTCACATTGGAAAGATATCCTCTCACATCCTGCTGAGTCTACAGGACAGGAAGTGAAGGGAAATCTCCCTCATGAGACACAGGCAATAACAAAAGTTACAGCAGTTCCTTACTTAAGGGCTCATTCTACCCTTTTAGCACTCTGAAAAGAGATGTGATGGGTTGCTTTTCAGAGGACATTTGCCAGGCAATGAGGAGACATTAGGTTGTCTCCTCATGGCCTTATTTAAACCCTAAAAAGACTGCACCACCCTGCTGCAATCATGTACACTGCATGCAGTTGTGGCCTGGCCCTATTCACTTGAATGAGTCACATTAGTGTAGGCATATAAAATGTGTGTATCATAGATAGAATGATATATATAAAATATGAGGAAATGCACTATATACACATTCTTGTGTGTGACGTTGGCACTGATAGCGGACCAGACAAACTGCATTTTTTCATATCAAAAGAATAGAATAAGGACTCCTTACTATGTTCATTTATGCACGAGGTCATTACTTTACCTTTGTTATGTTGGGTTCACCAGTTTTTGGATAAATATGTGGAGAGTCAGGGGGAGTTTCAGAGCAGGTTATGTGCAAATCTACCAGCATTGTAAAATGCAAGTTTGTCTGATTAGATTTGGAAAGGTCTTAATATTCATAGTGTACCTGTTTATGGTGAAGAGAATTTCAACGTGGTTGTCGTGTCCACCTTTGTACAAGGATGTTGGAGATTGCCGTTTTGCTATAAACAAGACAAGGAGTATCTATTTAACTTTTTAATTAAAATCAAAATTAAAGAAACGTCCATTCTTTTTTAGTTCCATATTTTATTGAAATAACAGTTAAAAAAAAGAAAGAAAGGGCCCTGGGGGGGCCAAAGCCAACATTACAGCAATAGATGTGAAGGAGAGAGCGGGGAAAGAGAATTTATCCAAAAATACCAAACCAAACATCTGGTCATTAATCAGAACAATGCGTAGGAGTTGCGTACATGAGGTGACAGGCTATATACCAGTAATGAGCTATGAGTACATAACCAAGGCCCTGGTGTGTAGGGGACGATTACAGGATACAGGGTATAGTGCAATGAGCCGCAGTCCCCATGCAGTGGGGGACTAATGATAGAAGGGTCTAGACCTGGATTTCTCTACCAGGGTTCCTCTAGAGCAGCGGTTCTCAACCTGGGGGTCGGGACCCCTTTGGGGGTCGAACGACCATTTCCCAGGGGTCGCCTAAGACCATCGGAAAACACATATTTCCGATGGTCTTAGGAACCGAGACACCGCTCCTCTGACTCAGTCGATGTGTGGGCGGGATGACACGCTGCCCTGTCACCTGGCCACACCTCCGGGATCCCTCAACAACTCCGCCTCCTCGCCGCTGATTGGCCACCGGAACTGTAGCTCAGGAGAGGCACACAGGCGGCCAATCACCGGCGAGGAGGTGGAGCTTGGAGAGGAGGAGCCGAGCGGCAGCGCGCGTAGATCTAAGAAGATCGAGGGAACTGCCGGAGTAAGTGAAGAGGAGAGCGGCCAGAGAAGGAAGACAGCTGACAGGTAAGTGAGAGAGCGAGCCCAGGCTGGAGCAGGGGTCAGCAAGGTAAGTATCATTGGTGTCAGTGGGAGGAATAGTGCCCCATCATTTGTGTGACTAATACCAACAATGGGGCACCATTTCTCCCACTGACACCAATGATGGGGCACTATTTCCTCCCCCCCCCGCACTGACACCAATGATGGGGCACTATTCCTCCCTCCCACTGACACCAACGATGGGGCACTATTCCTCCCCCCCACTGACACCAACGATGGGGCACTATTCCTCCCCCCCACAGACACCAACGATGGGGCACTATTCCTCCCCCCACTGACACCAAGAATGGGGCACTATTCCTCCCCCCACCGACACCAACGATGGGGCCCTATTCCCCCCCCTGACCCCAAAGATGGGGCACTATTTCCCCCTCCACCACACTGAAATCAATGATGGGGCACTATTCCTCCCACTGACACCAATGATGGGGCACTATTCCTCCCACTGACACCAATGATGGGGCACTATTCCTCCCACTGACACCAATGATGGGGCACTATTCCCCCCACTGACACCAATGATGGGGCACTATTCCCCCCACTGACACCAATGATGGGGCACTATTCCCCCCACTGACACCAATGATGGGGCACTATTCCCCCCCCTGACCCCAAAGATGGGGCACTATTTCCCCCTCCACCACACTGAAATCAATGATGGGGCACTATTCCTCCCACTGACACCAATGATGGGGCACTATTCCCCCCACTGACACCAATGATGGGGCACTATTCCCCCCACTGACACCAATGATGGGGCACTATTCCCCCCACTGACACCAAGAATGGGGCACTATTCCCCCCCCTGACCCCAAAGATGGGGCACTATTTCCCCCTCCACCACACTGAAATCAATGATGGGGCACTATTCCTCCCACTGACACCAATGATGGGGCACTATTCCTCCCACTGACACCAATGATGGGGCACTATTCCTCCCACTGACACCAATGATGGGGCACTATTCCCTCCACTGACACCAATGATGGGGCACTATTCCCCCCACTGACACCAATGATGGGGCACTATTCCCCCCACTGACACCAATGATGGGGCACTATTCCTCCCACTGACACCAATGATGGGGCACTATTCCTCCCACTGACACCAATGATGGGGCACTATTCCTCCCACTGACACCAATGATGGGGCACTATTCCTCCCACTGACACCAATGATGGGGCACTATTCCTCCCACTGACACCAATGATGGGGCACTATTCCTCCCACTGACACCAATGATGGGGCACTATTCCTCCCACTGACACCAATGATGGGGCACTATTCCTCCCACTGACACCAATGATGGGGCACTATTCCTCCCACTGACACCAATGATGGGGCACTATTCCTCCCACTGACACCAATGATGGGGCACTATTCCTCCCACTGACACCAATGATGGGGCACTATTCCTCCCACTGACACCAATGATGGGGCACTATTCCCCCCACTGACACCAATGATGGGGCACTATTCCCCCACTGACACCAATGATGGGGCACTATTCCCCCCACTGACACCAATGTTGGGGCACTATTCCCCCCACTGACACCAACGTTGGGGCACTATTCCCCCCACTGACACCAACGATGGGGCACTATTCCCCCCACTGACACCAACGATGTGGCACTATTCCCCCCACTGACACTAACGATGGGGCACTATTCCCCCCACTGACACCAACGATGGGGCACTATTCCCCCCACTGACACCAACGATGGGGCACTATTCCTCCCACTGACACCAACGATGGGGCACTATTCCCCCCACTGACACCAACGATGGGGCACTATTCCCCCCACTGACGCCAACGATGGGGCACTATTCCCCCCACTGTCGCCAACGATGGGGCACTATTCCCCCCACTGACACCAACGATGGGGCACTATTCCCCCCACTGACATCAACGATGGGGCACTATTCCCCCCACTGACACCAACGATGGGGCACTATTCCTCCCACTGACACCAACGATGGGGCACTATTCCTCCAACTGACACCAACGATGGGGCACTATTCCTCCCACTGACACCAACGATGGGGCACTATTCATCCCACTGACATCAGTGATGGGGCACTACTCCTTCCACTGACACCAATGATGTGGCACTAGTCCTCCCACTGCAAAATTACAGTTATGAAGTAGCAACGAAAATAATTTTATGGTTGGGGGTCACCACAACATGAGGAAGTGTATTAAGGGGTCGCGGCATTAGAAAGGTTGAGAACCACTGCTCTAGAGGTTCCTTAAACAATTTCTGCCTCTTAGATAACTTCCCACTGACACCATTGGTCCTTTTAGCTTTCTGGAAGAGGGTAATTCTTCCCCATGACCCTAAGTGTAAGGAGCATTCTTCCCCCCGACCATCACACTAATGTATCATGAGTTGTAGATATAGTCACTTTTAGCAGAGGTTCCCTGAGACCGGAAAGTTATTTCAAGGCTTCCTCTGTGTTGAAAAGGTTGAGAAAAACTGGTCTAGACCAACCTTTCTCAACCCTTTTATCCCAGCGGCAACCCTTGAAATAACTTTACGGTCTCGGGGAACCCCTACCAGTGAAAAATTGCCCCTTACATTGGTGGTCAATGAGAAGAATGCAACCCCCCCAGACAGCTAGAAAGATCACTGGCTTCAGGCAACTGGCTCTACCAAGTGCCGTTGACCTCAGAACTATGGCAGCCCCATCAAATGGAAGTAGGGGAAGGGAAGCAGAGGAAAAGAGAGGGGAAGAGGGGCATGAGATAAGAAAAAAGGAGATGGGGAGAAGAGTGGGGGAGAGAAGGAGAGTGAGGTAGGAAAGACGCATAGGGTATGGTGTTGGGCCATGAAGGGGAATGGAGGGAAGTGGTAGGTGAGAAGTGTGGGGAGTCCCTCTCAGCTGTTCAGCTGCCCCTCTCCGGCCCAAGCCCCCACCTCTTGAAGTCCATCCTTTTTTATGCTTTCTATCCCCTCTTCCTTTATCAGAAGCTACATGATGAAAATATATATCAATATATTGCACTCAATTAACCAAGTCAATACTGGCATGTAACACCCCCTCCATTACCAAGTTATTTTGCAGTTTTAAAAAGTGTTACTAAACCCACAACTGTAAAATCAGTCTGTGTTTGCAGTAAAGCATGCTGGTTATACTCACTGTGGAACCTAAGGGGTTAAACCTCCACATTATGTAAAAAGGCGGTTTGATCCTGTCTTCTCTGATCCTCCCTTTCTTTTACTGTCCCCAATCCATCTGCTGAAAGTACAGAGCCCCTAGGAGACACTCTGCACATGTTCAGTTTGGTGTGTATTCCTAGTTTTTTGGGGGGAGGGTGCATGTGATCGGTACAGGGCTAATAGGCAATGTCCAGAGGGTCAGGGGTCATACAGCCTCATAGGATAGTCAGAGAAGAATGGAAACACCTCCTATAAGCTTAGCCAGTGCTCGGCTGGACACTAACAGAAGTCACAAGACTGCTATATACTGCTGATGAAAAAAAGTATTTTGCTGTTTCTATTTACTGAAATGATTGCATTTCCATGTTCTGTGTACTGTGGGAGACCAGGTATAGTGAATGCAGGCTCCGGGGTTTAGTAACACTAAGTGCTGTGATAGTGTGACTGACAATTATAGGTCATGCAACACAGGACCCAGATTATTTTTAGATCATTTTTTTTTATACAGATAGAGATTTTGAGGCATTTATAACTACTTTTATATTTTCAACTCAAAAAAGGAAACAAGAACATTTATTTTTTAAACTTCCCTTTACGATATTGTTATCAAACAAAAATGACCCCTTTTGTGAAATCAGACACCTCATGGGGATCCCATGTTTTGCACGCTGGTATTGAGGTGGTTACATAAGGCTTCAGTGATCAATTCAAAGCCAGAGTGACCACAGAGAAAGTGGAAGATATAAATGGGGAGTCGGCCAGATCTGAACTGGAGTGCACTAAGACATATTGGCTCTGCCTGGATCATTTACCATGAAGGGTTACACAAGGGGATTCTCTCAACACAAAACCAGTCATACTACTGTGGGCTGCAGTGTGCGATTGTGTATTACTCCAGGGTCTGATTTACGAAAAACCTATTTTTGGTTCATTTCTAACAGTCATTTTTTTTTGCGGAAATTAAAGAAAATTATTTTTGTAATAAATGAATGAACCCAGCCGGTGTTTACTACTGGAATAGCTTTGATTGGTTTACAACGATCACAAGGCACAGAGCCACTCGGATTGGCTCGAGCCCTCATTTATAAGGGGCATACTACAGCATATGTCCATGCAAGGGCCGTGTTTACCTATGGATGCACAGAACAGTCATGTGGATGCGGGTGCATGCAGGTCCCTGAACTCCACACGGTCTGCATTCGAGGACCCGCACCCACACAGATGTCAAAATGGAAGCAGAGGCTGTCTATGCAGCTGCTGCATCCCAATTGATATCAGTGGGACCGTCTGCACAGAGATGCACGGAACGAACATGTGTGCATCCCCTGTGTGGGTAAACACGGCCCTCGCACAGGCAGAGCACACCCTGTGTGAATGAGGCCTTACATTTTGTGCTGCCTAATGATATTGTGAGTACGCCTGGAAAATGCATGCTTGTTGGGAAAAATGACATATATATTGTATATCTATTCTGTACACATAAATGAGGTGAAGGAGAATAGCAGCTCTTGTTGCCCCTTTGAAAAGCCTTGCACAGTGAATTGCTTTTCAGAGGTCAGTAGAGAAAGCTATCATTTCACTTCCTGCTGAGTCTACAGGACAAGAAGTGAAGGGAAACCTTCCTAATGACAGCGCTGATAAAAAGAAAATTACAACAGTTCTTTACTTAAGGGCTTGTTGCACTGAAGGACTTTAGTACTCTGAAGAGTGGTGGATCGCTTTTCAGAGGACATTTTACAGGTGATAAGGACATGGCCTGCTTTAACCCCTAAAAAGTCTGCACCACCACGCTGCAACCGTGTACATTGCACACGGTTGCAGCTTGGACCAATTCACTTGAATTTACTGCCACCAAGTAAACCCCCCTTTTTTACCAGTCAAATGGAAATCTTGTATGTAAATATCACACCACAAGCCAAGTGATTGAGTTGTGACATGGACCTGTTTACTTGAATGGGTCGCATGTGGCGGCTCAACCTCCTGTTTTTACCTCCTGTGACAGCCGTGTGTGTGTGAAGCAATAAAGTATGGATCAGGCGCACTTCTAAAATTGAAAAATGACGCTCCGGGCTGGTTTAACCAGGATGTGGTGGGGGAAGGGCGAGTTCTCACTCAAAACGCACCGCCTTTGTGAGCTGCTGCAGGTGTCAATATATTCTTAAGCAGATATACTGCTACAAGGCGGCAAGGGTGCGCAAAATCACATATATATACACATGTGATTTAGAAGTTCAAGGTAGGGGACACACGTGTGCCATACCCGCACCGCCATTCATGGCCTCGGCTGTCAATCACCGGGTCCCGGCTGGTGATTTCTCGCCGGCACCCAGTGATCGCTGAGTATTTCCGACGGGGGAGAGACCTGTGCATAAACAACACAGATCCTTTCCCTGTCAGCTCCTGTTTTGTGACATCCGTGCCCATTCAGTCTCTGCCCGCATTTTGACAGCAGACATCTCTGGACCCGTGATGGCCCTATGGGCAGCTGGAAGTAAGTGGATTTGTGTCCGTTTACATCAGACTACCTCTGATAAGTCACAATTAGATGCTGAAAAACTGGAAAGGACAACGCCTGTTCTGTCCTATACAGAACCTGAATGGACTCAGAGGTAGGCAGATGTAAATGGGCACGTCCAGTTACAGTCACCTGACCATAGAGCTGCATGGAGCTTTTGATCAGGTCCACCTAAAAACTGATAATTGGAGCTTTCTGGAAATCCTGTGTAAAAAGGGTTTTTTTCATCCCCATCCACTCCAAGTTCCAGAAATTTCAAGGAACAGCAGGAAACACAGGCTGACCCATGATAATGTACCCAACGCAACTAAAAAAAAAAAAAAGGAGCTCTGCACACATGCATAGATCTAAGTAGGTCCTCACTGTAACCTGCGTTAACACGGTGCACAGGTTTGAAGCCGGCCTATAGAGCCCAGTAACAACAAAGTAAGAGGTCATTTGTGCAATGGGGACAAAAACAACCCCCTCCTCCATTTCCTGGTTGCACAACACCCCAATCATGTTAGGTTTGAGATAAAAGCTGTCAAATGTACTTTGTACGCGGTACCTACCAGACTTGCTGCTTATGTCACAGGCACCTCCTCTAATGTGGGTAAAGGGACGCAGAACACCACATTTTGGAGGACATGCCCAAAGGTCAAAGGTTTGGGATTTGTGTATACAATTTTGGGTTTTCTTTGACCCTCGTCAATTTTAAGAAGTCCCCATTACAGGCCCTACTTAACCAACCAATAGAGGAGGAACCAAAGCATTCCAAAAAATTGGTCTGGTTTACATTCCTAGCAGCCAGAATAGCAGTCACCAGGTCCTGGATGTCTTTTGTCCATCCCCTTTTCAGTAGTGAACGCTGTCATGGTAAATGATGCATAAAAAGCCATCAGCCACATTGAATGATAAACTACATTTATTGGAAAGATCATGGGACCCTTGGATAAGTTATATTTCAGCAGACAGACAATCAGCGAAGTTCCAACAAAGGGCAGAGGAGATGGACACGGAACAAAACTCGGATTACCCACATGTCCTGATATTCTTCTTCTAGCTTTCTCTCTCTTCTCTTCCTTTTCTTTCTCTATTCGGCCTTCCTTCTGCATTTACCTGGGTTGTCATATGCACCTGATTAAAGAAACATGTTCATTAGAGTATATCATTTTGGTGAGCACTCAACCTGCGTAAAAAATGTATGGCACAGCTATTGATATGAGAAATATCAAACCAGACCTCAGTACAAAAAATGATGCTGTACATGAAATCCCTTTTGCACTTAAAGGGTAACTCCACTTTCATGGGAAGAAAATTAGCAAACAAATCCCCCCCAAAAAATATAGCGTGTACAATGCCGATCAATGTAATATTGTAATTGAGTGTTATTAAAGATTACCTTTCCTTTTCAATCTGCAGCGTAAATTTTTGTAAATGTAATACAATATGGCTACCTGAAGGTGTTCTGTACACAGATGGTGTACAGAACATCCCCTAGAAATGTCATTTCCTGCTTTTGTGATTGGCTTACTGATTTTCCCAGAAGTCAGCACTAAGATGCAAGTCATATTTTTGGCATCCTCTGCAACAAAAATATAATTTTTGGTGAGATATTCTCAAAGGGAAATCACATCTAAAAAGGGATGCAGACCCTGCCAACTTCCCCAGAGCCTTGCAGGTGCAGCAGCTAATTGATCATTATAAAACCACTCCTATAAAAATTCACTCTGAACATGGGACACAAACAGCTATTCTTTCAGAATAACAAAAGGTAGGAACCCTTGCAATGTAAGTACATCACCCAGAGGGGAAGGTTTTTTTCTCAACAAAAGTGAAGTTACTCTTTAAATTACCTGCTAAGTCTTGGATGCGATGTTCCTATAATTTGTACATTTAATTGCCAATACAAATATTCAAACAGAAAAGCAGTCAAGCGGAGGGAGCATGGACACAAAGGTCCTCTGCTTGCGAGAGGGTAAAGAAAAGTAATAAATAACAAAGTAAAAATATTAAATAATAAAGAAATTTACGTCCTTTTTTCCCATGAATAGAGCTTTCTTTCGGTGGCATTTGATCGCCTGTGTGGTTTTTATTTTTTGCGCTATAAAAAAAAAAAAAAAAAGACCGAAAATTTTGAGAAAAAAAACAGTATTGTTGACTTTTTCCTAATAAACACATTAAGTAAAAAAAATTTAAAAATCAAATTTCGTCACAAATTTAGGCCAAAATGTATTCTGTGACATGTCTTTGATAAAAAAAAAATCCCAATACACGTAAATGAATTGTTTTATGCAAAAGTTATAGTGTCTACAAATGGCGGTATATATAGTGGAATTTGTTTTTTATACTAGTAATGGTAGCAATCAGCAACTTATAATCAAAAAAATATATAGGTTGCGCTAAACAAAATGAATAAACTAATCAAAAAAATACTGCAGTCAAAAATTAAAATGCAATCAAACAAATGATATATAAATCAATAATATTGTGAACAATATAAAATAAAAAATGCAGCGCTAAGTAAATAAATGATACTGGTCATAATAAACTGGAAAGTGTTAAAAACCAGAGATATAAAAACAATGCGTAATAAAATCAATATGTAGGTAATAAAACTCTATCAGATAACAACAATAAAGTGCTGAGATAATGGTGGTGATGCGTGCACATAATCTCAAAATATCAAAGTCTTGTGGCTTCCGTGGTGAGAAAGACAAACATTGCACTAACCAGATAGCGCAAAGGAAATGCGCATGGAGCAATTAAGACCAGCTCCTGGTACTCAGGGTATATGATACTGGAAGGAAGTGGTGTCATCTATGTAGTAGCCACTAGGTGTCCTCCATCTGAGAGAAAAGCATCCAGGATCCAGGAATGTCAGCCACAGCCACCAGGGGGGGTTTTGTTACACACAGCTCCCAGCCACAGCAAAGTACCTTCAAAACACAGGCTCCCAAGGAAATAAAGAGCCCGCAGAGAAGGCCTCCAATAGTGTGATAATGTTTTATTCAGGGGTAAAACAAATAACAAATAGAAAACCAACTTACATTAGTAGCTCAGCCGTCAGGAGACAGCTGGCTTGGTAGTACATGTACAAGAAGCAGTGAAATGGCACTTCCCTGACGCGTATCGTGTCCATACACATCATCAGAGGGAATCCTTTGCGCTATCTGGTTAGTGCAATGTTTGTCTTTATCACCACGGAAGCCACAAGACTTTGATATTTTGAGATTATGTGCACGCATCACCACCATTATCTCAGCACTTTAATGCACTTTATTGTTGTTATCCGATAGAGTTTTATTACCTACATATTGATTTTATTACGCATTGTTTTTATATCTCTGGTTTTTAACACTTTCCAGTTTATTATGACCAGTATCATTTATTTACTTAGCGCTGCATTTTTTATTTTATATTGTATACTGTGTATGGGTTCTCGAGGTACCTTTTAATGCTAGCGGCTACTACATATTCTATACCCAGCGCACGATATCTCATCTCTTTTAATAATATTGTGAAGTCCAAAAAAAGTCCAAAGTAATACGTGATGAAATAATAGTTGATCCAAATATCACCAAAAGTGCATCCACCACCGAATGAATTGAATAAACTCACCAGAGCGAGATGCTGATCATGTTATAAATCAGCATAGAACGCTTTCTGCTCTGGGAGCAATGATCAATAACTTGGGGCTGCAACACTGGGAATTTAGTAACTGGTATCCAGGGAGCAATACTCTGCAGGGAATATATATCATCCAGATCCACTTCACCCCTCAGTCACCGACTCTTTAGGATGATCAGACCTCCACTCAAAATACAAGGGAATAAAGACTCATGGTGCAGTACTTCATAAAACTTCCAATTTACTCAAAACACATTGCACTTACAAAAAGCAGTGTCTTAGCCGACGCCAGCATGAACAGCGCGTTGAATATCACAGACACGGACCCAGCCTGGCTGCGCATGCGCCGTATCAACGACTCGGGAACGTCCTGACGTCACATCCAAAGGCTCCGCCCCATGCGTTTCGCCATCGACGTCTTCACATGACGTCCTCTGGTGAGTTTATTCAGTTCATTCGGTGCTGGATGCACTTTTGGTGATATTTGGATCAACTATTATTTCATGACGTATTACTTGGGACTTTTTTTGGACTTCACAATATTATTGATTTATATATCATTTGTTTGATTGCATTTTAATTTTTGACTGCAATATTTTTTTGATTAGTTTATTCATTTTGTTTATTTTTTTGATTTACGCACCCTATTTTTATAGGTTAGGTTTTGCCGCTATTTTTACACTGTGTTCCGTGGCGCTATATTTTAAAATCAGCAACTTATAGTGGGACTGCAGGGGGGCATTCTAACACTGAGCGATGTGGAATGGGACACTGACTAACTGTCACTGAGATCACCAGTGACACCAAAATAGCAATCAGTACTAATATAAAGCACGGACACTGTACTAATGACACTGGGCAGGAAGGGGTTAACTTCTGGGGCGATCAAAGGGTTAACTGTGTGCTGTTTCGCTGTGTGTGTGCTTTACACTGTAAGCACACTGCTTTGTATGGCTTTGCAATGCAGAGCCATACAAAGCAGTGTGCAGGAGCTGACAGAGGAGGGATCTGTTTGTTTACAAATAGGTCTCTACCCGGACCGTGATACACGGTGATCGCCGTGTGCCGGCGGGAAATCATTGGCCGGGACCGGGTGATTTTCAGCCAAGGCCGTGCACGCCCCCTACCCAGAAATGCAAAATCACGTATATAAATATACACATGTGATTTTGCGCACCCCTGCCACCCTGTAGAAGTATTTCTGCTATAGGCCGGTGGGAAAGCGGTTAAACACTACAGCTAAATATTTCAGGATATTTTTTTATTGGACCCTTTCCCCGGGACAAACGTTGCAAGCTGCAATTTCTACTAAACTGCTTTGTTTGAGACATGCCAACTTTGGAAAACACCGGTGCTAAAACTAATGAATGGCAACTAGTCTGCAAAGGACTTGCACCATTGGGACGGTCGGTTCTCTTGCAGTAATGGAGACAGATCTTGCTAATTGGGCCATACACATACCAATTATCTCACAAGAGATCCTAAAAGGTACAAACTAAGAAGCATTTTGTAATGTAAATAAAGTTTCATGTCTTGGCTTCTAAAACTTACCTATAAGCTCGGCAATGCCTGTATGCATATCAAAGAATGGATCGGTAACCAAAGGAGCCCGGTTCTGGCTGTAGGACTTGCTGATGGTCTCAAACAGCAGTAGGTTCTATGATCCGTCCTTGTCAGGGTATCCAGGTGGATTCCAGCTCACATCCATCACAATCTGCTCTGGGAGGAACTAAGTCCACTGCAGCTGAAACCCATTCATCCGCCCTGCCACAGAAACATAAAAGCGTCACAACAACCACAGCTGACCGGCATACTCTTGATCAAAGCTACAAGTAAAGCCGCACTTTTCCCTATGAAGAGGAAAGCAATGGGTGTGCCTTCCCAAGTAGCAGGCAATCTTTATTGCCCACTGTGTGTGTTCAGTCATCAGCTACAATGACTCTGCTCAGAGCTTACACAGGGGAGAGGACCCCCCCATCCCCCACCTGCCTGATGTGAAAACTCTGGAGAAGGATATTTACCTGGAAAGTGAAATGGATCCCCTCCAATATTATTTCCCCATTCCACAAACCAAACAAGGCTTTGCCATAGTGTGAGGATGAGAGCACCTTAACACAGCGTTCCCACTCCAGACTGGACGGGACCATGTTGTAGTTCTGGTTCTGCTAATGTTCTGTCCAGTTTCATTGTAATGCGGCCTAAAGCAATACCTACAAATGGTTCAGTGCTGCACAGACAGCTGCACAATAAAACCGCACAACACACTGACTTAAAGCCGTACTAAGCCCAAAAACAAAAATGTCATATATTGCCGTGTACCGATCCTTGGATGTGATGCATGCATTGGATTTGGTGATCCTGCCAGTAACACACCTCCTGTATTAGAGTGCCCTACTCTGGATGAAGGAGCACAGGTACACACAAGGACAGCAGCACTGTCAGTCTGGGGGGAGGGGAGTGTTACGTGTACTAGCAGATTCTGATACACTAAAAAATTGAAGCCAAACTTCAGCTCACACTGCCGCTACACAAGCAGTTACAGCAAAAAGGTTTTTTTTTTGGTGGGGGGAATAAAGGTATTACGTTCAAAAATAAAAGCAAACCATTGTAATCACCTGTCAGTGGAAAATGGTTTCAACAATCTAACTGCTACACTTGCAGTAGAGCTTGTTTTCTTGAAAAATGTACTCTGAGCTGGGAGACTCCGTGTACATGACAGCTGACAGGCGGGGGAAGCATCTATGACAGCAGAAAGCGATTGGGTCTCTTCTGTCATAAAACTCTACCTGTCACATTTATTTAACCACTTGCCTACCGGACACTTTTACCCCCTTCGTGCCCAGGACAATTTTCAGCTTTCGACGCTCTCACACTTTGAATGGCAATTGCGCAGTCATGCAGCACTGTACCCATATGACATTGTTATCATTTTTTTAAACACACAGAGCTTTGTTTTGGTGGTATTTAAAAGGAAGGAAATATAGAAGGAAATGACAGGAGGACGTCATATGATGTCCTCCCACTCTAACTGCGCATGTGTGCCCCCAGGGACGTGCAGCGATCAGTGGTGCGCTGTGTCCCCGGGAAACAGCGGATGACATCAACTCTGTCATGTGATCAGCTGTGTCCAATCACAACTGATCACATGTAAACAAGGAAACGCCGGTTATCGGCATTCCTCTCCTCACACTGACAGCGCGTGAGGAGAGCCGGTAAGGGGCATTCCTCAGAGGGGACATGTACACTGATCATCAGGGCACTGATGATCAGTGTAGCCCCATCAGTGCCCATCAATGCCACTTGTCAGTGCCTACCAATGCAAAACAATGCCACATATGCCACATATCAGTGCCCATCTGAGCTGCCTTTCAGTGCCATATATCAGTGCTGCTTTTCAGTGCTCATCATATATGCCTGTCAATGCCCATCACTGATACCTACAAGTACCTCCTCATCAGTGCCCGTCAGTGACGCTTATCAGTGCAGCCTCATTAGCGCACATCAGTGAAGGAGAAAAAATTACTTATTTACAAAATTTTCTAACAGAACTAAGAAAAAAAATATTTTTCAAGATTTTCAGTCTTTTTTAGTGTGTTAAGCAAAAAAACCCCGTGGTGATTAAATACCACCAAAAGAAAGCTCTGTCTAAAAAAAATATACATAAATTTCATATGAGTACAGTGTTGCATGACCGCGCAATTGTCATTCAAAGTGCAACAGCGATGAAAGCTGAAAATTGACCTGGGCAGGAAGGGGGTGAAAATGCACGGTAGGCAAGTGGTTAATCACCACTGGGTGTTTTATTTTTGCACCATAAAAAAAAAAAAGAGCAAAAAATTTGAAAAAAAAACATTTTTTTCTATGTTTCTACAAAAAAATTTTCCAAACAGGTAATTTTTCTCCTTCACTGATGTGCGTTGATGAGGATGCACTGATAGGCGACACTGAGGCTGCACTGATGAGGAGGCATCAATGAGGAGGCACTGATGATGCCGCACTGATATGCAGCAATGATGGGCACTGATAGGCGGCACTGCTGGGCACCGATTATCAGTGCCGATCTGTTCTGTGTCATTTGCTGATTATCGGCAGTCCTTTCCTCACGCTGTGACAGTGTGAGGTACAGGACAAGGGAAGAGTGTTGTGGAGCTTTTTGTTTATGGATAGAAACACTCCAGGAACAAGTGTGAACATTGCAGCACTCTGATACAAGTTGAGGCACTCCGACATTGGTGCGGCTTGTCATGTGATTTAAAAGCTCCAAATTGCATGACAAATTGCACCCCATTGCCAGCAATGGAGCCGTTCATATTGCAGAGACTCATATTGCAGCGATTATGAAAAAGGTTCCTGAACGATTTTTGCTGATTTCATTGCGACTTGCATAGACTTCTGTTATATGAGGCTGCAAGCCGCAATGAAATCGGCGGTGCAAATCGCACTGATATGCGGCTCTGGAATGGCGCTGAAGTAGTGTGATTTCAGTGCCGCACCAGTGTGAACCGGGGCTCACTGGATGCTTGTGCAGCACTTGGACACAATTTGGACATCATTGTAAAGCAGAATTCTGGGTACAAATGACTTTTCCCTGTTCAGTGGGGCTGTGCGGGTCAGCTGAGTATGAGCTTTGTGCTCCCCCCCGAGAAAAAACAAGCAGCTGATCCATGCAGTGGGGGGGGGGCAAACATTTGTGAGCGCAATTCTGCTTTCATGTAGAAGTATAGGCCACATCTTTGGGGGGGTTAGAACCCTGGCACAGCTGCTGGGGGGGGTGATTGGGGGTCTTTCTGCACAGTGCCGTGTTACTATGGACAGGTGGGGGGGGGGGGGCAATTGATGGTGGAGCTGCAGCTGTCTGTCCCTCACCCCCCATCACCTATCAGCCTCTCCATACAGAATATACCCCCCAACCCCCTCCACCTTCCCTCATACCACCTCCATGCGGCCCCCCCTCACCTCCTCAGCTGGTCTCTCCCGGTCGCCATCACCTCAGAGACGGTTTCTCTAGCCCTCCCTCACTCTCAGCTTCTTCTCTCCTCTCCCCCGTACATTAGATAGAATAAAATGGCCTCCGTTGGGGAAGAAAGCCGAACTCTATGATGTGTATTGGAGCTGACTGGGAAGGGAGACATCTATGGCGGGAGGCGGTATTACCGCTACGGCACAATCACACCTAGTGACCTCTTGTGGCCGCTTTTATGAATAACCCTTAAACTCACCAAAAGACTGTCAAATTTCTGTCAAATCAATAAAATGATATCAAATTTATTTGGGTACAAGCGTCAATCAAAATAGGTAGGCCTGAAAAATGACAGCTGGTGTGAGGTGGCAGAGTGTGATTGGCTGATTGGCAGGAAGTCCGCTTAGCTCCGCCCCCAGGCTGCAGCTCACCTCAATGCTGCCCTGGTATCCGAGCCATAAGCAGCATCAGAGCTTGTCTCCTGCGACTGACAGAGATTATCGCCATTTATACGGATTTCGATTCCTATTATCACTACTATATAATTCTTTATATTATTAGTGGTAATATTTCATATTTTTAGCCATTTACAGGTCATCCAGCACCACCAGGATGCCTCGGCCTTCACGACGCCCATCTCGTGGGAGGCCTTCACATCAGGAGGACGGAGAGTCTCCGATCGCCCATCGGACTAGGTCCAGAGTCCAGCGTCATCGGAGACGGGAGGAGGCCTCCACCCACCGAAGCCGTTCACCAAGAGAACGAGCCGGGGCCCCTGAGCACTACCCACCTCCGGCCATGCAGCAGCATGCCAGGGCCCCTGAGAACCATCCTCCACTGGCCATGGAGCAGCACGACAGGGCCCCTGAGAACCACCCACCACCGGCCATGGAGCAGCGCGCCGAGGAGGAGGTAAGTGTGTGTCCCATTTGTTTGGCAGGTTGTGAAGATGGAGAGAACACGACCATCCTGGCCTGCGATCACGAGTTCCACACCAGCTGCATCTGCCGATGGTTTGGAGAGAACCCCACCTGTCCACTCTGCCGGGCTGATTTTTCCAACCAGCTATTTCTCCTTCGGAACTACGTACACGAAGTCGTCAATGGAGACATGTGGATTGGGTATGTAATTGGTGATGATGGTGCTATTTACGTTCAGTTTATTGCAGTCGGTAATTTGACCATCTTGCTTTAAAAGCCTGGATGACATCAGCTGTGTTGGAAATGTATATGACAACTGGTGTTGTGTATGTAATATTTTTTTTTTTCAATATATATTATACTATTAGTATTATTATTATACATGTTTACCTGTTTAAACCATACTTGTAGTAGTTATAGGTTAATGCTTTGAAAAACAAAAAACAAAAAAAAATTTCTTCTTCTTATTATTTACTCTTAGCCGTTTTATGATTGTAATATAGTATTTAATGCTTTGAAAAAAAAACAAAAAAAGTAAAAAAAAAATTAGTATTATTATTATTATCCGTTTTATGATTGTAGGAGTTATAGTATTTAATACTTTGAAAAAAAAATAAAAAATGTATTATTATTAGCCGTTTTATGATTGTAGATGTTATAATATTTAATGCTTTGAAAAACATGGCCGGATCTAGGGGGGTGCTGGGGTGGACTGCACCCCCATAGATTTCAGTGGTGCCCCCCCAGACTACTGAGCTCCTTCCCCCCCATCCCCACACTCAGAGCCGGGACAAATGAAAGGAAGCCTGGAGTTAAGTCCTGAAAGTGACAAGAGAGCAAGGAGTAGCGGTTCTGTGCTCTGCCCCCTCCTCCTGTCAGAACAGCGCTGCTCCATATAGCTGATGACACAGGATCGCTCCGTCCATCGGACTGTACACAGTTTCAATACCTGCCCCTATCTCTTCCAAGGACCGCTTATCTCCCACAGCAGTAAATGTAGATCGGGGCGGGTAATGAGACTGTGTACAGCCCCATGGTCAGAGCGATCCTGTGTCATCAGCTATATAGAGCAGTTCTGTTCTGACAGGAGGAGGGGGCAGAGCACAGCACCGCTCCTCTAGACTGTAATTTGGGGGGAGGGGGGGCTTACAGGCAAATTGTACATAATGAGGGGAGAGGTGTGGGGGAAACAGTCATTTCTGCTTGGGATGAGAAGGGGCTATCTGTGCTGGAAAGGGTAATGGCAGTTGCGGGGGGGATTCTGTTAGAAGGATTTGGGGGGATTTAAGCCAGGAGGGGGCATGGGGGAAATGTTTGTGCCTATTTGTGCTAAGAGGAGGCGGGGGATAGGGGCGATTGTGCTAGGAGAGGGGATTGGAGGGATTTGTGCTAGAAAGAGGAATTAGCGGGGGGGGGGGATTTGTGCTAGAAGGGGGATGGGGGATATGTGCTAGCAGAGGGGATTAGCGGGGAGATTTGTGCTAGAAGGGCGGATGAGGTTGATTGCGCTAGGAGAGGGGATTGGAGGGAATTGTGCTAGGAGGTAAGATTGGGGGGATTTGTGCTAGGAAGAGGTGAGGGAATTTGGGTTAAGAGGGGGGACTGGGGGGGGGGGGGATTTGGAGATTTGTGCTTGGATGGGAAATTTGAAACGAAGGTGGATGTGTGCATGGAGGGATTATTTTTTGGGCGAGGGAGATTTGTGCTAGGATGAGGGAATTGGGGGCACTGGAAGCGGAATTGGGGGGCAAAGATTTGTGCTGGGAAAGGGGTCTATACTGGGAGGAGGGGGAATTTTTGCATTGTTGTGTGGGGAGAATTTTGGTTTGCAGACACAAGTTATGCTTGGGGGGAGTATGCTGATTCATTCTCTTTTCTTTTCTTTTTGGGGGGGGGGGATTTATGCTGAGACATGATGCTCACACATGAGGGGGGGCTTAGTTTGTCATCTTCACCCTGGGAGCTAGTCGACCTTGTCCTGGCACTACACACAGGGCAGTCAATAGATCTCCTCCTCCCCACTCATCACATTGCTGAAATCGGATTCCCTTACAGACACAGCCTCGATCTGCATGTATAGCTGGCTGCTATGTTGCAGTTCTGACCCTGTCCTCTCCTCTTCTGACCCCTGTCCTCTCCTCTTCTGACCCCTGTCCTCTACCCTGCTGACCCTCTGTACCCTGCCATGCTGACCTCTGTCCTCCATCCTGCTGACCCGTGTACACTGCCCGTCGGCTTTCTTTACAACTTACCTTTTCTTGAAGCGGGTCCGGTGTCACCCCGTATAGGTTGCATGCTGGCGATCCCCGCAGGATGGATCGGATCCATCCCGCGGGGATTGTCGGCTTGCTTTGCAACTTACCTTTTTGTGGAGCGGGTCCGGTGTCACCCCATGCGGTCGGGGTCACCCGGTGCGGGCCGCACTTGCCTCGGGACGCCACTGCTCCCATCCTCTGCCCTGCTGACCACCTGTACACTGCCCTCCTGAGTCTTGTACACTCCCCTGCTGACCTCTCATCCTCTGTCCTGCTGACCCCCTGTACACTGCCCCGCTAACCCTTGTACACTGCCTTGATAACCCGCTGTAAACTTTCCAACAAACTAATGGCCTCTGTACTCTGCCCTACAAACTGCTGTCCCTATCTCTCTGCCCTGCTGGCCCCCCTGTACACTGCCCTACTGACTTCTATACACTGCCCTGCTGACCTCGCATCCTCTGCCCCCCTGATGTTTTTTACTGCACCACCACATCAGACAGGCTAGATCCGGCCCTGTTGAAAAAAAAAATGATTGCACTAGTATTGTTTATACTGTTATTAATAAGATTATATATTTTTAGCTTTTTTAGGATTGTAGTAGTTATACTGTAGTAGCTGATTCTTTGGAAAAAAAAATTATACAATTATACTGGTATTGTTTATAATATTATTTTTATTATTATTATATATTTTTAGCTTTTTTATTATTGAAGTAGTTATAGTAGTTGATTCTTTACAAAAAATGACACTGGTATTGTTTGTATTATTATTATTATTATTATAAAGCGGTTGCTGAACAGCCACAGTACATATACTGCGGCAGGGCGGCACCGCTGCACAAAATCACATTTATAAACATCATTCACACTCCCGATGTTTTCGCGGGCAGGGGGGGGGGGGGGCGCGCATGCGCCTCCACCGACCCGCGGGTGTCACGATTCGATCCCTGAGGGATCAATCATTCAATTTCAGCCAGTGATGTCCGGCTGAAGTTGAATGATTGGTCTCTGTCCTATCCTATCCTGTGTTGACAGTTACACAGGACAGGATATGATGTAAATCTTCTCTGCCTGGGCACATTCCATCCCAGAGAGAGAAGAAGACACAGAAAATGTGAGTACAAAGCACTACACTAACAGTTAGAACACACCTAGGCGACTTCTGATAGTGTTAGCGTCAGTTAGCGCCCATCCCAGAAAGCATCAGATTACCCGCTAGTACACCAGTAATCATATTTAACCCCTTGATTGCCAGGAACTTGCTCACTTGCACACTAAACCTCCATTGCTAGTATAGTGTCTGATTGGATCAATATCTTTGATCAGATCAGCGATATACCAGCGTTCACATTAGTATAGTGTCCCCAAAAATGCAGCGTTAGCGGGATCAGCCCCGACACCTGCGTTTAGCCCCTACGACCCCCCTTCTTCCCCAGCAAGTGCAGTGTCAGTAGATAACTGTCACTTGATACTTTACACACAAAACTGCAGTGTTCACAGAATCGGACCTGATCTCTGTTAGCACGTGTCTGTAAAATTTCTGTAGCGGTTCAAGCAGTCCCTGACAGCCAGGCGCTCTTTTTCCCGTGAGTCGCACTAGGTACCTATAAATTTAGTGGCCAAAATGTCCAACCAAAGGTACTCTAGTGAAGAGGCCTACAGGATTCGGAGCATGTCAGGTGAGAGCGAAGGTGAAGACTCACTAAAAATTAAAAATACAAATCCCCCCAAAAAAATAAAAAAATTTAAAAACCAAAAATAGTTATAGTTTTTTTTGTTGTCATTTTTTGTGATTGTTCTACTTTTACTGTTTTATTGTTACTGTTTTATTGTTAATCATTTCTGTTTGTAGGAATGCTTTCAGCTGCAACACTGACCTGTTTATTCTGACAGCAACAGGAACTTGCTCTCGGAATAGACATAAATCAATGTGGGCAGGGCTGTTGGATGAGATTTTTCATCCGCAGTTAAAAAAAGAGCATATATGCCGAAGCATGGGGGTCTGGGGTGGCCAGTCGGTGGATGGCCCCTATGCTTCGGCATATATATTTTATATTTGTTGGCACACTTCATGTGTGCCCACCATTAGAAGTGGGTGGATGCAGGGAGGTTTTCTAATGGTGGGCATACCACCACATACTTTTCCTTATAAAGTTGTTTTATTGAGTTTGTTTTATTGTTAACCATTGTTGATTTCTGTGCAGGAATGTCAAACTGCAGCACTGACCTGTTTATTCTGACAGCAACAGGGTCTTGCTTTCAGAATAGACATAAGTAGGTGTGTGCAGTGCTGTTGGATGAGATTTTTCATCCACAGTTAAAAAAAAGAGAATATATGCCAAAGCATGGGGGCCTGGGGTGGCCAGTGGGTGGATGGCCCCTATGCTTCGGCATATATATTTTATATTTGTTGGCACACTTCATGTGTGCCCACCATTAGAAGTGGGTGGATGCAGGGAGGTTTTCTAATGGTGGGCATACCACCAAACACTTTTCCTTATAAAGTTGTTTTATTGAGTTTGTTTTATTGTTAACCATTGTTGATTTCCGTGCAGGAATGTCAAACTGCAGCACTGACCTGTTTATTCTGACAGCAACAGCGTCTTGCTTTCAGAATAGACATAAGTAGGTGTGTGCAGTGCTGTTGGATGAGATTTTTCATCCGCAGTTAAAAAAAAAGAGAATATATGCCTAAGCATGGGGGCCTGGGGTGGCCAGTGGGTGGATGGCCCCTATGCTTCGGCATATATATTTTATATTTGTTGGCACATTTCATGTGTGCCCACCATTAGAAGTGGGTGGATGCAGGGAGGTTTTCTAATGGTGGGCATACCACGCACTTTTTCTGGCAGAGATTTCTTCTCTTTTTTTTCATTCAGCCCACAGGCTGCATAAAGAAAAACAAAACATAGCATATACACCCAACAAGGACCAGCGACGTACTGGTACATCACTGGACTTTGAATGGTTATACCAGGGTGATGCCTGCAGCTGCAGGCATCATCCTGGTATCTTTTTTCAGCCGGCAATGGGCTTTCATGTAAAAGCATTTCTAGTGGCTAATTAGCTGCAGGATTGCTTTTACAAGCAGCGAGAGAAAATGCCGCCCCCCTCCTCCTCCCTGAGATAGCATTAAAAGTGATAAAAAAAAAAAATTAAAGGGACAGTGTAAAAATAATTAAATAAATCAGAAAAAGAAAAAAAAAAAAGTACCCTCGCCCATCCGCGCACGCGCACCCGCACCCCTGCGGTTGTAAGCGTTGACCCTGTGCCAGTATGGAAACAGCGATTGCACCATGCATGTGAGGTATCGCCATGAACGTCAGATCAAGGGCAGTAATTATAGCTCTAGACCTCCTCTGTAAATCTAAAATGGTAGCTTGTAAAGGCTTCACCGCTAGCTCCGGCCAATGGTGTACGTCTGACTGGAAACTGTCAGAACTGTCATCCACTATTGGGCGAAGCTATTGATGAAATCACCGCTAGCTGAGACTTTGGCAGATCATGGCTCTTACTGTTAACTCAGCTGTGATTGGTCAAAGTATTGCACCTGACCTGTTGTCAGATGCAATGCTTTGGCCAATTACAATGTGCCGCCAGAGCGTATTACATTGTGGGGCGCGCGGGCAAACGGCCCAGATAATCGTGTGTTTAGCGATCACATGAACAACCAATGTTCGACATATAGATCAGCCCTAATATACAGCTAAGAGGCTGGAGGTACCACCGAAAGTGCCCCGTTTGTTTTAGGAGGAACTGGGGGCACGGACTTTGGCTATTGGGAGTAGAAAAGGTCCTGATGTGCGTGGGAATAGACAATGCACCAGGGTGTTGTCAGAGAAAGAAATAGCACCCCATCATTGGTGACAGTGGGAGGAATTGTGACCCACCATGAGTGTCATTGGGAGGAATTGTGACCCACCATGAGTGTCATTGGGAGGAATTGTGACCCACCATGAGTGTCATTGGGAGGAATTGTGACCCACCATGAGTGTCATTGGGAGGAATTGTGACCCACCATGAGTGTCATTGGGAGGAATTGTGACCCATCATGAGTGTCATTGGGAGGAATTGTGACCCATCATTAGTGTCATTGGGCCCTATTACTGCTGGCATTGGAAGGAATTATGACCGTTTTTGGTGTCATTGGGAGGAATTATGACCCATCATGAGTGTCATTGGGAGGAATTGTGACCCATCATGAGTGTCATTGGGAGGAATTGTGACCCATCATGAGTGTCATTGGGCCCTATTACTGCTGTCATTGGAAGGAATTATGACCGTTTTTGGTGTCATTGGGAGGAATTATGACCCATCGTTGGTGTCAATGGGCCCCATTACTGTTGTCATTGGCAGGAATTGCGACCCATCGTTGGCGTCATTGGGAGGAATTGTGACCCATCGTTGGTGACAATGAGAGGAACTGTGACGCTTCGTTGGTGTCATTGGGAGGAATTGTGACCCATCGTTGGTGTCACTGGGAGGAATTGCGACCCATCGTTGGTGTCACTGGGAGGAATTGCGACCCATCGTTGGCGTCATTGGGAGGAATTGTGACCCATCGTTGGCGTCATTGGGAGGAATTGTGACCCATCGTTGGCGTCATTGGGAGGAATTGTGACCCATCGTTGGTGTCATTGAGAGGGACTGTGAAGCTTCGTTGGTGTCATTGGAAGGAATTGTGACCCATTGTTGGTGTCATTAAGAGGGACTGTGATGCTTCGTTGGTGTCATTGGGGGGAATTGTGACCCATCGTTGGTGTCATTGGGCATAATTACTGGTGTCATTGGGAGGAAATGCGCCCCTTCATTGGTGGCAGTAGGGGGAATTATGTCCCTTTGTTGCTATCAGTGGATGGAATAGTGCCCCAAGGGCTGGACAAAGGGCCGCAGTTTGGAGACCACGGCTGTAGAAGATGGAAAACCTTTCCTTCCTGAGATCAGTTCCACTGTAAAAGAATGAGGTGTGTCACCAGATTCCATATTTCCTTCCAATCCAAACAGCTGGATCTCTATGATTGGAGGAGAGAAGACATGGCAATGTATGGGGGTCACTGTCATCACTCAGAGCGTCCCGCTACAAAGACAAGTCTACACCCCCCACAGGGGACTAGGGGGAGGAGGAGCCAGTACCCCTCCCTCCCTCCCCCCCATCTATACACACCTTACCTCTCACCATATACATCGTACTCCATACCAATCCCGGGATCTATTCATCCATCCTATGGGGAGTGCTGTGCACCCCTCCCCTCCCCCATCACACCACTCACCCCAATGACCCCCCCCCCATCCACATCTACACTATGGGGAGCTCATAGGGAACCCCGGAAACCATCCTACCCCATGTTCTCTACTGCACCCAATGGGCCCCCCTGTGCTCCTTATATACTCTCCTATACCCCACAGCACACCCCATGTATCCCCATACACTCTCCATGTGTCCCCATACCCTTTCATAAACACCATAGCACACCCCATATGTTTCCTACACACTCTTCTACATCACAGCGCACTCCAGGTGTCCCCCATACACTCTCCTATACCCCATAACACACTCCATGCATCCCCTATTCACCACTATAACACACTCCACACATCTACCATACACTATCCTAAACCCCATAACACACTCCATGCATCCCCCATACACTGTCCTATACCCCATAACGCACTCCCATGCATCCCCCATACACACTCCATATGTCCCCCATACACTCTCCTATACCCCAAAGCGCACTCAACGCCTTCTCCATAACCCAGTCCATACGTCCACCATACAGTCTCCATGATACACTCCATGCGTCCACACACATTCTCCTATACCCCGTAATGCACTCCATGTGTCCCCCATAACACACTCCATACATCTCCCATATACTTGTCTATACCCCATAACGCACTCCCATGTATCCCCCATACACACTCCATGCGTCCCCATACACTTTCCTATACCCCGTAACACACTTCATGCCTCCTCCATACGCTATCCTATACCCCATAACAACATGCGTCCTCCACACATTGTCCGATACCCCATAACACCCTCCATGTGTCCCCATACTCTCCTATACCCCCTAACACACTCCTTGTGTCCTTTATACACTGCCCTACACCCCACAACATACTCCATGCATCCCACATACACTCTCCATAACACACTCTGTGTTGCCCATAAACTCTCCTAAACTCGGAAAGCACTCCATGCGTCCCCCATACACTCTCCTATACCCCAAAGCGCACTCCATGCCTTCTCCATAACACACTCCATGCGTCCTCATACATTCTCCTATACCCCGTAATGCATTCCATGTCTCCCTCATACACTCTCGTATACCCAATAACACACTCCATGCATCCTCTATTCACCATCCATAACCCATTCCACGCATCTACCATACACTATCCTATACCCCATAACACACTCCATACATCTCCCATATACTCGCCTATACCCCATAACACACTCCAAGCACCCCCCATACACTGTCCTATACCCCATAACACACTCCATACATCTCCCATATACTCGCCTATACCCCATAACACACTCCAAGCACCCCCCATACACTGTCCTATACCCCATAACACACTCCATACATCTCCCATATACTCTCCTATACCCCATAACACACTCCAAGCACCCCCCATACACTGTCCTATACCCCATAACACACTCCAAGCACCCCCCATACACTGTCCTATACCCCATAACACACTCCATACATCTCCCATATACTCGCCTATACCCCATAACACACTCCAAGCACCCCCCATACACTATCCTATACCCCATAATGCACTCCCATGCGTTCTTCATACACACTCCATGCTTCCCTTATTCACCATCCATAACACACTTCACGCATCTACCATACACTGTCCTATACCCCATAACACACTCCATACATCTCCCATATACTCGCCTATACCCCATAACACACTCCAAGCACCCCCCATACACTGTCCTATACCCCATAACGCACTCCCATGCGTTCTTCATACACACTCCATGCTTCCCTTATTCACCATCCATAACACACTTCACGCATCTACCATACACTGTCCTATACCCCATAACACACTCCATGCATACCCCATACACATTTCATGCGTCCCCCATACACTCTCCTATACCCCGTAATGCACTCCATGCGTCCCCCATACACTCTCCTATATCCCGTAACCCACTCAATGTGTCCCCCATTCACTCTCGTATACCCCATAACACACTCCATGCGTCCCCTGTTCACCATCCATAACACACTCCACGCATCTATCATACACCATCATATACCCCATAACACACTCCATGCATCCCCCATACACTGTCCTATACCCCATAATGCACTCCCATGCGTCCTCCATACACTCACCTATAACCCCATAACACACTCCATGCATCCCCCATACACTCTCCATAAAACACTCCATGCATACCCTATACACTCTCATATATCCCATAACACACTCCATGGGTCCTCCATACATTCTCCTTTACCCCATAACACACTCCATGTGTCCCCCGTACACATCCCTATACCCTGTAATGCACTCCATGCGTCCCCCATACACTCTCCTTTACCCCATAACACTCCATGCATCCCCTATACATTCTCCTCTCTCCCTTAATACACTCCATGCACTACACACACACTTTCTTATACTCCACACATTCCATGTGTCCCCATACACTCTACATAGCACACTCCATGCGTCCCGCATACACTCTACATAACTCACTCCATGAGTTCCCCCATACACTCTCCTATACCCCATAACACTCCATGCATCCCTTATACATTCTCCTCTCTCCCTTAATACACTCCATGCACTACACACACACTTTCTTATACTCCACACATTCCATGTGTCCCCATACACTCTACATAGCACACTCCATGCGTCCCGCATACACTCTACATAACTCACTCCATGAGTTCCCCCATACACTCTCCTATACCCCATAACACTCCATGCATCCCCTATACATTCTCCTCTCTCCCTTAATACACGCCATGCATCCCTCATTCACTCTCTTATACTCCACACATTCCATGCGTCCCCAAACACTCTCCATAACTTACTCCATGCATCCCGCATACACTCTCCATAACACACTCCATGCGTCCACCATACACTCTGCATAACATACTCCATGTGTCCTCCATACAATCTCCTATACCTAACACACTCCACACTCTCTTATACCCCATAGTGCACTCCATACATTCCCCATACACTCTCAATAACAAACTGCATGCATCCTCCATACAATCTCCAAAACACACTCCATGCGTCCCCAACACACCCCTCCATATTCCCTGCACACTCCATGCATTCTCAACTATCCTATACCCCATACGTTCCCCATACACTCTCCATAACAAACTCCATCCATCCTCCATACAATCTCCAAAACACACTCCATGCGTCTCCAACGCACCCCTCCATATTCCCTGCACACTCCATGCATTCCCCACAACACACTCCATGCGCCCCCCCCCATACACCCCTCCATGCTTCCAGCACATTCCATGCAGTCAGCAGTCCTCTGTCCTCCTCGTTCTTCCGGGTCTTTCCATGCCCCGCCCACGTACACCGCTTTGTACCGCCCCCCCCCGGGCACTCTACGGCATGTAATGGCTCCGCCCTGACAAATGACTCACCTATGACACTCCGCCCCTCTACTATACAACCCAACCACAGACTTCCGGAAAGTTTTTGTGTTTGAAGAACTATTTTCCGATTCATTCTTGGAAGTGTAATTCAGAGCTGTGCCGTCTGCCTTTAGATAGTGGAAGATCCAGGCACGGAGGACTACAACTCCCAGAAGGAAGTGCGCCCTATTAATGCCCAACCTAAACCGAATCAAGAATCAGGAAGGCAGAATCCCCACCCATCTTGGGGCGGTGCTCCACTTCTTTAGGTGGTGGGCGCGATTTGTCAGCTACAGATGGAGCTGACCGGGGTGCCGGAGGCACAGTTCGGATGCTAATAGGAGCCGGGCGGGCGCTAGCAGGGCGCAAGGCGGGCAGAGGTTAGGCGAGAACATTGCGCCGGGCATGAGCCGTGTTTGTCCAGTCATGTTGGTACCTCTAGCGCCTCCTCTCGCCTCTCCCGCTTTCTCGGTAGTTGACAAGCTCCGCCCACAAGCTCTAGAAGTGGAGCGTCGCACTCAAGGATAGATTATGGGCGGAGATTCTGTCATGCCTCTTCCTGATTCGCTAATGGCGCTCAGGGCGGGGAGAAGGGAGGTGCTAGTAGTCGATGGAATCATATCGCAGGGTAGGAAGCCCCCACTGACTGTAGGGTCGCGCATTCCCTGCCCCACTGGAAACGCCTACAAAGGGGAGTGGCCACACTGCAGCCCCGCCTAGTTGCACGGACGTTCGATCTCCTCCAATCAAATGGACACACAGCGATCGGTCGGTGGGTTGTGATGTGGCAGCGTGGTCGGAAACACCGAGCCGGGATCGGTCCCCCATGAAATGACTGGATTCTTCCTGTGTCTGGGTTTTCCTCCTAATAAAGGACTTTTTCTAAGTGTGGTGTCTCTCGTCTCTATTGCTGGATTGGATGGTTGTGAAGGAGCAACAAGGTGTACTATGTACCCCATACTGTTCCACGGAGGGGGCGGGATCTGGGGCCCTCTTACTTTTCAGGGGACTTCCACATTCTGATAAGTCACCCACCGAACCTCACAACCACCGGGCCAGAGTTGTGAGGAAGAGGCCCTTGTCCTCATCAACATGGGGGCCGGCTACTGTGCCTGGGGTCACCCCTGCCAGGGACCCCCCATGTTGAGGGCATGTGGCCCGGTAAGATTCAGGAGGGGGGGGCTGCATGCCCACCCCCCCTTTCCTGGCCTGCCAGGCATTGTGCTCGGATGAAGGGTCTGGTAGGGCTTCTGGGGGGAACCCTACGCTAAATTTTTCACTGGTGTTCCCCTTAAAAGCCTTACCAAATCTGAAGGGCCTGGTATGACATATGGGGGCACCTCCGCATTTTGTTTTATGGGGTCTTATATGGGGGACCCCATGGATGTTTTTGAAATTCCAGTCAGACTAGTCTTAAAGAGCCTGCTATGGCTTTTTTGGGGGGACTATACACACATTTGTCACATTTATAGGGCCTGGTGTGGCTTTTAGTGGGGACCGCACACATTTTGGGAATTCTAGTCAGAGCAGACCTAAAGGGCCTGGCATGGCTTTTGGGGGACCGCATGCATATTTTTGGAATTTCAGCCAGAGAAGACCTAAAGGGCGTGGTATGGCTTTTGACCCCATTCATTTTTGGGGGTTCCAGTCAGGCCAGGCCCAAAGAGTCCAGTATGGCTTTTGGTGGGAGGGGTACACATGCATAACTTTGGGGGGCCACTCACTTCAGACCTAAAATGTCTGGTTTGGGTTGTTTTGATGAAGCGGGGGGAGGGTTGCAGCAAGACCAGACCTGAAGGGCCTGGTATGACTTTTGGCAGGGAGGGACCCCACACCATTTTGAGGGGTTCCAGTCACATCAGACCTTAAGGGCCTTGTATGACTTTTGGGGGACCTACAGTGAAGGAAATAAGTATTTGATCCCATGCTGGTTTTGAATGTTTGCCCACTCACAAAGAAATGATCAGTCTAAAAATCAAATGGTAGGTGTATTGTAACACAGAGACAGAATAGCAACAACAATTTCAAAAGAAATGCATGTCTAAAAAATGATGCACTGATTTGCATGTTCATGAGGGAAATAAGTATTTGATCTCCTTCACAAAACAGTACTTGGTGGCCAATCCCTTGTTGGCAATCACGTTTTCACCACCATGTTTGACAGTTGGGATGGTGTTCTTGGGGTCATAGGCAGCATTCATCCTCCTACAAACACGGCGAGTTGAATTGATGCCAAAGAGCTTGATTTTGGTCTCATCTGACCACAGCACTTTCAACCAGTCCTCCTCTGCATTATTCAGGTGATCAGTGGTAAACTTCAGACGGTCCTGGACATGTGCTTTCTTGAACAGAGGGACCTTGCGGGCACTGCAGGATTTCAATCCTTGTTGCGTAGTGTGCTACCAATTGTTTTCTTGGTGACTGTGGTCCCAGCTGCCTGGAGATCATTGACAAGATCCTCACGTGTAGTTCTGGGATAATTCCTCACTGTTCTCATCATCATTGACACTCCACGAGGTGAGATCTTGCACGGTGCACCAGATCTAGGGAGACTGACAGTTGTTTTGCGTTTCTTATATTTGCGAACGATTGCACCAACTGTTGTCGCCTTCTCACCAAGCTGCTTGGCGATAGTTTTGTAGCTCAGTCCAGCCTTGTGTAGGTCTACAATCTCGTCCCTGACATCCTTGGAAAGCTCTTTGGTCTTCTCCATGGTGGAGAGTTTGGAATCTGATTGTTTAATTGCTCCCATGGACAGGTGTCTTTTATACAGGTAACAAAATGAGATTAGCAGCACTCCCTTTAAGAGACTGCTTCTAATCTCAGCTTGTTACCTGTATGAAAGACACCTGGTAGCCAGAAATCCTGCTGAATGATAGGGGATCAAATACGTATTTCCCTCGTGAACATGCAAATCAGTGCATCATTTGTTAGACATTCATTCAAAGTCAGCAGGGGATCAAATGCTTATTTCCTTCACTGTATATATCTAACTAGAGCTCGGACACTAATAAGGGCCATGGCTGAAAACATCCCAAAATACCACCATGAAATAGAACGCTCCTCTATCTCTCCTCTCCATCCCCCACAAAGGAAATGATGACACAAGGAATAACCACAGGAAAAAACGCACCAAAATGCAATAGGAGAGGAATAAAACGCAGATAAACGTTGGTGAATGTATGTGAGAGTTTCTGCACACACGTGTGACGAGTCCTATATGAGAGGAGGAGGGGAGGAGAGGAGTACAGGGATATGGGGGAGGACGTCTCCAATGTCATGGGGCATTCTCTGTGTGCGCCCCCCCCCCCCCCACGCAGGACATTGGTGGGAAGTGAAGCCTTCGGACATGGAGCACACTGCCTTGTACCTGGACAAGGTGGCCGAATGCTGGTGGTGGACTTGAATGGGTCACATTCAGCAGGCACTAGGCCCATCCAAAGCAACAGGTGGGAGATTCCTGCTGCAGCCACTAAGCCAAACATTGCCGCCACGCCATGACTACACCCTTGGACACTGCCTCTGCAGCTACAGGGGGAGGGGTTGGGGGCCAAGAAAAATGCAGCTCATTCGGGAGGTTTTACTGCCCCTCAACCACTAGTGTGAACAAGTCCTTCTGCAGGGGGTTGAGGCATGGTGCTCCAGGTTTTTAATAGTTAACACATATGGTGTGGAGGTGACATAACTCCTACGAGCCACCTCTCAAATGCTTTTATAAAGAGATCTCCTGTGGATTGCTTTTCAGAAGACAACATGTGTAAACAAGGCCTTAGAGGAATCGCTATCTGACCATAGGTAGGCTGGGGCAGCATGAAGTGTGGGCTCCGTACTTCTATGGAACATCAGGGAAATGTACCGGGAAGGAGATCACAGCAGGTCAAAGCTCTACCAATTCCCCAGCATTCAGTCCAGCTATTCAGCTCTGAAGATCCAACTAGAAGGAGCCATTCACACCGGAGCATTGCTATCACTTCTAGGGAAATGCATTTTCCCCGCATATCGGCATAACACACAAAGCTGGGAACAGCACCACATGTGCCATGACATTTCACGTTGTCACCAGAACAGGAATTCAGAGAAAATGTTCCAATGGAGACACTTGTTCCGGTGACAACTGTCTAAAAGGGGATTTCCCTCACATTGGAAAGATATCCTCTCACATCCTGCTGAGTCTACAGGACAGGAAGTGAAGGGAAATCTCCCTCATGAGACACAGGCAATAACAAAAGTTACAGCAGTTCCTTACTTAAGGGCTCATTCTACCCTTTTAGCACTCTGAAAAGAGATGTGATGGGTTGCTTTTCAGAGGACATTTGCCAGGCAATGAGGAGACATTAGGTTGTCTCCTCATGGCCTTATTTAAACCCTAAAAAGACTGCACCACCCTGCTGCAATCATGTACACTGCATGCAGTTGTGGCCTGGCCCTATTCACTTGAATGAGTCACATTAGTGTAGGCATATAAAATGTGTGTATCATAGATAGAATAAAATATAAAAGTTGATGCAGCGCTAAAGATTCTAATATCTAAACAAAATACAACATTGATATATATGAATATATATAGATATATATAGAGATGACCCAAATCCACAGGGGAATACGCTAGGACCAATGACCCTCAATGGACAAATAACAGTGGTTTAAGTGCAGGATAACGTGTCCATAGTTCATATATCTAAAGAAGTGCAGGTGAATCACAGCACACTCCAAACGTGATCCCAGGCAGTCTAGCTGCAGTGGCCTCTCACCTCCACTCTATGACCCCACAGGGCCACAAAGCATACTGTAAATCACCTCGAGATCCTCCAATTCAGTAACTCTTTATATAGGAAGGCATCACATGAACCAGGACAGTATTCATCCAGACCAGTAGGCAAACGGAAAGCACTCTCCTCCGATGTCACAACCGCTCATAAGCTCATAAATGAGGAGATAAACACAGTCCTCATAGTATATTACCGCTTTATTAGCAAATAGGCAACATATATCCAGAGAGAGGAGATAATCCACTTACATGGCAACAGCTTGTATCACAATGTGCTGGGTGTACAGCAAGATCACAAAGGTGCACCAAGATGGCGTCACGCCGGAAGTACGTCACCACGCCAATGCCGTCGACGCGTTGCGTCACGTGACTCGTGACTTCATCAGGACAGCGTGATTGGCCAGCAGTACTTCCTTATAAAGGCCAGAAACCGCACCCATCCAAACTACAATGGGCGGTGCGATCGCGGCCATATTCTAATGGTCCAATTTACAAACAGCCTGTACAGCCATATTACTGTGGTCCAGTGTGGGCAGACCTTCTCCCATTAGGTCTGGCGATCCAAATAGGATAACAAAGCTTAGATGGAAAGCACCACACGACCAATACCTCTCACTAATGGGCACATAAACCATGAGAAGACTAATATTAAAAATTAGATGTGGAAAACCACATACTTTAATAGTAAAATTAAAATTAAAACGAGCATGTTCATAGAATATATATATATATATAACATGCCCTGTATAAATGAATATCATACAAAAATGTATGAACTAAAATAATATAAAAACAAATATTAAAAATGTAAAAACTCTTTGAAAAATATGTAGAATAAAAAATATAATAAAGAAGCTCCTTTGTAATCATGCATGAACTCTTTACTTCAAATACCATAACACACATTAAATTGACATAAGAAATTTATCGATCACTGATAAAGCAATTTAGGTCGAACTCAATATTGAGTCCCATCGGGGCAAATGTATCCATAAGGAAAATGTATTTAGATTCTGTCTGACTTAACGATCTCACTTTATGGGACCCTCTCCAATGTTTCTTGTATTTTTCAACTCCCCAAAATTTAAGACCAGAGGGGTCTTGATTATGGTACAGCCGAAAATGGTTGGATAAACAGTGTTTCGGGAAACCCTTATTTATATTCTGGACATGTTCTCTCAACCGGACCCATAAGGGTCTATTTGTCCTTCCCACATATTGCAAACCACATCCACATTGGAGAACATAAACCACCCCCTCCGTCCTACAAGATATAAAATCCTTGATCTGAAAGGACCTACCATTGCTAGTGGCTGTAAAGGAGCTCAATCTAGTGTTCGAACCCCTTGTAGCTCTGCAAGCATAACAGATCTTACACGGGAAAAACCCTTTCTGATCAAGAAACGTGGTTTTAGAACTTTTAATGGGGGGGTCCAGTACACTACGTACCAATTTGGACCTAAGGGAAGGAGCCTTCCTATATATAAACTTGGGTGTGACCGGTAACAATTTTGAGAGAATGGGATCAGTTTTTAAAATCGGCCAGTAACGTCTAAAGACATTTTCTATCTGTTTATAGTTACTAGTAAAGTCCAGAATAATTGCTGTATGGTCCCCCGAGTCTGCTAATTTGGGTTAATCTATAAGGAGGTTACTCCTCGTCATAGTTCCCACTTCTACGATTGGAGGATCTCGAGGTGATTTACAGTATGCTTTGTGGCCCTGTGGGGTCATAGAGTGGAGGTGAGAGGCCACTGCAGCTAGACTGCCTGGGATCACGTTTGGAGTGTGCTGTGATTCACCTGCACTTCTTTAGATATATGAACTATGGACACGTTATCCTGCACTTAAACCACTGTTATTTGTCCATTGAGGGTCATTGGTCCTAGCGTATTACCCTGTGGATTTGGGTCATCTCTATATATATCTATATATATTCATATATATCAATGTTGTATTTTGTTTAGATATTAGAATCTTTAGCGCTGCATCAACTTTTATATTTTATGTATATTGCCTTTGCTTGGTATGGGATAGATGCTGGCTGCTTTTTAGTCTGTTCTACTGTTCACCATAAGAGCGCAGGAGGATATATATCTAAGTGATTTGTTTATCATAGATAGAATGATATATATAAAATATGAGGAAATGCACTATATACACATTCTTGTGTGTGACGTTGGCACTGATAGCGGACCAGACAAACTGCATTTTTTCATATCAAAAGAATAGAATAAGGACTCCTTACTATGTTCATTTATGCACGAGGTCATTACTTTACCTTTGTTATGTTGGGTTCACCAGTTTTTGGATAAATATGTGGAGAGTCAGGGGGAGTTTCAGAGCAGGTTATGTGCAAATCTACCAGCATTGTAAAATGCAAGTTTGTCTGATTAGATTTGGAAAGGTCTTAATATTCATAGTGTACCTGTTTATGGTGAAGAGAATTTCAACGTGGTTGTCGTGTCCACCTTTGTACAAGGATGTTGGAGATTGCCGTTTTGCTATAAACAAGACAAGGAGTATCTATTTAACTTTTTAATTAAAATCAAAATTAAAGAAACGTCCATTCTTTTTTAGTTCCATATTTTATTGAAATAACAGTTAAAAAAAAGAAAGAAAGGGCCCTGGGGGGGCCAAAGCCAACATTACAGCAATAGATGTGAAGGAGAGAGCGGGGAAAGAGAATTTATCCAAAAATACCAAACCAAACATCTGCTCATTAATCTGAACAATGCGTAGGAGTTGCGTACATGAGGTGACAGGCTATATACCAGTAATGAGCTATGAGTACATAACCAAGGCCCTGGTGTGTAGGGGACGATTACAGGATACAGGGTATAGTGCAATGAGCCGCAGTCCCCATGCAGTGGGGGACTAATGATAGAAGGGTCTAGACCTGGATTTCTCTACCAGGGTTCCTCTAGAGCAGCGGTTCTCAACCTGGGGGTAGCGACCCCTTTGGGGGTCGAACGACCATTTCCCAGGGGTCGCCTAAGACCATCGGAAAACACATATTTCCGATGGTCTTAGGAACCGAAACACCGCTCCTCTGACTCAGTCGATGTGTGGGCGGGATGACACGCTGCCCTGTCACCTGGCCACACCTCCGGGATCCCTCAACAACTCCGCCTCCTCGCCGCTGATTGGCCACCGGAACTGTAGCTCAGGAGAGGCACACAGGCGGCCAATCACCGGCGAGGAGGTGGAGCTTGGAGAGGAGGAGCCGAGCGGCAGCGCGCGTAGATCTAAGAAGATCGAGGGAACTGCCGGAGTAAGTGAAGAGGAGAGCGGCCAGAGAAGGAAGACAGCTGACAGGTAAGTGAGAGAGCGAGCCCAGGCTGGAGCAGGGGTCAGCAAGGTAAGTATCATTGGTGTCAGTGGGAGGAATAGTGCCCCATCATTTGTGTGACTAATACCAACAATGGGGCACCATTTCTCCCACTGACACCAATGATGGGGCACTATTTCCTCCCCCCCCCGCACTGACACCAACGATGGGGCACTATTCCTCCCTCCCACTGACACCAACGATGGGGCACTATTCCTCCCCCCCACTGACACCAACGATGGGGCACTATTCCTCCCCCCCACAGACACCAACGATGGGGCACTATTCCTCCCCCCACTGACACCAAGAATGGGGCACTATTCCTCCCCCCACCGACACCAACGATGGGGCACTATTCCCCCCCCTGACCCCAAAGATGGGGCACTATTTCCCCCTCCACCACACTGAAATCAATGATGGGGCACTATTCCTCCCACTGACACCAATGATGGGGCACTATTCCTCCCACTGACACCAATGATGGGGCACTATTCCTCCCACTGACACCAATGATGGGGCACTATTCCCCCCACTGACACCAATGATGGGGCACTATTCCCCCCACTGACACCAATGATGGGGCAATATTCCCCCCACTGACACCAATGATGGGGCACTATTCCCCCCACTGACACCAATGATGGGGCACTATTCCCTCCACTGACACCAATGATGGGGCACTATTCCCCCCACTGACACCAATGATGGGGCACTATTCCCCCCACTGACACCAATGATGGGGCACTATTCCTCCCACTGACACCAATGATGGGGCACTATTCCTCCCACTGACACCAATGATGGGGCACTATTCCTCCCACTGACACCAATGATGGGGCACTATTCCTCCCACTGACACCAATGATGGGGCACTATTCCTCCCACTGACACCAATGATGGGGCACTATTCCTCCCACTGACACCAATGATGGGGCACTATTCCTCCCACTGACACCATTGATGGGGCACTATTCCTCCCACTGACACCAATGATGGGGCACTATTCCTCCCACTGACACCAATGATGGGGCACTATTCCTCCCAATGACACCAATGATGGGGCACTATTCCTCCCACTGACACCAATGATGGGGCACTATTCCTCCCACTGACACCAATGATGGGGCACTATTCCCCCCACTGACACCAATGATGGGGCACTATTCCTCCCACTGACACCAATGATGGGGCACTATTCCTCCCACTGACACCAATGATGGGGCACTATTCCCCCCACTGACACCAATGATGGGGCACTATTCCCCCACTGACACCAACGATGGGGCACTATTCCCCCCACTGACACCAACGTTGGGGCACTATTCCCCCCACTGACACCAACGTTGGGGCACTATTCCCCCCACTGACACCAACGTTGGGGCACTATTCCCCCCACTGACACCAACGTTGGGGCACTATTCCCCCCACTGACACCAACGTTGGGGCACTATTCCCCCCACTGACACCAACGATGGGGCACTATTCCCCCCACTGACACCAACGATGGGGCACTATTCCCCCCACTGACACCAACGATGGGGCACTATTCCTCCCCCCACCGACACCAACGATGGGGCCCTATTCCCCCCCCTGACCCCAAAGATGGGGCACTATTTCCCCCTCCACCACACTGAAATCAATGATGGGGCACTATTCCTCCCACTGACACCAATGATGGGGCACTATTCCTCCCACTGACACCAATGATGGGGCACTATTCCTCCCACTGACACCAATGATGGGGCACTATTCCTCCCACTGACACCAATGATGGGGCACTATTCCCCCCACTGACACCAATGATGGGGCACTATTCCCCCCACTGACACCAATGATGGGGCACTATTCCCCCCACTGACACCAATGATGGGGCACTATTCCCCCCCCTGACCCCAAAGATGGGGCACTATTTCCCCCTCCACCACACTGAAATCAATGATGGGGCACTATTCCTCCCACTGACACCAATGATGGGGCACTATTCCCCCCACTGACACCAATGATGGGGCACTATTCCCCCCACTGACACCAATGATGGGGCACTATTCCCCCCACTGACACCAAGAATGGGGCACTATTCCCCCCCCTGACCCCAAAGATGGGGCACTATTTCCCCCTCCACCACACTGAAATCAATGATGGGGCACTATTCCTCCCACTGACACCAATGATGGGGCACTATTCCTCCCACTGACACCAATGATGGGGCACTATTCCTCCCACTGACACCAATGATGGGGCACTATTCCCCCCACTGACACCAATGATGGGGCACTATTCCCCCCACTGACACCAATGATGGGGCACTATTCCCCCCACTGACACCAATGATGGGGCACTATTCCCCCCACTGACACCAAGAATGGGGCACTATTCCCCCCCCTGACCCCAAAGATGGGGCACTATTTCCCCCTCCACCACACTGAAATCAATGATGGGGCACTATTCCTCCCACTGACACCAATGATGGGGCACTATTCCTCCCACTGACACCAATGATGGGGCACTATTCCTCCCACTGACACCAATGATGGGGCACTATTCCCCCCACTGACACCAATGATGGGGCACTATTCCTCCCACTGACACCAATGATGGGGCACTATTCCCTCCACTGACACCAATGATGGGGCACTATTCCCCCCACTGACACCAATGATGGGGCACTATTCCCCCCACTGACACCAATGATGGGGCACTATTCCTCCCACTGACACCAATGATGGGGCACTATTCCTCCCACTGACACCAATGATGGGGCACTATTCCTCCCACTGACACCAATGATGGGGCACTATTCCTCCCACTGACACCAATGATGGGGCACTATTCCTCCCACTGACACCAATGATGGGGCACTATTCCTCCCACTGACACCAATGATGGGGCACTATTCCCCCCACTGACACCAACGATGGGGCACTATTCCCCCCACTGACACCAACGATGGGGCACTATTCCCCCCACTGACACCAACGATGGGGCACTATTCCTCCCACTGACACCAACGATGGGGCACTATTCCCCCCACTGACACCAACGATGGGGCACTATTCCCCCCACTGACGCCAACGATGGGGCACTATTCCCCCCACTGTCGCCAACGATGGGGCACTATTCCCCCCACTGACACCAACGATGGGGCACTATTCCCCCCACTGACATCAACGATGGGGCACTATTCCCCCCACTGACACCAACGATGGGGCACTATTCCTCCCACTGACACCAACGATGGGGCACTATTCCTCCCACTGACACCAACGATGGGGCACTATTCCTCCCACTGACACCAACGATGGGGCACTATTCATCCCACTGACATCAGTGATGGGGCACTACTCCTTCCACTGACACCAATGATGTGGCACTAGTCCTCCCACTGCAAAATTACAGTTATGAAGTAGCAACGAAAATAATTTTATGGTTGGGGGTCACCACAACATGAGGAACTGTTTTAAGGGGTCGCGGCATTAGAAAGGTTGAGAACCACTGCTCTAGAGGTTCCTTAAACAATTTCTGCCTCTTAGATAACTTCCCACTGACACCATTGGTCCTTTTAGCTTTCTGGAAGAGGGTAATTCTTCCCCATGACCCTAAGTGTAAGGAGCATTCTTCCCCCCGACCATCACACTAATGTATCATGAGTTGTAGATATAGTCACTTTTAGCAGAGGTTCCCTGAGACCGGAAAGTTATTTCAAGGCTTCCTCTGTGTTGAAAAGGTTGAGAAAAACTGGTCTAGACCAACCTTTCTCAACCCTTTTATCCCAGCGGCAACCCTTGAAATAACTTTACGGTCTCGGGGAACCCCTACCAGTGAAAAATTGCCCCTTACATTGGTGGTCAATGAGAAGAATGCAACCCCCCCAGACAGCTAGAAAGATCACTGGCTTCAGGCAACTGGCTCTACCAAGTGCCGTTGACCTCAGAACTATGGCAGCCCCATCAAATGGAAGTAGGGGAAGGGAAGCAGAGGAAAAGAGAGGGGAAGAGGGGCATGAGATAAGAAAAAAGAAGGAGATGGGGAGAAGAGTGGGGGAGAGAAGGAGAGTGAGGTAGGAAAGACGCATAGGGTATGGTGTTGGGCCATGAAGGGGAATGGAGGGAAGTGGTAGGTGAGAAGTGTGGGGAGTCCCTCTCAGCTGTTCAGCTGCCCCTCTCCGGCCCAAGCCCCCACCTCTTGAAGTCCATCCTTTTTTATGCTTTCTATCCCCTCTTCCTTTATCAGAAGCTACATGATGAAAATATATATCAATATATTGCACTCAATTAACCAAGTCAATACTGGCATGTAACACCCCCTCCATTACCAAGTTATTTTGCAGTTTTAAAAAGTGTTACTAAACCCACAACTGTAAAATCAGTCTGTGTTTGCAGTAAAGCATGCTGGTTATACTCACTGTGGAACCTAAGGGGTTAAACCTCCACATTATGTAAAAAGGCGGTTTGATCCTGTCTTCTCTGATCCTCCCTTTCTTTTACTGTCCCCAATCCATCTGCTGAAAGTACAGAGCCCCTAGGAGACACTCTGCACATGTTCAGTTTGGTGTGTATTCCTAGTTTTTTGGGGGGAGGGTGCATGTGATCGGTACAGGGCTAATAGGCAATGTCCAGAGGGTCAGGGGTCATACAGCCTCATAGGATAGTCAGAGAAGAATGGAAACACCTCCTATAAGCTTAGCCAGTGCTCGGCTGGACACTAACAGAAGTCACAAGACTGCTATATACTGCTGATGAAAAAAAGTATTTTGCTGTTTCTATTTACTGAAATGATTGCATTTCCATGTTCTGTGTACTGTGGGAGACCAGGTATAGTGAATGCAGGCTCCGGGGTTTAGTAACACTAAGTGCTGTGATAGTGTGACTGACAATTATAGGTCATGCAACACAGGACCCAGATTATTTTTAGATCATTTTTTTTTATACAGATAGAGATTTTGAGGCATTTATAACTACTTTTATATTTTCAACTCAAAAAAGGAAACAAGAACATTTATTTTTTAAACTTCCCTTTACGATATTGTTATCAAACAAAAATGACCCCTTTTGTGAAATCAGACACCTCATGGGGATCCCATGTTTTGCACGCTGGTATTGAGGTGGTTACATAAGGCTTCAGTGATCAATTCAAAGCCAGAGTGACCACAGAGAAAGTGGAAGATATAAATGGGGAGTCGGCCGGATCTGAACTGGAGTGCACTAAGACATATTGGCTCTGCCTGGATCATTTACCATGAAGGGTTACACAAGGGGATTCTCTCAACACAAAACCAGTCATACTACTGTGGGCTGCAGTGTGCGATTGTGTATTACTCCAGGGTCTGATTTACGAAAAACCTATTTTTGGTTCATTTCTAACAGTCATTTTTTTTTGCGGAAATTAAAGAAAATTATTTTTGTAATAAATGAATGAACCCAGCCGGTGTTTACTACTGGAATAGCTTTGATTGGTTTACAACGATCACAAGGCACAGAGCCACTCGGATTGGCTCGAGCCCTCATTTATAAGGGGCATACTACAGCATATGTCCATGCAAGGGCCGTGTTTACCTATGGATGCACAGAACAGTCATGTGGATGCGGGTGCATGCAGGTCCCTGAACTCCACACGGTCTGCATTCGAGGACCCGCACCCACACAGATGTCAAAATGGAAGCAGAGGCTGTCTATGCAGCTGCTGCATCCCAATTGATATCAGTGGGACCGTCTGCACAGAGATGCACGGAACGAACATGTGTGCATCCCCTGTGTGGGTAAACACGGCCCTCGCACAGGCAGAGCACACCCTGTGTGAATGAGGCCTTACATTTTGTGCTGCCTAATGATATTGTGAGTACGCCTGGAAAATGCATGCTTGTTGGGAAAAATGACATATATATTGTATATCTATTCTGTACACATAAATGAGGTGAAGGAGAATAGCAGCTCTTGTTGCCCCTTTGAAAAGCCTTGCACAGTGAATTGCTTTTCAGAGGTCAGTAGAGAAAGCTATCATTTCACTTCCTGCTGAGTCTACAGGACAAGAAGTGAAGGGAAACCTTCCTAATGACAGCGCTGATAAAAAGAAAATTACAACAGTTCTTTACTTAAGGGCTTGTTGCACTGAAGGACTTTAGTACTCTGAAGAGTGGTGGATCGCTTTTCAGAGGACATTTTACAGGTGATAAGGACATGGCCTGCTTTAACCCCTAAAAAGTCTGCACCACCACGCTGCAACCGTGTACATTGCACACGGTTGCAGCTTGGACCAATTCACTTGAATTTACTGCCACCAAGTAAACCCCCCTTTTTTACCAGTCAAATGGAAATCTTGTATGTAAATATCACACCACAAGCCAAGTGATTGAGTTGTGACATGGACCCGTTTACTTGAATGGGTCGCATGTGGCGGCTCAACCTCCTGTTTTTACCTCCTGTGACAGCCGTGTGTGTGTGAAGCAATAAAGTATGGATCAGGCGCACTTCTAAAATTGAAAAATGACGCTCCGGGCTGGTTTAACCAGGATGTGGTGGGGGAAGGGCGAGTTCTCACTCAAAACGCACCGCCTTTGTGAGCTGCTGCAGGTGTCAATATATTCTTAAGCAGATATACTGCTACAAGGCGGCAAGGGTGCGCAAAATCACATATATATACACATGTGATTTAGAAGTTCAAGGTAGGGGACACACGTGTGCCATACCCGCACCGCCATTCATGGCCTCGGCTGTCAATCACCGGGTCCCGGCTGGTGATTTCTCGCCGGCACCCAGTGATCGCTGAGTATTTCCGACGGGGGAGAGACCTGTGCATAAACAACACAGATCCTTTCCCTGTCAGCTCCTGTTTTGTGACATCCGTGCCCATTCAGTCTCTGCCCGCATTTTGACAGCAGACATCTCTGGACCCGTGATGGCCCTATGGGCAGCTGGAAGTAAGTGGATTTGTGTCCGTTTACATCAGACTACCTCTGATAAGTCACAATTAGATGCTGAAAAACTGGAAAGGACAACGCCTGTTCTGTCCTATACAGAACCTGAATGGACTCAGAGGTAGGCAGATGTAAATGGGCACGTCCAGTTACAGTCACCTGACCATAGAGCTGCATGGAGCTTTTGATCAGGTCCACCTAAAAACTGATAATTGGAGCTTTCTGGAAATCCTGTGTAAAAAGGTTTTTTTTCATCCCCATCCACTCCAAGTTCCAGAAATTTCAAGGAACAGCAGGAAACACAGGCTGACCCATGATAATGTACCCAACGCAACTAAAAAAAAAAAAAAGGAGCTCTGCACACATGCATAGATCTAAGTAGGTCCTCACTGTAACCTGCGTTAACACGGTGCACAGGTTTGAAGCCGGCCTATAGAGCCCAGTAACAACAAAGTAAGAGGTCATTTGTGCAATGGGGACAAAAACAACCCCCTCCTCCATTTCCTGGTTGCACAACACCCCAATCATGTTAGGTTTGAGATAAAAGCTGTCAAATGTACTTTGTACGCGGTACCTACCAGACTTGCTGCTTATGTCACAGGCACCTCCTCTAATGTGGGTAAAGGGACGCAGAACACCACATTTTGGAGGACATGCCCAAAGGTCAAAGGTTTGGGATTTGTGTATACAATTTTGGGTTTTCTTTGACCCTCGTCAATTTTAAGAAGTCCCCATTACAGGCCCTACTTAACCAACCAATAGAGGAGGAACCAAAGCATTCCAAAAAATTGGTCTGGTTTACATTCCTAGCAGCCAGAATAGCAGTCACCAGGTCCTGGATGTCTTTTGTCCATCCCCTTTTCAGTAGTGAACGCTGTCATGGTAAATGATGCATAAAAAGCCATCAGCCACATTGAATGATAAACTACATTTATTGGAAAGATCATGGGACCCTTGGATAAGTTATATTTCAGCAGACAGACAATCAGCGAAGTTCCAACAAAGGGCAGAGGAGATGGACACGGAACAAAACTCGGATTACCCACATGTCCTGATATTCTTCTTCTAGCTTTCTCTCTCTTCTCTTCCTTTTCTTTCTCTATTCGGCCTTCCTTCTGCATTTACCTGGGTTGTCATATGCACCTGATTAAAGAAACATGTTCATTAGAGTATATCATTTTGGTGAGCACTCAACCTGCGTAAAAAATGTATGGCACAGCTATTGATATGAGAAATATCAAACCAGACCTCAGTACAAAAAATGATGCTGTACATGAAATCCCTTTTGCACTTAAAGGGTAACTCCACTTTCATGGGAAGAAAATTAGCAAACAAATCCCCCCCAAAAAATATAGCGTGTACAATGCCGATCAATGTAATATTGTAATTGAGTGTTATTAAAGATTACCTTTCCTTTTCAATCTGCAGCGTAAATTTTTGTAAATGTAATACAATATGGCTACCTGAAGGTGTTCTGTACACAGATGGTGTACAGAACATCCCCTAGAAATGTCATTTCCTGCTTTTGTGATTGGCTTACTGATTTTCCCAGAAGTCAGCACTAAGATGCAAGTCATATTTTTGGCATCCTCTGCAACAAAAATATAATTTTTGGTGAGATATTCTCAAAGGGAAATCACATCTAAAAAGGGATGCAGACCCTGCCAACTTCCCCAGAGCCTTGCAGGTGCAGCAGCTAATTGATCATTATAAAACCACTCCTATAAAAATTCACTCTGAACATGGGACACAAACAGCTATTCTTTCAGAATAACAAAAGGTAGGAACCCTTGCAATGTAAGTACATCACCCAGAGGGGAAGGTTTTTTTCTCAACAAAAGTGAAGTTACTCTTTAAATTACCTGCTAAGTCTTGGATGCGATGTTCCTATAATTTGTACATTTAATTGCCAATACAAATATTCAAACAGAAAAGCAGTCAAGCGGAGGGAGCATGGACACAAAGGTCCTCTGCTTGCGAGAGGGTAAAGAAAAGTAATAAATAACAAAGTAAAAATATTAAATAATAAAGAAATTTACGTCCTTTTTTCCCATGAATAGAGCTTTCTTTCGGTGGCATTTGATCGCCTGTGTGGTTTTTATTTTTTGCGCTATAAAAAAAAAAAAAAAAAGACCGAAAATTTTGAGAAAAAAAACAGTATTGTTGACTTTTTCCTAATAAACACATTAAGTAAAAAAAATTTAAAAATCAAATTTCGTCACAAATTTAGGCCAAAATGTATTCTGTGACATGTCTTTGATAAAAAAAAAATCCCAATACACGTAAATGAATTGTTTTATGCAAAAGTTATAGTGTCTACAAATGGCGGTATATATAGTGGAATTTGTTTTTTATACTAGTAATGGTAGCAATCAGCAACTTATAATCAAAAAAATATATAGGTTGCGCTAAACAAAATGAATAAACTAATCAAAAAAATACTGCAGTCAAAAATTAAAATGCAATCAAACAAATGATATATAAATCAATAATATTGTGAACAATATAAAATAAAAAATGCAGCGCTAAGTAAATAAATGATACTGGTCATAATAAACTGGAAAGTGTTAAAAACCAGAGATATAAAAACAATGCGTAATAAAATCAATATGTAGGTAATAAAACTCTATCAGATAACAACAATAAAGTGCTGAGATAATGGTGGTGATGCGTGCACATAATCTCAAAATATCAAAGTCTTGTGGCTTCCGTGGTGAGAAAGACAAACATTGCACTAACCAGATAGCGCAAAGGAAATGCGCATGGAGCAATTAAGACCAGCTCCTGGTACTCAGGGTATATGATACTGGAAGGAAGTGGTGTCATCTATGTAGTAGCCACTAGGTGTCCTCCATCTGAGAGAAAAGCATCCAGGATCCAGGAATGTCAGCCACAGCCACCAGGGGGGGTTTTGTTACACACAGCTCCCAGCCACAGCAAAGTACCTTCAAAACACAGGCTCCCAAGGAAATAAAGAGCCCGCAGAGAAGGCCTCCAATAGTGTGATAATGTTTTATTCAGGGGTAAAACAAATAACAAATAGAAAACCAACTTACATTAGTAGCTCAGCCGTCAGGAGACAGCTGGCTTGGTAGTACATGTACAAGAAGCAGTGAAATGGCACTTCCCTGACGCGTATCGTGTCCATACACATCATCAGAGGGAATCCTTTGCGCTATCTGGTTAGTGCAATGTTTGTCTTTATCACCACGGAAGCCACAAGACTTTGATATTTTGAGATTATGTGCACGCATCACCACCATTATCTCAGCACTTTAATGCACTTTATTGTTGTTATCCGATAGAGTTTTATTACCTACATATTGATTTTATTACGCATTGTTTTTATATCTCTGGTTTTTAACACTTTCCAGTTTATTATGACCAGTATCATTTATTTACTTAGCGCTGCATTTTTTATTTTATATTGTATACTGTGTATGGGTTCTCGAGGTACCTTTTAATGCTAGCGGCTACTACATATTCTATACCCAGCGCACGATATCTCATCTCTTTTAATAATATTGTGAAGTCCAAAAAAAGTCCAAAGTAATACGTGATGAAATAATAGTTGATCCAAATATCACCAAAAGTGCATCCACCACCGAATGAATTGAATAAACTCACCAGAGCGAGATGCTGATCATGTTATAAATCAGCATAGAACGCTTTCTGCTCTGGGAGCAATGATCAATAACTTGGGGCTGCAACACTGGGAATTTAGTAACTGGTATCCAGGGAGCAATACTCTGCAGGGAATATATATCATCCAGATCCACTTCACCCCTCAGTCACCGACTCTTTAGGATGATCAGACCTCCACTCAAAATACAAGGGAATAAAGACTCATGGTGCAGTACTTCATAAAACTTCCAATTTACTCAAAACACATTGCACTTACAAAAAGCAGTGTCTTAGCCGACGCCAGCATGAACAGCGCGTTGAATATCACAGACACGGACCCAGCCTGGCTGCGCATGCGCCGTATCAACGACTCGGGAACGTCCTGACGTCACATCCAAAGGCTCCGCCCCATGCGTTTCGCCATCGACGTCTTCACATGACGTCCTCTGGTGAGTTTATTCAGTTCATTCGGTGCTGGATGCACTTTTGGTGATATTTGGATCAACTATTATTTCATGACGTATTACTTGGGACTTTTTTTGGACTTCACAATATTATTGATTTATATATCATTTGTTTGATTGCATTTTAATTTTTGACTGCAATATTTTTTTGATTAGTTTATTCATTTTGTTTATTTTTTTGATTTACGCACCCTATTTTTATAGGTTAGGTTTTGCCGCTATTTTTACACTGTGTTCCGTGGCGCTTAATTTTAAAATCAGCAACTTATAGTGGGACTGCAGGGGGGCATTCTAACACTGAGCGATGTGGAATGGGACACTGACTAACTGTCACTGAGATCACCAGTGACACCAAAATAGCAATCAGTACTAATATAAAGCACGGACACTGTACTAATGACACTGGGCAGGAAGGGGTTAACTTCTGGGGCGATCAAAGGGTTAACTGTGTGCTGTTTCGCTGTGTGTGTGCTTTACACTGTAAGCACACTGCTTTGTATGGCTTTGCAATGCAGAGCCATACAAAGCAGTGTGCAGGAGCTGACAGAGGAGGGATCTGTTTGTTTACAAATAGGTCTCTACCCGGACCGTGATACACGGTGATCGCCGTGTGCCGGCGGGAAATCATTGGCCGGGACCGGGTGATTTTCAGCCAAGGCCGTGCACGCCCCCTACCCAGAAATGCAAAATCACGTATATAAATATACACATGTGATTTTGCGCACCCCTGCCACCCTGTAGAAGTATTTCTGCTATAGGCCGGTGGGAAAGCGGTTAAACACTACAGCTAAATATTTCAGGATATTTTTTTATTGGACCCTTTCCCCGGGACAAACGTTGCAAGCTGCAATTTCTACTAAACTGCTTTGTTTGAGACATGCCAACTTTGGAAAACACCGGTGCTAAAACTAATGAATGGCAACTAGTCTGCAAAGGACTTGCACCATTGGGACGGTCGGTTCTCTTGCAGTAATGGAGACAGATCTTGCTAATTGGGCCATACACATACCAATTATCTCACAAGAGATCCTAAAAGGTACAAACTAAGAAGCATTTTGTAATGTAAATAAAGTTTCATGTCTTGGCTTCTAAAACTTACCTATAAGCTCGGCAATGCCTGTATGCATATCAAAGAATGGATCGGTAACCAAAGGAGCCCGGTTCTGGCTGTAGGACTTGCTGATGGTCTCAAACAGCAGTAGGTTCTATGATCCGTCCTTGTCAGGGTATCCAGGTGGATTCCAGCTCACATCCATCACAATCTGCTCTGGGAGGAACTAAGTCCACTGCAGCTGAAACCCATTCATCCGCCCTGCCACAGAAACATAAAAGCGTCACAACAACCACAGCTGACCGGCATACTCTTGCTCAAAGCTACAAGTAAAGCCGCACTTTTCCCTATGAAGAGGAAAGCAAGGGGTGTGCCTTCCGAAGTAGCGGGCAATCTTTATTGCCCACTGTGTGTGTTCAGTCATCAGCTACAATGACTCTGCTCAGAGCTTACACAGGGGAGAGGACCCCCCCATCCCCCACCTGCCTGATGTGAAAACTCTGGAGAAGGATATTTACCTGGAAAGTGAAATGGATCCCCTCCAATATTATTTCCCCATTCCACAAACCAAACAAGGCTTTGCCATAGTGTGAGGATGAGAGCACCTTAACACAGCGTTCCCACTCCAGACTGGACGGGACCATGTTGTAGTTCTGGTTCTGCTAATGTTCTGTCCAGTTTCATTGTAATGCGGCCTAAAGCAATACCTACAAATGGTTCAGTGCTGCACAGACAGCTGCACAATAAAACCGCACAACACACTGACTTAAAGCCGTACTAAGCCCAAAAACAAAAATGTCATATATTGCCGTGTACCGATCCTTGGATGTGATGCATGCATTAGATTTGGTGATCCTGCCAGTAACACACCTCCTGTATTAGAGTGCCCTACTCTGGATGAAGGAGCACAGGTACACACAAGGACAGCAGCACTGTCAGTCTGGGGGGAGGGGAGTGTTATGTGTACTAGCAGATTCTGATACACTAAAAAATTGAAGCCAAACTTCAGCTCACACTGCCGCTACACAAGCAGTTACAGCAAAAAGGTTTTTTTTTTGGTGGGGGGAATAAAGGTATTACGTTCAAAAATAAAAGCAAACCATTGTAATCACCTGTCAGTGGAAAATGGTTTCAACAATCTAACTGCTACACTTGCAGTAGAGCTTGTTTTCTTGAAAAATGTACTCTGAGCTGGGAGACTCCGTGTACATGACAGCTGACAGGCGGGGGAAGCATCTATGACAGCAGAAAGCGATTGGGTCTCTTCTGTCATAAAACTCTACCTGTCACATTTATTTAACCACTTGCCTACCGGACACTTTTACCCCCTTCGTGCCCAGGACAATTTTCAGCTTTCGACGCTCTCACACTTTGAATGGCAATTGCGCAGTCATGCAGCACTGTACCCATATGACATTGTTATCATTTTTTTAAACACACAGAGCTTTGTTTTGGTGGTATTTAAAAGGAAGGAAATATAGAAGGAAATGACAGGAGGACGTCATATGATGTCCTCCCACTCTAACTGCGCATGTGTGCCCCCAGGGACGTGCAGCGATCAGTGGTGCGCTGTGTCCCCGGGAAACAGCGGATGACATCAACTCTGTCATGTGATCAGCTGTGTCCAATCACAACTGATCACATGTAAACAAGGAAACGCCGGTTATCGGCATTCCTCTCCTCACACTGACAGCGCGTGAGGAGAGCCGGTAAGGGGCATTCCTCAGAGGGGACATGTACACTGATCATCAGGGCACTGATGATCAGTGTAGCCCCATCAGTGCCTATCAATGCAAAACAATGCCACATATCAGTGCCCATCTGAGCTGCCTTTCAGTGCCATATATCAGTGCTGCTTTTCAGTGCTCATCATATATGCCTGTCAATGCCCATCACTGATACCTACAAGTACCTCCTCATCAGTGCCCGTCAGTGACGCTTATCAGTGCAGCCTCATTAGCGCACAACAGTGAAGGAGAAAAAATTACTTATTTACAAAATTTTCTAACAGAACTAAGAAAAAAAATATTTTTCAAGATTTTCAGTCTTTTTTAGTGTGTTAAGCAAACCCCCCCCCGTGGTGATTAAATACCACCAAAAGAAAGCTCTGTCTAAAAAAAATATACATAAATTTCATATGAGTACAGTGTTGCATGACCGCGCAATTGTCATTCAAAGTGCAACAGCGATGAAAGCTGAAAATTGACCTGGGCAGGAAGGGGGTGAAAATGCACGGTAGGCAAGTGGTTAATCACCACTGGGTGTTTTATTTTTGCACCATAAAAAAAAAAAAAGAGCAAAAAATTTGAAAAAAAAACATTTTTTTCTATGTTTCTACAAAAAAGTTTTCCAAACAGGTAATTTTTCTCCTTCACTGATGTGCGTTGATGAGGATGCACTGATAGGCGACACTGAGGCTGCACTGATGAGGAGGCATCAATGAGGAGGCACTGATGATGCCGCACTGATATGCAGCAATGATGGGCACTGACAGGCGGCACTGCTGGGCACCGATTATCAGTGCCGATCTGTTCTGTGTCATTTGCTGATTATCGGCAGTCCTTTCCTCACGCTGTGACAGTGTGAGGTACAGGACAAGGGAAGAGTGTTGTGGAGCTTTTTGTTTATGGATAGAAACACTCCAGGAACAAGTGTGAACATTGCAGCACTCTGATACAAGTTGAGGCACTTTGACATTGGTGCGGCTTGTCATGTGATTTAAAAGCTCCAAATTGCATGACAAATTGCACCCCATTGCCAGCAATGGAGCCGTTCATATTGCAGAGACTCATATTGCAGCGATTATGAAAAAGGTTCCTGAACGATTTTTGCTGATTTCATTGCGACTTGCATAGACTTCTGTTATATGAGGCTGCAAGCCGCAATGAAATCGGCGGTGCAAATCGCACTGATATGCGGCTCTGGAATGGCGCTGAAGTAGTGTGATTTCAGTGCCGCACCAGTGTGAACCGGGGCTCACTGGATGCTTGTGCAGCACTTGGACACAATTTGGACATCATTGTAAAGCAGAATTCTGGGTACAAATGACTTTTCCCTGTTCAGTGGGGCTGTGCGGGTCAGCTGAGTATGAGCTTTGTGCTCCCCCCCCCCCCGAGAAAAAACAAGCAGCTGATCCATGCATTGGGGGGGGGGGGGGGCAAACATTTGTGAGCGCAATTCTGCTTTCATGTAGAAGTATAGGCCACATCTTTGGGGGGGTTAGAACCCTGGCACAGCTGCTGGGGGGGGTTATTGGGGGTCTTTCTGCACAGTGCCGTGTTACTATGGACAGGTGGGGGGGGCAATTGATGGTGGAGCTGCAGCTGTCTGTCCCTCACCCCCCATCACCTATCAGCCTCTCCATACAGAATATACCCCCCAACCCCCTCCACCTTCCCTCATACCACCTCCATGCGGCCCCTCCTCAGCTGGTCTCTCCCGGTCGCCATCACCTCAGAGACGGTTTCTCTAGCCCTCCCTCACTCTCAGCTTCTTCTCTCCTCTCCCCCGTACATTAGATAGAATAAAATGGCCTCCGTTGGGGAAGAAAGCCGAACTCTATGATGTGTATTGGAGCTGACTGGGAAGGGAGACATCTATGGCGGGAGGCGGTATTACCGCTACGGCACAATCACACCTAGTGACCTCTTGTGGCCGCTTTTATGAATAACCCTTAAACTCACCAAAAGACTGTCAAATTTCTGTCAAATCAATAAAATGATATCAAATTTATTTGGGTACAAGCGTCAATCAAAATAGGTAGGCCTGAAAAATGACAGCTGGTGTGAGGTGGCAGAGTGTGATTGGCTGATTGGCAGGAAGTCCGCTTAGCTCCGCCCCCAGGCTGCAGCTCACCTCAATGCTGCCCTGGTATCCGAGCCATAAGCAGCATCAGAGCTTGTCTCCTGCGACTGACAGAGATTATCGCCATTTATACGGATTTCGATTCCTATTATCACTACTATATAATTCTTTATATTATTAGTGGTAATATTTCATATTTTTAGCCATTTACAGGTCATCCAGCACCACCAGGATGCCTCGGCCTTCACGACGCCCATCTCGTGGGAGGCCTTCACATCAGGAGGACGGAGAGTCTCCGATCGCCCATCGGACTAGGTCCAGAGTCCAGCGTCATCGGAGACGGGAGGAGGCCTCCACCCACCGAAGCCGTTCACCAAGAGAACGAGCCAGGGCCCCTGAGCACTACCCACCTCCGGCCATGCAGCAGCATGCCAGGGCCCCTGAGAACCATCCTCCACTGGCCATGGAGCAGCACGACAGGGCCCCTGAGAACCACCCACCACCGGCCATGGAGCAGCGCGCCGAGGAGGAGGTAAGTGTGTGTCCCATTTGTTTGGCAGGTTGTGAAGATGGAGAGAACACGACCATCCTGGCCTGCGATCACGAGTTCCACACCAGCTGCATCTGCCGATGGTTTGGAGAGAACCCCACCTGTCCACTCTGCCGGGCTGATTTTTCCAACCAGCTATTTCTCCTTCGGAACTACGTACACGAAGTCGTCAATGGAGACATGTGGATTGGGTATGTAATTGGTGATGATGGTGCTATTTACGTTCAGTTTATTGCGGTCGGTAATTTGACCATCTTGCTTTAAAAGCCTGGATGACATCAGCTGTGTTGGAAATGTATATGACAACTGGTGTTGTGTATGTAATATTTTTTTTTTCAATATATATTATACTATTAGTATTATTATTATACATGTTTACCTGTTTAAACCATACTTGTAGTAGTTATAGGTTAATGCTTTGAAAAAAAAAAAAAAAAAAAAAATTTCTTCTTATTATTTACTCTTAGCCGTTTTATGATTGTAATATAGTATTTAATGCTTTGAAAAAAAAACAAAAAAAGTAAAAAAAAAATTAGTATTATTATTATTATCCGTTTTATGATTGTAGGAGTTATAGTATTTAATACTTTGAAAAAAAAATAAAAAATGTATTATTATTAGCCGTTTTATGATTGTAGATGTTATAATATTTAATGCTTTGAAAAACATGGCCGGATCTAGGGGGGTGCTGGGGTGGACTGCACCCCCATAGATTTCAGTGGTGCCCCCCCAGACTACTGAGCTCCTTCCCCCCCATCCCCACACTCAGAGCCGGGACAAATGAAAGGAAGCCTGGAGTTAAGTCCTGAAAGTGACAAGAGAGTAAGGAGTAGCGGTTCTGTGCTCTGCCCCCTCCTCCTGTCAGAACAGCGCTGCTCCATATAGCTGATGACACAGGATCGCTCCGTCCATCGGACTGTACACAGTTTCAATACCTGCCCCTATCTCTTCCAAGGACCGCTTATCTCCCACAGCAGTAAATGTAGATCGGGGCGGGTAATGAAACTGTGTACAGCCCCATGGTCAGAGCGATCCTGTGTCATCAGCTATATAGAGCAGTTCTGTTCTGACAGGAGGAGGGGGCAGAGCACAGCACCGCTCCTCTAGACTGTAATTTGGGGGGAGGGGGGGCTTACAGGCAAATTGTACATAATGAGGGGAGAGGTGTGGGGGAAACAGTCATTTCTGCTTGGGATGAGAAGGGGCTATCTGTGCTGGAAAGGGTAATGGCAGTTGCGGGGGGGATTCTGTTAGAAGGATTTGGGGGGATTTAAGCCAGGAGGGGGCATGGGGGAAATGTTTGTGCCTATTTGTGCTAAGAGGAGGCGGGGGATAGGGGCGATTGTGCTAGGAGAGGGGATTGGAGGGATTTGTGCTAGAAAGAGGAATTAGCTGGGGGGGGGGGATTTGTGCTAGAAGGGGGATGGGGGATATGTGCTAGCAGAGGGGATTAGCGGGGAGATTTGTGCTAGAAGGGCGGATGAGGTTGATTGCGCTAGGAGAGGGGATTGGAGGGAATTGTGCTAGGAGGTAAGATTGGGGGGATTTGTGCTAGGAAGAGGTGAGGGAATTTGGGTTAAGAGGGGGGACTGGGGGGGGGGGGATTTGGAGATTTGTGCTTGGATGGGAAATTTGAAACGAAGGTGGATGTGTGCATGGAGGGATTATTTTTTGGGCGAGGGAGATTTGTGCTAGGATGAGGGAATTGGGGGCACTGGAAGCGGAATTGGGGGGCAAAGATTTGTGCTGGGAAAGGGGTCTATACTGGGAGGAGGGGGAATTTTTGCATTGTTGTGTGGGGAGAATTTTGGTTTGCAGACACAAGTTATGCTTGGGGGGAGTATGCTGATTCATTCTCTTTTCTTTTCTTTTTGGGGGGGGGGGGATTTATGCTGAGACATGATGCTCACACATGAGGGGGGGCTTAGTTTGTCATCTTCACCCTGGGAGCTAGTCGACCTTGTCCTGGCACTACACACAGGGCAGTCAATAGATCTCCTCCTCCCCACTCATCACATTGCTGAAATCGGATTCCCTTACAGACACAGCCTCGATCTGCATGTATAGCTGGCTGCTATGTTGCAGTTCTGACCCTGTCCTCTCCTCTTCTGACCCCTGTCCTCTCCTCTTCTGACCCCTGTCCTCTACCCTGCTGACCCTCTGTACCCTGCCATGCTGACCTCTGTCCTCCATCCTGCTGACCCGTGTACACTGCCCGTCGGCTTTCTTTACAACTTACCTTTTCTTGGAGCGGGTCCGGTGTCACCCCGTATAGGTTGCATGCTGGCAATCCCCGCAGGATGGATCGGATCCATCCCGCGGGGATTGTCGGCTTGCTTTGCAACTTACCTTTTTGTGGAGCGGGTCCGGTGTCACGCCATGCTTTCGGGGTCACCCGGTGCGGGCCGCACTTGCCTCGGGACGCCACTGCTCCCATCCTCTGCCCTGCTGACCGCCTGTACACTGCCCTCCTGAGTCTTGTACACTCCCCTGCTGACCTCTCATCCTCTGTCCTGCTGACCCCCTGTACACTGCCCCGCTAACCCTTGTACACTGCCTTGATAACCCGCTGTAAACTTCCCAACAAACTAATGGCCTCTGTACTCTGCCCTACAAACTGCTGTCCCTATCTCTCTGCCCTGCTGGCCCCCCTGTACACTGCCCTAATGACTTCTATACACTGCCCTGCTGACCTCGCATCCTCTGCCCCCCTGATGTTTTTTACTGCACCACCACATCAGACAGGCTAGATCCGGCCCTGTTGAAAAAAAAAATGATTACACTAGTATTGTTTATACTGTTATTAATATGATTATATATTTTTAGCTTTTTTAGGATTGTAGTAGTTATACTGTAGTAGCTGATTCTTTGGAAAAAAAAATTATACAATTATACTGGTATTGTTTATATTATTATTTTTATTATTATTATATATTTTTAGCTTTTTTATTATTGAAGTAGTTATAGTAGTTGATTCTTTACAAAAAATGACACTGGTATTGTTTGTATTATTATTATTATTATAAACCGGTTGCTGAACAGCCACAGTACATATACTGCGGCAGGGCGGCACCGCTGCACAAAATCACATTTATAAACATCATTCACACTCCCGATGTTTTCGCGGGCAGGGGGGGGCGCGCACGCGCCTCCGCCGACCCGCGGGTGTCACGATTCGATCCCTGAGGGATCAATCATTCAATTTCAGCCAGTGATGTCCGGCTGAAGTTGAATGATTGGTCTTTGTCCTATCCTATCCTGTGTTGACAGTTACACAGGACAGGATATGATGTAAATCTTCTCTGCCTGGGCACATTCCATCCCAGAGAGAGAAGAAGACACAGAAAATGTGAGTACAAAGCACTACACTAACAGTTAGAACACACCTAGGTCACATTTAACCCATTGATCGCCCCCCCCCAGTTAACCCCTTCACTGCCCTGTTACCAGTGTCATTGTTTACAGTGCATAGATTTTTACTGATTACTGCATTAGTGTCACTGGCGACTTCTGATAGTGTTAGCATCAGTTAGCGCCCATCCCAGAAAGCATCAGATTGCCCGCTAGTACACCAGTAATCATATTTAACCCCTTGATTGCCAGGAACACGCTCACTTGCACACTAAACCTCCATTGCTAGTATAGTGTCTGATTGGATCAATATCTTTGATCAGATCAGCGATATACCAGCGTTCACATTAGTATAGTGTCCCCAAAAATGCAGCGTTAGCGGGATCAGCCCCGACACCTGCGTTTAGCCCCTACGACCCCCCCTTCTTCCCCAGCAAGTGCAGTGTCAGTAGATAACTGTCACTTGATACTTTACACACAAAACCGCAGTGTTCACAGAATCGGACCTGATCTCTGTTAGCTGTGTCGGTAAATTTTCTGTAGCGGTTCAAGCAGTCCCTGACAGCCAGGCGCTCTTTTTCCCGTGAGTCGCACTAGGTACCTATAAATTTAGTGGCCAAAATGTCCAACCAAAGGTACTCTAGTGAAGAGGCCTACAGGATTCGGAGCATGTCAGGTGAGAGCGAAGGTGAAGACTCACTAAAAATTAAAAATACAAATCCCCCCAAAAAAATAAAAAAATTTAAAAACCAAAAATAGTTATAGTTTTTTTTGTTGTCATTTTTTGTGATTGTTCTACTTTTACTGTTTTATTGTTACTGTTTTATTGTTAATCATTTCTGTTTGTAGGATTGCTTTCAGCTGCAACACTGACCTGTTTATTCTGACAGCAACAGGAACTTGCTCTCAGAATAGACATAAATCAATGTGGGCAGGGCTGTTGGATGAGATTTTTCATCCGCAGTTAAAAAAAGAGCATATATGCCGAAGCATGGGGGTCTGGGGAGGCCAGTCGGTGGATGGCCCCTATGCTTCGGCATATATATTTTATGTTTGTTGGCACACTTCATGTGTGCCCACCATTAGAAGTGGGTGGATGCAGGGAGGTTTTCTAATGGTGGGCATACCACCAAACACTTTTCCTTATAAAATTGTTTTATTGAGTTTGTTTTATTGTTAACCATTGTTGATTTCTGTGCAGGAATGTCAAACTGCAGCACTGACCTGTTTATTCTGACAGCAATAGGGTCTTGCTTTCAGAATAGACATAAGTAGGTGTGTGCAGTGCTGTCGGATGAGATTTTTCATCCACAGTTAAAAAAAAAGAATATATGCCAAAGCATGGGGGCCTGGGGTGGCCAGTGGGTGGATGGCCCCTATGCTTCGGCATATATATTTTATATTTGTTGGCACATTTCATGTGTGCCCACCATTAGAAGTGGGTGGATGCAGGGAGGTTTTCTAATGGTGGGCATACCACCACACACTTTTCCTTATAAAGTTGTTTTATTGAGTTTGTTTTATTGTTAACCATTGTTGATTTCTGTGCAGGAATGTCAAACTGCAGCACTGACCTGTTTATTCTGACAGCAACAGGGTCTTGCTTTCAGAATAGACATAAGTAGGTGTGTGCAGTGCTGTTGGATGAGATTTTTCATCCACAGTTAAAAAAAAGAGAATATATGCCAAAGCATGGGGGCCTGGGGTGGCCAGTGGGTGGATGGCCCCTATGTTTCGGCATATATATTTTATATTTGTTGGCACACTTCATGTGTGCCCACCATTAGAAGTGGGTGGATGCAGGGAGGTTTTCTAATGGTGGGCATACCACGCACTTTTTCTGGCAGAGATTTCTTCTCTTTTTTTTCATTCAGCCAACAGGCTGCATAAAGAAAAACAAAACATAGCATATACACCCAACAAGGACCAGCGACGTACTGGTACATCACTGGACTTTGAATGGTTATACCAGGGTGATGCCTGCAGCTGCAGGCATCATCCTGGTATCTTTTTTCAGCCGGCAATGGGCTTTCATGTAAAAGCATTTCTAGTGGCTAATTAGCTGCAGGATTGCTTTTACAAGCAGCGGGGGAAAATGCCGCCCCCCTCCTCCTCCCTGAGATAGCATTAAAAGTGATAAAAAAAAAAAAATTAAAGGGACAGTGTAAAAATAATTAAATAAATCAGAAAAAGAAAAAAAAAAAAAAAGTACCCTCGCCCATCCGCGCACCCCTGCGGTTGTAAGCGTTGACCCTGTGCCAGTATGGAAACAGCGATTGCACCATGCATGTGAGGTATCGCCATGAACGTCAGATCAAGGGCAGTAATTATAGCTCTAGACCTCCTCTGTAAATCTAAAATGGTAGCTTGTAAAGGCTTCACCGCTAGCTCCGGCCAATGGTGTACGTCTGACTGGAAACTGTCAGAACTGTCATCCACTATTGGGCGAAGCTATTGATGAAATCACCGCTAGCTGAGACTTTGGCAGATCATGGCTCTTACTGTTAACTCAGCTGTGATTGGTCAAAGTATTGCACCTGACCTGTTGTCAGATGCAATGCTTTGGCCAATTACAATGTGCCGCCAGAGCGTATTACATTGTGGGGCGCGCGGGCAAACGGCCCAGATAATCGTGTGTTTAGCGATCACATGAACAACCAATGTTCGACATATAGATCAGCCCTAATATACAGCTAAGAGGCTGGAGGTACCACCGAAAGTGCCCCGTTTGTTTGTTTTAGGAGGAATTGGGGGCACGGACTTTGGCTATTGGGAGTAGAAAAGGTCCTGATGTGCGTGGGAATAGACAATGCACCAGGGTGTTGTCAGAGAAAGAAATAGCACCCCATCATTGGTGACAGTGGGAGGAATTGTGACCCACCATGAGTGTCATTGGGAGGAATTGTGACCCACCATGAGTGTCATTGGGAGGAATTGTGACCCACCATGAGTGTCATTGGGAGGAATTGTGACCCATCATGAGTGTCATTGGTAGGAATTGTGACCCATCATTAGTGTCATTGGGCCCTATTACTGCTGTCATTGGAAGGAATTATGACCATTTTTGGTGTCATTGGGAGGAATTATGACCCATCATGAGTGTCATTGGGAGGAATTGTGACCCATCATGAGTGTCATTGGGAGGAATTGTGACCCATCATGAGTGTCATTGGGCCCTATTACTGCTGTCATTGGAAGGAATTATGACCGGTTTTGGTGTCATTGGGAGGAATTATGACCCATCGTTGGTGTCAATGGGCCCCATTACTGTTGTCATTGGCAGGAATTGCGACCCATCGTTGGCGTCATTGGGAGGAATTGTGACCCATCGTTGGTGACAATGAGAGGAACTGTGACGCTTCGTTGGTGTCATTGGGAGGAATTGTGACCCATCGTTGGTGTCACTGGGAGGAATTGCGACCCATCGTTGGCGTCATTGGGAGGAATTGTGACCCATCGTTGGCGTCATTGGGAGGAATTGTGACCCATCGTTGGCGTCATTGGGAGGAATTGTGACCCATCGTTGGTGTCATTGAGAGGGACTGTGAAGCTTCGTTGGTGTCATTGGAAGGAATTGTGACCCATTGTTGGTGTCATTAAGAGGGACTGTGATGCTTCGTTGGTGTCATTGGGAGGAATTGTGACCCATCGTTGGTGTCATTGGGCATAATTACTGGTGTCATTGGGAGGAAATGCGCCCCTTCATTGGTGGCAGTAGGGGGAATTATGTCCCTTTGTTGCTATCAGTGGATGGAATAGTGCCCCAAGGGCTGGACAAAGGGCCGCAGTTTGGAGACCACGGCTGTAGAAGATGGAAAACCTTTCCTTCCTGAGATCAGTTCCACTGTAAAAGAATGAGGTGTGTCACCAGATTCCATATTTCCTTCCAATCCAAACAGCTGGATCTCTATGATTGGAGGAGAGAAGACATGGCAATGTATGGGGGTCACTGTCATCACTCAGAGCGTCCCGCTACAAAGACAAGTCTACACCCCCCACAGGGGACTAGGGGGAGGAGGAGCCAGTACCCCCCCATCTATACACACCTTACCTCTCACCATATACATCGTACTCCATACCAATCCCGGGATCTATTCATCCATCCTATGGGGAGTGCTGTGCACCCCTCCCCTCCCCCATCACACCACTCACCACAATGACCCCCCCCCATCCACATCTACACTATGGCACACCCCATATGTTTCCTACACACTCTTCTACATCACAGCGCACTCCAGGTGTCCCCCATACACTCTCCTATACCCCATAACACACTCCATGCGTCCCCTATTCACCACTATAACACATCGCACACATCTACCATACACTATCCTAAACCCCATAACACACTCCATGCATCCCCCATACACTGTCCTATACCCCATAACGCACTCCCATGCATCCCCCATACACACTCCATATGTCCCCCATACACTCTCCTATACCCCAAAGCGCACTCAACGCCTTCTCCATAACCCAGTCCATACGTCCACCATACAGTCTCCATGATACACTCCATGCGTCCACACACATTCTCCTATACCCCGTAATGCACTCCATGTGTCCCCCATAACACACTCCATACATCTCCCATATACTTGTCTATACCCCATAACGCACTCCCATGTATCCCCCATACACACTCCATGCGTCCCCATACACTTTCCTATACCCCGTAACACACTTCATGCCTCCTCCATACGCTCTCCTATACCCCATAACAACATGCGTCCACCACACTTTGTCCGATACCCCATAACACCCTCCATGTGTCCCCATACTCTCCTATACCCCCTAACACACTCCTTGTGTCCTTTATACACTGTCCTACACCCCACAACATACTCCATGCATCCCACATACACTCTCCATAACACACTCTGTGTTGCCCATAAACTCTCCTAAACTCGGAAAGCACTCCATGCGTCCCCCATACACTCTCCTATACCCCAAAGCGCACTCCATGCCTTCTCCATAACACACTCCATGCGTCCCCATACATTCTCCTATACCCCGTAATGCATTCCATGTCTCCCTCATACACTCTCGTATACCCAATAACACACTCCATGCATCCCCTATTCACCATCCATAACCCATTCCACGCATCTACCATACACTATCCTATACCCCATAACACACTCCATACATCTCCCATATACTCGCCTATACCCCATAACACACTCCAAGCACCCCCCATACACTGTCCTATACCCCATAACACACTCCATACATCTCCCATATACTCGCCTATACCCCATAACACACTCCAAGCACCCCCCATACACTGTCCTATACCCCATAACACACTCCATACATCTCCCATATACTCGCCTATACCCCATAACACACTCCAAGCACCCCCCATACACTGTCCTATACCCCATAACACACTCCATACATCTCCCATATACTCGCCTATACCCCATAACACACTCCAAGCACCCCCCATACACTGTCCTATACCCCATAACACACTCCATACATCTCCCATATACTCTCCTATACCCCATAACACACTCCAAGCACCCCCCATACACTGTCCTATACCCCATACATCTCCCATATACTCGCCTATACCCCATAACACACTCCAAGCACCCCCCAGACACTGTCCTATACCCCATAACGCACTCCCATGCGTTCTTCATACACACTCCATGCTTCCCTTATTCACCATCCATAACACACTTCACGCATCTACCATACACTGTCCTATACCCCATAACACACTCCATGCATACCCCATACACACTTCATGCGTCCCCCATACACTCTCCTATACCCCGTAATGCACTCCATGCGTCCCCCATACACTCTCCTATATCCCGTAACCCACTCAATGTGTCCCCCATTCACTCTCGTATACCCCATAACACACTCCATGCGTCCCCTGTTCACCATCCATAACACACTCCACGCATCTATCATACACCATCATATACCCCATAACACACTCCATGCATCCCCCATACACTGTCCTATACCCCATAATGCACTCCCATGCGTCCTCCATACACTCACCTATAACCCCATAACACACTCCATGCATCCCCCATACACTCTCCATAAAACACTCCATGCATACCCTATACACTCTCATATATCCCATAACACACTCCATGGGTCCTCCATACATTCTCCTTTACCCCATAACACACTCCATGTGTCCCCCATACACATTCCTATACCCTGTAATGCACTCCATGCGTCCCCCATACACTCTCCTATACCCCATAACACTCCATGCATCCCCTATACATTCTCCTCTCTCCCTTAATACACTCCATGCACTACACACACACTTTCTTATACTCCACACATTCCATGTGTCCCCATACACTCTACATAGCACACTCCATGCGTCTCGCATACACTCTACATAACTCACTCCATGAGTTCCCCCATACACTCTCCTATACCCCATAACACTCCATGCATCCCCTATACATTCTCCTCTCTCCCTTAATACACTCCATGCACTACACACACACTTTCTTATACGCCACACATTCCATGTGTCCCCATACACTCTACATAGCACACTCCATGCGTCCCGCATACACTCTACATAACTCACTCCATGAGTTCCCCCATACACTCTCCTATACCCCATAACACTCCATGCATCCCCTATACATTCTCCTCTCTCCCTTAATACACTCCATGCACTACACACACACTTTCTTATACTCCACACATTCCATGTGTCCCCATACACGCTACATAGCAAACTCCATGCGTCCCGCATACACTCTACATAACTCACTCCATGAGTTCCCCCATACACTCTCCTATACATTCTCCTCTCTCCCTTAATACACGCCATGCATCCCTCATTCACTCTCTTATACTCCACACATTCCATGCGTCCCCATACACTCTCCATAACTTACTCCATGCATCCCGCATACACTCTCCATAACACACTCCATGCGTCCACCATACACTCTGCATAACATACTCCATGTGTCCTCCATACAATCTCCTATACCTAACACACTCTCTTATACCCCATAGTGCACTCCATACGTTCCCCATACACTCTCAATAACAAACTGCATGCATCCTCCATACAATCTCCAAAACACACTCCATGCGTCCCCAACACACCCCTCCATATTCCCTGCACACTCCATGCATTCTCAACTATCCTATACCCCATACGTTCCCCATACACTCTCCATAACAAACTCCATCCATCCTCCATACAATCTCCATAACACACTCCATGCATCCACCATACACTCTGCATAACATACTCCATGTGTCCTCCATACAATCTCCTATACCTAACACACTCCACACTCTCTTATACCCCATAGTGCACTCCATACGTTCCCCATACACTCTCAATAACAAACTGCATGCATCCTCCATACAATCTCCAAAACACACTCCATGCGTCCCCAACACACCCCTCCATATTCCCTGCACACTCCATGCATTCTCAACTATCCTATACCCCATACGTTCCCCATACACTCTCCATAACAAACTCCATCCATCCTCCATACAATCTCCAAAACACACTCCATGCGTCTCCAACGCACCCCTCCATATTCTCTGCACACTCCATGCATTCCCCACAACACACTCCATGCGCCCCCCCCCCCTTCCCCCATACACCCCTCCATGCTTCCAGCACATTCCATGCAGTCAGCAGTCCTCTGTCCTCCTCGTTCTTCTGGGTCTTTCTATGCCCCGCCCACGTACACCGCTCTGTACCACCCCCCCCCGACACTCTACGGCATGTAATGGCTCCGCCCTGACAAATGACTCACCTTTGACACTCCGCCCCTCTACTATACAACCCAACCACAGACTTCCGGAAAGTTTTTGTGTTTGAAGAACTATTTTCCGATTCATTCTTGGAAGTGTAATTCAGAGCTGTGCCGTCTGCCTTTAGATAGTGGAAGATCAAGGCACGGAGGACTACAACTCCCAGAAGGAAGTGCGCCCTATTAATGCCCAACCTAAACCGAATCAAGAATCAGGAAGGCAGAATCCCCACCCATCTTGAGGCGGTGCTCCACTTCTTTAGGTGGTGGGCGCGAATTGTCAGCTACAGATGGAGCTGACCGGGGTGCCGGAGGCACAGTTCGGATGCTAATAGGAGCCGGGCGGGCGCTAGCAGGGCGCAAGGCGGGCAGAGGTTAGGCGAGAACATTGCGCCGGGCATGAGCCGTGTTTGTCCAGTCATGTTGGTACCTCTAGCGCCTCCTCTCGCCTCTCCCGCTTTCTCGGTAGTTGACAAGCTCCGCCCACAAGCTCTAGAAGTGGAGCGTCGCACTCAAGGATAGATTATGGGCGGAGATTCCGTCATGCCTCTTCCTGATTCGCTAATGGCGCTCAGGGCGGGGAGAAGGGAGGTGCTAGTAGTCGATGGAATCATATCGCAGGGTAGGAAGCCCCCACTGACTGTAGGGTCGCGCATTCCCTGCCCCACTGGAAACGCCTACAAAGGGGAGTGGCCACACTGCAGCCCCGCCTAGTTGCACGGACGTTCGATCTCCTCCAATCAAATGGACACACAGCGATCGGTCGGTGGGTTGTGATGTGGCAGCGTGGTCGGAAACACCGAGCCGGGATCGGTCCCCCATGAAATGACTGGATTCTTCCTGTGTCTGGGTTTTCCTCCTAATAAAGGACTTTTTCTAAGTGTGGTGTCTCTCGTCTCTATTGCTGGATTGGATGGTTGTGAAGGAGCAACAAGGTGTACTATGTACCCCATACTGTTCCACGGAGGGGGCGGGATCTGGGGCCCTCTTACTTTTCAGGGGACTTCCACATTCTGATAAGTCACCCACCGAACCTCACAACCACCGGGCCAGAGTTGTGATGAAGAGGCCCTTGTCCTCATCAACATGGGGGCCGGCTACTGTGCCTGGGGTCACCCCTGCCAGGGACCCCCCATGTTGAGGGCATGTGGCCCGGTAAGATTCAGGAGGGGGGGGCTGCATGCCCACCCCCCCTTTCCTGGCCTGCCAGGCATTGTGCTCGGATGAAGGGTCTGGTAGGGCTTCTGGGGGGAACCCTACGCTAAATTTTTCACTGGTGTTCCCCTTAAAAGCCTTACCAAATCTGAAGGGCCTGGTATGACATATGGGGGCACCTCCGCATTTTGTTTTATGGGGTCTGATATGGGGGACCCCATGGATGTTTTTGAAATTCCAGTCAGACTAGTCTTAAAGAGCCTGCTATGGCTTTTTTGGGGGGACTATACACACATTTGTCACATTTATAGGGCCTGGTGTGGCTTTTAGTGGGGACCGCACACATTTTGGGAATTCTAGTCAGAGCAGACCTAAAGGGCCTGGCATGGCTTTTGGGGGACCGCATGCATATTTTTGGAATTTCAGCCAGAGAAGACCTAAAGGGCGTGGTATGGCTTTTGACCCCATTCATTTTTGGGGGTTCCAGTCAGGCCAGGCCCAAAGAGTCCAGTATGGCTTTTGGTGGGAGGGGTACACATGCATAACTTTGGGGGGCCACTCACTTCAGACCTAAAATGTCTGGTTTGGGTTGTTTTGATGAAGCGGGGGGAGGGTTGCAGCAAGACCAGACCTGAAGGGCCTGGTATGACTTTTGGCAGGGAGGGACCCCACACCATTTTGAGGGGTTCCAGTCACATCAGACCTTAAGGGCCTTGTATGACTTTTGGGGGACCTACAGTGAAGGAAATAAGTATTTGATCCCATGCTGGTTTTGAATGTTTGCCCACTCACAAAGAAATGATCAGTCTAAAAATCAAATGGTAGGTGTATTGTAACACAGAGACAGAATAGCAACAACAATTTCAAAAGAAATGCATGTCTAAAAAATGATGCACTGATTTGCATGTTCATGAGGGAAATAAGTATTTGATCTCCTTCACAAAACAGTACTTGGTGGCCAATCCCTTGTTGGCAATCACGTTTTCACCACCATGTTTGACAGTTGGGATGGTGTTCTTGGGGTCATAGGCAGCATTCATCCTCCTACAAACACGGCGAGTTGAATTGATGCCAAAGAGCTTGATTTTGGTCTCATCTGACCACAGCACTTTCAACCAGTCCTCCTCTGCATTATGCAGGTGATCAGTGGTAAACTTCAGACGGTCCTGGACATGTGCTTTCTTGAACAGAGGGACCTTGCGGGCACTGCAGGATTTCAATCCTTGTTGCGTAGTGTGCTACCAATTGTTTTCTTGGTGACTGTGGTCCCAGCTGCCTGGAGATCATTGACAAGATCCTCACGTGTAGTTCTGGGATAATTCCTCACTGTTCTCATCATCATTGACACTCCACGAGGTGAGATCTTGCACGGTGCACCAGATCTAGGGAGACTGACAGTTGTTTTGCGTTTCTTATATTTGCGAACGATTGCACCAACTGTTGTCGCCTTCTCACCAAGCTGCTTGGCGATAGTTTTGTAGCTCAGTCCAGCCTTGTGTAGGTCTACAATCTCGTCCCTGACATCCTTGGAAAGCTCTTTGGTCTTCTCCATGGTGGAGAGTTTGGAATCTGATTGTTTAATTGCTCCCATGGACAGGTGTCTTTTATACAGGTAACAAAATGAGATTAGCAGCACTCCCTTTAAGAGACTGCTTCTAATCTCAGCTTGTTACCTGTATGAAAGACACCTGGTAGCCAGAAATCCTGCTGAATGATAGGGGATCAAATACGTATTTCCCTCGTGAACATGCAAATCAGTGCATCATTTGTTAGACATTCATTCAAAGTCAGCAGGGGATCAAATACTTATTTCCTTCACTGTATATATCTAACTAGAGCTCGGACACTAATAAGGGCCATGGCTGAAAACATCCCAAATTACCACCATGAAATAGAACGCTCCTCTATCTCTCCTCTCCATCCCCCACAAAGGAAATGATGACACAAGGAATAACCACAGGAAAAAACGCACCAAAATGCAATAGGAGAGGAATAAAACGCAGATAAACGTTGGTGAATGTATGTGAGAGTTTCTGCACAAACGTGTGACGAGTCCTATATGAGAGGAGGAGGGGAGGAGAGGAGTACAGGGATATGGGGGAGGACGTCTCCAATGTCATGGGGCATTCTCTGTGTGCGCCCCCCCCCCCCCCCCCAACGCAGGACATTGGTGGGAAGTGAAGCCTTCGGACATGGAGCACACTGCCTTGTACCTGGACAAGGTGGCCGAATGCTGGTGGTGGACTTGAATGGGTCACATTCAGCAGGCACTAGGCCCATCCAAAGCAACAGGTGGGAGATTCCTGCTGCAGCCACTAAGCCAAACATTGCCGCCACGCCATGACTACACCCTTGGACACTGCCTCTGCAGCTACAGGGGGAGGGGTTGGGGGCCAAGAAAAATGCAGCTCATTCGGGAGGTTTTACTGCCCCTCAACCACTAGTGTGAACAAGTCCTTCTGCAGGGGGTTGAGGCATGGTGCTCCAGGTTTTTAATAGTTAACACATATGGTGTGGAGGTGACATAACTCCTACGAGCCACCTCTCAAATGCTTTTATAAAGAGATCTCCTGTGGATTGCTTTTCAGAAGACAACATGTGTAAACAAGGCCTTAGAGGAATCGCTATCTGACCATAGGCAGGCTGGGGCAGCATGAAGTGTGGGCTCCGTACTTCTATGGAACATCAGGGAAATGTACCGGGAAGGAGATCACAGCAGGTCAAAGCTCTACCAATTCCCCAGCATTCAGTCCAGCTATTCAGCTCTGAAGATCCAACTAGAAGGAGCCATTCACACCGGAGCATTGCTATCACTTCTAGGGAAATGCATTTTCCCCGTATATCGGCATAACACACAAAGCTGGGAACAGCACCACATGTGCCATGACATTTCACGTTGTCACCAGAACAGGAATTCAGAGAAAATGTTCCAATGGAGACACTTGTTCCGGTGACAACTGTCTAAAAGGGGATTTCCCTCACATTGGAAAGATATCCTCTCACATCCTGCTGAGTCTACAGGACAGGAAGTGAAGGGAAATCTCCCTCATGAGACACAGGCAATAACAAAAGTTACAGCAGTTCAGGGCTCATTCTACCCTTTTAGCACTCTGAAAAGAGATGTGATGGGTTGCTTTTCAGAGGACATTTGCCAGGCAATGAGGAGACATTAGGTTGTCTCCTCATGGCCTTATTTAAACCCTAAAAAGACTGCACCACCCTGCTGCAATCATGTACACTGCATGCAGTTGTGGCCTGGCCCTATTCACTTGAATGAGTCACATTAGTGTAGGCATATAAAATGTGTGTATCATAGATAGAATGATATATATAAAATATGAGGAAATGCACTATATACACATTCTTGTGTGTGACGTTGGCACTGATAGCGGACCAGACAAACTGCATTTTTTCATATCAAAAGAATAGAATAAGGACTCCTTACTATGTTCATTTATGCACGAGGTCATTACTTTACCTTTGTTATGTTGGGTTCACCAGTTTTTGGATAAATATGTGGAGAGTCAGGGGGAGTTTCAGAGCAGGTTATGTGCAAATCTACCAGCATTGTAAAATGCAAGTTTGTCTGATTAGATTTGGAAAGGTCTTAATATTCATAGTGTACCTGTTTATGGTGAAGAGAATTTCAACGTGGTTGTCGTGTCCACCTTTGTACAAGGATGTTGGAGATTGCCGTTTTGCTATAAACAAGACAAGGAGTATCTATTTAACTTTTTAATTAAAATCAAAATTAAAGAAACGTCCATTCTTTTTTAGTTCCATATTTTATTGAAATAACAGTTAAAAAAAAGAAAGAAAGGGCCCTGGGGGGGCCAAAGCCAACATTACAGCAATAGATGTGAAGGAGAGAGCGGGGAAAGAGAATTTATCCAAAAATACCAAACCAAACATCTGGTCATTAATCAGAACAATGCGTAGGAGTTGCGTACATGAGGTGACAGGCTATATACCAGTAATGAGCTATGAGTACATAACCAAGGCCCTGGTGTGTAGGGGACGATTACAGGATACAGGGTATAGTGCAATGAGCCGCAGTCCCCATGCAGTGGGGGACTAATGATAGAAGGGTCTAGACCTGGATTTCTCTACCAGGGTTCCTCTAGAGCAGCGGTTCTCAACCTGGGGGTCGGGACCCCTTTGGGGGTCGAACGACCATTTCCCAGGGGTCGCCTAAGACCATCGGAAAACACATATTTCCGATGGTCTTAGGAACCGAGACACCGCTCCTCTGACTCAGTCGATGTGTGGGCGGGATGACACGCTGCCCTGTCACCTGGCCACACCTCCGGGATCCCTCAACAACTCCGCCTCCTCGCCGCTGATTGGCCACCGGAACTGTAGCTCAGGAGAGGCACACAGGCGGCCAATCACCGGCGAGGAGGTGGAGCTTGGAGAGGAGGAGCCGATCGGCAGCGCGCGTAGATCTAAGAAGATCGAGGGAACTGCCGGAGTAAGTGAAGAGGAGAGCGGCCAGAGAAGGAAGACAGCTGACAGGTAAGTGAGAGAGCGAGCCCAGGCTGGAGCAGGGGTCAGCAAGGTAAGTATCATTGGTGTCAGTGGGAGGAATAGTGCCCCATCATTTGTGTGACTAATACCAACAATGGGGCACCATTTCTCCCACTGACACCAATGATGGGGCACTATTTCCTCCCCCCCCCGCACTGACACCAATGATGGGGCACTATTCCTCCCTCCCACTGACACCAACGATGGGGCACTATTCCTCCCCCCCACTGACACCAACGATGGGGCACTATTCCTCCCCCCCACAGACACCAACGATGGGGCACTATTCCTCCCCCCACTGACACCAAGAATGGGGCACTATTCCTCCCCCCACCGACACCAACGATGGGGCCCTATTCCCCCCCCTGACCCCAAAGATGGGGCACTATTTCCCCCTCCACCACACTGAAATCAATGATGGGGCACTATTCCTCCCACTGACACCAATGATGGGGCACTATTCCTCCCACTGACACCAATGATGGGGCACTATTCCTCCCACTGACACCAATGATGGGGCACTATTCCCCCCACTGACACCAATGATGGGGCACTATTCCCCCCACTGACACCAATGATGGGGCACTATTCCCCCCACTGACACCAATGATGGGGCACTATTCCCCCCCCTGACCCCAAAGATGGGGCACTATTTCCCCCTCCACCACACTGAAATCAATGATGGGGCACTATTCCTCCCACTGACACCAATGATGGGGCACTATTCCCCCCACTGACACCAATGATGGGGCACTATTCCCCCCACTGACACCAATGATGGGGCACTATTCCCCCCACTGACACCAAGAATGGGGCACTATTCCCCCCCCTGACCCCAAAGATGGGGCACTATTTCCCCCTCCACCACACTGAAATCAATGATGGGGCACTATTCCTCCCACTGACACCAATGATGGGGCACTATTCCTCCCACTGACACCAATGATGGGGCACTATTCCTCCCACTGACACCAATGATGGGGCACTATTCCCCCCACTGACACCAATGATGGGGCACTATTCCCCCCACTGACACCAATGATGGGGCACTATTCCCCCCACTGACACCAATGATGGGGCACTATTCCCCCCCCTGACCCCAAAGATGGGGCACTATTTCCCCCTCCACCACACTGAAATCAATGATGGGGCACTATTCCTCCCACTGACACCAATGATGGGGCACTATTCCCCCCACTGACACCAATGATGGGGCACTATTCCCCCCACTGACACCAATGATGGGGCACTATTCCCCCCACTGACACCAATGATGGGGCACTATTCCCCCCCCTGACCCCAAAGATGGGGCACTATTTCCCCCTCCACCACACTGAAATCAATGATGGGGCACTATTCCTCCCACTGACACCAATGATGGGGCACTATTCCTCCCACTGACACCAATGATGGGGCACTATTCCTCCCACTGAAACCAATGATGGGGCACTATTCCCCCCACTGACACCAATGATGGGGCACTATTCCCCCCACTGACACCAATGATGGGGCACTATTCCTCCCACTGACACCAATGATGGGGCACTATTCCCTCCACTGACACCAATGATGGGGCACTATTCCCTCCACTGACACCAATGATGGGGCACTATTCCCCCCACTGACACCAATGATGGGGCACTATTCCTCCCACTGACACCAATGATGGGGCACTATTCCTCCCACTGACACCAATGATGGGGCACTATTCCTCCCACTGACACCAATGATGGGGCACTATTCCTCCCACTGACACCAATGATGGGGCACTATTCCTCCCACTGACACCAATGATGGGGCACTATTCCTCCCACTGACACCAATGATGGGGCACTATTCCTCCCACTGACACCAATGATGGGGCACTATTCCTCCCACTGACACCAATGATGGGGCACTATTCCTCCCACTGACACCAATGATGGGGCACTATTCCTCCCACTGACACCAATGATGGGGCACTATTCCTCCCACTGACACCAATGATGGGGCACTATTCCCCCCACTGACACCAATGATGGGGCACTATTCCCCCACTGACACCAATGATGGGGCACTATTCCCCCCACTGACACCAATGTTGGGGCACTATTCCCCCCACTGACACCAATGTTGGGGCACTATTCCCCCCACTGACACCAACGTTGGGGCACTATTCCCCCCACTGACACCAACGATGGGGCACTATTCCCCCCACTGACACCAACGATGTGGCACTATTCCCCCCACTGACACCAACGATGGGGCACTATTCCCCCCACTGACACCAACGATGGGGCACTATTCCCCCCACTGACACCAACGATGGGGCACTATTCCTCCCACTGACACCAACGATGGGGCACTATTCCCCCCACTGACACCAACGATGGGGCACTATTCCCCCCACTGACGCCAACGATGGGGCACTATTCCCCCCACTGTCGCCAACGATGGGGCACTATTCCCCCCACTGACACCAACGATGGGGCACTATTCCCCCCACTGACATCAACGATGGGGCACTATTCCCCCCACTGACACCAACGATGGGGCACTATTCCTCCCACTGACACCAACGATGGGGCACTATTCCTCCCACTGACACCAACGATGGGGCACTATTCCTCCCACTGACACCAACGATGGGGCACTATTCATCCCACTGACATCAGTGATGGGGCACTACTCCTTCCACTGACACCAATGATGTGGCACTAGTCCTCCCACTGCAAAATTACAGTTATGAAGTAGCAACGAAAATAATTTTATGGTTGGGGGTCACCACAACATGAGGAACTGTTTTAAGGGGTCGCGGCATTAGAAAGGTTGAGAACCACTGCTCTAGAGGTTCCTTAAACAATTTCTGCCTCTTAGATAACTTCCCACTGACACCATTGGTCCTTTTAGCTTTCTGGAAGAGGGTAATTCTTCCCCATGACCCTAAGTGTAAGGAGCATTCTTCCCCCCGACCATCACACTAATGTATCATGAGTTGTAGATATAGTCACTTTTAGCAGAGGTTCCCTGAGACCGGAAAGTTATTTCAAGGCTTCCTCTGTGTTGAAAAGGTTGAGAAAAACTGGTCTAGACCAACCTTTCTCAACCCTTTTATCCCAGCGGCAACCCTTGAAATAACTTTACGGTCTCGGGGAACCCCTACCAGTGAAAAATTGCCCCTTACATTGGTGGTCAATGAGAAGAATGCAACCCCCCCAGACAGCTAGAAAGATCACTGGCTTCAGGCAACTGGCTCTACCAAGTGCCGTTGACCTCAGAACTATGGCAGCCCCATCAAATGGAAGTAGGGGAAGGGAAGCAGAGGAAAAGAGAGGGGAAGAGGGGCATGAGATAAGAAAAAAGGAGATGGGGAGAAGAGTGGGGGAGAGAAGGAGAGTGAGGTAGGAAAGACGCATAGGGTATGGTGTTGGGCCATGAAGGGGAATGGAGGGAAGTGGTAGGTGAGAAGTGTGGGGAGTCCCTCTCAGCTGTTCAGCTGCCCCTCTCCGGCCCAAGCCCCCACCTCTTGAAGTCCATCCTTTTTTATGCTTTCTATCCCCTCTTCCTTTATCAGAAGCTACATGATGAAAATATATATCAATATATTGCACTCAATTAACCAAGTCAATACTGGCATGTAACACCCCCTCCATTACCAAGTTATTTTGCAGTTTTAAAAAGTGTTACTAAACCCACAACTGTAAAATCAGTCTGTGTTTGCAGTAAAGCATGCTGGTTATACTCACTGTGGAACCTAAGGGGTTAAACCTCCACATTATGTAAAAAGGCGGTTTGATCCTGTCTTCTCTGATCCTCCCTTTCTTTTACTGTCCCCAATCCATCTGCTGAAAGTACAGAGCCCCTAGGAGACACTCTGCACATGTTCAGTTTGGTGTGTATTCCTAGTTTTTTGGGGGGAGGGTGCATGTGATCGGTACAGGGCTAATAGGCAATGTCCAGAGGGTCAGGGGTCATACAGCCTCATAGGATAGTCAGAGAAGAATGGAAACACCTCCTATAAGCTTAGCCAGTGCTCGGCTGGACACTAACAGAAGTCACAAGACTGCTATATACTGCTGATGAAAAAAAGTATTTTGCTGTTTCTATTTACTGAAATGATTGCATTTCCATGTTCTGTGTACTGTGGGAGACCAGGTATAGTGAATGCAGGCTCCGGGGTTTAGTAACACTAAGTGCTGTGATAGTGTGACTGACAATTATAGGTCATGCAACACAGGACCCAGATTATTTTTAGATCATTTTTTTTTATACAGATAGAGATTTTGAGGCATTTATAACTACTTTTATATTTTCAACTCAAAAAAGGAAACAAGAACATTTATTTTTTAAACTTCCCTTTACGATATTGTTATCAAACAAAAATGACCCCTTTTGTGAAATCAGACACCTCATGGGGATCCCATGTTTTGCACGCTGGTATTGAGGTGGTTACATAAGGCTTCAGTGATCAATTCAAAGCCAGAGTGACCACAGAGAAAGTGGAAGATATAAATGGGGAGTCGGCCAGATCTGAACTGGAGTGCACTAAGACATATTGGCTCTGCCTGGATCATTTACCATGAAGGGTTACACAAGGGGATTCTCTCAACACAAAACCAGTCATACTACTGTGGGCTGCAGTGTGCGATTGTGTATTACTCCAGGGTCTGATTTACGAAAAACCTATTTTTGGTTCATTTCTAACAGTCATTTTTTTTTGCGGAAATTAAAGAAAATTATTTTTGTAATAAATGAATGAACCCAGCCGGTGTTTACTACTGGAATAGCTTTGATTGGTTTACAACGATCACAAGGCACAGAGCCACTCGGATTGGCTCGAGCCCTCATTTATAAGGGGCATACTACAGCATATGTCCATGCAAGGGCCGTGTTTACCTATGGATGCACAGAACAGTCATGTGGATGCGGGTGCATGCAGGTCCCTGAACTCCACACGGTCTGCATTCGAGGACCCGCACCCACACAGATGTCAAAATGGAAGCAGAGGCTGTCTATGCAGCTGCTGCATCCCAATTGATATCAGTGGGACCGTCTGCACAGAGATGCACGGAACGAACATGTGTGCATCCCCTGTGTGGGTAAACACGGCCCTCGCACAGGCAGAGCACACCCTGTGTGAATGAGGCCTTACATTTTGTGCTGCCTAATGATATTGTGAGTACGCCTGGAAAATGCATGCTTGTTGGGAAAAATGACATATATATTGTATATCTATTCTGTACACATAAATGAGGTGAAGGAGAATAGCAGCTCTTGTTGCCCCTTTGAAAAGCCTTGCACAGTGAATTGCTTTTCAGAGGTCAGTAGAGAAAGCTATCATTTCACTTCCTGCTGAGTCTACAGGACAAGAAGTGAAGGGAAACCTTCCTAATGACAGCGCTGATAAAAAGAAAATTACAACAGTTCTTTACTTAAGGGCTTGTTGCACTGAAGGACTTTAGTACTCTGAAGAGTGGTGGATCGCTTTTCAGAGGACATTTTACAGGTGATAAGGACATGGCCTGCTTTAACCCCTAAAAAGTCTGCACCACCACGCTGCAACCGTGTACATTGCACACGGTTGCAGCTTGGACCAATTCACTTGAATTTACTGCCACCAAGTAAACCCCCCTTTTTTACCAGTCAAATGGAAATCTTGTATGTAAATATCACACCACAAGCCAAGTGATTGAGTTGTGACATGGACCTGTTTACTTGAATGGGTCGCATGTGGCGGCTCAACCTCCTGTTTTTACCTCCTGTGACAGCCGTGTGTGTGTGAAGCAATAAAGTATGGATCAGGCGCACTTCTAAAATTGAAAAATGACACTCCGGGCTGGTTTAACCAGGATGTGGTGGGGGAAGGGCGAGTTCTCACTCAAAACGCACCGCCTTTGTGAGCTGCTGCAGGTGTCAATATATTCTTAAGCAGATATACTGCTACAAGGCGGCAAGGGTGCGCAAAATCACATATATATACACATGTGATTTAGAAGTTCAAGGTAGGGGACACACGTGTGCCATACCCGCACCGCCATTCATGGCCTCGGCTGTCAATCACCGGGTCCCGGCTGGTGATTTCTCGCCGGCACCCAGTGATCGCTGAGTATTTCCGACGGGGGAGAGACCTGTGCATAAACAACACAGATCCTTTCCCTGTCAGCTCCTGTTTTGTGACATCCGTGCCCATTCAGTCTCTGCCCGCATTTTGACAGCAGACATCTCTGGACCCGTGATGGCCCTATGGGCAGCTGGAAGTAAGTGGATTTGTGTCCGTTTACATCAGACTACCTCTGATAAGTCACAATTAGATGCTGAAAAACTGGAAAGGACAACGCCTGTTCTGTCCTATACAGAACCTGAATGGACTCAGAGGTAGGCAGATGTAAATGGGCACGTCCAGTTACAGTCACCTGACCATAGAGCTGCATGGAGCTTTTGATCAGGTCCACCTAAAAACTGATAATTGGAGCTTTCTGGAAATCCTGTGTAAAAAGGGTTTTTTTCATCCCCATCCACTCCAAGTTCCAGAAATTTCAAGGAACAGCAGGAAACACAGGCTGACCCATGATAATGTACCCAACGCAACTAAAAAAAAAAAAAAGGAGCTCTGCACACATGCATAGATCTAAGTAGGTCCTCACTGTAACCTGCGTTAACACGGTGCACAGGTTTGAAGCCGGCCTATAGAGCCCAGTAACAACAAAGTAAGAGGTCATTTGTGCAATGGGGACAAAAACAACCCCCTCCTCCATTTCCTGGTTGCACAACACCCCAATCATGTTAGGTTTGAGATAAAAGCTGTCAAATGTACTTTGTACGCGGTACCTACCAGACTTGCTGCTTATGTCACAGGCACCTCCTCTAATGTGGGTAAAGGGACGCAGAACACCACATTTTGGAGGACATGCCCAAAGGTCAAAGGTTTGGGATTTGTGTATACAATTTTGGGTTTTCTTTGACCCTCGTCAATTTTAAGAAGTCCCCATTACAGGCCCTACTTAACCAACCAATAGAGGAGGAACCAAAGCATTCCAAAAAATTGGTCTGGTTTACATTCCTAGCAGCCAGAATAGCAGTCACCAGGTCCTGGATGTCTTTTGTCCATCCCCTTTTCAGTAGTGAACGCTGTCATGGTAAATGATGCATAAAAAGCCATCAGCCACATTGAATGATAAACTACATTTATTGGAAAGATCATGGGACCCTTGGATAAGTTATATTTCAGCAGACAGACAATCAGCGAAGTTCCAACAAAGGGCAGAGGAGATGGACACGGAACAAAACTCGGATTACCCACATGTCCTGATATTCTTCTTCTAGCTTTCTCTCTCTTCTCTTCCTTTTCTTTCTCTATTCGGCCTTCCTTCTGCATTTACCTGGGTTGTCATATGCACCTGATTAAAGAAACATGTTCATTAGAGTATATCATTTTGGTGAGCACTCAACCTGCGTAAAAAATGTATGGCACAGCTATTGATATGAGAAATATCAAACCAGACCTCAGTACAAAAAATGATGCTGTACATGAAATCCCTTTTGCACTTAAAGGGTAACTCCACTTTCATGGGAAGAAAATTAGCAAACAAATCCCCCCCAAAAAATATAGCGTGTACAATGCCGATCAATGTAATATTGTAATTGAGTGTTATTAAAGATTACCTTTCCTTTTCAATCTGCAGCGTAAATTTTTGTAAATGTAATACAATATGGCTACCTGAAGGTGTTCTGTACACAGATGGTGTACAGAACATCCCCTAGAAATGTCATTTCCTGCTTTTGTGATTGGCTTACTGATTTTCCCAGAAGTCAGCACTAAGATGCAAGTCATATTTTTGGCATCCTCTGCAACAAAAATATAATTTTTGGTGAGATATTCTCAAAGGGAAATCACATCTAAAAAGGGATGCAGACCCTGCCAACTTCCCCAGAGCCTTGCAGGTGCAGCAGCTAATTGATCATTATAAAACCACTCCTATAAAAATTCACTCTGAACATGGGACACAAACAGCTATTCTTTCAGAATAACAAAAGGTAGGAACCCTTGCAATGTAAGTACATCACCCAGAGGGGAAGGTTTTTTTCTCAACAAAAGTGAAGTTACTCTTTAAATTACCTGCTAAGTCTTGGATGCGATGTTCCTATAATTTGTACATTTAATTGCCAATACAAATATTCAAACAGAAAAGCAGTCAAGCGGAGGGAGCATGGACACAAAGGTCCTCTGCTTGCGAGAGGGTAAAGAAAAGTAATAAATAACAAAGTAAAAATATTAAATAATAAAGAAATTTACGTCCTTTTTTCCCATGAATAGAGCTTTCTTTCGGTGGCATTTGATCGCCTGTGTGGTTTTTATTTTTTGCGCTATAAAAAAAAAAAAAAAAAGACCGAAAATTTTGAGAAAAAAAACAGTATTGTTGACTTTTTCCTAATAAACACATTAAGTAAAAAAAATTTAAAAATCAAATTTCGTCACAAATTTAGGCCAAAATGTATTCTGTGACATGTCTTTGATAAAAAAAAAATCCCAATACACGTAAATGAATTGTTTTATGCAAAAGTTATAGTGTCTACAAATGGCGGTATATATAGTGGAATTTGTTTTTTATACTAGTAATGGTAGCAATCAGCAACTTATAATCAAAAAAATATATAGGTTGCGCTAAACAAAATGAATAAACTAATCAAAAAAATACTGCAGTCAAAAATTAAAATGCAATCAAACAAATGATATATAAATCAATAATATTGTGAACAATATAAAATAAAAAATGCAGCGCTAAGTAAATAAATGATACTGGTCATAATAAACTGGAAAGTGTTAAAAACCAGAGATATAAAAACAATGCGTAATAAAATCAATATGTAGGTAATAAAACTCTATCAGATAACAACAATAAAGTGCTGAGATAATGGTGGTGATGCGTGCACATAATCTCAAAATATCAAAGTCTTGTGGCTTCCGTGGTGAGAAAGACAAACATTGCACTAACCAGATAGCGCAAAGGAAATGCGCATGGAGCAATTAAGACCAGCTCCTGGTACTCAGGGTATATGATACTGGAAGGAAGTGGTGTCATCTATGTAGTAGCCACTAGGTGTCCTCCATCTGAGAGAAAAGCATCCAGGATCCAGGAATGTCAGCCACAGCCACCAGGGGGGGTTTTGTTACACACAGCTCCCAGCCACAGCAAAGTACCTTCAAAACACAGGCTCCCAAGGAAATAAAGAGCCCGCAGAGAAGGCCTCCAATAGTGTGATAATGTTTTATTCAGGGGTAAAACAAATAACAAATAGAAAACCAACTTACATTAGTAGCTCAGCCGTCAGGAGACAGCTGGCTTGGTAGTACATGTACAAGAAGCAGTGAAATGGCACTTCCCTGACGCGTATCGTGTCCATACACATCATCAGAGGGAATCCTTTGCGCTATCTGGTTAGTGCAATGTTTGTCTTTATCACCACGGAAGCCACAAGACTTTGATATTTTGAGATTATGTGCACGCATCACCACCATTATCTCAGCACTTTAATGCACTTTATTGTTGTTATCCGATAGAGTTTTATTACCTACATATTGATTTTATTACGCATTGTTTTTATATCTCTGGTTTTTAACACTTTCCAGTTTATTATGACCAGTATCATTTATTTACTTAGCGCTGCATTTTTTATTTTATATTGTATACTGTGTATGGGTTCTCGAGGTACCTTTTAATGCTAGCGGCTACTACATATTCTATACCCAGCGCACGATATCTCATCTCTTTTAATAATATTGTGAAGTCCAAAAAAAGTCCAAAGTAATACGTGATGAAATAATAGTTGATCCAAATATCACCAAAAGTGCATCCACCACCGAATGAATTGAATAAACTCACCAGAGCGAGATGCTGATCATGTTATAAATCAGCATAGAACGCTTTCTGCTCTGGGAGCAATGATCAATAACTTGGGGCTGCAACACTGGGAATTTAGTAACTGGTATCCAGGGAGCAATACTCTGCAGGGAATATATATCATCCAGATCCACTTCACCCCTCAGTCACCGACTCTTTAGGATGATCAGACCTCCACTCAAAATACAAGGGAATAAAGACTCATGGTGCAGTACTTCATAAAACTTCCAATTTACTCAAAACACATTGCACTTACAAAAAGCAGTGTCTTAGCCGACGCCAGCATGAACAGCGCGTTGAATATCACAGACACGGACCCAGCCTGGCTGCGCATGCGCCGTATCAACGACTCGGGAACGTCCTGACGTCACATCCAAAGGCTCCGCCCCATGCGTTTCGCCATCGACGTCTTCACATGACGTCCTCTGGTGAGTTTATTCAGTTCATTCGGTGCTGGATGCACTTTTGGTGATATTTGGATCAACTATTATTTCATGACGTATTACTTGGGACTTTTTTTGGACTTCACAATATTATTGATTTATATATCATTTGTTTGATTGCATTTTAATTTTTGACTGCAATATTTTTTTGATTAGTTTATTCATTTTGTTTATTTTTTTGATTTACGCACCCTATTTTTATAGGTTAGGTTTTGCCGCTATTTTTACACTGTGTTCCGTGGCGCTATATTTTAAAATCAGCAACTTATAGTGGGACTGCAGGGGGGCATTCTAACACTGAGCGATGTGGAATGGGACACTGACTAACTGTCACTGAGATCACCAGTGACACCAAAATAGCAATCAGTACTAATATAAAGCACGGACACTGTACTAATGACACTGGGCAGGAAGGGGTTAACTTCTGGGGCGATCAAAGGGTTAACTGTGTGCTGTTTCGCTGTGTGTGTGCTTTACACTGTAAGCACACTGCTTTGTATGGCTTTGCAATGCAGAGCCATACAAAGCAGTGTGCAGGAGCTGACAGAGGAGGGATCTGTTTGTTTACAAATAGGTCTCTACCCGGACCGTGATACACGGTGATCGCCGTGTGCCGGCGGGAAATCATTGGCCGGGACCGGGTGATTTTCAGCCAAGGCCGTGCACGCCCCCTACCCAGAAATGCAAAATCACGTATATAAATATACACATGTGATTTTGCGCACCCCTGCCACCCTGTAGAAGTATTTCTGCTATAGGCCGGTGGGAAAGCGGTTAAACACTACAGCTAAATATTTCAGGATATTTTTTTATTGGACCCTTTCCCCGGGACAAACGTTGCAAGCTGCAATTTCTACTAAACTGCTTTGTTTGAGACATGCCAACTTTGGAAAACACCGGTGCTAAAACTAATGAATGGCAACTAGTCTGCAAAGGACTTGCACCATTGGGACGGTCGGTTCTCTTGCAGTAATGGAGACAGATCTTGCTAATTGGGCCATACACATACCAATTATCTCACAAGAGATCCTAAAAGGTACAAACTAAGAAGCATTTTGTAATGTAAATAAAGTTTCATGTCTTGGCTTCTAAAACTTACCTATAAGCTCGGCAATGCCTGTATGCATATCAAAGAATGGATCGGTAACCAAAGGAGCCCGGTTCTGGCTGTAGGACTTGCTGATGGTCTCAAACAGCAGTAGGTTCTATGATCCGTCCTTGTCAGGGTATCCAGGTGGATTCCAGCTCACATCCATCACAATCTGCTCTGGGAGGAACTAAGTCCACTGCAGCTGAAACCCATTCATCCGCCCTGCCACAGAAACATAAAAGCGTCACAACAACCACAGCTGACCGGCATACTCTTGATCAAAGCTACAAGTAAAGCCGCACTTTTCCCTATGAAGAGGAAAGCAATGGGTGTGCCTTCCCAAGTAGCGGGCAATCTTTATTGCCCACTGTGTGTGTTCAGTCATCAGCTACAATGACTCTGCTCAGAGCTTACACAGGGGAGAGGACCCCCCCATCCCCCACCTGCCTGATGTGAAAACTCTGGAGAAGGATATTTACCTGGAAAGTGAAATGGATCCCCTCCAATATTATTTCCCCATTCCACAAACCAAACAAGGCTTTGCCATAGTGTGAGGATGAGAGCACCTTAACACAGCGTTCCCACTCCAGACTGGACGGGACCATGTTGTAGTTCTGGTTCTGCTAATGTTCTGTCCAGTTTCATTGTAATGCTGCCTAAAGCAATACCTACATATGGTTCAGTGCTGCACAGACAGCTGCACAATAAAACCGCACAACACACTGACTTAAAGCCGTACTAAGCCCAAAAACAAAAATGTCATATATTGCCGTGTACCGATCCTTGGATGTGATGCATGCATTGGATTTGGTGATCCTGCCAGTAACACACCTCCTGTATTAGAGTGCCCTACTCTGGATGAAGGAGCACAGGTACACACAAGGACAGCAGCACTGTCAGTCTGGGGGGAGGGGAGTGTTACGTGTACTAGCAGATTCTGATACACTAAAAAATTGAAGCCAAACTTCAGCTCACACTGCCGCTACACAAGCAGTTACAGCAAAAAGGTTTTTTTTTTGTTGGGGGGAATAAAGGTATTACGTTCAAAAATAAAAGCAGACCATTGTAATCACCTGTCAGTGGAAAATGGTTTCAACAATCTAACTGCTACACTTGCAGTAGAGCTTGTTTTCTTGAAAAAATGTACTCTGAGCTGGGAGACTCCGTGTACATGACAGCTGACAGGCGGGGGAAGCATCTATGACAGCAGAAAGCGATTGGGTCTCTTCTGTCATAAAACTCTACCTGTCACATTTATTTAACCACTTGCCTACCGGACACTTTTACCCCCTTCGTGCCCAGGACAATTTTCAGCTTTCGACGCTCTCACACTTTGAATGGCAATTGCGCAGTCATGCAGCACTGTACCCATATGACATTGTTATCATTTTTTTAAACACACAGAGCTTTGTTTTGGTGGTATTTAAAAGGAAGGAAATATAGAAGGAAATGACAGGAGGACGTCATATGATGTCCTCCCACTCTAACTGCGCATGTGTGCCCCCAGGGACGTGCAGCGATCAGTGGTGCGCTGTGTCCCCGGGAAACAGCGGATGACATCAACTCTGTCATGTGATCAGCTGTGTCCAATCACAACTGATCACATGTAAACAAGGAAACGCCGGTTATCGGCATTCCTCTCCTCACACTGACAGCGCGTGAGGAGAGCCGGTAAGGGGCATTCCTCAGAGGGGACATGTACACTGATCATCAGGGCACTGATGATCAGTGTAGCCCCATCAGTGCCCATCAATGCCACTTGTCAGTGCCTACCAATGCAAAACAATGCCACATATGCCACATATCAGTGCCCATCTGAGCTGCCTTTCAGTGCCATATATCAGTGCTGCTTTTCAGTGCTCATCATATATGCCTGTCAATGCCCATCACTGATACCTACAAGTACCTCCTCATCAGTGCCCGTCAGTGACGCTTATCAGTGCAGCCTCATTAGCGCACATCAGTGAAGGAGAAAAAATTACTTATTTACAAAATTTTCTAACAGAACTAAGAAAAAAAATATTTTTCAAGATTTTCAGTCTTTTTTAGTGTGTTAAGCAAAAAAACCCCGTGGTGATTAAATACCACCAAAAGAAAGCTCTGTCTAAAAAAAATATACATAAATTTCATATGAGTACAGTGTTGCATGACCGCGCAATTGTCATTCAAAGTGCAACAGCGATGAAAGCTGAAAATTGACCTGGGCAGGAAGGGGGTGAAAATGCACGGTAGGCAAGTGGTTAATCACCACTGGGTGTTTTATTTTTGCACCATAAAAAAAAAAAGAGCAAAAAATTTGAAAAAAAAACATTTTTTTCTATGTTTCTACAAAAAAATTTTCCAAACAGGTAATTTTTCTCCTTCACTGATGTGCGTTGATGAGGATGCACTGATAGGCGACACTGAGGCTGCACTGATGAGGAGGCATCAATGAGGAGGCACTGATGATGCCGCACTGATATGCAGCAATGATGGGCACTGATAGGCGGCACTGCTGGGCACCGATTATCAGTGCCGATCTGTTCTGTGTCATTTGCTGATTATCGGCAGTCCTTTCCTCACGCTGTGACAGTGTGAGGTACAGGACAAGGGAAGAGTGTTGTGGAGCTTTTTGTTTATGGATAGAAACACTCCAGGAACAAGTGTGAACATTGCAGCACTCTGATACAAGTTGAGGCACTCTGACATTGGTGCGGCTTGTCATGTGATTTAAAAGCTCCAAATTGCATGACAAATTGCACCCCATTGCCAGCAATGGAGCCGTTCATATTGCAGAGACTCATATTGCAGCGATTATGAAAAAGGTTCCTGAACGATTTTTGCTGATTTCATTGCGACTTGCATAGACTTCTGTTATATGAGGCTGCAAGCCGCAATGAAATCGGCGGTGCAAATCGCACTGATATGCGGCTCTGGAATGGCGCTGAAGTAGTGTGATTTCAGTGCCGCACCAGTGTGAACCGGGGCTCACTGGATGCTTGTGCAGCACTTGGACACAATTTGGACATCATTGTAAAGCAGAATTCTGGGTACAAATGACTTTTCCCTGTTCAGTGGGGCTGTGCGGGTCAGCTGAGTATGAGCTTTGTGCTCCCCCCCCGAGAAAAAACAAGCAGCTGATCCATGCAGTGGGGGGGGGGGGCAAACATTTGTGAGCGCAATTCTGCTTTCATGTAGAAGTATAGGCCACATCTTTGGGGGGGTTAGAACCCTGGCACAGCTGCTGGGGGGGGTGATTGGGGGTCTTTCTGCACAGTGCCGTGTTACTATGGACAGGTGGGGGGGGGCAATTGATGGTGGAGCTGCAGCTGTCTGTCCCTCACCCCCCATCACCTATCAGCCTCTCCATACAGAATATACCCCCCAACCCCCTCCACCTTCCCTCATACCACCTCCATGCGGCCCCCCCTCACCTCCTCAGCTGGTCTCTCCCGGTCGCCATCACCTCAGAGACGGTTTCTCTAGCCCTCCCTCACTCTCAGCTTCTTCTCTCCTCTCCCCCGTACATTAGATAGAATAAAATGGCCTCCGTTGGGGAAGAAAGCCGAACTCTATGATGTGTATTGGAGCTGACTGGGAAGGGAGACATCTATGGCGGGAGGCGGTATTACCGCTACGGCACAATCACACCTAGTGACCTCTTGTGGCCGCTTTTATGAATAACCCTTAAACTCACCAAAAGACTGTCAAATTTCTGTCAAATCAATAAAATGATATCAAATTTATTTGGGTACAAGCGTCAATCAAAATAGGTAGGCCTGAAAAATGACAGCTGGTGTGAGGTGGCAGAGTGTGATTGGCTGATTGGCAGGAAGTCCGCTTAGCTCCGCCCCCAGGCTGCAGCTCACCTCAATGCTGCCCTGGTATCCGAGCCATAAGCAGCATCAGAGCTTGTCTCCTGCGACTGACAGAGATTATCGCCATTTATACGGATTTCGATTCCTATTATCACTACTATATAATTCTTTATATTATTAGTGGTAATATTTCATATTTTTAGCCATTTACAGGTCATCCAGCACCACCAGGATGCCTCGGCCTTCACGACGCCCATCTCGTGGGAGGCCTTCACATCAGGAGGACGGAGAGTCTCCGATCGCCCATCGGACTAGGTCCAGAGTCCAGCGTCATCGGAGACGGGAGGAGGCCTCCACCCACCGAAGCCGTTCACCAAGAGAACGAGCCGGGGCCCCTGAGCACTACCCACCTCCGGCCATGCAGCAGCATGCCAGGGCCCCTGAGAACCATCCTCCACTGGCCATGGAGCAGCACGACAGGGCCCCTGAGAACCACCCACCACCGGCCATGGAGCAGCGCGCCGAGGAGGAGGTAAGTGTGTGTCCCATTTGTTTGGCAGGTTGTGAAGATGGAGAGAACACGACCATCCTGGCCTGCGATCACGAGTTCCACACCAGCTGCATCTGCCGATGGTTTGGAGAGAACCCCACCTGTCCACTCTGCCGGGCTGATTTTTCCAACCAGCTATTTCTCCTTCGGAACTACGTACACGAAGTCGTCAATGGAGACATGTGGATTGGGTATGTAATTGGTGATGATGGTGCTATTTACGTTCAGTTTATTGCAGTCGGTAATTTGACCATCTTGCTTTAAAAGCCTGGATGACATCAGCTGTGTTGGAAATGTATATGACAACTGGTGTTGTGTATGTAATATTTTTTTTTTTCAATATATATTATACTATTAGTATTATTATTATACATGTTTACCTGTTTAAACCATACTTGTAGTAGTTATAGGTTAATGCTTTGAAAAAACAACAACAAAAAAATAAAAAAAAAAACAACAAAAAAAAATTTCTTCTTCTTATTATTTACTCTTAGCCATTTTATGATTGTAATATAGTATTTAATGCTTTGAAAAAAAAACAAAAAAAGTAAAAAAAAAATTAGTATTATTATTATTATCCGTTTTATGATTGTAGGAGTTATAGTATTTAATACTTTGAAAAAAAAAAAAAAATAAAATAAAAAATGTATTATTATTAGCCGTTTTATGATTGTAGATGTTATAATATTTAATGCTTTGAAAAACATGGCCGGATCTAGGGGGGTGCTGGGGTGGACTGCACCCCCATAGATTTCAGTGGTGCCCCCCCAGACTACTGAGCTCCTTCCCCCCCCATCCCCACACTCAGAGCCGGGACAAAGGAAAGGAAGCCTGGAGTTAAGTCCTGAAAGTGACAAGAGAGCAAGGAGTAGCGGTTCTGTGCTCTGCCCCCTCCTCCTGTCAGAACAGTGCTGCTCCATATAGCTGATGACACAGGATCGCTCCGTCCATCGGACTGTACACAGTTTCAATACCTGCCCCTATCTCTTCCAAGGACCGCTTATCTCCCACAGCAGTAAATGTAGATCGGGGCGGGTAATGAGACTGTGTACAGCCCCATGGTCAGAGCGATCCTGTGTCATCAGCTATATAGAGCAGTTCTGTTCTGACAGGAGGAGGGGGCAGAGCACAGCACCGCTCCTCTAGACTGTAATTTGGGGGGAGGGGGGGCTTACAGGCAAATTGTACATAATGAGGGGAGAGGTGTGGGGGAAACAGTCATTTCTGCTTGGGATGAGAAGGGGCTATCTGTGCTGGAAAGGGTAATGGCAGTTGCGGGGGGGATTCTGTTAGAAGGATTTGGGGGGATTTAAGCCAGGAGGGGGCATGGGGGAAATGTTTGTGCCTATTTGTGCTAAGAGGAGGCGGGGGATTTGGGCTAAGTGGGGGCAGAGGATTTGGAAAAGGAGAGGATCTGTGCTGGGAAGGGTACTTTGGAAGGGGTTGTACTAGGAGTAGGAATTTAGAGGAATTTGACATAGGGAGGGTATTGGAAGATGGGGATTTGGGGGAGGGGGGATTTGTTCTAGAAGGAGGATGGGGGATATGTGCTAGGAGGGGGGATTAGCGGGGAGATTTGTGCTATAAGGGGGGATAGGGGCGATTGTGCTAGGAGAGGGGATTGGAGGGATATGTGCTAGCAGAGAGGATTAGCGGGGAGATTTGTGCTAGAAGGGCGGATGAGGTTGATTGCGCTAGGAGAGGGGATTGGAGGGAATTGTGCTAGGAGGTAAGATTGGGGGGATTTGTGCTAGTAAGAGGTGATGGAATTTGGGTTAAGAGGGGGGACTGGGGGGGGGGGGATTTGGAGATTTGTGCTTGGATGGGAAATTTGAAACGAAGGTGGATGTGTGCATGGAGGGATTATTTTTTGGGCGAGGGAGATTTGTGCTAGGATGAGGGAATTGGGGGCACTGGAAGCGGAATTGGGGGGCAAAGATTTGTGCTGGGAAAGGGGTCTATACTGGGAGGAGGGGGAATTTTTGCATTGTTGTGTGGGGAGAATTTTGGTTTGCAGACACAAGTTATGCTTGGGGGGAGCATGCTGATTCATTCTCTTTTCTTTTTGGGGGGGGGGATTTATGCTGAGACATGATGCTCACACATGAGGGGGGGCTTAGTTTGTCATCTTCACCCTGGGAGCTAGTCGACCTTGTCCTGGCACTACACACAGGGCAGTCAATAGATCTCCTCCTCCCCACTCATCACATTGCTGAAATCGGATTCCCTTACAGACACAGCCTCGATCTGCATGTATAGCTGGCTGCTATGTTGCAGTTCTGACCCTGTCCTCTCCTCTTCTGACCCCTGTCCTCTACCCTGCTGACCCCTGTCCTCTACCCTGCTGACCCTCTGTACCCTGCCATGCTGACCTCTGTCCTCCATCCTGCTGACCCGTGTACACTGCCCGTCGGCTTTCTTTACAACTTACCTTTTCTTGGAGCGGGTCCGGTGTCACCCCGTATAGGTTGCATGCTGGCGATCCCCGCAGGATGGATCGGATCCATCCCGCGGGGATTGTCGGCTTGCTTTGCAACTTACCTTTTTGTGGAGCGGGTCCGGTGTCACCCCATGCTTTCGGGGTCACCCGGTGCGGGCCGCACTTGCCTCGGGACGCCACTGCTCCCATCCTCTGCCCTGCTGACCGCCTGTACACTGCCCTCCTGAGTCTTGTACACTCCCCTGCTGACCTCTCATCCTCTGTCCTGCTGACCCCCTGTACACTGCCCCGCTAACCCTTGTACACTGCCTTGATAACCCGCTGTAAACTTCCCAACAAAGTAATGGCCTCTGTACTCTGCCCTACAAACTGCTGTCCCTATCTCTCTGCCCTGCTGGCCCCCCTGTACACTGCCCTAATGACTTCTATACACTGCCCTGCTGACCTCGCATCCTCTGCCCCCATGATGTTTTTTACTGCACCACCACATCAGACAGGCTAGATCCGGCCCTGTTGAAAAAAAAAATGATTACACTAGTATTGTTTATACTGTTATTAATATGATTATATATTTTTAGCTTTTTTAGGATTGTAGTAGTTATACTGTAGTAGCTGATTCTTTGGAAAAAAAAATTATACAATTATACTGGTATTGTTTATATTATTATTTTTATTATTATTATATATTTTTAGCTTTTTTATTATTGAAGTAGTTATAGTAGTTGATTCTTTACAAAAAATGACACTGGTATTGTTTGTATTATTATTATTATTATAAACCGGTTGCTGAACAGCCACAGTACATATACTGCGGCAGGGCGGCACCGCTGCACAAAATCACATTTATAAACATCATTCACACTCCCGATGTTTTCGCGGGCAGGGGGGGGCGCGCACGCGCCTCCGCCGACCCGCGGGTGTCACGATTCGATCCCTGAGGGATCAATCATTCAATTTCAGCCAGTGATGTCCGGCTGAAGTTGAATGATTGGTCTTTGTCCTATCCTATCCTGTGTTGACAGTTACACAGGACAGGATATGATGTAAATCTTCTCTGCCTGGGCACATTCCATCCCAGAGAGAGAAGAAGACACAGAAAATGTGAGTACAAAGCACTACACTAACAGTTAGAACACACCTAGGTCACATTTAACCCATTGATCGCCCCCCCCCCCCAGTTAACCCCTTCACTGCCCTGTTACCAGTGTCATTGTTTACAGTGCATAGATTTTTACTGATTACTGTATTAGTGTCACTGGCGACTTCTGATAGTGTTAGCATCAGTTAGCGCCCATCCCAGAAAGCATCAGATTGCCCGCTAGTACACCAGTAATCATATTTAACCCCTTGATTGCCAGGAACACGCTCACTTGCACACTAAACCTCCATTGCTAGTATAGTGTCTGATTGGATCAATATCTTTGATCAGATCAGCGATATACCAGCGTTCACATTAGTATAGTGTCCCCAAAAATGCAGCGTTAGCGGGATCAGCCCCGACACCTGCGTTTAGCCCCTACGACCCCCCCTTCTTCCCCAGCAAGTGCAGTGTCAGTAGATAACTGTCACTTGATACTTTACACACAAAACCGCAGTGTTCACAGAATCGGACCTGATCTCTGTTAGCACGTGTCGGTAAATTTCCTGTAGCGGTTCAAGCAGTCCCTGACAGCCAGGCGCTCTTTTTCCCGTGAGTCGCACTAGGTACCTATAAATTTAGTGGCCAAAATGTCCAACCAAAGGTACTCTAGTGAAGAGGCCTACAGGATTCGGAGCATGTCAGGTGAGAGCGAAGGTGAAGACTCACTAAAAATTAAAAATACAAATCCCCCCAAAAAAATAAAAAAATTTAAAAACCAAAAATAGTTATAGTTTTTTTTGTTGTCATTTTTTGTGATTGTTCTACTTTTACTGTTTTATTGTTACTGTTTTATTGTTAATCATTTCTGTTTGTAGGAATGCTTTCAGCTGCAACACTGACCTGTTTATTCTGACAGCAACAGGAACTTGCTCTCAGAATAGACATAAATCAATGTGGGCAGGGCTGTTGGATGAGATTTATCATCCACAGTTAAAAAAAAGAGAATATATGCCAAAGCATGGGGGCCTGGGGTGGCCAGTGGGTGGATGGCCCCTATGCTTCGGCATATATATTTTATATTTGTTGGCACACTTCATGTGTGCCCACCATTAGAAGTGGGTGGATGCAGGGAGGTTTTCTAATGGTGGGCATACCACCAAACACTTTTCCTTATAAAGTTGTTTTATTGAGTTTGTTTTATTGTTAACCATTGTTGATTTCCGTGCAGGAATGTCAAACTGCAGCACTGACCTGTTTATTCTGACAGCAATAGGGTCTTGCTTTCAGAATAGACATAAGTAGGTGTGTGCAGTGCTGTCGGATGAGATTTTTCATCCACAGTTAAAAAAAAAGAATATATGCCAAAGCATGGGGGCCTGGGGTGGCCAGTGGGTGGATGGCCCCTATGCTTCGGCATATATATTTTATATTTGTTGGCACATTTCATGTGTGCCCACCATTAGAAGTGGGTGGATGCAGGGAGGTTTTCTAATGGTGGGCATACCACCACACACTTTTCCTTTATAAAGTTGTTTTATTGAGTTTGTTTTATTGTTAACCATTGTTGATTTCTGTGCAGGAATGTCAAACTGCAGCACTGACCTGTTTATTCTGACAGCAACAGGGTCTTGCTTTCAGAATAGACATAAGTAGGTGTGTGCAGTGCTGTTGGATGAGATTTTTCATCCACAGTTAAAAAAAAGAGAATATATGCCAAAGCATGGGGGCCTGGGGTGGCCAGTGGGTGGATGGCCCCTATGTTTCGGCATATATATTTTATATTTGTTGGCACACTTCATGTGTGCCCACCATTAGAAGTGGGTGGATGCAGGGAGGTTTTCTAATGGTGGGCATACCACGCACTTTTTCTGGCAGAGATTTCTTCTCTTTTTTTTCATTCAGCCAACAGGCTGCATAAAGAAAAACAAAACATAGCATATACACCCAACAAGGACCAGCGACGTACTGGTACATCACTGGACTTTGAATGGTTATACCAGGGTGATGCCTGCAGCTGCAGGCATCATCCTGGTATCTTTTTTCAGCCGGCAATGGGCTTTCATGTAAAAGCATTTCTAGTGGCTAATTAGCTGCAGGATTGCTTTTACAAGCAGCGGGGGAAAATGCCGCCCCCCTCCTCCTCCCTGAGATAGCATTAAAAGTGATAAAAAAAAAAAAATTAAAGGGACAGTGTAAAAAAAATTAAATAAATCAGAAAAAGAAAAAAAAAAAAAAATACCCTCGCCCATCCGCGCACCCCTGCGGTTGTAAGCGTTGACCCTGTGCCAGTATGGAAACAGCGATTGCACCATGCATGTGAGGTATCGCCATGAACGTCAGATCAAGGGCAGTAATTATAGCTCTAGACCTCCTCTGTAAATCTAAAATGGTAGCTTGTAAAGGCTTCACCGCTAGCTCCGGCCAATGGTGTACGTCTGACTGGAAACTGTCAGAACTGTCATCCACTATTGGGCGAAGCTATTGATGAAATCACCGCTAGCTGAGACTTTGGCAGATCATGGCTCTTACTGTTAACTCAGCTGTGATTGGTCAAAGTATTGCACCTGACCTGTTGTCAGATGCAATGCTTTGGCCAATTACAATGTGCCGCCAGAGCGTATTACATTGTGGGGCGCGCGGGCAAACGGCCCAGATAATCGTGTGTTTAGCGATCACATGAACAACCAATGTTCGACATATAGATCAGCCCTAATATACAGCTAAGAGGCTGGAGGTACCACCGAAAGTGCCCCATTTGTTTGTTTTAGGAGGAATTGGGGGCAAGGACTTTGGCTATTGGGAGTAGAAAAGGTCCTGATGTGCGTGGGAATAGACAATGCACCAGGGTGTTGTCAGAGAAAGAAATAGCACCCCATCATTGGTGACAGTGGGAGGAATTGTGACCCACCATGAGTGTCATTGGGAGGAATTGTGACCCACCATGAGTGTCATTGGGAGGAATTGTGACCCACCATGAGTGTCATTGGGAGGAATTGTGACCCATCATGAGTGTCATTGGTAGGAATTGTGACCCATCATTAGTGTCATTGGGCCCTATTACTGCTGTCATTGGAAGGAATTATGACCATTTTTGGTGTCATTGGGAGGAATTATGACCCATCATGAGTGTCATTGGGAGGAATTGTGACCCATCATGAGTGTCATTGGGAGGAATTGTGACCCATCATGAGTGTCATTGGGCCCTATTACTGCTGTCATTGGAAGGAATTATGACCGGTTTTGGTGTCATTGGGAGGAATTATGACCCATCGTTGGTGTCAATGGGCCCCATTACTGTTGTCATTGGCAGGAATTGCGACCCATCGTTGGCGTCATTGGGAGGAATTGTGACCCATCGTTGGTGACAATGAGAGGAACTGTGACGCTTCGTTGGTGTCATTGGGAGGAATTGTGACCCATCGTTGGTGTCACTGGGAGGAATTGCGACCCATCGTTGGCGTCATTGGGAGGAATTGTGACCCATCGTTGGCGTCATTGGGAGGAATTGTGACCCATCGTTGGCGTCATTGGGAGGAATTGTGACCCATCGTTGGTGTCATTGAGAGGGACTGTGAAGCTTCGTTGGTGTCATTGGAAGGAATTGTGACCCATTGTTGGTGTCATTAAGAGGGACTGTGATGCTTCGTTGGTGTCATTGGGAGGAATTGTGACCCATCGTTGGTGTCATTGGGCATAATTACTGGTGTCATTGGGAGGAAATGCGCCCCTTCATTGGTGGCAGTAGGGGGAATTATGTCCCTTTGTTGCTATCAGTGGATGGAATAGTGCCCCAAGGGCTGGACAAAGGGCCGCAGTTTGGAGACCACGGCTGTAGAAGATGGAAAACCTTTCCTTCCTGAGATCAGTTCCACTGTAAAAGAATGAGGTGTGTCACCAGATTCCATATTTCCTTCCAATCCAAACAGCTGGATCTCTATGATTGGAGGAGAGAAGACATGGCAATGTATGGGGGTCACTGTCATCACTCAGAGCGTCCCGCTACAAAGACAAGTCTACACCCCCCACAGGGGACTAGGGGGAGGAGGAGCCAGTACCCCCCCATCTATACACACCTTACCTCTCACCATATACATCGTACTCCATACCAATCCCGGGATCTATTCATCCATCCTATGGGGAGTGCTGTGCACCCCTCCCCTCCCCCATCACACCACTCACCACAATGACCCCCCCCCATCCACATCTACACTATGGCACACCCCATATGTTTCCTACACACTCTTCTACATCACAGCGCACTCCAGGTGTCCCCCATACACTCTCCTATACCCCATAACACACTCCATGCGTCCCCTATTCACCACTATAACACATCGCACACATCTACCATACACTATCCTAAACCCCATAACACACTCCATGCATCCCCCATACACTGTCCTATACCCCATAACGCACTCCCATGCATCCCCCATACACACTCCATATGTCCCCCATACACTCTCCTATACCCCAAAGCGCACTCAACGCCTTCTCCATAACCCAGTCCATACGTCCACCATACAGTCTCCATGATACACTCCATGCGTCCACACACATTCTCCTATACCCCGTAATGCACTCCATGTGTCCCCCATAACACACTCCATACATCTCCCATATACTTGTCTATACCCCATAACGCACTCCCATGTATCCCCCATACACACTCCATGCGTCCCCATACACTTTCCTATACCCCGTAACACACTTCATGCCTCCTCCATACGCTCTCCTATACCCCATAACAACATGCGTCCACCACACTTTGTCCGATACCCCATAACACCCTCCATGTGTCCCCATACTCTCCTATACCCCCTAACACACTCCTTGTGTCCTTTATACACTGTCCTACACCCCACAACATACTCCATGCATCCCACATACACTCTCCATAACACACTCTGTGTTGCCCATAAACTCTCCTAAACTCGGAAAGCACTCCATGCGTCCCCCATACACTCTCCTATACCCCAAAGCGCACTCCATGCCTTCTCCATAACACACTCCATGCGTCCCCATACATTCTCCTATACCCCGTAATGCATTCCATGTCTCCCTCATACACTCTCGTATACCCAATAACACACTCCATGCATCCCCTATTCACCATCCATAACCCATTCCACGCATCTACCATACACTATCCTATACCCCATAACACACTCCATACATCTCCCATATACTCGCCTATACCCCATAACACACTCCAAGCACCCCCCATACATTGTCCTATACCCCATAACACACTCCATACATCTCCCATATACTCGCCTATACCCCATAACACACTCCAAGCACCCCCCATACACTGTCCTATACCCCATAACACACTCCATACATCTCCCATATACTCGCCTATACCCCATAACACACTCCAAGCACCCCCCATACACTGTCCTATACCCCATAACACACTCCATACATCTCCCATATACTCGCCTATACCCCATAACACACTCCAAGCACCCCCCATACACTGTCCTATACCCCATAACACACTCCATACATCTCCCATATACTCTCCTATACCCCATAACACACTCCAAGCACCCCCCATACACTGTCCTATACCCCATACATCTCCCATATACTCGCCTATACCCCATAACACACTCCAAGCACCCCCCAGACACTGTCCTATACCCCATAACGCACTCCCATGCGTTCTTCATACACACTCCATGCTTCCCTTATTCACCATCCATAACACACTTCACGCATCTACCATACACTGTCCTATACCCCATAACACACTCCATGCATACCCCATACACACTTCATGCGTCCCCCATACACTCTCCTATACCCCGTAATGCACTCCATGCGTCCCCCATACACTCTCCTATATCCCGTAACCCACTCAATGTGTCCCCCATTCACTCTCGTATACCCCATAACACACTCCATGCGTCCCCTGTTCACCATCCATAACACACTCCACGCATCTATCATACACCATCATATACCCCATAACACACTCCATGCATCCCCCATACACTGTCCTATACCCCATAATGCACTCCCATGCGTCCTCCATACACTCACCTATAACCCCATAACACACTCCATGCATCCCCCATACACTCTCCATAAAACACTCCATGCATACCCTATACACTCTCATATATCCCATAACACACTCCATGGGTCCTCCATACATTCTCCTTTACCCCATAACACACTCCATGTGTCCCCCATACACATTCCTATACCCTGTAATGCACTCCATGCGTCCCCCATACACTCTCCTATACCCCATAACACTCCATGCATCCCCTATACTTTCTCCTCTCTCCCTTAATACACTCCATGCACTACACACACACTTTCTTATACTCCACACATTCCATGTGTCCCCATACACTCTACATAGCACACTCCATGCGTCCCGCATACACTCTACATAACTCACTCCATGAGTTCCCCCATACACTCTCCTATACCCCATAACACTCCATGCATCCCCTATACATTCTCCTCTCTCCCTTAATACACTCCATGCACTACACACACACTTTCTTATACTCCACACATTCCATGTGTCCCCATACACGCTACATAGCACACTCCATGCGTCCCGCATACACTCTACATAACTCACTCCATGAGTTCCCCCATACACTCTCCTATACCCCATAACACTCCATGCATCCCCTATACATTCTCCTCTCTCCCTTAATACACGCCATGCATCCCTCATTCACTCTCTTATACTCCACACATTCCATGCGTCCCCATACACTCTCCATAACTTACTCCATGCATCCCGCATACACTCTCCATAACACACTCCATGCGTCCACCATACACTCTGCATAACATACTCCATGTGTCCTCCATACAATCTCCTATACCTAACACACTCTCTTATACCCCATAGTGCACTCCATATGTTCCCCATACACTCTCAATAACAAACTGCATGCATCCTCCATACAATCTCCAAAACACACTCCATGCGTCCCCAACACACCCCTCCATATTCCCTGCACACTCCATGCATTCTCAACTATCCTATACCCCATACGTTCCCCATACACTCTCCATAACAAACTCCATCCATCCTCCATACAATCTCCAAAACACACTCCATGCGTCTCCAACGCACCCCTCCATATTCTCTGCACACTCCATGCATTCCCCACAACACACTCCATGCGCCCCCCCCCCCTTCCCCCATACACCCCTCCATGCTTCCAGCACATTCCATGCAGTCAGCAGTCCTCTGTCCTCCTTGTTCTTCCGGGTCTTTCTATGCCCCGCCCACGTACACCGCTCTGTACCACCCCCCCCCGACACTCTACGGCATGTAATGGCTCCGCCCTGACAAATGACTCACCTTTGACACTCCGCCCCTCTACTATACAACCCAACCACAGACTTCCGGAAAGTTTTTGTCTTTGAAGAACTATTTTCCGATTCATTCTTGGAAGTGTAATTCAGAGCTGTGCCGTCTGCCTTTAGATAGTGGAAGATCCAGGCACGGAGGACTACAACTCCCAGAAGGAAGTGCGCCCTATTAATGCCCAACCTAAACCGAATCAAGAATCAGGAAGGCAGAATCCCCACCCATCTTGAGGCGGTGCTCCACTTCTTTAGGTGGTGGGCGCGATTTGTCAGCTACAGATGGAGCTGACCGGGGTGCCGGAGGCACAGTTCGGATGCTAATAGGAGCCGGGCGGGCGCTAGCAGGGCGCAAGGCGGGCAGAGGTTAGGCGAGAACATTGCGCCGGGCATGAGCCGTGTTTGTCCAGTCATGTTGGTACCTCTAGCGCCTACTCTCGCCTCTCCCGCTTTCTCGGTAGTTGACAAGCTCCGCCCACAAGCTCTAGAAGTGGAGCGTCGCACTCAAGGATAGATTATGGGCGGAGATTCCGTCATGCCTCTTCCTGATTCGCTAATGGCGCTCAGGGCGGGGAGAAGGGAGGTGCTAGTAGTCGATGGAATCATATCGCAGGGTAGGAAGCCCCCACTGACTGTAGGGTCGCGCATTCCCTGCCCCACTGGAAACGCCTACAAAGGGGAGTGGCCACACTGCAGCCCCGCCTAGTTGCACGGACGTTCGATCTCCTCCAATCAAATGGACACACAGCGATCGGTCGGTGGGTTGTGATGTGGCAGCGTGGTCGGAAACACCGAGCCGGGATCGGTCCCCCATGAAATGACTGGATTCTTCCTGTGTCTGGGTTTTCCTCCTAATAAAGGACTTTTTCTAAGTGTGGTGTCTCTCGTCTCTATTGCTGGATTGGATGGTTGTGAAGGAGCAACAAGGTGTACTATGTACCCCATACTGTTCCACGGAGGGGGCGGGATCTGGGGCCCTCTTACTTTTCAGGGGACTTCCACATTCTGATAAGTCACCCACCGAACCTCACAACCACCGGGCCAGAGTTGTGATGAAGAGGGCCTTGTCCTCATCAACATGGGGGCCGGCTACTGTGCCTGGGGTCACCCCTGCCAGGGACCCCCCATGTTGAGGGCATGTGGCCCGGTAAGATTCAGGAGGGGGGGGCTGCATGCCCACCCCCCCTTTCCTGGCCTGCCAGGCATTGTGCTCGGATGAAGGGTCTGGTAGGGCTTCTGGGGGGAACCCTACGCTAAATTTTTCACTGGTGTTCCCCTTAAAAGCCTTACCAAATCTGAAGGGCCTGGTATGACATATGGGGGCACCTCCGCATTTTGTTTTATGGGGTCTGATATGGGGGACCCCATGGATGTTTTTGAAATTCCAGTCAGACTAGTCTTAAAGAGCCTGCTATGGCTTTTTTGGGGGGACTATACACACATTTGTCACATTTATAGGGCCTGGTGTGGCTTTTAGTGGGGACCGCACACATTTTGGGAATTCTAGTCAGAGCAGACCTAAAGGGCCTGGCATGGCTTTTGGGGGACCGCATGCATATTTTTGGAATTTCAGCCAGAGAAGACCTAAAGGGCGTGGTATGGCTTTTGACCCCATTCATTTTTGGGGGTTCCAGTCAGGCCAGGCCCAAAGAGTCCAGTATGGCTTTTGGTGGGAGGGGTACACATGCATAACTTTGGGGGGCCACTCACTTCAGACCTAAAATGTCTGGTTTGGGTTGTTTTGATGAAGCAGGGGGAGGGTTGCAGCAAGACCAGACCTGAAGGGCCTGGTATGACTTTTGGCAGGGAGGGACCCCACACCATTTTGAGGGGTTCCAGTCACATCAGACCTTAAGGGCCTTGTATGACTTTTGGGGGACCTACAGTGAAGGAAATAAGTATTTGATCCCATGCTGGTTTTGAATGTTTGCCCACTCACAAAGAAATGATCAGTCTAAAAATCAAATGGTAGGTGTATTGTAACACAGAGACAGAATAGCAACAACAATTTCAAAAGAAATGCATGTCTAAAAAATGATGCACTGATTTGCATGTTCATGAGGGAAATAAGTATTTGATCTCCTTCACAAAACAGTACTTGGTGGCCAATCCCTTGTTGGCAATCACGTTTTCACCACCATGTTTGACAGTTGGGATGGTGTTCTTGGGGTCATAGGCAGCATTCATCCTCCTACAAACACGGCGAGTTGAATTGATGCCAAAGAGCTTGATTTTGGTCTCATCTGACCACAGCACTTTCAACCAGTCCTCCTCTGCATTATTCAGGTGATCAGTGGTAAACTTCAGACGGTCCTGGACATGTGCTTTCTTGAACAGAGGGACCTTGCGGGCACTGCAGGATTTCAATCCTTGTTGCGTAGTGTGCTACCAATTGTTTTCTTGGTGACTGTGGTCCCAGCTGCCTGGAGATCATTGACAAGATCCTCACGTGTAGTTCTGGGATAATTCCTCACTGTTCTCATCATCATTGACACTCCACGAGGTGAGATCTTGCACGGTGCACCAGATCTAGGGAGACTGACAGTTGTTTTGCGTTTCTTATATTTGCGAACGATTGCACCAACTGTTGTCGCCTTCTCACCAAGCTGCTTGGCGATAGTTTTGTAGCTCAGTCCAGCCTTGTGTAGGTCTACAATCTCGTCCCTGACATCCTTGGAAAGCTCTTTGGTCTTCTCCATGGTGGAGAGTTTGGAATCTGATTGTTTAATTGCTCCCATGGACAGGTGTCTTTTATACAGGTAACAAAATGAGATTAGCAGCACTCCCTTTAAGAGACTGCTTCTAATCTCAGCTTGTTACCTGTATGAAAGACACCTGGTAGCCAGAAATCCTGCTGAATGATAGGGGATCAAATACGTATTTCCCTCGTGAACATGCAAATCAGTGCATCATTTGTTAGACATTCATTCAAAGTCAGCAGGGGATCAAATACTTATTTCCTTCACTGTATATATCTAACTAGAGCTCGGACACTAATAAGGGCCATGGCTGAAAACATCCCAAAATACCACCATGAAATAGAACGCTCCTCTATCTCTCCTCTCCATCCCCCACAAAGGAAATGATGACACAAGGAATAACCACAGGAAAAAACGCACCAAAATGCAATAGGAGAGGAATAAAACGCAGATAAACGTTGGTGAATGTATGTGAGAGTTTCTGCACACACGTGTGACGAGTCCTATATGAGAGGAGGAGGGGAGGAGAGGAGTACAGGGATATGGGGGAGGACGTCTCCAATGTCATGGGGCATTCTCTGTGTGCGCCCCCCCCCCCCACGCAGGACATTGGTGGGAAGTGAAGCCTTCGGACATGGAGCACACTGCCTTGTACCTGGACAAGGTGGCCGAATGCTGGTGGTGGACTTGAATGGGTCACATTCAGCAGGCACTAGGCCCATCCAAAGCAACAGGTGGGAGATTCCTGCTGCAGCCACTAAGCCAAACATTGCCGCCACGCCATGACTACACCCTTGGACACTGCCTCTGCAGCTACAGGGGGAGGGGTTGGGGGCCAAGAAAAATGCAGCTCATTCGGGAGGTTTTACTGCCCCTCAACCACTAGTGTGAACAAGTCCTTCTGCAGGGGGTTGAGGCATGGTGCTCCAGGTTTTTAATAGTTAACACATATGGTGTGGAGGTGACATAACTCCTACGAGCCACCTCTCAAATGCTTTTATAAAGAGATCTCCTGTGGATTGCTTTTCAGAAGACAACATGTGTAAACAAGGCCTTAGAGGAATCGCTATCTGACCATAGGTAGGCTGGGGCAGCATGAAGTGTGGGCTCCGTACTTCTATGGAACATCAGGGAAATGTACCGGGAAGGAGATCACAGCAGGTCAAAGCTCTACCAATTCCCCAGCATTCAGTCCAGCTATTCAGCTCTGAAGATCCAACTAGAAGGAGCCATTCACACCGGAGCATTGCTATCACTTCTAGGGAAATGCATTTTCCCCGCATATCGGCATAACACACAAAGCTGGGAACAGCACCACATGTGCCATGACATTTCACGTTGTCACCAGAACAGGAATTCAGAGAAAATGTTCCAATGGAGACACTTGTTCCGGTGACAACTGTCTAAAAGGGGATTTCCCTCACATTGGAAAGATATCCTCTCACATCCTGCTGAGTCTACAGGACAGGAAGTGAAGGGAAATCTCCCTCATGAGACACAGGCAATAACAAAAGTTACAGCAGTTCCTTACTTAAGGGCTCATTCTACCCTTTTAGCACTCTGAAAAGAGATGTGATGGGTTGCTTTTCAGAGGACATTTGCCAGGCAATGAGGAGACATTAGGTTGTCTCCTCATGGCCTTATTTAAACCCTAAAAAGACTGCACCACCCTGCTGCAATCATGTACACTGCATGCAGTTGTGGCCTGGCCCTATTCACTTGAATGAGTCACATTAGTGTAGGCATATAAAATGTGTGTATCATAGATAGAATGATATATATAAAATATGAGGAAATGCACTATATACACATTCTTGTGTGTGACGTTGGCACTGATAGCGGACCAGACAAACTGCATTTTTTCATATCAAAAGAATAGAATAAGGACTCCTTACTATGTTCATTTATGCACGAGGTCATTACTTTACCTTTGTTATGTTGGGTTCACCAGTTTTTGGATAAATATGTGGAGAGTCAGGGGGAGTTTCAGAGCAGGTTATGTGCAAATCTACCAGCATTGTAAAATGCAAGTTTGTCTGATTAGATTTGGAAAGGTCTTAATATTCATAGTGTACCTGTTTATGGTGAAGAGAATTTCAACGTGGTTGTCGTGTCCACCTTTGTACAAGGATGTTGGAGATTGCCGTTTTGCTATAAACAAGACAAGGAGTATCTATTTAACTTTTTAATTAAAATCAAAATTAAAGAAACGTCCATTCTTTTTTAGTTCCATATTTTATTGAAATAACAGTTAAAAAAAAGAAAGAAAGGGCCCTGGGGGGGCCAAAGCCAACATTACAGCAATAGATGTGAAGGAGAGAGCGGGGAAAGAGAATTTATCCAAAAATACCAAACCAAACATCTGGTCATTAATCAGAACAATGCGTAGGAGTTGCGTACATGAGGTGACAGGCTATATACCAGTAATGAGCTATGAGTACATAACCAAGGCCCTGGTGTGTAGGGGACGATTACAGGATACAGGGTATAGTGCAATGAGCCGCAGTCCCCATGCAGTGGGGGACTAATGATAGAAGGGTCTAGACCTGGATTTCTCTACCAGGGTTCCTCTAGAGCAGCGGTTCTCAACCTGGGGGTCGGGACCCCTTTGGGGGTCGAACGACCATTTCCCAGGGGTCGCCTAAGACCATCGGAAAACACATATTTCCGATGGTCTTAGGAACCGAGACACCGCTCCTCTGACTCAGTCGATGTGTGGGCGGGATGACACGCTGCCCTGTCACCTGGCCACACCTCCGGGATCCCTCAACAACTCCGCCTCCTCGCCGCTGATTGGCCACCGGAACTGTAGCTCAGGAGAGGCACACAGGCGGCCAATCACCGGCGAGGAGGTGGAGCTTGGAGAGGAGGAGCCGAGCGGCAGCGCGCGTAGATCTAAGAAGATCGAGGGAACTGCCGGAGTAAGTGAAGAGGAGAGCGGCCAGAGAAGGAAGACAGCTGACAGGTAAGTGAGAGAGCGAGCCCAGGCTGGAGCAGGGGTCAGCAAGGTAAGTATCATTGGTGTCAGTGGGAGGAATAGTGCCCCATCATTTGTGTGACTAATACCAACAATGGGGCACCATTTCTCCCACTGACACCAATGATGGGGCACTATTTCCTCCCCCCCCCGCACTGACACCAATGATGGGGCACTATTCCTCCCTCCCACTGACACCAACGATGGGGCACTATTCCTCCCCCCCACTGACACCAACGATGGGGCACTATTCCTCCCCCCCACAGACACCAACGATGGGGCACTATTCCTCCCCCCACTGACACCAAGAATGGGGCACTATTCCTCCCCCCACCGACACCAACGATGGGGCCCTATTCCCCCCCCTGACCCCAAAGATGGGGCACTATTTCTCCCTCCACCACACTGAAATCAATGATGGGGCACTATTCCTCCCACTGACACCAATGATGGGGCACTATTCCTCCCACTGACACCAATGATGGGGCACTATTCCTCCCACTGACACCAATGATGGGGCACTATTCCCCCAACTGACACCAATGATGGGGCACTATTCCCCCCACTGACACCAATGATGGGGCACTATTCCCCCCACTGACACCAATGATGGGGCACTATTCCCCCCCCTGACCCCAAAGATGGGGCACTATTTCCCCCTCCACCACACTGAAATCAATGATGGGGCACTATTCCTCCCACTGACACCAATGATGGGGCACTATTCCCCCCACTGACACCAATGATGGGGCACTATTCCCCCCACTGACACCAATGATGGGGCACTATTCCCCCCACTGACACCAAGAATGGGGCACTATTCCCCCCCCTGACCCCAAAGATGGGGCACTATTTCCCCCTCCACCACACTGAAATCAATGATGGGGCACTATTCCTCCCACTGACACCAATGATGGGGCACTATTCCTCCCACTGACACCAATGATGGGGCACTATTCCTCCCACTGACACCAATGATGGGGCACTATTCCCCCCACTGACACCAATGATGGGGCACTATTCCCCCCACTGACACCAATGATGGGGCACTATTCCCCCCACTGACACCAATGATGGGGCACTATTCCCCCCCCTGACCCCAAAGATGGGGCACTATTTCCCCCTCCACCACACTGAAATCAATGATGGGGCACTATTCCTCCCACTGACACCAATGATGGGGCACTATTCCCCCCACTGACACCAATGATGGGGCACTATTCCCCCCACTGACACCAATGATGGGGCACTATTCCCCCCACTGACACCAAGAATGGGGCACTATTCCCCCCCTGACCCCAAAGATGGGGCACTATTTCCCCCTCCACCACACTGAAATCAATGATGGGGCACTATTCCTCCCACTGACACCAATGATGGGGCACTATTCCTCCCACTGACACCAATGATGGGGCACTATTCCTCCCACTGAAACCAATGATGGGGCACTATTCCCCCCACTGACACCAATGATGGGGCACTATTCCCCCCACTGACACCAATGATGGGGCACTATTCCTCCCACTGACACCAATGATGGGGCACTATTCCCTCCACTGACACCAATGATGGGGCACTATTCCCCCCACTGACACCAATGATGGGGCACTATTCCCCCCACTGACACCAATGATGGGGCACTATTCCTCCCACTGACACCAATGATGGGGCACTATTCCTCCCACTGACACCAATGATGGGGCACTATTCCTCCCACTGACACCAATGATGGGGCACTATTCCTCCCACTGACACCAATGATGGGGCACTATTCCTCCCACTGACACCAATGATGGGGCACTATTCCTCCCACTGACACCAATGATGGGGCACTATTCCTCCCACTGACACCAATGATGGGGCACTATTCCTCCCACTGACACCAATGATGGGGCACTATTCCTCCCACTGACACCAATGATGGGGCACTATTCCTCCCACTGACACCAATGATGGGGCACTATTCCTCCCACTGACACCAATGATGGGGCACTATTCCCCCCACTGACACCAATGATGGGGCACTATTCCCCCACTGACACCAACGTTGGGGCACTATTCCCCCCACTGACACCAACGTTGGGGCACTATTCCCCCCACTGACACCAACGATGGGGCACTATTCCCCCCACTGACACCAACGATGTGGCACTATTCCCCCCACTGACACCAACGATGGGGCACTATTCCCCCCACTGACACCAACGATGGGGCACTATTCCCCCCACTGACACCAACGATGGGGCACTATTCCTCCCACTGACACCAACGATGGGGCACTATTCCCCCCACTGACACCAACGATGGGGCACTATTCCCCCCACTGACGCCAACGATGGGGCACTATTCCCCCCACTGTCGCCAACGATGGGGCACTATTCCCCCCACTGACACCAACGATGGGGCACTATTCCCCCCACTGACATCAACGATGGGGCACTATTCCCCCCACTGACACCAACGATGGGGCACTATTCCTCCCACTGACACCAACGATGGGGCACTATTCCTCCCACTGACACCAACGATGGGGCACTATTCCTCCCACTGACACCAACGATGGGGCACTATTCATCCCACTGACATCAGTGATGGGGCACTACTCCTTCCACTGACACCAATGATGTGGCACTAGTCCTCCCACTGCAAAATTACAGTTATGAAGTAGCAACGAAAATAATTTTATGGTTGGGGGTCACCACAACATGAGGAACTGTTTTAAGGGGTCGCGGCATTAGAAAGGTTGAGAACCACTGCTCTAGAGGTTCCTTAAACAATTTCTGCCTCTTAGATAACTTCCCACTGACACCATTGGTCCTTTTAGCTTTCTGGAAGAGGGTAATTCTTCCCCATGACCCTAAGTGTAAGGAGCATTCTTCCCCCCGACCATCACACTAATGTATCATGAGTTGTAGATATAGTCACTTTTAGCAGAGGTTCCCTGAGACCGGAAAGTTATTTCAAGGCTTCCTCTGTGTTGAAAAGGTTGAGAAAAACTGGTCTAGACCAACCTTTCTCAACCCTTTTATCCCAGCGGCAACCCTTGAAATAACTTTACGGTCTCGGGGAACCCCTACCAGTGAAAAATTGCCCCTTACATTGGTGGTCAATGAGAAGAATGCAACCCCCCCAGACAGCTAGAAAGATCACTGGCTTCAGGCAACTGGCTCTACCAAGTGCCGTTGACCTCAGAACTATGGCAGCCCCATCAAATGGAAGTAGGGGAAGGGAAGCAGAGGAAAAGAGAGGGGAAGAGGGGCATGAGATAAGAAAAAAGAAGGAGATGGGGAGAAGAGTGGGGGAGAGAAGGAGAGTGAGGTAGGAAAGACGCATAGGGTATGGTGTTGGGCCATGAAGGGGAATGGAGGGAAGTGGTAGGTGAGAAGTGTGGGGAGTCCCTCTCAGCTGTTCAGCTGCCCCTCTCCGGCCCAAGCCCCCACCTCTTGAAGTCCATCCTTTTTTATGCTTTCTATCCCCTCTTCCTTTATCAGAAGCTACATGATGAAAATATATATCAATATATTGCACTCAATTAACCAAGTCAATACTGGCATGTAACACCCCCTCCATTACCAAGTTATTTTGCAGTTTTAAAAAGTGTTACTAAACCCACAACTGTAAAATCAGTCTGTGTTTGCAGTAAAGCATGCTGGTTATACTCACTGTGGAACCTAAGGGGTTAAACCTCCACATTATGTAAAAAGGCGGTTTGATCCTGTCTTCTCTGATCCTCCCTTTCTTTTACTGTCCCCAATCCATCTGCTGAAAGTACAGAGCCCCTAGGAGACACTCTGCACATGTTCAGTTTGGTGTGTATTCCTAGTTTTTTGGGGGGAGGGTGCATGTGATCGGTACAGGGCTAATAGGCAATGTCCAGAGGGTCAGGGGTCATACAGCCTCATAGGATAGTCAGAGAAGAATGGAAACACCTCCTATAAGCTTAGCCAGTGCTCGGCTGGACACTAACAGAAGTCACAAGACTGCTATATACTGCTGATGAAAAAAAGTATTTTGCTGTTTCTATTTACTGAAATGATTGCATTTCCATGTTCTGTGTACTGTGGGAGACCAGGTATAGTGAATGCAGGCTCCGGGGTTTAGTAACACTAAGTGCTGTGATAGTGTGACTGACAATTATAGGTCATGCAACACAGGACCCAGATTATTTTTAGATCATTTTTTTTTATACAGATAGAGATTTTGAGGCATTTATAACTACTTTTATATTTTCAACTCAAAAAAGGAAACAAGAACATTTATTTTTTAAACTTCCCTTTACGATATTGTTATCAAACAAAAATGACCCCTTTTGTGAAATCAGACACCTCATGGGGATCCCATGTTTTGCACGCTGGTATTGAGGTGGTTACATAAGGCTTCAGTGATCAATTCAAAGCCAGAGTGACCACAGAGAAAGTGGAAGATATAAATGGGGAGTCGGCCAGATCTGAACTGGAGTGCACTAAGACATATTGGCTCTGCCTGGATCATTTACCATGAAGGGTTACACAAGGGGATTCTCTCAACACAAAACCAGTCATACTACTGTGGGCTGCAGTGTGCGATTGTGTATTACTCCAGGGTCTGATTTACGAAAAACCTATTTTTGGTTCATTTCTAACAGTCATTTTTTTTTGCGGAAATTAAAGAAAATTATTTTTGTAATAAATGAATGAACCCAGCCGGTGTTTACTACTGGAATAGCTTTGATTGGTTTACAACGATCACAAGGCACAGAGCCACTCGGATTGGCTCGAGCCCTCATTTATAAGGGGCATACTACAGCATATGTCCATGCAAGGGCCGTGTTTACCTATGGATGCACAGAACAGTCATGTGGATGCGGGTGCATGCAGGTCCCTGAACTCCACACGGTCTGCATTCGAGGACCCGCACCCACACAGATGTCAAAATGGAAGCAGAGGCTGTCTATGCAGCTGCTGCATCCCAATTGATATCAGTGGGACCGTCTGCACAGAGATGCACGGAACGAACATGTGTGCATCCCCTGTTAGGGGATCCACCCTATTGACGCCTATACCACCAGGGAACCACTAACCACCAGGGAATTCTTTGATTGGATCTGGATGGTCATCTTAACCCTGGGATCTGTGGGATATATATTTATATATGGTCCCTTTCTGTCACTAGCCACCAGGGACTTTCAATTAAACCTGGATGCAAGTCTTTTATGTTGGTGGAACTACTAGCCACCAGGGAACCTAAGAATGACACCTGGATGTACCTTTCTATGCTGATGTGAGTTCCTTCCTTTTGTTTGGTTTTTTACTCTGAATAAACGTACTTCACCATTGATACCTTCTTGCCTCCTGGCTCGTTTCTAATGAGCTTTGTAAGGTGGTGATCTGGAATAAGGAGCCACTGGATGCCTGGACAACGTTGGACCCACTGGCCTTAATGTCCTTACATGACCAGATGCTGCTCATGCTGCTGACCAGACCGTGATGTCCTGTTGCTGATTTACATACAATGCCCATATTGTATGTAATTGTGGTAAGCGCATAACCGCACTATATACATTTTTCGTTCTGTCAGATTGGATTGGGGACACCATAGGATCTTATCCGTCTGCCCTCCGGATACACTTTATGGACAATATGTACTTCTGTGAGGATATATGATGACATTTTATTTGTAATTTTGTAGCGCTACATACCCCCTTTTTATATTTATGTTTAGGTACTGAGGATTACCCTGTATGTCAGCTGCTTGTCCTGTCTGTTTGCGCTCACTTACCTTACCCTACTTATATAGGTCCCTGAACTCCACACGGTCTGCATTCGAGGACCCGCACCCACACAGATGTCAAAATGGAAGCAGAGGCTGTCTATGCAGCTGCTGCATCCCAATTGATATCAGTGGGACCGTCTGCACAGAGATGCACGGAACGAACATGTGTGCATCCCCTGTGTGGGTAAACACGGCCCTCGCACAGGCAGAGCACACCCTGTGTGAATGAGGCCTTACATTTTGTGCTGCCTAATGATATTGTGAGTACGCCTGGAAAATGCATGCTTGTTGGGAAAAATGACATATATATTGTATATCTATTCTGTACACATAAATGAGGTGAAGGAGAATAGCAGCTCTTGTTGCCCCTTTGAAAAGCCTTGCACAGTGAATTGCTTTTCAGAGGTCAGTAGAGAAAGCTATCATTTCACTTCCTGCTGAGTCTACAGGACAAGAAGTGAAGGGAAACCTTCCTAATGACAGCGCTGATAAAAAGAAAATTACAACAGTTCTTTACTTAAGGGCTTGTTGCACTGAAGGACTTTAGTACTCTGAAGAGTGGTGGATCGCTTTTCAGAGGACATTTTACAGGTGATAAGGACATGGCCTGCTTTAACCCCTAAAAAGTCTGCACCACCACGCTGCAACCGTGTACATTGCACACGGTTGCAGCTTGGACCAATTCACTTGAATTTACTGCCACCAAGTAAACCCCCCTTTTTTACCAGTCAAATGGAAATCTTGTATGTAAATATCACACCACAAGCCAAGTGATTGAGTTGTGACATGGACCTGTTTACTTGAATGGGTCGCATGTGGCGGCTCAACCTCCTGTTTTTACCTCCTGTGACAGCCGTGTGTGTGTGAAGCAATAAAGTATGGATCAGGCGCACTTCTAAAATTGAAAAATGACGCTCCGGGCTGGTTTAACCAGGATGTGGTGGGGGAAGGGCGAGTTCTCACTCAAAACGCACCGCCTTTGTGAGCTGCTGCAGGTGTCAATATATTCTTAAGCAGATATACTGCTACAAGGCGGCAAGGGTGCGCAAAATCACATATATATACACATGTGATTTAGAAGTTCAAGGTAGGGGACACACGTGTGCCATACCCGCACCGCCATTCATGGCCTCGGCTGTCAATCACCGGGTCCCGGCTGGTGATTTCTCGCCGGCACCCAGTGATCGCTGAGTATTTCCGACGGGGGAGAGACCTGTGCATAAACAACACAGATCCTTTCCCTGTCAGCTCCTGTTTTGTGACATCCGTGCCCATTCAGTCTCTGCCCGCATTTTGACAGCAGACATCTCTGGACCCGTGATGGCCCTATGGGCAGCTGGAAGTAAGTGGATTTGTGTCCGTTTACATCAGACTACCTCTGATAAGTCACAATTAGATGCTGAAAAACTGGAAAGGACAACGCCTGTTCTGTCCTATACAGAACCTGAATGGACTCAGAGGTAGGCAGATGTAAATGGGCACGTCCAGTTACAGTCACCTGACCATAGAGCTGCATGGAGCTTTTGATCAGGTCCACCTAAAAACTGATAATTGGAGCTTTCTGGAAATCCTGTGTAAAAAGGGTTTTTTTCATCCCCATCCACTCCAAGTTCCAGAAATTTCAAGGAACAGCAGGAAACACAGGCTGACCCATGATAATGTACCCAACGCAACTAAAAAAAAAAAAAAGGAGCTCTGCACACATGCATAGATCTAAGTAGGTCCTCACTGTAACCTGCGTTAACACGGTGCACAGGTTTGAAGCCGGCCTATAGAGCCCAGTAACAACAAAGTAAGAGGTCATTTGTGCAATGGGGACAAAAACAACCCCCTCCTCCATTTCCTGGTTGCACAACACCCCAATCATGTTAGGTTTGAGATAAAAGCTGTCAAATGTACTTTGTACGCGGTACCTACCAGACTTGCTGCTTATGTCACAGGCACCTCCTCTAATGTGGGTAAAGGGACGCAGAACACCACATTTTGGAGGACATGCCCAAAGGTCAAAGGTTTGGGATTTGTGTATACAATTTTGGGTTTTCTTTGACCCTCGTCAATTTTAAGAAGTCCCCATTACAGGCCCTACTTAACCAACCAATAGAGGAGGAACCAAAGCATTCCAAAAAATTGGTCTGGTTTACATTCCTAGCAGCCAGAATAGCAGTCACCAGGTCCTGGATGTCTTTTGTCCATCCCCTTTTCAGTAGTGAACGCTGTCATGGTAAATGATGCATAAAAAGCCATCAGCCACATTGAATGATAAACTACATTTATTGGAAAGATCATGGGACCCTTGGATAAGTTATATTTCAGCAGACAGACAATCAGCGAAGTTCCAACAAAGGGCAGAGGAGATGGACACGGAACAAAACTCGGATTACCCACATGTCCTGATATTCTTCTTCTAGCTTTCTCTCTCTTCTCTTCCTTTTCTTTCTCTATTCGGCCTTCCTTCTGCATTTACCTGGGTTGTCATATGCACCTGATTAAAGAAACATGTTCATTAGAGTATATCATTTTGGTGAGCACTCAACCTGCGTAAAAAATGTATGGCACAGCTATTGATATGAGAAATATCAAACCAGACCTCAGTACAAAAAATGATGCTGTACATGAAATCCCTTTTGCACTTAAAGGGTAACTCCACTTTCATGGGAAGAAAATTAGCAAACAAATCCCCCCCAAAAAATATAGCGTGTACAATGCCGATCAATGTAATATTGTAATTGAGTGTTATTAAAGATTACCTTTCCTTTTCAATCTGCAGCGTAAATTTTTGTAAATGTAATACAATATGGCTACCTGAAGGTGTTCTGTACACAGATGGTGTACAGAACATCCCCTAGAAATGTCATTTCCTGCTTTTGTGATTGGCTTACTGATTTTCCCAGAAGTCAGCACTAAGATGCAAGTCATATTTTTGGCATCCTCTGCAACAAAAATATAATTTTTGGTGAGATATTCTCAAAGGGAAATCACATCTAAAAAGGGATGCAGACCCTGCCAACTTCCCCAGAGCCTTGCAGGTGCAGCAGCTAATTGATCATTATAAAACCACTCCTATAAAAATTCACTCTGAACATGGGACACAAACAGCTATTCTTTCAGAATAACAAAAGGTAGGAACCCTTGCAATGTAAGTACATCACCCAGAGGGGAAGGTTTTTTTCTCAACAAAAGTGAAGTTACTCTTTAAATTACCTGCTAAGTCTTGGATGCGATGTTCCTATAATTTGTACATTTAATTGCCAATACAAATATTCAAACAGAAAAGCAGTCAAGCGGAGGGAGCATGGACACAAAGGTCCTCTGCTTGCGAGAGGGTAAAGAAAAGTAATAAATAACAAAGTAAAAATATTAAATAATAAAGAAATTTACGTCCTTTTTTCCCATGAATAGAGCTTTCTTTCGGTGGCATTTGATCGCCTGTGTGGTTTTTATTTTTTGCGCTATAAAAAAAAAAAAAAAAAGACCGAAAATTTTGAGAAAAAAAACAGTATTGTTGACTTTTTCCTAATAAACACATTAAGTAAAAAAAATTTAAAAATCAAATTTCGTCACAAATTTAGGCCAAAATGTATTCTGTGACATGTCTTTGATAAAAAAAAAATCCCAATACACGTAAATGAATTGTTTTATGCAAAAGTTATAGTGTCTACAAATGGCGGTATATATAGTGGAATTTGTTTTTTATACTAGTAATGGTAGCAATCAGCAACTTATAATCAAAAAAATATATAGGTTGCGCTAAACAAAATGAATAAACTAATCAAAAAAATACTGCAGTCAAAAATTAAAATGCAATCAAACAAATGATATATAAATCAATAATATTGTGAACAATATAAAATAAAAAATGCAGCGCTAAGTAAATAAATGATACTGGTCATAATAAACTGGAAAGTGTTAAAAACCAGAGATATAAAAACAATGCGTAATAAAATCAATATGTAGGTAATAAAACTCTATCAGATAACAACAATAAAGTGCTGAGATAATGGTGGTGATGCGTGCACATAATCTCAAAATATCAAAGTCTTGTGGCTTCCGTGGTGAGAAAGACAAACATTGCACTAACCAGATAGCGCAAAGGAAATGCGCATGGAGCAATTAAGACCAGCTCCTGGTACTCAGGGTATATGATACTGGAAGGAAGTGGTGTCATCTATGTAGTAGCCACTAGGTGTCCTCCATCTGAGAGAAAAGCATCCAGGATCCAGGAATGTCAGCCACAGCCACCAGGGGGGGTTTTGTTACACACAGCTCCCAGCCACAGCAAAGTACCTTCAAAACACAGGCTCCCAAGGAAATAAAGAGCCCGCAGAGAAGGCCTCCAATAGTGTGATAATGTTTTATTCAGGGGTAAAACAAATAACAAATAGAAAACCAACTTACATTAGTAGCTCAGCCGTCAGGAGACAGCTGGCTTGGTAGTACATGTACAAGAAGCAGTGAAATGGCACTTCCCTGACGCGTATCGTGTCCATACACATCATCAGAGGGAATCCTTTGCGCTATCTGGTTAGTGCAATGTTTGTCTTTATCACCACGGAAGCCACAAGACTTTGATATTTTGAGATTATGTGCACGCATCACCACCATTATCTCAGCACTTTAATGCACTTTATTGTTGTTATCCGATAGAGTTTTATTACCTACATATTGATTTTATTACGCATTGTTTTTATATCTCTGGTTTTTAACACTTTCCAGTTTATTATGACCAGTATCATTTATTTACTTAGCGCTGCATTTTTTATTTTATATTGTATACTGTGTATGGGTTCTCGAGGTACCTTTTAATGCTAGCGGCTACTACATATTCTATACCCAGCGCACGATATCTCATCTCTTTTAATAATATTGTGAAGTCCAAAAAAAGTCCAAAGTAATACGTGATGAAATAATAGTTGATCCAAATATCACCAAAAGTGCATCCACCACCGAATGAATTGAATAAACTCACCAGAGCGAGATGCTGATCATGTTATAAATCAGCATAGAACGCTTTCTGCTCTGGGAGCAATGATCAATAACTTGGGGCTGCAACACTGGGAATTTAGTAACTGGTATCCAGGGAGCAATACTCTGCAGGGAATATATATCATCCAGATCCACTTCACCCCTCAGTCACCGACTCTTTAGGATGATCAGACCTCCACTCAAAATACAAGGGAATAAAGACTCATGGTGCAGTACTTCATAAAACTTCCAATTTACTCAAAACACATTGCACTTACAAAAAGCAGTGTCTTAGCCGACGCCAGCATGAACAGCGCGTTGAATATCACAGACACGGACCCAGCCTGGCTGCGCATGCGCCGTATCAACGACTCGGGAACGTCCTGACGTCACATCCAAAGGCTCCGCCCCATGCGTTTCGCCATCGACGTCTTCACATGACGTCCTCTGGTGAGTTTATTCAGTTCATTCGGTGCTGGATGCACTTTTGGTGATATTTGGATCAACTATTATTTCATGACGTATTACTTGGGACTTTTTTTGGACTTCACAATATTATTGATTTATATATCATTTGTTTGATTGCATTTTAATTTTTGACTGCAATATTTTTTTGATTAGTTTATTCATTTTGTTTATTTTTTTGATTTACGCACCCTATTTTTATAGGTTAGGTTTTGCCGCTATTTTTACACTGTGTTCCGTGGCGCTATATTTTAAAATCAGCAACTTATAGTGGGACTGCAGGGGGGCATTCTAACACTGAGCGATGTGGAATGGGACACTGACTAACTGTCACTGAGATCACCAGTGACACCAAAATAGCAATCAGTACTAATATAAAGCACGGACACTGTACTAATGACACTGGGCAGGAAGGGGTTAACTTCTGGGGCGATCAAAGGGTTAACTGTGTGCTGTTTCGCTGTGTGTGTGCTTTACACTGTAAGCACACTGCTTTGTATGGCTTTGCAATGCAGAGCCATACAAAGCAGTGTGCAGGAGCTGACAGAGGAGGGATCTGTTTGTTTACAAATAGGTCTCTACCCGGACCGTGATACACGGTGATCGCCGTGTGCCGGCGGGAAATCATTGGCCGGGACCGGGTGATTTTCAGCCAAGGCCGTGCACGCCCCCTACCCAGAAATGCAAAATCACGTATATAAATATACACATGTGATTTTGCGCACCCCTGCCACCCTGTAGAAGTATTTCTGCTATAGGCCGGTGGGAAAGCGGTTAAACACTACAGCTAAATATTTCAGGATATTTTTTTATTGGACCCTTTCCCCGGGACAAACGTTGCAAGCTGCAATTTCTACTAAACTGCTTTGTTTGAGACATGCCAACTTTGGAAAACACCGGTGCTAAAACTAATGAATGGCAACTAGTCTGCAAAGGACTTGCACCATTGGGACGGTCGGTTCTCTTGCAGTAATGGAGACAGATCTTGCTAATTGGGCCATACACATACCAATTATCTCACAAGAGATCCTAAAAGGTACAAACTAAGAAGCATTTTGTAATGTAAATAAAGTTTCATGTCTTGGCTTCTAAAACTTACCTATAAGCTCGGCAATGCCTGTATGCATATCAAAGAATGGATCGGTAACCAAAGGAGCCCGGTTCTGGCTGTAGGACTTGCTGATGGTCTCAAACAGCAGTAGGTTCTATGATCCGTCCTTGTCAGGGTATCCAGGTGGATTCCAGCTCACATCCATCACAATCTGCTCTGGGAGGAACTAAGTCCACTGCAGCTGAAACCCATTCATCCGCCCTGCCACAGAAACATAAAAGCGTCACAACAACCACAGCTGACCGGCATACTCTTGATCAAAGCTACAAGTAAAGCCGCACTTTTCCCTATGAAGAGGAAAGCAATGGGTGTGCCTTCCCAAGTAGCAGGCAATCTTTATTGCCCACTGTGTGTGTTCAGTCATCAGCTACAATGACTCTGCTCAGAGCTTACACAGGGGAGAGGACCCCCCCATCCCCCACCTGCCTGATGTGAAAACTCTGGAGAAGGATATTTACCTGGAAAGTGAAATGGATCCCCTCCAATATTATTTCCCCATTCCACAAACCAAACAAGGCTTTGCCATAGTGTGAGGATGAGAGCACCTTAACACAGCGTTCCCACTCCAGACTGGACGGGACCATGTTGTAGTTCTGGTTCTGCTAATGTTCGGTCCAGTTTCATTGTAATGCTGCCTAAAGCAATACCTACATATGGTTCAGTGCTGCACAGACAGCTGCACAATAAAACCGCACAACACACTGACTTAAAGCCGTACTAAGCCCAAAAACAAAAATGTCATATATTGCCGTGTACCGATCCTTGGATGTGATGCATGCATTGGATTTGGTGATCCTGCCAGTAACACACCTCCTGTATTAGAGTGCCCTACTCTGGATGAAGGAGCACAGGTACACACAAGGACAGCAGCACTGTCAGTCTGGGGGGAGGGGAGTGTTACGTGTACTAGCAGATTCTGATACACTAAAAAATTGAAGCCAAACTTCAGCTCACACTGCCGCTACACAAGCAGTTACAGCAAAAAGGTTTTTTTTTTGGTGGGGGGAATAAAGGTATTACGTTCAAAAATAAAAGCAGACCATTGTAATCACCTGTCAGTGGAAAATGGTTTCAACAATCTAACTGCTACACTTGCAGTAGAGCTAGTTTTCTTGAAAAATGTACTCTGAGCTGGGAGACTCCGTGTACATGACAGCTGACAGGCGGGGGAAGCATCTATGACAGCAGAAAGCGATTGGGTCTCTTCTGTCATAAAACTCTACCTGTCACATTTATTTAACCACTTGCCTACCGGACACTTTTACCCCCTTCGTGCCCAGGACAATTTTCAGCTTTCGACGCTCTCACACTTTGAATGGCAATTGCGCAGTCATGCAGCACTGTACCCATATGACATTGTTATCATTTTTTTAAACACACAGAGCTTTGTTTTGGTGGTATTTAAAAGGAAGGAAATATAGAAGGAAATGACAGGAGGACGTCATATGATGTCCTCCCACTCTAACTGCGCATGTGTGCCCCCAGGGACGTGCAGCGATCAGTGGTGCGCTGTGTCCCCGGGAAACAGCGGATGACATCAACTCTGTCATGTGATCAGCTGTGTCCAATCACAACTGATCACATGTAAACAAGGAAACGCCGGTTATCGGCATTCCTCTCCTCACACTGACAGCGCGTGAGGAGAGCCGGTAAGGGGCATTCCTCAGAGGGGACATGTACACTGATCATCAGGGCACTGATGATCAGTGTAGCCCCATCAGTGCCCATCAATGCCACTTGTCAGTGCCTACCAATGCAAAACAATGCCACATATGCCACATATCAGTGCCCATCTGAGCTGCCTTTCAGTGCCATATATCAGTGCTGCTTTTCAGTGCTCATCATATATGCCTGTCAATGCCCATCACTGATACCTACAAGTACCTCCTCATCAGTGCCCGTCAGTGACGCTTATCAGTGCAGCCTCATTAGCGCACATCAGTGAAGGAGAAAAAATTACTTATTTACAAAATTTTCTAACAGAACTAAGAAAAAAAATATTTTTCAAGATTTTCAGTCTTTTTTAGTGTGTTAAGCAAAAAAACCCCGTGGTGATTAAATACCACCAAAAGAAAGCTCTGTCTAAAAAAAATATACATAAATTTCATATGAGTACAGTGTTGCATGACCGCGCAATTGTCATTCAAAGTGCAACAGCGATGAAAGCTGAAAATTGACCTGGGCAGGAAGGGGGTGAAAATGCACGGTAGGCAAGTGGTTAATCACCACTGGGTGTTTTATTTTTGCACCATAAAAAAAAAAAAGAGCAAAAAATTTGAAAAAAAAACATTTTTTTCTATGTTTCTACAAAAAAATTTTCCAAACAGGTAATTTTTCTCCTTCACTGATGTGCGTTGATGAGGATGCACTGATAGGCGACACTGAGGCTGCACTGATGAGGAGGCATCAATGAGGAGGCACTGATGATGCCGCACTGATATGCAGCAATGATGGGCACTGATAGGCGGCACTGCTGGGCACCGATTATCAGTGCCGATCTGTTCTGTGTCATTTGCTGATTATCGGCAGTCCTTTCCTCACGCTGTGACAGTGTGAGGTACAGGACAAGGGAAGAGTGTTGTGGAGCTTTTTGTTTATGGATAGAAACACTCCAGGAACAAGTGTGAACATTGCAGCACTCTGATACAAGTTGAGGCACTCCGACATTGGTGCGGCTTGTCATGTGATTTAAAAGCTCCAAATTGCATGACAAATTGCACCCCATTGCCAGCAATGGAGCCGTTCATATTGCAGAGACTCATATTGCAGCGATTATGAAAAAGGTTCCTGAACGATTTTTGCTGATTTCATTGCGACTTGCATAGACTTCTGTTATATGAGGCTGCAAGCCGCAATGAAATCGGCGGTGCAAATCGCACTGATATGCGGCTCTGGAATGGCGCTGAAGTAGTGTGATTTCAGTGCCGCACCAGTGTGAACCGGGGCTCACTGGATGCTTGTGCAGCACTTGGACACAATTTGGACATCATTGTAAAGCAGAATTCTGGGTACAAATGACTTTTCCCTGTTCAGTGGGGCTGTGCGGGTCAGCTGAGTATGAGCTTTGTGCTCCCCCCCCCCCGAGAAAAAACAAGCAGCTGATCCATGCAGTGGGGGGGGGGCAAACATTTGTGAGCGCAATTCTGCTTTCATGTAGAAGTATAGGCCACATCTTTGGGGGGGTTAGAACCCTGGCACAGCTGCTGGGGGGGGTGATTGGGGGTCTTTCTGCACAGTGCCGTGTTACTATGGACAGGTGGGGGGGGGGGGGCAATTGATGGTGGAGCTGCAGCTGTCTGTCCCTCACCCCCCATCACCTATCAGCCTCTCCATACAGAATATACCCCCCAACCCCCTCCACCTTCCCTCATACCACCTCCATGCGGCCCCCCCTCACCTCCTCAGCTGGTCTCTCCCGGTCGCCATCACCTCAGAGACGGTTTCTCTAGCCCTCCCTCACTCTCAGCTTCTTCTCTCCTCTCCCCCGTACATTAGATAGAATAAAATGGCCTCCGTTGGGGAAGAAAGCCGAACTCTATGATGTGTATTGGAGCTGACTGGGAAGGGAGACATCTATGGCGGGAGGCGGTATTACCGCTACGGCACAATCACACCTAGTGACCTCTTGTGGCCGCTTTTATGAATAACCCTTAAACTCACCAAAAGACTGTCAAATTTCTGTCAAATCAATAAAATGATATCAAATTTATTTGGGTACAAGCGTCAATCAAAATAGGTAGGCCTGAAAAATGACAGCTGGTGTGAGGTGGCAGAGTGTGATTGGCTGATTGGCAGGAAGTCCGCTTAGCTCCGCCCCCAGGCTGCAGCTCACCTCAATGCTGCCCTGGTATCCGAGCCATAAGCAGCATCAGAGCTTGTCTCCTGCGACTGACAGAGATTATCGCCATTTATACGGATTTCGATTCCTATTATCACTACTATATAATTCTTTATATTATTAGTGGTAATATTTCATATTTTTAGCCATTTACAGGTCATCCAGCACCACCAGGATGCCTCGGCCTTCACGACGCCCATCTCGTGGGAGGCCTTCACATCAGGAGGACGGAGAGTCTCCGATCGCCCATCGGACTAGGTCCAGAGTCCAGCGTCATCGGAGACGGGAGGAGGCCTCCACCCACCGAAGCCGTTCACCAAGAGAACGAGCCGGGGCCCCTGAGCACTACCCACCTCCGGCCATGCAGCAGCATGCCAGGGCCCCTGAGAACCATCCTCCACTGGCCATGGAGCAGCACGACAGGGCCCCTGAGAACCACCCACCACCGGCCATGGAGCAGCGCGCCGAGGAGGAGGTAAGTGTGTGTCCCATTTGTTTGGCAGGTTGTGAAGATGGAGAGAACACGACCATCCTGGCCTGCGATCACGAGTTCCACACCAGCTGCATCTGCCGATGGTTTGGAGAGAACCCCACCTGTCCACTCTGCCGGGCTGATTTTTCCAACCAGCTATTTCTCCTTCGGAACTACGTACACGAAGTCGTCAATGGAGACATGTGGATTGGGTATGTAATTGGTGATGATGGTGCTATTTACGTTCAGTTTATTGCAGTCGGTAATTTGACCATCTTGCTTTAAAAGCCTGGATGACATCAGCTGTGTTGGAAATGTATATGACAACTGGTGTTGTGTATGTAATATTTTTTTTTTTCAATATATATTATACTATTAGTATTATTATTATACATGTTTACCTGTTTAAACCATACTTGTAGTAGTTATAGGTTAATGCTTTGAAAAAACAACAACAAAAAAATAAAAAAAAAAACAACAAAAAAAAATTTCTTCTTCTTATTATTTACTCTTAGCCATTTTATGATTGTAATATAGTATTTAATGCTTTGAAAAAAAAACAAAAAAAGTAAAAAAAAAATTAGTATTATTATTATTATCCGTTTTATGATTGTAGGAGTTATAGTATTTAATACTTTGAAAAAAAAAAAATAAAAAAATAAAAAATGTATTATTATTAGCCGTTTTATGATTGTAGATGTTATAATATTTAATGCTTTGAAAAACATGGCCGGATCTAGGGGGGTGCTGGGGTGGACTGCACCCCCATAGATTTCAGTGGTGCCCCCCCAGACTACTGAGCTCCTTCCCCCCCCATCCCCACACTCAGAGCCGGGACAAAGGAAAGGAAGCCTGGAGTTAAGTCCTGAAAGTGACAAGAGAGCAAGGAGTAGCGGTTCTGTGCTCTGCCCCCTCCTCCTGTCAGAACAGTGCTGCTCCATATAGCTGATGACACAGGATCGCTCCGTCCATCGGACTGTACACAGTTTCAATACCTGCCCCTATCTCTTCCAAGGACCGCTTATCTCCCACAGCAGTAAATGTAGATCGGGGCGGGTAATGAGACTGTGTACAGCCCCATGGTCAGAGCGATCCTGTGTCATCAGCTATATAGAGCAGTTCTGTTCTGACAGGAGGAGGGGGCAGAGCACAGCACCGCTCCTCTAGACTGTAATTTGGGGGGAGGGGGGGCTTACAGGCAAATTGTACATAATGAGGGGAGAGGTGTGGGGGAAACAGTCATTTCTGCTTGGGATGAGAAGGGGCTATCTGTGCTGGAAAGGGTAATGGCAGTTGCGGGGGGGATTCTGTTAGAAGGATTTGGGGGGATTTAAGCCAGGAGGGGGCATGGGGGAAATGTTTGTGCCTATTTGTGCTAAGAGGAGGCGGGGGATTTGGGCTAAGTGGGGGCAGAGGATTTGGAAAAGGAGAGGATCTGTGCTGGGAAGGGTACTTTGGAAGGGGTTGTACTAGGAGTAGGAATTTAGAGGAATTTGACATAGGGAGGGTATTGGAAGATGGGGATTTGGGGGAGGGGGGATTTGTTCTAGAAGGAGGATGGGGGATATGTGCTAGGAGGGGGGATTAGCGGGGAGATTTGTGCTATAAGGGGGGATAGGGGCGATTGTGCTAGGAGAGGGGATTGGAGGGATATGTGCTAGCAGAGAGGATTAGCGGGGAGATTTGTGCTAGAAGGGCGGATGAGGTTGATTGCGCTAGGAGAGGGGATTGGAGGGAATTGTGCTAGGAGGTAAGATTGGGGGGATTTGTGCTAGTAAGAGGTGATGGAATTTGGGTTAAGAGGGGGGACTGGGGGGGGGGGGGGATTTGGAGATTTGTGCTTGGATGGGAAATTTGAAACGAAGGTGGATGTGTGCATGGAGGGATTATTTTTTGGGCGAGGGAGATTTGTGCTAGGATGAGGGAATTGGGGGCACTGGAAGCGGAATTGGGGGGCAAAGATTTGTGCTGGGAAAGGGGTCTATACTGGGAGGAGGGGGAATTTTTGCATTGTTGTGTGGGGAGAATTTTGGTTTGCAGACACAAGTTATGCTTGGGGGGAGCATGCTGATTCATTCTCTTTTCTTTTTGGGGGGGGGGATTTATGCTGAGACATGATGCTCACACATGAGGGGGGGCTTAGTTTGTCATCTTCACCCTGGGAGCTAGTCGACCTTGTCCTGGCACTACACACAGGGCAGTCAATAGATCTCCTCCTCCCCACTCATCACATTGCTGAAATCGGATTCCCTTACAGACACAGCCTCGATCTGCATGTATAGCTGGCTGCTATGTTGCAGTTCTGACCCTGTCCTCTCCTCTTCTGACCCCTGTCCTCTACCCTGCTGACCCCTGTCCTCTACCCTGCTGACCCTCTGTACCCTGCCATGCTGACCTCTGTCCTCCATCCTGCTGACCCGTGTACACTGCCCGTCGGCTTTCTTTACAACTTACCTTTTCTTGGAGCGGGTCCGGTGTCACCCCGTATAGGTTGCATGCTGGCGATCCCCGCAGGATGGATCGGATCCATCCCGCGGGGATTGTCGGCTTGCTTTGCAACTTACCTTTTTGTGGAGCGGGTCCGGTGTCACCCCATGCTTTCGGGGTCACCCGGTGCGGGCCACACTTGCCTCGGGACGCCACTGCTCCCATCCTCTGCCCTGCTGACCGCCTGTACACTGCCCTCCTGAGTCTTGTACACTCCCCTGCTGTCCTCTCATCCTCTGTCCTGCTGACCCCCTGTACACTGCCCCGCTAACCCTTGTACACTGCCTTGATAACCCGCTGTAAACTTCCCAACAAAGTAATGGCCTCTGTACTCTGCCCTACAAACTGCTGTCCCTATCTCTCTGCCCTGCTGGCCCCCCTGTACACTGCCCTAATGACTTCTATACACTGCCCTGCTGACCTCGCATCCTCTGCCCCCATGATGTTTTTTACTGCACCACCACATCAGACAGGCTAGATCCGGCCCTGTTGAAAAAAAAAAATGATTACACTAGTATTGTTTATACTGTTATTAATATGATTATATATTTTTAGCTTTTTTAGGATTGTAGTAGTTATACTGTAGTAGCTGATTCTTTGGAAAAAAAAATTATACAATTATACTGGTATTGTTTATATTATTATTTTTATTATTATTATATATTTTTAGCTTTTTTATTATTGAAGTAGTTATAGTAGTTGATTCTTTACAAAAAATGACACTGGTATTGTTTGTATTATTATTATTATTATAAACCGGTTGCTGAACAGCCACAGTACATATACTGCGGCAGGGCGGCACCGCTGCACAAAATCACATTTATAAACATCATTCACACTCCCGATGTTTTCGCGGGCAGGGGGGGGCGCGCACGCGCCTCCGCCGACCCGCGGGTGTCACGATTCGATCCCTGAGGGATCAATCATTCAATTTCAGCCAGTGATGTCCGGCTGAAGTTGAATGATTGGTCTTTGTCCTATCCTATCCTGTGTTGACAGTTACACAGGACAGGATATGATGTAAATCTTCTCTGCCTGGGCACATTCCATCCCAGAGAGAGAAGAAGACACAGAAAATGTGAGTACAAAGCACTACACTAACAGTTAGAACACACCTAGGTCACATTTAACCCATTGATCGCCCCCCCCCCCCCCCCCCGGTTAACCCCTTCACTGCCCTGTTACCAGTGTCATTGTTTACAGTGCATAGATTTTTACTGATTACTGTATTAGTGTCACTGGCGACTTCTGATAGTGTTAGCATCAGTTAGCGCCCATCCCAGAAAGCATCAGATTGCCCGCTAGTACACCAGTAATCATATTTAACCCCTTGATTGCCAGGAACACGCTCACTTGCACACTAAACCTCCATTGCTAGTATAGTGTCTGATTGGATCAATATCTTTGATCAGATCAGCGATATACCAGCGTTCACATTAGTATAGTGTCCCCAAAAATGCAGCGTTAGCGGGATCAGCCCCGACACCTGCGTTTAGCCCCTACGACCCCCCCTTCTTCCCCAGCAAGTGCAGTGTCAGTAGATAACTGTCACTTGATACTTTACACACAAAACCGCAGTGTTCACAGAATCGGACCTGATCTCTGTTAGCACGTGTCGGTAAATTTCCTGTAGCGGTTCAAGCAGTCCCTGACAGCCAGGCGCTCTTTTTCCCGTGAGTCGCACTAGGTACCTATAAATTTAGTGGCCAAAATGTCCAACCAAAGGTACTCTAGTGAAGAGGCCTACAGGATTCGGAGCATGTCAGGTGAGAGCGAAGGTGAAGACTCACTAAAAATTAAAAATACAAATCCCCCCAAAAAAATAAAAAAATTTAAAAACCAAAAATAGTTATAGTTTTTTTTGTTGTCATTTTTTGTGATTGTTCTACTTTTACTGTTTTATTGTTACTGTTTTATTGTTAATCATTTCTGTTTGTAGGAATGCTTTCAGCTGCAACACTGACCTGTTTATTCTGACAGCAACAGGAACTTGCTCTCAGAATAGACATAAATCAATGTGGGCAGGGCTGTTGGATGAGATTTATCATCCACAGTTAAAAAAAAGAGAATATATGCCAAAGCATGGGGGCCTGGGGTGGCCAGTGGGTGGATGGCCCCTATGCTTCGGCATATATATTTTATATTTGTTGGCACACTTCATGTGTGCCCACCATTAGAAGTGGGTGGATGCAGGGAGGTTTTCTAATGGTGGGCATACCACCAAACACTTTTCCTTATAAAGTTGTTTTATTGAGTTTGTTTTATTGTTAACCATTGTTGATTTCCGTGCAGGAATGTCAAACTGCAGCACTGACCTGTTTATTCTGACAGCAATAGGGTCTTGCTTTCAGAATAGACATAAGTAGGTGTGTGCAGTGCTGTCGGATGAGATTTTTCATCCACAGTTAAAAAAAAAGAATATATGCCAAAGCATGGGGGCCTGGGGTGGCCAGTGGGTGGATGGCCCCTATGCTTCGGCATATATATTTTATATTTGTTGGCACATTTCATGTGTGCCCACCATTAGAAGTGGGTGGATGCAGGGAGGTTTTCTAATGGTGGGCATACCACCACACACTTTTCCTTATAAAGTTGTTTTATTGAGTTTGTTTTATTGTTAACCATTGTTGATTTCTGTGCAGGAATGTCAAACTGCAGCACTGACCTGTTTATTCTGACAGCAACAGGGTCTTGCTTTCAGAATAGACATAAGTAGGTGTGTGCAGTGCTGTTGGATGAGATTTTTCATCCACAGTTAAAAAAAAGAGAATATATGCCAAAGCATGGGGGCCTGGGGTGGCCAGTGGGTGGATGGCCCCTATGTTTCGGCATATATATTTTATATTTGTTGGCACACTTCATGTGTGCCCACCATTAGAAGTGGGTGGATGCAGGGAGGTTTTCTAATGGTGGGCATACCACGCACTTTTTCTGGCAGAGATTTCTTCTCTTTTTTTTCATTCAGCCAACAGGCTGCATAAAGAAAAACAAAACATAGCATATACACCCAACAAGGACCAGCGACGTACTGGTACATCACTGGACTTTGAATGGTTATACCAGGGTGATGCCTGCAGCTGCAGGCATCATCCTGGTATCTTTTTTCAGCCGGCAATGGGCTTTCATGTAAAAGCATTTCTAGTGGCTAATTAGCTGCAGGATTGCTTTTACAAGCAGCGGGGGAAAATGCCGCCCCCCTCCTCCTCCCTGAGATAGCATTAAAAGTGATAAAAAAAAAAAAATTAAAGGGACAGTGTAAAAATAATTAAATAAATCAGAAAAAGAAAAAAAAAAAAAAAGTACCCTCGCCCATCCGCGCACCCCTGCGGTTGTAAGCGTTGACCCTGTGCCAGTATGGAAACAGCGATTGCACCATGCATGTGAGGTATCGCCATGAACGTCAGATCAAGGGCAGTAATTATAGCTCTAGACCTCCTCTGTAAATCTAAAATGGTAGCTTGTAAAGGCTTCACCGCTAGCTCCGGCCAATGGTGTACGTCTGACTGGAAACTGTCAGAACTGTCATCCACTATTGGGCGAAGCTATTGATGAAATCACCGCTAGCTGAGACTTTGGCAGATCATGGCTCTTACTGTTAACTCAGCTGTGATTGGTCAAAGTATTGCACCTGACCTGTTGTCAGATGCAATGCTTTGGCCAATTACAATGTGCCGCCAGAGCGTATTACATTGTGGGGCGCGCGGGCAAACGGCCCAGATAATCGTGTGTTTAGCGATCACATGAACAACCAATGTTCGACATATAGATCAGCCCTAATATACAGCTAAGAGGCTGGAGGTACCACCGAAAGTGCCCCGTTTGTTTGTTTTAGGAGGAATTGGGGGCACGGACTTTGGCTATTGGGAGTAGAAAAGGTCCTGATGTGCGTGGGAATAGACAATGCACCAGGGTGTTGTCAGAGAAAGAAATAGCACCCCATCATTGGTGACAGTGGGAGGAATTGTGACCCACCATGAGTGTCATTGGGAGGAATTGTGACCCACCATGAGTGTCATTGGGAGGAATTGTGACCCACCATGAGTGTCATTGGGAGGAATTGTGACCCATCATGAGTGTCATTGGTAGGAATTGTGACCCATCATTAGTGTCATTGGGCCCTATTACTGCTGTCATTGGAAGGAATTATGACCATTTTTGGTGTCATTGGGAGGAATTATGACCCATCATGAGTGTCATTGGGAGGAATTGTGACCCATCATGAGTGTCATTGGGAGGAATTGTGACCCATCATGAGTGTCATTGGGCCCTATTACTGCTGTCATTGGAAGGAATTATGACCGGTTTTGGTGTCATTGGGAGGAATTATGACCCATCGTTGGTGTCAATGGGCCCCATTACTGTTGTCATTGGCAGGAATTGCGACCCATCGTTGGCGTCATTGGGAGGAATTGTGACCCATCGTTGGTGACAATGAGAGGAACTGTGACGCTTCGTTGGTGTCATTGGGAGGAATTGTGACCCATCGTTGGTGTCACTGGGAGGAATTGCGACCCATCGTTGGCGTCATTGGGAGGAATTGTGACCCATCGTTGGCGTCATTGGGAGGAATTGTGACCCATCGTTGGCGTCATTGGGAGGAATTGTGACCCATCGTTGGTGTCATTGAGAGGGACTGTGAAGCTTCGTTGGTGTCATTGGAAGGAATTGTGACCCATTGTTGGTGTCATTAAGAGGGACTGTGATGCTTCGTTGGTGTCATTGGGAGGAATTGTGACCCATCGTTGGTGTCATTGGGCATAATTACTGGTGTCATTGGGAGGAAATGCGCCCCTTCATTGGTGGCAGTAGGGGGAATTATGTCCCTTTGTTGCTATCAGTGGATGGAATAGTGCCCCAAGGGCTGGACAAAGGGCCGCAGTTTGGAGACCACGGCTGTAGAAGATGGAAAACCTTTCCTTCCTGAGATCAGTTCCACTGTAAAAGAATGAGGTGTGTCACCAGATTCCATATTTCCTTCCAATCCAAACAGCTGGATCTCTATGATTGGAGGAGAGAAGACATGGCAATGTATGGGGGTCACTGTCATCACTCAGAGCGTCCCGCTACAAAGACAAGTCTACACCCCCCACAGGGGACTAGGGGGAGGAGGAGCCAGTACCCCCCCATCTATACACACCTTACCTCTCACCATATACATCGTACTCCATACCAATCCCGGGATCTATTCATCCATCCTATGGGGAGTGCTGTGCACCCCTCCCCTCCCCCATCACACCACTCACCACAATGACCCCCCCCCATCCACATCTACACTATGGCACACCCCATATGTTTCCTACACACTCTTCTACATCACAGCGCACTCCAGGTGTCCCCCATACACTCTCCTATACCCCATAACACACTCCATGCGTCCCCTATTCACCACTATAACACATCGCACACATCTACCATACACTATCCTAAACCCCATAACACACTCCATGCATCCCCCATACACTGTCCTATACCCCATAACGCACTCCCATGCATCCCCCATACACACTCCATATGTCCCCCATACACTCTCCTATACCCCAAAGCGCACTCAACGCCTTCTCCATAACCCAGTCCATACGTCCACCATACAGTCTCCATGATACACTCCATGCGTCCACACACATTCTCCTATACCCCGTAATGCACTCCATGTGTCCCCCATAACACACTCCATACATCTCCCATATACTTGTCTATACCCCATAACGCACTCCCATGTATCCCCCATACACACTCCATGCGTCCCCATACACTTTCCTATACCCCGTAACACACTTCATGCCTCCTCCATACGCTCTCCTATACCCCATAACAACATGCGTCCACCACACTTTGTCCGATACCCCATAACACCCTCCATGTGTCCCCATACTCTCCTATACCCCCTAACACACTCCTTGTGTCCTTTATACACTGTCCTACACCCCACAACATACTCCATGCATCCCACATACACTCTCCATAACACACTCTGTGTTGCCCATAAACTCTCCTAAACTCGGAAAGCACTCCATGCGTCCCCCATACACTCTCCTATACCCCAAAGCGCACTCCATGCCTTCTCCATAACACACTCCATGCGTCCCCATACATTCTCCTATACCCCGTAATGCATTCCATGTCTCCCTCATACACTCTCGTATACCCAATAACACACTCCATGCATCCCCTATTCACCATCCATAACCCATTCCACGCATCTACCATACACTATCCTATACCCCATAACACACTCCATACATCTCCCATATACTCGCCTATACCCCATAACACACTCCAAGCACCCCCCATACACTGTCCTATACCCCATAACACACTCCATACATCTCCCATATACTCGCCTATACCCCATAACACACTCCAAGCACCCCCCATACACTGTCCTATACCCCATAACACACTCCATACATCTCCCATATACTCGCCTATACCCCATAACACACTCCAAGCACCCCCCATACACTGTCCTATACCCCATAACACACTCCATACATCTCCCATATACTCGCCTATACCCCATAACACACTCCAAGCACCCCCCATACACTGTCCTATACCCCATAACACACTCCATACATCTCCCATATACTCTCCTATACCCCATAACACACTCCAAGCACCCCCCATACACTGTCCTATACCCCATACATCTCCCATATACTCGCCTATACCCCATAACACACTCCAAGCACCCCCCAGACACTGTCCTATACCCCATAACGCACTCCCATGCGTTCTTCATACACACTCCATGCTTCCCTTATTCACCATCCATAACACACTTCACGCATCTACCATACACTGTCCTATACCCCATAACACACTCCATGCATACCCCATACACACTTCATGCGTCCCCCATACACTCTCCTATACCCCGTAATGCACTCCATGCGTCCCCCATACACTCTCCTATATCCCGTAACCCACTCAATGTGTCCCCCATTCACTCTCGTATACCCCATAACACACTCCATGCGTCCCCTGTTCACCATCCATAACACACTCCACGCATCTATCATACACCATCATATACCCCATAACACACTCCATGCATCCCCCATACACTGTCCTATACCCCATAATGCACTCCCATGCGTCCTCCATACACTCACCTATAACCCCATAACACACTCCATGCATCCCCCATACACTCTCCATAAAACACTCCATGCATACCCTATACACTCTCATATATCCCATAACACACTCCATGGGTCCTCCATACATTCTCCTTTACCCCATAACACACTCCATGTGTCCCCCATACACATTCCTATACCCTGTAATGCACTCCATGCGTCCCCCATACACTCTCCTATACCCCATAACACTCCATGCATCCCCTATACATTCTCCTCTCTCCCTTAATACACTCCATGCACTACACACACACTTTCTTATACTCCACACATTCCATGTGTCCCCATACACTCTACATAGCACACTCCATGCGTCTCGCATACACTCTACATAACTCACTCCATGAGTTCCCCCATACACTCTCCTATACCCCATAACACTCCATGCATCCCCTATACATTCTCCTCTCTCCCTTAATACACTCCATGCACTACACACACACTTTCTTATACGCCACACATTCCATGTGTCCCCATACACTCTACATAGCACACTCCATGCGTCCCGCATACACTCTACATAACTCACTCCATGAGTTCCCCCATACACTCTCCTATACCCCATAACACTCCATGCATCCCCTATACATTCTCCTCTCTCCCTTAATACACTCCATGCACTACACACACACTTTCTTATACTCCACACATTCCATGTGTCCCCATACACGCTACATAGCACACTCCATGCGTCCCGCATACACTCTACATAACTCACTCCATGAGTTCCCCCATACACTCTCCTATACATTCTCCTCTCTCCCTTAATACACGCCATGCATCCCTCATTCACTCTCTTATACTCCACACATTCCATGCGTCCCCATACACTCTCCATAACTTACTCCATGCATCCCGCATACACTCTCCATAACACACTCCATGCGTCCACCATACACTCTGCATAACATACTCCATGTGTCCTCCATACAATCTCCTATACCTAACACACTCTCTTATACCCCATAGTGCACTCCATACGTTCCCCATACACTCTCAATAACAAACTGCATGCATCCTCCATACAATCTCCAAAACACACTCCATGCGTCCCCAACACACCCCTCCATATTCCCTGCACACTCCATGCATTCTCAACTATCCTATACCCCATACGTTCCCCATACACTCTCCATAACAAACTCCATCCATCCTCCATACAATCTCCATAACACACTCCATGCATCCACCATACACTCTGCATAACATACTCCATGTGTCCTCCATACAATCTCCTATACCTAACACACTCCACACTCTCTTATACCCCATAGTGCACTCCATACGTTCCCCATACACTCTCAATAACAAACTGCATGCATCCTCCATACAATCTCCAAAACACACTCCATGCGTCCCCAACACACCCCTCCATATTCCCTGCACACTCCATGCATTCTCAACTATCCTATACCCCATACGTTCCCCATACACTCTCCATAACAAACTCCATCCATCCTCCATACAATCTCCAAAACACACTCCATGCGTCTCCAACGCACCCCTCCATATTCTCTGCACACTCCATGCATTCCCCACAACACACTCCATGCGCCCCCCCCCCCTTCCCCCATACACCCCTCCATGCTTCCAGCACATTCCATGCAGTCAGCAGTCCTCTGTCCTCCTCGTTCTTCTGGGTCTTTCTATGCCCCGCCCACGTACACCGCTCTGTACCACCCCCCCCCGACACTCTACGGCATGTAATGGCTCCGCCCTGACAAATGACTCACCTTTGACACTCCGCCCCTCTACTATACAACCCAACCACAGACTTCCGGAAAGTTTTTGTGTTTGAAGAACTATTTTCCGATTCATTCTTGGAAGTGTAATTCAGAGCTGTGCCGTCTGCCTTTAGATAGTGGAAGATCCAGGCACGGAGGACTACAACTCCCAGAAGGAAGTGCGCCCTATTAATGCCCAACCTAAACCGAATCAAGAATCAGGAAGGCAGAATCCCCACCCATCTTGAGGCGGTGCTCCACTTCTTTAGGTGGTGGGCGCGAATTGTCAGCTACAGATGGAGCTGACCGGGGTGCCGGAGGCACAGTTCGGATGCTAATAGGAGCCGGGCGGGCGCTAGCAGGGCGCAAGGCGGGCAGAGGTTAGGCGAGAACATTGCGCCGGGCATGAGCCGTGTTTGTCCAGTCATGTTGGTACCTCTAGCGCCTCCTCTCGCCTCTCCCGCTTTCTCGGTAGTTGACAAGCTCCGCCCACAAGCTCTAGAAGTGGAGCGTCGCACTCAAGGATAGATTATGGGCGGAGATTCCGTCATGCCTCTTCCTGATTCGCTAATGGCGCTCAGGGCGGGGAGAAGGGAGGTGCTAGTAGTCGATGGAATCATATCGCAGGGTAGGAAGCCCCCACTGACTGTAGGGTCGCGCATTCCCTGCCCCACTGGAAACGCCTACAAAGGGGAGTGGCCACACTGCAGCCCCGCCTAGTTGCACGGACGTTCGATCTCCTCCAATCAAATGGACACACAGCGATCGGTCGGTGGGTTGTGATGTGGCAGCGTGGTCGGAAACACCGAGCCGGGATCGGTCCCCCATGAAATGACTGGATTCTTCCTGTGTCTGGGTTTTCCTCCTAATAAAGGACTTTTTCTAAGTGTGGTGTCTCTCGTCTCTATTGCTGGATTGGATGGTTGTGAAGGAGCAACAAGGTGTACTATGTACCCCATACTGTTCCACGGAGGGGGCGGGATCTGGGGCCCTCTTACTTTTCAGGGGACTTCCACATTCTGATAAGTCACCCACCGAACCTCACAACCACCGGGCCAGAGTTGTGATGAAGAGGCCCTTGTCCTCATCAACATGGGGGCCGGCTACTGTGCCTGGGGTCACCCCTGCCAGGGACCCCCCATGTTGAGGGCATGTGGCCCGGTAAGATTCAGGAGGGGGGGGCTGCATGCCCACCCCCCCTTTCCTGGCCTGCCAGGCATTGTGCTCGGATGAAGGGTCTGGTAGGGCTTCTGGGGGGAACCCTACGCTAAATTTTTCACTGGTGTTCCCCTTAAAAGCCTTACCAAATCTGAAGGGCCTGGTATGACATATGGGGGCACCTCCGCATTTTGTTTTATGGGGTCTGATATGGGGGACCCCATGGATGTTTTTGAAATTCCAGTCAGACTAGTCTTAAAGAGCCTGCTATGGCTTTTTTGGGGGGACTATACACACATTTGTCACATTTATAGGGCCTGGTGTGGCTTTTAGTGGGGACCGCACACATTTTGGGAATTCTAGTCAGAGCAGACCTAAAGGGCCTGGCATGGCTTTTGGGGGACCGCATGCATATTTTTGGAATTTCAGCCAGAGAAGACCTAAAGGGCGTGGTATGGCTTTTGACCCCATTCATTTTTGGGGGTTCCAGTCAGGCCAGGCCCAAAGAGTCCAGTATGGCTTTTGGTGGGAGGGGTACACATGCATAACTTTGGGGGGCCACTCACTTCAGACCTAAAATGTCTGGTTTGGGTTGTTTTGATGAAGCGGGGGGAGGGTTGCAGCAAGACCAGACCTGAAGGGCCTGGTATGACTTTTGGCAGGGAGGGACCCCACACCATTTTGAGGGGTTCCAGTCACATCAGACCTTAAGGGCCTTGTATGACTTTTGGGGGACCTACAGTGAAGGAAATAAGTATTTGATCCCATGCTGGTTTTGAATGTTTGCCCACTCACAAAGAAATGATCAGTCTAAAAATCAAATGGTAGGTGTATTGTAACACAGAGACAGAATAGCAACAACAATTTCAAAAGAAATGCATGTCTAAAAAATGATGCACTGATTTGCATGTTCATGAGGGAAATAAGTATTTGATCTCCTTCACAAAACAGTACTTGGTGGCCAATCCCTTGTTGGCAATCACGTTTTCACCACCATGTTTGACAGTTGGGATGGTGTTCTTGGGGTCATAGGCAGCATTCATCCTCCTACAAACACGGCGAGTTGAATTGATGCCAAAGAGCTTGATTTTGGTCTCATCTGACCACAGCACTTTCAACCAGTCCTCCTCTGCATTATGCAGGTGATCAGTGGTAAACTTCAGACGGTCCTGGACATGTGCTTTCTTGAACAGAGGGACCTTGCGGGCACTGCAGGATTTCAATCCTTGTTGCGTAGTGTGCTACCAATTGTTTTCTTGGTGACTGTGGTCCCAGCTGCCTGGAGATCATTGACAAGATCCTCACGTGTAGTTCTGGGATAATTCCTCACTGTTCTCATCATCATTGACACTCCACGAGGTGAGATCTTGCACGGTGCACCAGATCTAGGGAGACTGACAGTTGTTTTGCGTTTCTTATATTTGCGAACGATTGCACCAACTGTTGTCGCCTTCTCACCAAGCTGCTTGGCGATAGTTTTGTAGCTCAGTCCAGCCTTGTGTAGGTCTACAATCTCGTCCCTGACATCCTTGGAAAGCTCTTTGGTCTTCTCCATGGTGGAGAGTTTGGAATCTGATTGTTTAATTGCTCCCATGGACAGGTGTCTTTTATACAGGTAACAAAATGAGATTAGCAGCACTCCCTTTAAGAGACTGCTTCTAATCTCAGCTTGTTACCTGTATGAAAGACACCTGGTAGCCAGAAATCCTGCTGAATGATAGGGGATCAAATACGTATTTCCCTCGTGAACATGCAAATCAGTGCATCATTTGTTAGACATTCATTCAAAGTCAGCAGGGGATCAAATACTTATTTCCTTCACTGTATATATCTAACTAGAGCTCGGACACTAATAAGGGCCATGGCTGAAAACATCCCAAATTACCACCATGAAATAGAACGCTCCTCTATCTCTCCTCTCCATCCCCCACAAAGGAAATGATGACACAAGGAATAACCACAGGAAAAAACGCACCAAAATGCAATAGGAGAGGAATAAAACGCAGATAAACGTTGGTGAATGTATGTGAGAGTTTCTGCACAAACGTGTGACGAGTCCTATATGAGAGGAGGAGGGGAGGAGAGGAGTACAGGGATATGGGGGAGGACGTCTCCAATGTCATGGGGCATTCTCTGTGTGCGCCCCCCCCCCCCCCCCCAACGCAGGACATTGGTGGGAAGTGAAGCCTTCGGACATGGAGCACACTGCCTTGTACCTGGACAAGGTGGCCGAATGCTGGTGGTGGACTTGAATGGGTCACATTCAGCAGGCACTAGGCCCATCCAAAGCAACAGGTGGGAGATTCCTGCTGCAGCCACTAAGCCAAACATTGCCGCCACGCCATGACTACACCCTTGGACACTGCCTCTGCAGCTACAGGGGGAGGGGTTGGGGGCCAAGAAAAATGCAGCTCATTCGGGAGGTTTTACTGCCCCTCAACCACTAGTGTGAACAAGTCCTTCTGCAGGGGGTTGAGGCATGGTGCTCCAGGTTTTTAATAGTTAACACATATGGTGTGGAGGTGACATAACTCCTACGAGCCACCTCTCAAATGCTTTTATAAAGAGATCTCCTGTGGATTGCTTTTCAGAAGACAACATGTGTAAACAAGGCCTTAGAGGAATCGCTATCTGACCATAGGCAGGCTGGGGCAGCATGAAGTGTGGGCTCCGTACTTCTATGGAACATCAGGGAAATGTACCGGGAAGGAGATCACAGCAGGTCAAAGCTCTACCAATTCCCCAGCATTCAGTCCAGCTATTCAGCTCTGAAGATCCAACTAGAAGGAGCCATTCACACCGGAGCATTGCTATCACTTCTAGGGAAATGCATTTTCCCCGTATATCGGCATAACACACAAAGCTGGGAACAGCACCACATGTGCCATGACATTTCACGTTGTCACCAGAACAGGAATTCAGAGAAAATGTTCCAATGGAGACACTTGTTCCGGTGACAACTGTCTAAAAGGGGATTTCCCTCACATTGGAAAGATATCCTCTCACATCCTGCTGAGTCTACAGGACAGGAAGTGAAGGGAAATCTCCCTCATGAGACACAGGCAATAACAAAAGTTACAGCAGTTCAGGGCTCATTCTACCCTTTTAGCACTCTGAAAAGAGATGTGATGGGTTGCTTTTCAGAGGACATTTGCCAGGCAATGAGGAGACATTAGGTTGTCTCCTCATGGCCTTATTTAAACCCTAAAAAGACTGCACCACCCTGCTGCAATCATGTACACTGCATGCAGTTGTGGCCTGGCCCTATTCACTTGAATGAGTCACATTAGTGTAGGCATATAAAATGTGTGTATCATAGATAGAATGATATATATAAAATATGAGGAAATGCACTATATACACATTCTTGTGTGTGACGTTGGCACTGATAGCGGACCAGACAAACTGCATTTTTTCATATCAAAAGAATAGAATAAGGACTCCTTACTATGTTCATTTATGCACGAGGTCATTACTTTACCTGTGTTATGTTGGGTTCACCAGTTTTTGGATAAATATGTGGAGAGTCAGGGGGAGTTTCAGAGCAGGTTATGTGCAAATCTACCAGCATTGTAAAATGCAAGTTTGTCTGATTAGATTTGGAAAGGTCTTAATATTCATAGTGTACCTGTTTATGGTGAAGAGAATTTCAACGTGGTTGTCGTGTCCACCTTTGTACAAGGATGTTGGAGATTGCCGTTTTGCTATAAACAAGACAAGGAGTATCTATTTAACTTTTTAATTAAAATCAAAATTAAAGAAACGTCCATTCTTTTTTAGTTCCATATTTTATTGAAATAACAGTTAAAAAAAAGAAAGAAAGGGCCCTGGGGGGGCCAAAGCCAACATTACAGCAATAGATGTGAAGGAGAGAGCGGGGAAAGAGAATTTATCCAAAAATACCAAACCAAACATCTGGTCATTAATCAGAACAATGCGTAGGAGTTGCGTACATGAGGTGACAGGCTATATACCAGTAATGAGCTATGAGTACATAACCAAGGCCCTGGTGTGTAGGGGACGATTACAGGATACAGGGTATAGTGCAATGAGCCGCAGTCCCCATGCAGTGGGGGACTAATGATAGAAGGGTCTAGACCTGGATTTCTCTACCAGGGTTCCTCTAGAGCAGCGGATCTCAACCTGGGGGTCGGGACCCCTTTGGGGGTCGAACGACCATTTCCCAGGGGTCGCCTAAGACCATCGGAAAACACATATTTCCGATGGTCTTAGGAACCGAGACACCGCTCCTCTGACTCAGTCGATGTGTGGGCGGGATGACACGCTGCCCTGTCACCTGGCCACACCTCCGGGATCCCTCAACAACTCCGCCTCCTCGCCGCTGATTGGCCACCGGAACTGTAGCTCAGGAGAGGCACACAGGCGGCCAATCACCGGCGAGGAGGTGGAGCTTGGAGAGGAGGAGCCGAGCGGCAGCGCGCGTAGATCTAAGAAGATCGAGGGAACTGCCGGAGTAAGTGAAGAGGAGAGCGGCCAGAGAAGGAAGACAGCTGACAGGTAAGTGAGAGAGCGAGCCCAGGCTGGAGCAGGGGTCAGCAAGGTAAGTATCATTGGTGTCAGTGGGAGGAATAGTGCCCCATCATTTGTGTGACTAATACCAACAATGGGGCACCATTTCTCCCACTGACACCAATGATGGGGCACTATTTCCTCCCCCCCCCGCACTGACACCAATGATGGGGCACTATTCCTCCCTCCCACTGACACCAACGATGGGGCACTATTCCTCCCCCCCACTGACACCAACGATGGGGCACTATTCCTCCCCCCCACAGACACCAACGATGGGGCACTATTCCTCCCCCCACTGACACCAAGAATGGGGCACTATTCCTCCCCCCACCGACACCAACGATGGGGCCCTATTCCCCCCCCCTGACCCCAAAGATGGGGCACTATTTCCCCCTCCACCACACTGAAATCAATGATGGGGCACTATTCCTCCCACTGACACCAATGATGGGGCACTATTCCTCCCACTGACACCAATGATGGGGCACTATTCCTCCCACTGACACCAATGATGGGGCACTATTCCCCCCACTGACACCAATGATGGGGCACTATTCCCCCCACTGACACCAATGATGGGGCACTATTCCCCCCACTGACACCAATGATGGGGCACTATTCCCCCCCCTGACCCCAAAGATGGGGCACTATTTCCCCCTCCACCACACTAAAATCAATGATGGGGCACTATTCCTCCCACTGACACCAATGATGGGGCACTATTCCCCCCACTGACACCAATGATGGGGCACTATTCCCCCCACTGACACCAATGATGGGGCACTATTCCCCCCACTGACACCAAGAATGGGGCACTATTCCCCCCCCTGACCCCAAAGATGGGGCACTATTTCCCCCTCCACCACACTGAAATCAATGATGGGGCACTATTCCTCCCACTGACACCAATGATGGGGCACTATTCCTCCCACTGACACCAATGATGGGGCACTATTCCTCCCACTGACACCAATGATGGGGCACTATTCCCCCCACTGACACCAATGATGGGGCACTATTCCCCCCACTGACACCAATGATGGGGCACTATTCCCCCCACTGACACCAATGATGGGGCACTATTCCCCCCACTGACACCAAGAATGGGGCACTATTCCCCCCCCTGACCCCAAAGATGGGGCACTATTTCCCCCTCCACCACACTGAAATCAATGATGGGGCACTATTCCTCCCACTGACACCAATGATGGGGCACTATTCCTCCCACTGACACCAATGATGGGGCACTATTCCTCCCACTGACACCAATGATGGGGCACTATTCCCCCCACTGACACCAATGATGGGGCACTATTCCCCCCACTGACACCAATGATGGGGCACTATTCCTCCCACTGACACCAATGATGGGGCACTATTCCCTCCACTGACACCAATGATGGGGCACTATTCCCCCCACTGACACCAATGATGGGGCACTATTCCCCCCACTGACACCAATGATGGGGCACTATTCCTCCCACTGACACCAATGATGGGGCACTATTCCTCCCACTGACACCAATGATGGGGCACTATTCCTCCCACTGACACCAATGATGGGGCACTATTCCTCCCACTGACACCAATGATGGGGCACTATTCCTCCCACTGACACCAACGATGGGGCACTATTCCTCCCACTGACACCAATGATGGGGCACTATTCCCCCCACTGACACCAACGATGGGGCACTATTCCCCCCACTGACACCAACGATGGGGCACTATTCCCCCCACTGACACCAACGATGGGGCACTATTCCTCCCACTGACACCAACGATGGGGCACTATTCCCCCCACTGACACCAACGATGGGGCACTATTCCCCCCACTGACGCCAACGATGGGGCACTATTCCCCCCACTGTCGCCAACGATGGGGCACTATTCCCCCCACTGACACCAACGATGGGGCACTATTCCCCCCACTGACATCAACGATGGGGCACTATTCCCCCCACTGACACCAACGATGGGGCACTATTCCTCCCACTGACACCAACGATGGGGCACTATTCCTCCCACTGACACCAACGATGGGGCACTATTCCTCCCACTGACACCAACGATGGGGCACTATTCATCCCACTGACATCAGTGATGGGGCACTACTCCTTCCACTGACACCAATGATGTGGCACTAGTCCTCCCACTGCAAAATTACAGTTATGAAGTAGCAACGAAAATAATTTTATGGTTGGGGGTCACCACAACATGAGGAACTGTTTTAAGGGGTCGCGGCATTAGAAAGGTTGAGAACCACTGCTCTAGAGGTTCCTTAAACAATTTCTGCCTCTTAGATAACTTCCCACTGACACCATTGGTCCTTTTAGCTTTCTGGAAGAGGGTAATTCTTCCCCATGACCCTAAGTGTAAGGAGCATTCTTCCCCCCGACCATCACACTAATGTATCATGAGTTGTAGATATAGTCACTTTTAGCAGAGGTTCCCTGAGACCGGAAAGTTATTTCAAGGCTTCCTCTGTGTTGAAAAGGTTGAGAAAAACTGGTCTAGACCAACCTTTCTCAACCCTTTTATCCCAGCGGCAACCCTTGAAATAACTTTACGGTCTCGGGGAACCCCTACCAGTGAAAAATTGCCCCTTACATTGGTGGTCAATGAGAAGAATGCAACCCCCCCAGACAGCTAGAAAGATCACTGGCTTCAGGCAACTGGCTCTACCAAGTGCCGTTGACCTCAGAACTATGGCAGCCCCATCAAATGGAAGTAGGGGAAGGGAAGCAGAGGAAAAGAGAGGGGAAGAGGGGCATGAGATAAGAAAAAAGAAGGAGATGGGGAGAAGAGTGGGGGAGAGAAGGAGAGTGAGGTAGGAAAGACGCATAGGGTATGGTGTTGGGCCATGAAGGGGAATGGAGGGAAGTGGTAGGTGAGAAGTGTGGGGAGTCCCTCTCAGCTGTTCAGCTGCCCCTCTCCGGCCCAAGCCCCCACCTCTTGAAGTCCATCCTTTTTTATGCTTTCTATCCCCTCTTCCTTTATCAGAAGCTACATGATGAAAATATATATCAATATATTGCACTCAATTAACCAAGTCAATACTGGCATGTAACACCCCCTCCATTACCAAGTTATTTTGCAGTTTTAAAAAGTGTTACTAAACCCACAACTGTAAAATCAGTCTGTGTTTGCAGTAAAGCATGCTGGTTATACTCACTGTGGAACCTAAGGGGTTAAACCTCCACATTATGTAAAAAGGCGGTTTGATCCTGTCTTCTCTGATCCTCCCTTTCTTTTACTGTCCCCAATCCATCTGCTGAAAGTACAGAGCCCCTAGGAGACACTCTGCACATGTTCAGTTTGGTGTGTATTCCTAGTTTTTTGGGGGGAGGGTGCATGTGATCGGTACAGGGCTAATAGGCAATGTCCAGAGGGTCAGGGGTCATACAGCCTCATAGGATAGTCAGAGAAGAATGGAAACACCTCCTATAAGCTTAGCCAGTGCTCGGCTGGACACTAACAGAAGTCACAAGACTGCTATATACTGCTGATGAAAAAAAGTATTTTGCTGTTTCTATTTACTGAAATGATTGCATTTCCATGTTCTGTGTACTGTGGGAGACCAGGTATAGTGAATGCAGGCTCCGGGGTTTAGTAACACTAAGTGCTGTGATAGTGTGACTGACAATTATAGGTCATGCAACACAGGACCCAGATTATTTTTAGATCATTTTTTTTTATACAGATAGAGATTTTGAGGCATTTATAACTACTTTTATATTTTCAACTCAAAAAAGGAAACAAGAACATTTATTTTTTAAACTTCCCTTTACGATATTGTTATCAAACAAAAATGACCCCTTTTGTGAAATCAGACACCTCATGGGGATCCCATGTTTTGCACGCTGGTATTGAGGTGGTTACATAAGGCTTCAGTGATCAATTCAAAGCCAGAGTGACCACAGAGAAAGTGGAAGATATAAATGGGGAGTCGGCCAGATCTGAACTGGAGTGCACTAAGACATATTGGCTCTGCCTGGATCATTTACCATGAAGGGTTACACAAGGGGATTCTCTCAACACAAAACCAGTCATACTACTGTGGGCTGCAGTGTGCGATTGTGTATTACTCCAGGGTCTGATTTACGAAAAACCTATTTTTGGTTCATTTCTAACAGTCATTTTTTTTTGCGGAAATTAAAGAAAATTATTTTTGTAATAAATGAATGAACCCAGCCGGTGTTTACTACTGGAATAGCTTTGATTGGTTTACAACGATCACAAGGCACAGAGCCACTCGGATTGGCTCGAGCCCTCATTTATAAGGGGCATACTACAGCATATGTCCATGCAAGGGCCGTGTTTACCTATGGATGCACAGAACAGTCATGTGGATGCGGGTGCATGCAGGTCCCTGAACTCCACACGGTCTGCATTCGAGGACCCGCACCCACACAGATGTCAAAATGGAAGCAGAGGCTGTCTATGCAGCTGCTGCATCCCAATTGATATCAGTGGGACCGTCTGCACAGAGATGCACGGAACGAACATGTGTGCATCCCCTGTGTGGGTAAACACGGCCCTCGCACAGGCAGAGCACACCCTGTGTGAATGAGGCCTTACATTTTGTGCTACCTAATGATATTGTGAGTACGCCTGGAAAATGCATGCTTGTTGGGAAAAATGACATATATATTGTATATCTATTCTGTACACATAAATGAGGTGAAGGAGAATAGCAGCTCTTGTTGCCCCTTTGAAAAGCCTTGCACAGTGAATTGCTTTTCAGAGGTCAGTAGAGAAAGCTATCATTTCACTTCCTGCTGAGTCTACAGGACAAGAAGTGAAGGGAAACCTTCCTAATGACAGCGCTGATAAAAAGAAAATTACAACAGTTCTTTACTTAAGGGCTTGTTGCACTGAAGGACTTTAGTACTCTGAAGAGTGGTGGATCGCTTTTCAGAGGACATTTTACAGGTGATAAGGACATGGCCTGCTTTAACCCCTAAAAAGTCTGCACCACCACGCTGCAACCGTGTACATTGCACACGGTTGCAGCTTGGACCAATTCACTTGAATTTACTGCCACCAAGTAAACCCCCCTTTTTTACCAGTCAAATGGAAATCTTGTATGTAAATATCACACCACAAGCCAAGTGATTGAGTTGTGACATGGACCTGTTTACTTGAATGGGTCGCATGTGGCGGCTCAACCTCCTGTTTTTACCTCCTGTGACAGCCGTGTGTGTGTGAAGCAATAAAGTATGGATCAGGCGCACTTCTAAAATTGAAAAATGACGCTCCGGGCTGGTTTAACCAGGATGTGGTGGGGGAAGGGCGAGTTCTCACTCAAAACGCACCGCCTTTGTGAGCTGCTGCAGGTGTCAATATATTCTTAAGCAGATATACTGCTACAAGGCGGCAAGGGTGCGCAAAATCACATATATATACACATGTGATTTAGAAGTTCAAGGTAGGGGACACACGTGTGCCATACCCGCACCGCCATTCATGGCCTCGGCTGTCAATCACCGGGTCCCGGCTGGTGATTTCTCGCCGGCACCCAGTGATCGCTGAGTATTTCCGACGGGGGAGAGACCTGTGCATAAACAACACAGATCCTTTCCCTGTCAGCTCCTGTTTTGTGACATCCGTGCCCATTCAGTCTCTGCCCGCATTTTGACAGCAGACATCTCTGGACCCGTGATGGCCCTATGGGCAGCTGGAAGTAAGTGGATTTGTGTCCGTTTACATCAGACTACCTCTGATAAGTCACAATTAGATGCTGAAAAACTGGAAAGGACAACGCCTGTTCTGTCCTATACAGAACCTGAATGGACTCAGAGGTAGGCAGATGTAAATGGGCACGTCCAGTTACAGTCACCTGACCATAGAGCTGCATGGAGCTTTTGATCAGGTCCACCTAAAAACTGATAATTGGAGCTTTCTGGAAATCCTGTGTAAAAAGGGTTTTTTTCATCCCCATCCACTCCAAGTTCCAGAAATTTCAAGGAACAGCAGGAAACACAGGCTGACCCATGATAATGTACCCAACGCAACTAAAAAAAAAAAAAAGGAGCTCTGCACACATGCATAGATCTAAGTAGGTCCTCACTGTAACCTGCGTTAACACGGTGCACAGGTTTGAAGCCGGCCTATAGAGCCCAGTAACAACAAAGTAAGAGGTCATTTGTGCAATGGGGACAAAAACAACCCCCTCCTCCATTTCCTGGTTGCACAACACCCCAATCATGTTAGGTTTGAGATAAAAGCTGTCAAATGTACTTTGTACGCGGTACCTACCAGACTTGCTGCTTATGTCACAGGCACCTCCTCTAATGTGGGTAAAGGGACGCAGAACACCACATTTTGGAGGACATGCCCAAAGGTCAAAGGTTTGGGATTTGTGTATACAATTTTGGGTTTTCTTTGACCCTCGTCAATTTTAAGAAGTCCCCATTACAGGCCCTACTTAACCAACCAATAGAGGAGGAACCAAAGCATTCCAAAAAATTGGTCTGGTTTACATTCCTAGCAGCCAGAATAGCAGTCACCAGGTCCTGGATGTCTTTTGTCCATCCCCTTTTCAGTAGTGAACGCTGTCATGGTAAATGATGCATAAAAAGCCATCAGCCACATTGAATGATAAACTACATTTATTGGAAAGATCATGGGACCCTTGGATAAGTTATATTTCAGCAGACAGACAATCAGCGAAGTTCCAACAAAGGGCAGAGGAGATGGACACGGAACAAAACTCGGATTACCCACATGTCCTGATATTCTTCTTCTAGCTTTCTCTCTCTTCTCTTCCTTTTCTTTCTCTATTCGGCCTTCCTTCTGCATTTACCTGGGTTGTCATATGCACCTGATTAAAGAAACATGTTCATTAGAGTATATCATTTTGGTGAGCACTCAACCTGCGTAAAAAATGTATGGCACAGCTATTGATATGAGAAATATCAAACCAGACCTCAGTACAAAAAATGATGCTGTACATGAAATCCCTTTTGCACTTAAAGGGTAACTCCACTTTCATGGGAAGAAAATTAGCAAACAAATCCCCCCCAAAAAATATAGCGTGTACAATGCCGATCAATGTAATATTGTAATTGAGTGTTATTAAAGATTACCTTTCCTTTTCAATCTGCAGCGTAAATTTTTGTAAATGTAATACAATATGGCTACCTGAAGGTGTTCTGTACACAGATGGTGTACAGAACATCCCCTAGAAATGTCATTTCCTGCTTTTGTGATTGGCTTACTGATTTTCCCAGAAGTCAGCACTAAGATGCAAGTCATATTTTTGGCATCCTCTGCAACAAAAATATAATTTTTGGTGAGATATTCTCAAAGGGAAATCACATCTAAAAAGGGATGCAGACCCTGCCAACTTCCCCAGAGCCTTGCAGGTGCAGCAGCTAATTGATCATTATAAAACCACTCCTATAAAAATTCACTCTGAACATGGGACACAAACAGCTATTCTTTCAGAATAACAAAAGGTAGGAACCCTTGCAATGTAAGTACATCACCCAGAGGGGAAGGTTTTTTTCTCAACAAAAGTGAAGTTACTCTTTAAATTACCTGCTAAGTCTTGGATGCGATGTTCCTATAATTTGTACATTTAATTGCCAATACAAATATTCAAACAGAAAAGCAGTCAAGCGGAGGGAGCATGGACACAAAGGTCCTCTGCTTGCGAGAGGGTAAAGAAAAGTAATAAATAACAAAGTAAAAATATTAAATAATAAAGAAATTTACGTCCTTTTTTCCCATGAATAGAGCTTTCTTTCGGTGGCATTTGATCGCCTGTGTGGTTTTTATTTTTTGCGCTATAAAAAAAAAAAAAAAAAGACCGAAAATTTTGAGAAAAAAAACAGTATTGTTGACTTTTTCCTAATAAACACATTAAGTAAAAAAAATTTAAAAATCAAATTTCGTCACAAATTTAGGCCAAAATGTATTCTGTGACATGTCTTTGATAAAAAAAAAATCCCAATACACGTAAATGAATTGTTTTATGCAAAAGTTATAGTGTCTACAAATGGCGGTATATATAGTGGAATTTGTTTTTTATACTAGTAATGGTAGCAATCAGCAACTTATAATCAAAAAAATATATAGGTTGCGCTAAACAAAATGAATAAACTAATCAAAAAAATACTGCAGTCAAAAATTAAAATGCAATCAAACAAATGATATATAAATCAATAATATTGTGAACAATATAAAATAAAAAATGCAGCGCTAAGTAAATAAATGATACTGGTCATAATAAACTGGAAAGTGTTAAAAACCAGAGATATAAAAACAATGCGTAATAAAATCAATATGTAGGTAATAAAACTCTATCAGATAACAACAATAAAGTGCTGAGATAATGGTGGTGATGCGTGCACATAATCTCAAAATATCAAAGTCTTGTGGCTTCCGTGGTGAGAAAGACAAACATTGCACTAACCAGATAGCGCAAAGGAAATGCGCATGGAGCAATTAAGACCAGCTCCTGGTACTCAGGGTATATGATACTGGAAGGAAGTGGTGTCATCTATGTAGTAGCCACTAGGTGTCCTCCATCTGAGAGAAAAGCATCCAGGATCCAGGAATGTCAGCCACAGCCACCAGGGGGGGTTTTGTTACACACAGCTCCCAGCCACAGCAAAGTACCTTCAAAACACAGGCTCCCAAGGAAATAAAGAGCCCGCAGAGAAGGCCTCCAATAGTGTGATAATGTTTTATTCAGGGGTAAAACAAATAACAAATAGAAAACCAACTTACATTAGTAGCTCAGCCGTCAGGAGACAGCTGGCTTGGTAGTACATGTACAAGAAGCAGTGAAATGGCACTTCCCTGACGCGTATCGTGTCCATACACATCATCAGAGGGAATCCTTTGCGCTATCTGGTTAGTGCAATGTTTGTCTTTATCACCACGGAAGCCACAAGACTTTGATATTTTGAGATTATGTGCACGCATCACCACCATTATCTCAGCACTTTAATGCACTTTATTGTTGTTATCCGATAGAGTTTTATTACCTACATATTGATTTTATTACGCATTGTTTTTATATCTCTGGTTTTTAACACTTTCCAGTTTATTATGACCAGTATCATTTATTTACTTAGCGCTGCATTTTTTATTTTATATTGTATACTGTGTATGGGTTCTCGAGGTACCTTTTAATGCTAGCGGCTACTACATATTCTATACCCAGCGCACGATATCTCATCTCTTTTAATAATATTGTGAAGTCCAAAAAAAGTCCAAAGTAATACGTGATGAAATAATAGTTGATCCAAATATCACCAAAAGTGCATCCACCACCGAATGAATTGAATAAACTCACCAGAGCGAGATGCTGATCATGTTATAAATCAGCATAGAACGCTTTCTGCTCTGGGAGCAATGATCAATAACTTGGGGCTGCAACACTGGGAATTTAGTAACTGGTATCCAGGGAGCAATACTCTGCAGGGAATATATATCATCCAGATCCACTTCACCCCTCAGTCACCGACTCTTTAGGATGATCAGACCTCCACTCAAAATACAAGGGAATAAAGACTCATGGTGCAGTACTTCATAAAACTTCCAATTTACTCAAAACACATTGCACTTACAAAAAGCAGTGTCTTAGCCGACGCCAGCATGAACAGCGCGTTGAATATCACAGACACGGACCCAGCCTGGCTGCGCATGCGCCGTATCAACGACTCGGGAACGTCCTGATGTCACATCCAAAGGCTCCGCCCCATGCGTTTCGCCATCGACGTCTTCACATGACGTCCTCTGGTGAGTTTATTCAGTTCATTCGGTGCTGGATGCACTTTTGGTGATATTTGGATCAACTATTATTTCATGACGTATTACTTGGGACTTTTTTTGGACTTCACAATATTATTGATTTATATATCATTTGTTTGATTGCATTTTAATTTTTGACTGCAATATTTTTTTGATTAGTTTATTCATTTTGTTTATTTTTTTGATTTACGCACCCTATTTTTATAGGTTAGGTTTTGCCGCTATTTTTACACTGTGTTCCGTGGCGCTATATTTTAAAATCAGCAACTTATAGTGGGACTGCAGGGGGGCATTCTAACACTGAGCGATGTGGAATGGGACACTGACTAACTGTCACTGAGATCACCAGTGACACCAAAATAGCAATCAGTACTAATATAAAGCACGGACACTGTACTAATGACACTGGGCAGGAAGGGGTTAACTTCTGGGGCGATCAAAGGGTTAACTGTGTGCTGTTTCGCTGTGTGTGTGCTTTACACTGTAAGCACACTGCTTTGTATGGCTTTGCAATGCAGAGCCATACAAAGCAGTGTGCAGGAGCTGACAGAGGAGGGATCTGTTTGTTTACAAATAGGTCTCTACCCGGACCGTGATACACGGTGATCGCCGTGTGCCGGCGGGAAATCATTGGCCGGGACCGGGTGATTTTCAGCCAAGGCCGTGCACGCCCCCTACCCAGAAATGCAAAATCACGTATATAAATATACACATGTGATTTTGCGCACCCCTGCCACCCTGTAGAAGTATTTCTGCTATAGGCCGGTGGGAAAGCGGTTAAACACTACAGCTAAATATTTCAGGATATTTTTTTATTGGACCCTTTCCCCGGGACAAACGTTGCAAGCTGCAATTTCTACTAAACTGCTTTGTTTGAGACATGCCAACTTTGGAAAACACCGGTGCTAAAACTAATGAATGGCAACTAGTCTGCAAAGGACTTGCACCATTGGGACGGTCGGTTCTCTTGCAGTAATGGAGACAGATCTTGCTAATTGGGCCATACACATACCAATTATCTCACAAGAGATCCTAAAAGGTACAAACTAAGAAGCATTTTGTAATGTAAATAAAGTTTCATGTCTTGGCTTCTAAAACTTACCTATAAGCTCGGCAATGCCTGTATGCATATCAAAGAATGGATCGGTAACCAAAGGAGCCCGGTTCTGGCTGTAGGACTTGCTGATGGTCTCAAACAGCAGTAGGTTCTATGATCCGTCCTTGTCAGGGTATCCAGGTGGATTCCAGCTCACATCCATCACAATCTGCTCTGGGAGGAACTAAGTCCACTGCAGCTGAAACCCATTCATCCGCCCTGCCACAGAAACATAAAAGCGTCACAACAACCACAGCTGACCGGCATACTCTTGATCAAAGCTACAAGTAAAGCCGCACTTTTCCCTATGAAGAGGAAAGCAATGGGTGTGCCTTCCCAAGTAGCAGGCAATCTTTATTGCCCACTGTGTGTGTTCAGTCATCAGCTACAATGACTCTGCTCAGAGCTTACACAGGGGAGAGGACCCCCCCATCCCCCACCTGCCTGATGTGAAAACTCTGGAGAAGGATATTTACCTGGAAAGTGAAATGGATCCCCTCCAATATTATTTCCCCATTCCACAAACCAAACAAGGCTTTGCCATAGTGTGAGGATGAGAGCACCTTAACACAGCGTTCCCACTCCAGACTGGACGGGACCATGTTGTAGTTCTGGTTCTGCTAATGTTCTGTCCAGTTTCATTGTAATGCGGCCTAAAGCAATACCTACAAATGGTTCAGTGCTGCACAGACAGCTGCACAATAAAACCGCACAACACACTGACTTAAAGCCGTACTAAGCCCAAAAACAAAAATGTCATATATTGCCGTGTACCGATCCTTGGATGTGATGCATGCATTGGATTTGGTGATCCTGCCAGTAACACACCTCCTGTATTAGAGTGCCCTACTCTGGATGAAGGAGCACAGGTACACACAAGGACAGCAGCACTGTCAGTCTGGGGGGAGGGGAGTGTTACGTGTACTAGCAGATTCTGATACACTAAAAAATTGAAGCCAAACTTCAGCTCACACTGCCGCTACACAAGCAGTTACAGCAAAAAGGTTTTTTTTTTGGTGGGGGGAATAAAGGTATTACGTTCAAAAATAAAAGCAAACCATTGTAATCACCTGTCAGTGGAAAATGGTTTCAACAATCTAACTGCTACACTTGCAGTAGAGCTTGTTTTCTTGAAAAATGTACTCTGAGCTGGGAGACTCCGTGTACATGACAGCTGACAGGCGGGGGAAGCATCTATGACAGCAGAAAGCGATTGGGTCTCTTCTGTCATAAAACTCTACCTGTCACATTTATTTAACCACTTGCCTACCGGACACTTTTACCCCCTTCGTGCCCAGGACAATTTTCAGCTTTCGACGCTCTCACACTTTGAATGGCAATTGCGCAGTCATGCAGCACTGTACCCATATGACATTGTTATCATTTTTTTAAACACACAGAGCTTTGTTTTGGTGGTATTTAAAAGGAAGGAAATATAGAAGGAAATGACAGGAGGACGTCATATGATGTCCTCCCACTCTAACTGCGCATGTGTGCCCCCAGGGACGTGCAGCGATCAGTGGTGCGCTGTGTCCCCGGGAAACAGCGGATGACATCAACTCTGTCATGTGATCAGCTGTGTCCAATCACAACTGATCACATGTAAACAAGGAAACGCCGGTTATCGGCATTCCTCTCCTCACACTGACAGCGCGTGAGGAGAGCCGGTAAGGGGCATTCCTCAGAGGGGACATGTACACTGATCATCAGGGCACTGATGATCAGTGTAGCCCCATCAGTGCCCATCAATGCCACTTGTCAGTGCCTATCAATGCAAAACAATGCCACATATCAGTGCCCATCTGAGCTGCCTTTCAGTGCCATATATCAGTGCTGCTTTTCAGTGCTCATCATATATGCCTGTCAATGCCCATCACTGATACCTACAAGTACCTCCTCATCAGTGCCCGTCAGTGACGCTTATCAGTGCAGCCTCATTAGCGCACAACAGTGAAGGAGAAAAAATTACTTATTTACAAAATTTTCTAACAGAACTAAGAAAAAAAATATTTTTCAAGATTTTCAGTCTTTTTTAGTGTGTTAAGCAAACCCCCCCCCCCCCCCCCCCCCCCCGTGGTGATTAAATACCACCAAAAGAAAGCTCTGTCTAAAAAAAATATACATAAATTTCATATGAGTACAGTGTTGCATGACCGCGCAATTGTCATTCAAAGTGCAACAGCGATGAAAGCTGAAAATTGACCTGGGCAGGAAGGGGGTGAAAATGCACGGTAGGCAAGTGGTTAATCACCACTGGGTGTTTTATTTTTGCACCATAAAAAAAAAAAAAGAGCAAAAAATTTGAAAAAAAAACATTTTTTTCTATGTTTCTACAAAAAATTTTTCCAAACAGGTAAGTTTTCTCCTTCACTGATGTGCGTTGATGAGGATGCACTGATAGGCGACACTGAGGCTGCACTGATGAGGAGGCATCAATGAGGAGGCACTGATGATGCCGCACTGATATGCAGCAATGATGGGCACTGACAGGCGGCACTGCTGGGCACCGATTACACTGTTCAACAGGTAAAAAGTTTTGGGCATAAAATTAGCTAATCTTACATAATTTTGGGGTGCTGAAAACGAAAATGACCCTAAAAAATGTTGATTGGCTCTAGTTTCCATGATATATTCACCCATCTAATGACGTAAGCCATTCAAAATTATGATGCAACTTCAGCTGCATATTGCGCAATTGATACTGGTGACCAATAGAAAATTGCATGTATACTGAGATGATGCAATATTAGCCTTTAATTGCATCACTTCACTGCATAAAAGCTGCAGTATCTGTAGCTGATTGGAGTTCGTCTTTACATTTCGTTTTCTGCTTATATAGGCTACTCAGTAATGCCTGGAACTTGTGTGAATAAAGCAGATAATTTCTGCTATATCTGCGGTGAAATAACTTTTATCTCACAAAAAAGGAGGATAACAGGAATGATTAAGAAAGCCTACAACTTGTATTTTGGCTGCAAGATAGGAGACCAGGACAAGAGCTGGGCACCACATATATGCTGCAATTCTTGTGGGACGGCACTGGAGCAATGGTTGAATGGAAAATGTGCCAATGATTTGGAGAGAGCCAACAGATCATGTTAGTAATTGTTACTTTTGTATGGTGCCTCCAACAAAAGGGCTAAATAAGAAGAAAAAGTTATCTGTGCACTATCCAAATATTCCATCGGCAATACGTCCAGTTCCTCATGGAGAGGGGCTACCAATTCCTAAAGCACCAGAATCCTTCGTGGTTGAGTCAAGTGAGGAAGAACCTGAAGCGTGTAGTCATCAACCGTCAACCTCACATGACCCAGACTTTCTTCCATCCACACCCACTGAACCACACCTCATTACACAAGTGGAATTGAGCGATCTTATCAGAGACCTGGATCTTCCGAAGAACAAGGCAGAGCTTTTGGGGTCAAGACTACAACAGTGGAATCTCCTAGCAAGTGATGTTCGTACGTCTTTCTACCGTCATCGTCAGAAAGATCTGATCCCATTCTTCGTCCAGGAAGGTGATATTGCTGTATGTAACAATGTTCATGGTTTAATCTCAGCCATCGGCGTATGCTATGATCCCGATGAGTGGAGGCTGTTCATTGATGCTTCAAAGGCGAGTCTTAAAGCTGTTTTGCTCCATAATGGCAATCAGTTGCCGTCAGTTCCAGTTGCTTACGCAGTTTCAATGAAAGAAACGTATGAAAACTTGAAAGAGCTTTTAAGGTGCATCAACTATGATGAACATCAATGGTCGATTTGTGGTGACCTGAAGGTGATTGCTATCCTACTTGGACTTCAAGGTGGATATACTAAGTACTGCTGCTTCCTCTGTGAGTGGGACAGTCGTGCGAGAGAAATGCACTATGCCAAAAGAGACTGGCCATTACGCCAGTCATTGCAGCCTGGAGAAAAAAATGTTAACTATCCAGCACTTGTAGACAGCAATAATATCTTATTACCTCCATTACACATCAAGTTGGGATTAATGAAAAACTTTGTTAAGGCAATGGACAAGAATAAAGCAGGTTTCAAGTACCTGATTAGCAAATTTCCAGCACTTAGTGCTGCAAAAATAAATGAAGGAGTCTTTGTTGGGCCACAGATTCGTAAACTTATTCATGATGATGAGTTTCTTTCTCTGTTGCGTGGAAAGGAAAAGGCTGCCTGGACAGCATTTGTATCAGTGACATCAAATTTTCTTGGAAACAATAAAACACCAGACTACAAGAAAGTGGTAGAAAAACTCATCCAGACTTACAGAAATCTGGGTTGCAACATGTCTCTAAAAATTCATTTTCTACATTCGCATCTGGATTTTTTCCCACCAAACTGTGGAGCAGTGAGTGATGAACACGGAGAGCGCTTCCATCAAGACATTGCAGCTATGGAAAGAAGATATCAAGGTAAATGGAGCCCATCAATGCTTGCTGACTATTGCTGGACAGTTGTAAGAGATAGCCCTTTCCTCGAATACAAGAGAAAAGCCAAGAGAAGCAAAACCGACACAAACTGAAGACAAAACTAGTGAGAATCCTAAGTATTAAAATGATTCAACTTAGCTTATGGCTATAATTTTTCTTGGTAATCCTATGCAATATATTATGCCATTTAGGCTTTGTTATGTAGTCAATATCACTTGCTTTATATTTGTGGAAAGACATCTATCTATCTAATTATTGTGCATTATGTAGTCATTACGCCTATAGTAGAAAATTTTCCGTTTACAGAAAAACTAGAGCCAATTGACAAATTTCATTGTTATATTTGAACTCAGAATGTGAAATTCATTAAGAAATGGATCCTTTTGTTTCCAAAACTGGCAAAAAATAAAAATTTGTTGAACAGTGTTATCAGTGCCGATCTGTTCTGTGTCATTTGCTGATTATCGGCAGTCCTTTCCTCACGCTGTGACAGTGTGAGGTACAGGACAAGGGAAGAGTGTTGTGGAGCTTTTTGTTTATGGATAGAAACACTCCAGGAACAAGTGTGAACATTGCAGCACTCTGATACAAGTTGAGGCACTCTGACATTGGTGCGGCTTGTCATGTGATTTAAAAGCTCCAAATTGCATGACAAATTGCACCCCATTGCCAGCAATGGAGCCGTTCATATTGCAGAGACTCATATTGCAGCGATTATGAAAAAGGTTCCTGAACGATTTTTGCTGATTTCATTGCGACTTGCATAGACTTCTGTTATATGAGGCTGCAAGCCGCAATGAAATCGGCGGTGCAAATCGCACTGATATGCGGCTCTGGAATGGCGCTGAAGTAGTGTGATTTCAGTGCCGCACCAGTGTGAACCGGGGCTCACTGGATGCTTGTGCAGCACTTGGACACAATTTGGACATCATTGTAAAGCAGAATTCTGGGTACAAATGACTTTTCCCTGTTCAGTGGGGCTGTGCGGGTCAGCTGAGTATGAGCTTTGTGCTCCCCCCCCCCCCCGAGAAAAAACAAGCAGCTGATCCATGCATTGGGGGGGCAAACATTTGTGAGCGCAATTCTGCTTTCATGTAGAAGTATAGGCCACATCTTTGGGGGGGTTAGAACCCTGGCACAGCTGCTGGGGGGGGTTATTGGGGGTCTTTCTGCACAGTGCCGTGTTACTATGGACAGGTGGGGGGGGCAATTGATGGTGGAGCTGCAGCTGTCTGTCCCTCACCCCCCATCACCTATCAGCCTCTCCATACAGAATATACCCCCCAACCCCCTCCACCTTCCCTCATACCACCTCCATGCGGCCCCCCCTCACCTCCTCAGCTGGTCTCTCCCGGTCGCCATCACCTCAGAGACGGTTTCTCTAGCCCTCCCTCACTCTCAGCTTCTTCTCTCCTCTCCCCCGTACATTAGATAGAATAAAATGGCCTCCGTTGGGGAAGAAAGCCGAACTCTATGATGTGTATTGGAGCTGACTGGGAAGGGAGACATCTATGGCGGGAGGCGGTATTACCGCTACGGCACAATCACACCTAGTGACCTCTTGTGGCCGCTTTTATGAATAACCCTTAAACTCACCAAAAGACTGTCAAATTTCTGTCAAATCAATAAAATGATATCAAATTTATTTGGGTACAAGCGTCAATCAAAATAGGTAGGCCTGAAAAATGACAGCTGGTGTGAGGTGGCAGAGTGTGATTGGCTGATTGGCAGGAAGTCCGCTTAGCTCCGCCCCCAGGCTGCAGCTCACCTCAATGCTGCCCTGGTATCCGAGCCATAAGCAGCATCAGAGCTTGTCTCCTGCGACTGACAGAGATTATCGCCATTTATACGGATTTCGATTCCTATTATCACTACTATATAATTCTTTATATTATTAGTGGTAATATTTCATATTTTTAGCCATTTACAGGTCATCCAGCACCACCAGGATGCCTCGGCCTTCACGACGCCCATCTCGTGGGAGGCCTTCACATCAGGAGGACGGAGAGTCTCCGATCGCCCATCGGACTAGGTCCAGAGTCCAGCGTCATCGGAGACGGGAGGAGGCCTCCACCCACCGAAGCCGTTCACCAAGAGAACGAGCCGGGGCCCCTGAGCACTACCCACCTCCGGCCATGCAGCAGCATGCCAGGGCCCCTGAGAACCATCCTCCACTGGCCATGGAGCAGCACGACAGGGCCCCTGAGAACCACCCACCACCGGCCATGGAGCAGCGCGCCGAGGAGGAGGTAAGTGTGTGTCCCATTTGTTTGGCAGGTTGTGAAGATGGAGAGAACACGACCATCCTGGCCTGCGATCACGAGTTCCACACCAGCTGCATCTGCCGATGGTTTGGAGAGAACCCCACCTGTCCACTCTGCCGGGCTGATTTTTCCAACCAGCTATTTCTCCTTCGGAACTACGTACACGAAGTCGTCAATGGAGACATGTGGATTGGGTATGTAATTGGTGATGATGGTGCTATTTACGTTCAGTTTATTGCAGTCGGTAATTTGACCATCTTGCTTTAAAAGCCTGGATGACATCAGCTGTGTTGGAAATGTATATGACAACTGGTGTTGTGTATGTAATATTTTTTTTTTTCAATATATATTATACTATTAGTATTATTATTATACATGTTTACCTGTTTAAACCATACTTGTAGTAGTTATAGGTTAATGCTTTGAAAAAAAAACAACAAAAAAATAAAAAAAAAAACAACAAAAAAACAAAAAAAAATTTCTTCTTCTTATTATTTACTCTTAGCCATTTTATGATTGTAATATAGTATTTAATGCTTTGAAAAAAAAACAAAAAAAGTAAAAAAAAAATTAGTATTATTATTATTATCCGTTTTATGATTGTAGGAGTTATAGTATTTAATACTTTGAAAAAAAAAAAATAAAAAAATAAAAAATGTATTATTATTAGCCGTTTTATGATTGTAGATGTTATAATATTTAATGCTTTGAAAAACATGGCCGGATCTAGGGGGGTGCTGGGGTGGACTGCACCCCCATAGATTTCAGTGGTGCCCCCCCAGACTACTGAGCTCCTTCCCCCCCATCCCCACACTCAGAGCCGGGACAAAGGAAAGGAAGCCTGGAGTTAAGTCCTGAAAGTGACAAGAGAGCAAGGAGTAGCGGTTCTGTGCTCTGCCCCCTCCTCCTGTCAGAACAGTGCTGCTCCATATAGCTGATGACACAGGATCGCTCCGTCCATCGGACTGTACACAGTTTCAATACCTGCCCCTATCTCTTCCAAGGACCGCTTATCTCCCACAGCAGTAAATGTAGATCGGGGCGGGTAATGAGACTGTGTACAGCCCCATGGTCAGAGCGATCCTGTGTCATCAGCTATATAGAGCAGTTCTGTTCTGACAGGAGGAGGGGGCAGAGCACAGCACCGCTCCTCTAGACTGTAATTTGGGGGGAGGGGGGGCTTACAGGCAAATTGTACATAATGAGGGGAGAGGTGTGGGGGAAACAGTCATTTCTGCTTGGGATGAGAAGGGGCTATCTGTGCTGGAAAGGGTAATGGCAGTTGCGGGGGGGATTCTGTTAGAAGGATTTGGGGGGATTTAAGCCAGGAGGGGGCATGGGGGAAATGTTTGTGCCTATTTGTGCTAAGAGGAGGCGGGGGATTTGGGCTAAGTGGGGGCAGAGGATTTGGAAAAGGAGAGGATCTGTGCTGGGAAGGGTACTTTGGAAGGGGTTGTACTAGGAGTAGGAATTTAGAGGAATTTGACATAGGGAGGGTATTGGAAGATGGGGATTTGGGGGAGGGGGGATTTGTTCTAGAAGGAGGATGGGGGATATGTGCTAGGAGGGGGGATTAGCGGGGAGATTTGTGCTATAAGGGGGGATAGGGGCGATTGTGCTAGGAGAGGGGATTGGAGGGATATGTGCTAGCAGAGAGGATTAGCGGGGAGATTTGTGCTAGAAGGGCGGATGAGGTTGATTGCGCTAGGAGAGGGGATTGGAGGGAATTGTGCTAGGAGGTAAGATTGGGGGGATTTGTGCTAGTAAGAGGTGATGGAATTTGGGTTAAGAGGGGGGACTGGGGGGGGGGGGGATTTGGAGATTTGTGCTTGGATGGGAAATTTGAAACGAAGGTGGATGTGTGCATGGAGGGATTATTTTTTGGGCGAGGGAGATTTGTGCTAGGATGAGGGAATTGGGGGCACTGGAAGCGGAATTGGGGGGCAAAGATTTGTGCTGGGAAAGGGGTCTATACTGGGAGGAGGGGGAATTTTTGCATTGTTGTGTGGGGAGAATTTTGGTTTGCAGACACAAGTTATGCTTGGGGGGAGCATGCTGATTCATTCTCTTTTCTTTTTGGGGGGGGGGATTTATGCTGAGACATGATGCTCACACATGAGGGGGGGCTTAGTTTGTCATCTTCACCCTGGGAGCTAGTCGACCTTGTCCTGGCACTACACACAGGGCAGTCAATAGATCTCCTCCTCCCCACTCATCACATTGCTGAAATCGGATTCCCTTACAGACACAGCCTCGATCTGCATGTATAGCTGGCTGCTATGTTGCAGTTCTGACCCTGTCCTCTCCTCTTCTGACCCCTGTCCTCTCCTCTTCTGACCCCTGTCCTCTACCCTGCTGACCCCTGTCCTCTACCCTGCTGACCCTCTGTACCCTGCCATGCTGACCTCTGTCCTCCATCCTGCTGACCCGTGTACACTGCCCGTCGGCTTTCTTTACAACTTACCTTTTCTTGGAGCGGGTCCGGTGTCACCCCGTATAGGTTGCATGCTGGCGATCCCCGCAGGATGGATCGGATCCATCCCGCGGGGATTGTCGGCTTGCTTTGCAACTTACCTTTTTGTGGAGCGGGTCCGGTGTCACCCCATGCTTTCGGGGTCACCCGGTGCGGGCCGCACTTGCCTCGGGACGCCACTGCTCCCATCCTCTGCCCTGCTGACCGCCTGTACACTGCCCTCCTGAGTCTTGTACACTCCCCTGCTGACCTCTCATCCTCTGTCCTGCTGACCCCCTGTACACTGCCCCGCTAACCCTTGTACACTGCCTTGATAACCCGCTGTAAACTTCCCAACAAAGTAATGGCCTCTGTACTCTGCCCTACAAACTGCTGTCCCTATCTCTCTGCCCTGCTGGCCCCCCTGTACACTGCCCTAATGACTTCTATACACTGCCCTGCTGACCTCGCATCCTCTGCCCCCATGATGTTTTTTACTGCACCACCACATCAGACAGGCTAGATCCGGCCCTGTTGAAAAAAAAAATGATTACACTAGTATTGTTTATACTGTTATTAATATGATTATATATTTTTAGCTTTTTTAGGATTGTAGTAGTTATACTGTAGTAGCTGATTCTTTGGAAAAAAAAATTATACAATTATACTGGTATTGTTTATATTATTATTTTTATTATTATTATATATTTTTAGCTTTTTTATTATTGAAGTAGTTATAGTAGTTGATTCTTTACAAAAAATGACACTGGTATTGTTTGTATTATTATTATTATTATAAACCGGTTGCTGAACAGCCACAGTACATATACTGCGGCAGGGCGGCACCGCTGCACAAAATCACATTTATAAACATCATTCACACTCCCGATGTTTTCGCGGGCAGGGGGGGGCGCGCACGCGCCTCCGCCGACCCGCGGGTGTCACGATTCGATCCCTGAGGGATCAATCATTCAATTTCAGCCAGTGATGTCCGGCTGAAGTTGAATGATTGGTCTTTGTCCTATCCTATCCTGTGTTGACAGTTACACAGGACAGGATATGATGTAAATCTTCTCTGCCTGGGCACATTCCATCCCAGAGAGAGAAGAAGACACAGAAAATGTGAGTACAAAGCACTACACTAACAGTTAGAACACACCTAGGTCACATTTAACCCATTGATCGCCCCCCCCCCCCCCCCGGTTAACCCCTTCACTGCCCTGTTACCAGTGTCATTGTTTACAGTGCATAGATTTTTACTGATTACTGTATTAGTGTCACTGGCGACTTCTGATAGTGTTAGCATCAGTTAGCGCCCATCCCAGAAAGCATCAGATTGCCCGCTAGTACACCAGTAATCATATTTAACCCCTTGATTGCCAGGAACACGCTCACTTGCACACTAAACCTCCATTGCTAGTATAGTGTCTGATTGGATCAATATCTTTGATCAGATCAGCGATATACCAGCGTTCACATTAGTATAGTGTCCCCAAAAATGCAGCGTTAGCGGGATCAGCCCCGACACCTGCGTTTAGCCCCTACGACCCCCCCTTCTTCCCCAGCAAGTGCAGTGTCAGTAGATAACTGTCACTTGATACTTTACACACAAAACCGCAGTGTTCACAGAATCGGACCTGATCTCTGTTAGCACGTGTCGGTAAATTTCCTGTAGCGGTTCAAGCAGTCCCTGACAGCCAGGCGCTCTTTTTCCCGTGAGTCGCACTAGGTACCTATAAATTTAGTGGCCAAAATGTCCAACCAAAGGTACTCTAGTGAAGAGGCCTACAGGATTCGGAGCATGTCAGGTGAGAGCGAAGGTGAAGACTCACTAAAAATTAAAAATACAAATCCCCCCAAAAAAATAAAAAAATTTAAAAACCAAAAATAGTTATAGTTTTTTTTGTTGTCATTTTTTGTGATTGTTCTACTTTTACTGTTTTATTGTTACTGTTTTATTGTTAATCATTTCTGTTTGTAGGAATGCTTTCAGCTGCAACACTGACCTGTTTATTCTGACAGCAACAGGAACTTGCTCTCAGAATAGACATAAATCAATGTGGGCAGGGCTGTTGGATGAGATTTATCATCCACAGTTAAAAAAAAGAGAATATATGCCAAAGCATGGGGGCCTGGGGTGGCCAGTGGGTGGATGGCCCCTATGCTTCGGCATATATATTTTATATTTGTTGGCACACTTCATGTGTGCCCACCATTAGAAGTGGGTGGATGCAGGGAGGTTTTCTAATGGTGGGCATACCACCAAACACTTTTCCTTATAAAGTTGTTTTATTGAGTTTGTTTTATTGTTAACCATTGTTGATTTCCGTGCAGGAATGTCAAACTGCAGCACTGACCTGTTTATTCTGACAGCAATAGGGTCTTGCTTTCAGAATAGACATAAGTAGGTGTGTGCAGTGCTGTCGGATGAGATTTTTCATCCACAGTTAAAAAAAAAGAATATATGCCAAAGCATGGGGGCCTGGGGTGGCCAGTGGGTGGATGGCCCCTATGCTTCGGCATATATATTTTATATTTGTTGGCACATTTCATGTGTGCCCACCATTAGAAGTGGGTGGATGCAGGGAGGTTTTCTAATGGTGGGCATACCACCACACACTTTTCCTTTATAAAGTTGTTTTATTGAGTTTGTTTTATTGTTAACCATTGTTGATTTCTGTGCAGGAATGTCAAACTGCAGCACTGACCTGTTTATTCTGACAGCAACAGGGTCTTGCTTTCAGAATAGACATAAGTAGGTGTGTGCAGTGCTGTTGGATGAGATTTTTCATCCACAGTTAAAAAAAAGAGAATATATGCCAAAGCATGGGGGCCTGGGGTGGCCAGTGGGTGGATGGCCCCTATGTTTCGGCATATATATTTTATATTTGTTGGCACACTTCATGTGTGCCCACCATTAGAAGTGGGTGGATGCAGGGAGGTTTTCTAATGGTGGGCATACCACGCACTTTTTCTGGCAGAGATTTCTTCTCTTTTTTTTCATTCAGCCAACAGGCTGCATAAAGAAAAACAAAACATAGCATATACACCCAACAAGGACCAGCGACGTACTGGTACATCACTGGACTTTGAATGGTTATACCAGGGTGATGCCTGCAGCTGCAGGCATCATCCTGGTATCTTTTTTCAGCCGGCAATGGGCTTTCATGTAAAAGCATTTCTAGTGGCTAATTAGCTGCAGGATTGCTTTTACAAGCAGCGGGGGAAAATGCCGCCCCCCTCCTCCTCCCTGAGATAGCATTAAAAGTGATAAAAAAAAAAAAATTAAAGGGACAGTGTAAAAATAATTAAATAAATCAGAAAAAGAAAAAAAAAAAAAAAGTACCCTCGCCCATCCGCGCACCCCTGCGGTTGTAAGCGTTGACCCTGTGCCAGTATGGAAACAGCGATTGCACCATGCATGTGAGGTATCGCCATGAACGTCAGATCAAGGGCAGTAATTATAGCTCTAGACCTCCTCTGTAAATCTAAAATGGTAGCTTGTAAAGGCTTCACCGCTAGCTCCGGCCAATGGTGTACGTCTGACTGGAAACTGTCAGAACTGTCATCCACTATTGGGCGAAGCTATTGATGAAATCACCGCTAGCTGAGACTTTGGCAGATCATGGCTCTTACTGTTAACTCAGCTGTGATTGGTCAAAGTATTGCACCTGACCTGTTGTCAGATGCAATGCTTTGGCCAATTACAATGTGCCGCCAGAGCGTATTACATTGTGGGGCGCGCGGGCAAACGGCCCAGATAATCGTGTGTTTAGCGATCACATGAACAACCAATGTTCGACATATAGATCAGCCCTAATATACAGCTAAGAGGCTGGAGGTACCACCGAAAGTGCCCCGTTTGTTTGTTTTAGGAGGAATTGGGGGCACGGACTTTGGCTATTGGGAGTAGAAAAGGTCCTGATGTGCGTGGGAATAGACAATGCACCAGGGTGTTGTCAGAGAAAGAAATAGCACCCCATCATTGGTGACAGTGGGAGGAATTGTGACCCACCATGAGTGTCATTGGGAGGAATTGTGACCCACCATGAGTGTCATTGGGAGGAATTGTGACCCACCATGAGTGTCATTGGGAGGAATTGTGACCCATCATGAGTGTCATTGGTAGGAATTGTGACCCATCATTAGTGTCATTGGGCCCTATTACTGCTGTCATTGGAAGGAATTATGACCATTTTTGGTGTCATTGGGAGGAATTATGACCCATCATGAGTGTCATTGGGAGGAATTGTGACCCATCATGAGTGTCATTGGGAGGAATTGTGACCCATCATGAGTGTCATTGGGCCCTATTACTGCTGTCATTGGAAGGAATTATGACCGGTTTTGGTGTCATTGGGAGGAATTATGACCCATCGTTGGTGTCAATGGGCCCCATTACTGTTGTCATTGGCAGGAATTGCGACCCATCGTTGGCGTCATTGGGAGGAATTGTGACCCATCGTTGGTGACAATGAGAGGAACTGTGACGCTTCGTTGGTGTCATTGGGAGGAATTGTGACCCATCGTTGGTGTCACTGGGAGGAATTGCGACCCATCGTTGGCGTCATTGGGAGGAATTGTGACCCATCGTTGGCGTCATTGGGAGGAATTGTGACCCATCGTTGGCGTCATTGGGAGGAATTGTGACCCATCGTTGGTGTCATTGAGAGGGACTGTGAAGCTTCGTTGGTGTCATTGGAAGGAATTGTGACCCATTGTTGGTGTCATTAAGAGGGACTGTGATGCTTCGTTGGTGTCATTGGGAGGAATTGTGACCCATCGTTGGTGTCATTGGGCATAATTACTGGTGTCATTGGGAGGAAATGCGCCCCTTCATTGGTGGCAGTAGGGGGAATTATGTCCCTTTGTTGCTATCAGTGGATGGAATAGTGCCCCAAGGGCTGGACAAAGGGCCGCAGTTTGGAGACCACGGCTGTAGAAGATGGAAAACCTTTCCTTCCTGAGATCAGTTCCACTGTAAAAGAATGAGGTGTGTCACCAGATTCCATATTTCCTTCCAATCCAAACAGCTGGATCTCTATGATTGGAGGAGAGAAGACATGGCAATGTATGGGGGTCACTGTCATCACTCAGAGCGTCCCGCTACAAAGACAAGTCTACACCCCCCACAGGGGACTAGGGGGAGGAGGAGCCAGTACCCCCCCATCTATACACACCTTACCTCTCACCATATACATCGTACTCCATACCAATCCCGGGATCTATTCATCCATCCTATGGGGAGTGCTGTGCACCCCTCCCCTCCCCCATCACACCACTCACCACAATGACCCCCCCCCATCCACATCTACACTATGGCACACCCCATATGTTTCCTACACACTCTTCTACATCACAGCGCACTCCAGGTGTCCCCCATACACTCTCCTATACCCCATAACACACTCCATGCGTCCCCTATTCACCACTATAACACATCGCACACATCTACCATACACTATCCTAAACCCCATAACACACTCCATGCATCCCCCATACACTGTCCTATACCCCATAACGCACTCCCATGCATCCCCCATACACACTCCATATGTCCCCCATACACTCTCCTATACCCCAAAGCGCACTCAACGCCTTCTCCATAACCCAGTCCATACGTCCACCATACAGTCTCCATGATACACTCCATGCGTCCACACACATTCTCCTATACCCCGTAATGCACTCCATGTGTCCCCCATAACACACTCCATACATCTCCCATATACTTGTCTATACCCCATAACGCACTCCCATGTATCCCCCATACACACTCCATGCGTCCCCATACACTTTCCTATACCCCGTAACACACTTCATGCCTCCTCCATACGCTCTCCTATACCCCATAACAACATGCGTCCACCACACTTTGTCCGATACCCCATAACACCCTCCATGTGTCCCCATACTCTCCTATACCCCCTAACACACTCCTTGTGTCCTTTATACACTGTCCTACACCCCACAACATACTCCATGCATCCCACATACACTCTCCATAACACACTCTGTGTTGCCCATAAACTCTCCTAAACTCGGAAAGCACTCCATGCGTCCCCCATACACTCTCCTATACCCCAAAGCGCACTCCATGCCTTCTCCATAACACACTCCATGCGTCCCCATACATTCTCCTATACCCCGTAATGCATTCCATGTCTCCCTCATACACTCTCGTATACCCAATAACACACTCCATGCATCCCCTATTCACCATCCATAACCCATTCCACGCATCTACCATACACTATCCTATACCCCATAACACACTCCATACATCTCCCATATACTCGCCTATACCCCATAACACACTCCAAGCACCCCCCATACACTGTCCTATACCCCATAACACACTCCATACATCTCCCATATACTCGCCTATACCCCATAACACACTCCAAGCACCCCCCATACACTGTCCTATACCCCATAACACACTCCATACATCTCCCATATACTCGCCTATACCCCATAACACACTCCAAGCACCCCCCATACACTGTCCTATACCCCATAATGCACTCCCATGCGTTCTTCATACACACTCCATGCTTCCCTTATTCACCATCCATAACACACTTCACGCATCTACCATACACTGTCCTATACCCCATAACACACTCCATGCATACCCCATACACATTTCATGCGTCCCCCATACACTATCCTATACCCCATAACACACTCCATACATCTCCCATATACTCGCCTATACCCCATAACACACTCCAAGCACCCCCCATACACTGTCCTATACCCCATAACACACTCCATACATCTCCCATATACTCGCCTATACCCCATAACACACTCCAAGCACCCCCCAGACACTGTCCTATACCCCATAACGCACTCCCATGCGTTCTTCATACACACTCCATGCTTCCCTTATTCACCATCCATAACACACTTCACGCATCTACCATACACTGTCCTATACCCCATAACACACTCCATGCATACCCCATACACACTTCATGCGTCCCCCATACACTCTCCTATACCCCGTAATGCACTCCATGCGTCCCCCATACACTCTCCTATATCCCGTAACCCACTCAATGTGTCCCCCATTCACTCTCTTATACCCCATAACACACTCCATGCGTCCCCTGTTCACCATGCATAACACACTCCACGCATCTATCATACACCATCATATACCCATAACACACTCTATGCATCCCCCATACACTGTCCTATACCCCATAATGCACTCCCATGCGTCCTCCATACACTCACCTATAACCCCATAACACACTCCATGCATCCCCCATACACTCTCCATAAAACACTCCATGCATACCCTATACACTCTCATATATCCCATAACACACTCCATGGGTCCTCCATACATTCTCCTTTACCCCATAACACACTCCATGTGTCCCCCATACACATTCCTATACCCTGTAATGCACTCCATGCGTCCCCCAAACACTCTCCTATACCCCATAACACTCCATGCATCCCCTATACATTCTCCTCTCTCCCTTAATACACTCCATGCACTACACACACACTTTCTTATACTCCACACATTCCATGTGTCCCCATACACTCTACATAGCACACTCCATGCGTCCCGCATACACTCTACATACCTCACTCCATGAGTTCCCCCATACACTCTCCTATACCCCATAACACTCCATGCATCCCCTATACATTCTCCTCTCTCCCTTAATACACTCCATGCACTACACACACACTTTCTTATACGCCACACATTCCATGTGTCCCCATACACTCTACATAGCACACTCCATGCGTCCCGCATACACTCTACATAACTCACTCCATGAGTTCCCCCATACACTCTCCTATACCCCATAACACGCCATGCATCCCCTATACATTCTCCTCTCGCCCTTAATACACGCCATGCATCCCTCATTCACTCTCTTATACTCCACACATTCCATGCGTCCCCATACACTCTCCATAACTTACTCCATGCATCCCGCATACACTCTCCATAACACACTCCATGCATCCACCATACACTCTGCATAACATACTCCATGTGTCCTCCATACAATCTCCTATACCTAACACACTCCACACTCTCTTATACCCCATAGTGCACTCCATACGTTCCCCATACACTCTCAATAACAAACTGCATGCATCCTCCATACAATCTCCAAAACACACTCCATGCGTCCCCAACACACCCCTCCATATTCCCTGCACACTCCATGCATTCTCAACTATCCTATACCCCATACGTTCCCCATACACTCTCCATAACAAACTCCATCCATCCTCCATACAATCTCCAAAACACACTCCATGCGTCTCCAACGCACCCCTCCATATTCCCTGCACACTCCATGCATTCCCCACAACACACTCCATGCGCCCCCCCCCCCCTTCCCCCATACACCCCTCCATGCTTCCAGCACATTCCATGCAGTCAGCAGTCCTCTGTCCTCCTCGTTCTTCCGGGTCTTTCTATGCCCCGCCCACGTACACCGCTCTGTACCGCCCCCCCCGGCACTCTACGGCATGTAATGGCTCCGCCCTGACAAATGACTCACCTTTGACACTCCGCCCCTCTACTATACAACCCAACCACAGACTTCCGGAAAGTTTTTGTGTTTGAAGAACTATTTTCCGATTCATTCTTGGAAGTGTAATTCAGAGCTGTGCCGTCTGCCTTTAGATAGTGGAAGATCCAGGCACGGAGGACTACAACTCCCAGAAGGAAGTGCGCCCTATTAATGCCCAACCTAAACCGAATCAAGAATCAGGAAGGCAGAATCCCCACCCATCTTGGGGCGGTGCTCCACTTCTTTAGGTGGTGGGCGCGATTTGTCAGCTACAGATGGAGCTGACCGGGGTGCCGGAGGCACAGTTCGGATGCTAATAGGAGCCGGGCGGGCGCTAGCAGGGCGCAAGGCGGGCAGAGGTTAGGCGATAACATTGCGCCGGGCATGAGCCGTGTTTGTCCAGTCATGTTGGTACCTCTAGCGCCTCCTCTCGCCTCTCCCGCTTTCTCGGTAGTTGACAAGCTCCGCCCACAAGCTCTAGAAGTGGAGCGTCGCACTCAAGGATAGATTATGGGCGGAGATTCCGTCATGCCTCTTCCTGATTCGCTAATGGCGCTCAGGGCGGGGAGAAGGGAGGTGCTAGTAGTCGATGGAATCATATCGCAGGGTAGGAAGCCCCCACTGACTGTAGGGTCGCGCATTCCCTGCCCCACTGGAAGCGCCTACAAAGGGGAGTGGCCACACTGCAGCCCCGCCTAGTTGCACGGACGTTCGATCTCCTCCAATCAAATGGACACACAGCGATCGGTCGGTGGGTTGTGATGTGGCAGCGTGGTCGGAAACACCGAGCCGGGATCGGTCCCCCATGAAATGACTGGATTCTTCCTGTGTCTGGGTTTTCCTCCTAATAGAGGACTTTTTCTAAGTGTGGTGTCTCTCGTCTCTATTGCTGGATTGGATGGTTGTGAAGGAGCAACAAGGTGTACTATGTACCCCATACTGTTCCACGGAGGGGGCGGGATCTGGGGCCCTCTTACTTTTCAGGGGACTTCCACATTCTGATAAGTCACCCACCGAACCTCACAACCACCGGGCCAGAGTTGTGAGGAAGAGGCCCTTGTCCTCATCAACATGGGGGCCGGCTACTGTGCCTGGGGTCACCCCTGCCAGGGACCCCCCATGTTGAGGGCATGTGGCCCGGTAAGATTCAGGAGGGGGGGGCTGCATGCCCACCCCCCCTTTCCTGGCCTGCCAGGCATTGTGCTCGGATGAAGGGTCTGGTAGGGCTTATGGGGGGAACCCTACGCTAAATTTTTCACTGGTGTTCCCCTTAAAAGCCTTACCAAATCTGAAGGGCCTGGTATGACATATGGGGGCACCTCCGCATTTTGTTTTATGGGGTCTGATATGGGGGACCCCATGGATGTTTTTGAAATTCCAGTCAGACTAGTCTTAAAGAGCCTGCTATGGCTTTTTTGGGGGGACTATACACACATTTGTCACATTTATAGGGCCTGGTGTGGCTTTTAGTGGGGACCGCACACATTTTGGGAATTCTAGTCAGAGCAGACCTAAAGGGCCTGGCATGGCTTTTGGGGGACCGCATGCATATTTTTGGATTTTCAGCCAGAGAAGACCTAAAGGGCGTGGTATGGCTTTTGACCCCATTCATTTTTGGGGGTTCCAGTCAGGCCAGGCCTAAAGAGTCCAGTATGGCTTTTGGTGGGAGGGGTACACATGCATAACTTTGGGGGGCCACTCACTTCAGACCTAAAATGTCTGGTTTGGGTTGTTTTGATGAAGCGGGGGGAGGGTTGCAGCAAGACCAGACCTGAAGGGCCTGGTATGACTTTTGGCAGGGAGGGACCCCACACCATTTTGAGGGGTTCCAGTCACATCAGACCTTAAGGGCCTTGTATGACTTTTGGGGGACCTACAGTGAAGGAAATAAGTATTTGATCCCATGCTGGTTTTGAATGTTTGCCCACTCACAAAGAAATGATCAGTCTAAAAATCAAATGGTAGGTGTATTGTAACACAGAGACAGAATAGCAACAACAATTTCAAAAGAAATGCATGTCTAAAAAATGATGCACTGATTTGCATGTTCATGAGGGAAATAAGTATTTGATCTCCTTCACAAAACAGTACTTGGTGGCCAATCCCTTGTTGGCAATCACGTTTTCACCACCATGTTTGACAGTTGGGATGGTGTTCTTGGGGTCATAGGCAGCATTCATCCTCCTACAAACACGGCGAGTTGAATTGATGCCAAAGAGCTTGATTTTGGTCTCATCTGACCACAGCACTTTCAACCAGTCCTCCTCTGCATTATTCAGGTGATCAGTGGTAAACTTCAGACGGTCCTGGACATGTGCTTTCTTGAACAGAGGGACCTTGCGGGCACTGCAGGATTTCAATCCTTGTTGCGTAGTGTGCTACCAATTGTTTTCTTGGTGACTGTGGTCCCAGCTGCCTGGAGATCATTGACAAGATCCTCACGTGTAGTTCTGGGATAATTCCTCACTGTTCTCATCATCATTGACACTCCACGAGGTGAGATCTTGCACGGTGCACCAGATCTAGGGAGACTGACAGTTGTTTTGCGTTTCTTATATTTGCGAACGATTGCACCAACTGTTGTCGCCTTCTCACCAAGCTGCTTGGCGATAGTTTTGTAGCTCAGTCCAGCCTTGTGTAGGTCTACAATCTCGTCCCTGACATCCTTGGAAAGCTCTTTGGTCTTCTCCATGGTGGAGAGTTTGGAATCTGATTGTTTAATTGCTCCCATGGACAGGTGTCTTTTATACAGGTAACAAAATGAGATTAGCAGCACTCCCTTTAAGAGACTGCTTCTAATCTCAGCTTGTTACCTGTATGAAAGACACCTGGTAGCCAGAAATCCTGCTGAATGATAGGGGATCAAATACGTATTTCCCTCGTGAACATGCAAATCAGTGCATCATTTGTTAGACATTCATTCAAAGTCAGCAGGGGATCAAATACTTATTTCCTTCACTGTATATATCTAACTAGAGCTCGGACACTAATAAGGGCCATGGCTGAAAACATCCCAAAATACCACCATGAAATAGAACGCTCCTCTATCTCTCCTCTCCATCCCCCACAAAGGAAATGATGACACAAGGAATAACCACAGGAAAAAACGCACCAAAATGCAATAGGAGAGGAATAAAACGCAGATAAACGTTGGTGAATGTATGTGAGAGTTTCTGCACACACGTGTGACGAGTCCTATATGAGAGGAGGAGGGGAGGAGAGGAGTACAGGGATATGGGGGAGGACGTCTCCAATGTCATGGGGCATTCTCTGTGTGCGCCCCCCCCCCCCCCACGCAGGACATTGGTGGGAAGTGAAGCCTTCGGACATGGAGCACACTGCCTTGTACCTGGACAAGGTGGCCGAATGCTGGTGGTGGACTTGAATGGGTCACATTCAGCAGGCACTAGGCCCATCCAAAGCAACAGGTGGGAGATTCCTGCTGCAGCCACTAAGCCAAACATTGCCGCCACGCCATGACTACACCCTTGGACACTGCCTCTGCAGCTACAGGGGGAGGGGTTGGGGGCCAAGAAAAATGCAGCTCATTCGGGAGGTTTTACTGCCCCTCAACCACTAGTGTGAACAAGTCCTTCTGCAGGGGGTTGAGGCATGGTGCTCCAGGTTTTTAATAGTTAACACATATGGTGTGGAGGTGACATAACTCCTACGAGCCACCTCTCAAATGCTTTTATAAAGAGATCTCCTATGGATTGCTTTTCAGAAGACAACATGTGTAAACAAGGCCTTAGAGGAATCGCTATCTGACCATAGGTAGGCTGGGGCAGCATGAAGTGTGGGCTCCGTACTTCTATGGAACATCAGGGAAATGTACCGGGAAGGAGATCACAGCAGGTCAAAGCTCTACCAATTCCCCAGCATTCAGTCCAGCTATTCAGCTCTGAAGATCCAACTAGAAGGAGCCATTCACACCGGAGCATTGCTATCACTTCTAGGGAAATGCATTTTCCCCGCATATCGGCATAACACACAAAGCTGGGAACAGCACCACATGTGCCATGACATTTCACGTTGTCACCAGAACAGGAATTCAGAGAAAATGTTCCAATGGAGACACTTGTTCCGGTGACAACTGTCTAAAAGGGGATTTCCCTCACATTGGAAAGATATCCTCTCACATCCTGCTGAGTCTACAGGACAGGAAGTGAAGGGAAATCTCCCTCATGAGACACAGGCAATAACAAAAGTTACAGCAGTTCAGGGCTCATTCTACCCTTTTAGCACTCTGAAAAGAGATGTGATGGGTTGCTTTTCAGAGGACATTTGCCAGGCAATGAGGAGACATTAGGTTGTCTCCTCATGGCCTTATTTAAACCCTAAAAAGACTGCACCACCCTGCTGCAATCATGTACACTGCATGCAGTTGTGGCCTGGCCCTATTCACTTGAATGAGTCACATTAGTGTAGGCATATAAAATGTGTGTATCATAGATAGAATGATATATATAAAATATGAGGAAATGCACTACATACACATTCTTGTGTGTGACGTTGGCACAGATAGCGGACCAGACAAACTGCATTTTTTCATATCAAAAGAATAGAATAAGGACTCCTTACTATGTTCATTTATGCACGAGGTCATTACTTTACCTTTGTTATGTTGGGTTCACCAGTTTTTGGATAAATATGTGGAGAGTCAGGGGGAGTTTCAGAGCAGGTTATGTGCAAATCTACCAGCATTGTAAAATGCAAGTTTGTCTGATTAGATTTGGAAAGGTCTTAATATTCATAGTGTACCTGTTTATGGTGAAGAGAATTTCAACGTGGTTGTCGTGTCCACCTTTGTACAAGGATGTTGGAGATTGCCGTTTTGCTATAAACAAGACAAGGAGTATCTATTTAACTTTTTAATTAAAATCAAAATTAAAGAAACGTCCATTCTTTTTTAGTTCCAGATTTTATTGAAATAACAGTTAAAAAAAAGAAAGAAAGGGCCCTGGGGGGGCCAATGCCAACATTACAGCAATAGATGTGAAGGAGAGAGCGGGGAAAGAGAATTTATCCAAAAATACCAAACCAAACATCTGGTCATTAATCAGAACAATGCGTAGGAGTTGCGTACATGAGGTGACAGGCTATATACCAGTAATGAGCTATGAGTACATAACCAAGGCCCTGGTGTGTAGGGGACGATTACAGGATACAGGGTATAGTGCAATGAGCCACAGTCCCCATGCAGTGGGGGACTAATGATAGAAGGGTCTAGACCTGGATTTCTCTACCAGGGTTCCTCTAGAGCAGCGGTTCTCAACCTGGGGGTCGCGACCCCTTTGGGGGTCGAACGACACTTTCCCAGGGGTCGCCTAAGACCATCGGAAAACACATATTTCCGATGGCCTTAGGAACCGAGACACCGCTCCTTGATCCGTCTCCAGGTGTGGGCGGGATGACATGCCGTCCCTGTCATCTGGACACACCCCCGGGATCAATCCTTCCTCGTCGGTGATTGGCCGCCGGAACTGTAGCTCAAGAGAGGCACACAGGCGGCCAATCACCGGCGAGGAGGTGGAGCTTGGAAAGGAGGAGCCGAGCGGCACCGCTAAGCTCGAGCGAGTGAAGAGGAGGAGAGCGGCCGGAGAAGGAAGCCATCTGACCGGTAAGTGTTTGTACCATGGGAGAGGGAGGGAGCGAGCGAGCCCAGGCTGGAGCAGGGGTCAGCAAGGTAAGTATCATTGGTGTCAGTGGGAGGAATAGTGCCCAATCATTGGTGTCACTATTACCAATGATGGGGCACTATTCCTCCCCCCACTGACACCAACGATGGGGCACTATTCCTCCCACTGATACCAACGATGGAGCACTATTCCTCCCCCCACTGACACCAACGATGGGGCACTATTCCTCCCCCCACTGACACCAACGATGGGGCACTATTCCTCCCCCCACTGACACCAACGATGGGGCACTATTCCTCCCCCCACTGACACCAACGATGGGGCACTATTCCTCCCCCCACTGACACCTATGATGGGGCACTATTCCTCCCCCCACTGACACCAATGATGGGGCACTATTCCTCCCACTGACACCAATGATGGGGCACTATTCCTCCCACTGACACCAATGATGGGGCACTATTCCTCCCACTGACACCAATGATGGGGCACTATTCCTCCCACTGACACCAATGATGGGGCACTATTCCTCCCACTGACACCAATGATGGGGCACTATTCCTCCCACTGACACCAATGATGGGGCACTATTCCTCCCACTGACACCAATGATGGGGCACTATTCCTCCCACTGACACCAATGATGGGGCACTATTCCCCCCACTGACACCAATGATGGGGCACTATTCCCCCCACTGACACCTATGATGGGGCACTATTCCCCCCACTGACACCTATGATGGGGCACTATTCCCCCCACTGACACCTATGATGGGGCATTATTCCCCCCACTGACACCAATGATGGGGCACTATTCCCACCACTGACACCAATGATGGGGGCACTATTCCTACCACTGATACCAATGATGGGGCACTATTCCTCCCATTGACATCAGTGATGGGACACTATTCCTCCCACTGACACCAATGACGTGGTACTATTCCTCCCACTGACACCAATGACGTGGCACTATTCCTCCCACTGACACCAATGACGGGGCACTATTCCCCCCACTGACACCTATGACGGGGCACTATTCCCCCCACTGACACCAATGATGGGGCACTATTCCTACCACTGACACCAATGATGGGGCACTATTCCTACCACTGACACCAATGATGGGGCACTATTCCTACCACTGACACCAATGATGGGGCACTATTCCTACCACTGATACCAATGATGGGGCACTATTCCTCCCATTGACATCAGTGATGGGGCACTATTCCTCCCACTGACACCAATGATGAGGCACTATTCCTCCCACTGACACCAATGACGTGGCACTATTCCTCCCACTGACACCAGTGACATGGCACTACTCCTCCCACTGCAAAATTACAGTTATGAAGTAGCAACGAAAATAATTTTATGGTTGGGGGTCACCACAACATGAGGAACTGTATTAAGGGGTCGCGGCATTAGAAAGGTTGAGAACCACTGCTCTAGAGGTTCCTTAAACAATTTCTGCCTCTTAGATAACTTCCCACTGACACCATTGGTCCTTTTAGCTTTCTGGAAGAGGGTAATTCTTCCCCATGACCCTAAGTGTAAGGAGCATTCTTCCCCCCGACCATCACACTAATGTATCATGAGTTGTAGATATAGTCACTTTTAGCAGAGGTTCCCTGAGACCGGAAAGTTATTTCAAGGCTTCCTCTGTGTTGAAAAGGTTGAGAAAAACTGGTCTAGACCAACCTTTCTCAACCCTTTTATCCCAGCGGCAACCCTTGAAATAACTTTACGGTCTCGGGGAACCCCTACCAGTGAAAAATTGCCCCTTACATTGGTGGTCAATGAGAAGAATGCAACCCCCCCAGACAGCTAGAAAGATCACTGGCTTCAGGCAACTGGCTCTACCAAGTGCCGTTGACCTCAGAACTATGGCAGCCCCATCAAATGGAAGTAGGGGAAGGGAAGCAGAGGTAAAGAGAGGGGAAGAGGGGCATGAGATAAGAAAAAAGAAGGAGATGGGGAGAAGAGTGGGGGAGAGAAGGAGAGCGAGGTAGGAAAGACGCATAGGGTATGGTGTTGGGCCATGAAGGGGAATGGAGGGAAGTGGTAGGTGAGAAGTGTGGGGAGTCCCTCTCAGCTGTTCAGCTGCCCCTCTCCGGCCCAAGCCCCCACCTCTTGAAGTCCATCCTTTTTTATGCTTTCTATCCCCTCTTCCTTTATCAGAAGCTACATGATGAAAATATATATCAATATATTGCACTCAATTAACCAAGTCAATACTGGCATGTAACACCCCCTCCATTACCAAGTTATTTTGCAGTTTTAAAAAGTGTTACTAAACCCACAACTGTAAAATCAGTCTGTGTTTGCAGTAAAGCATGCTGGTTATACTCACTGTGGAACCTAAGGGGTTAAACCTCCACATTATGTAAAAAGGCGGTTTGATCCTGTCTTCTCTGATCCTCCCTTTCTTTTACTGTCCCCAATCCATCTGCTGAAAGTACAGAGCCCCTAGGAGACACTCTGCACATGTTCAGTTTGGTGTGTATTCCTAGTTTTTTGGGGGGAGGGTGCATGTGATCGGTACAGGGCTAATAGGCAATGTCCAGAGGGTCAGGGGTCATACAGCCTCATAGGATAGTCAGAGAAGAATGGAAACACCTCCTATAAGCTTAGCCAGTGCTCGGCTGGACACTAACAGAAGTCACAAGACTGCTATATACTGCTGATGAAAAAAAGTATTTTGCTGTTTCTATTTACTGAAATGATTGCATTTCCATGTTCTGTGTACTGTGGGAGACCAGGTATAGTGAATGCAGGCTCCGGGGTTTAGTAACACTAAGTGCTGTGATAGTGTGACTGACAATTATAGGTCATGCAACACAGGACCCAGATTATTTTTAGATCATTTTTTTTTATACAGATAGAGATTTTGAGGCATTTATAACTACTTTTATATTTTCAACTCAAAAAAGGAAACAAGAACATTTATTTTTTAAACTTCCCTTTACGATATTGTTATCAAACAAAAATGACCCCTTTTGTGAAATCAGACACCTCATGGGGATCCCATGTTTTGCACGCTGGTATTGAGGTGGTTACATAAGGCTTCAGTGATCAATTCAAAGCCAGAGTGACCACAGAGAAAGTGGAAGATATAAATGGGGAGTCGGCCAGATCTGAACTGGAGTGCACTAAGACATATTGGCTCTGCCTGGATCATTTACCATGAAGGGTTACACAAGGGGATTCTCTCAACACAAAACCAGTCATACTACTGTGGGCTGCAGTGTGCGATTGTGTATTACTCCAGGGTCTGATTTACGAAAAACCTATTTTTGGTTCATTTCTAACAGTCATTTTTTTTTGCGGAAATTAAAGAAAATTATTTTTGTAATAAATGAATGAACCCAGCCGGTGTTTACTACTGGAATAGCTTTGATTGGTTTACAACGATCACAAGGCACAGAGCCACTCGGATTGGCTCGAGCCCTCATTTATAAGGGGCATACTACAGCATATGTCCATGCAAGGGCCGTGTTTTCCTATGGATGCACAGAACAGTCATGTGGATGCGGGTGCATGCAGGTCCCTGAACTCCACACGGTCTGCATTCGAGGACCCGCACCCACACAGATGTCAAAATGGAAGCAGAGGCTGTCTATGCAGCTGCTGCATCCCAATTGATATCAGTGGGACCGTCTGCACAGAGATGCACGGAACGAACATGTGTGCATCCCCTGTGTGGGTAAACACGGCCCTCGCACAGGCAGAGCACACCCTGTGTGAATGAGGCCTTACATTTTGTGCTGCCTAATGATATTGTGAGTACGCCTGGAAAATGCATGCTTGTTGGGAAAAATGACATATATATTGTATATCTATTCTGTACACATAAATGAGGTGAAGGAGAATAGCAGCTCTTGTTGCCCCTTTGAAAAGCCTTGCACAGTGAATTGCTTTTCAGGGGTCAGTAGAGAAAGCTATCATTTCACTTCCTGCTGAGTCTACAGGACAAGAAGTGAAGGGAAACCTTCCTAATGACAGCGCTGATAAAAAGAAAATTACAACAGTTCTTTACTTAAGGGCTTGTTGCACTGAAGGACTTTAGTACTCTGAAGAGTGGTGGATCGCTTTTCAGAGGACATTTTACAGGTGATAAGGACATGGCCTGCTTTAACCCCTAAAAAGTCTGCACCACCACGCTGCAACCGTGTACATTGCACACGGACCAATTCACTTGAATTTACTGCCACCAAGTAAACCCCCCTTTTTTACCAGTCAAATGGAAATCTTGTATGTAAATATCACACCACAAGCCAAGTGATTGAGTTGTGACATGGACCCGTTTACTTGAATGGGTCGCATGTGACGGCTCAACCTCCTGTTTTTACCTCCTGTGACAGCCGTGTGTGTGTGAAGCAATAAAGTATGGATCAGGCGCACTTCTAAAATTGAAAAATGACGCTCCGGGCTGGTTTAACCAGGATGTGGTGGGGGAAGGGCGAGTTCTCACTCAAAACGCACCGCCTTTGTGAGCTGCTGCAGGTGTCAATATATTCTTAAGCAGATATACTGCTACAAGGCGGCAAGGGTGCGCAAAATCACATATATATACACATGTGATTTAGAAGTTCAAGGTAGGGGACACACGTGTGCCATACCCGCACCGCCATTCATGGCCTCGGCTGTCAATCACCGGGTCCCGGCTGGTGATTTCTCGCCGGCACCCAGTGATCGCTGAGTATTTCCGACGGGGGAGAGACCTGTGCATAAACAACACAGATCCTTTCCCTGTCAGCTCCTGTTTTGTGACATCCGTGCCCATTCAGTCTCTGCCCGTATTTTGACAGCAGACATCTCTGGACCCGTGATGGCCCTATGGGCAGCTGGAAGTAAGTGGATTTGTGTCCGTTTACATCAGACTACCTCTGATAAGTCACAATTAGATGCTGAAAAACTGGAAAGGACAACGCCTGTTCTGTCCTATACAGAACCTGAATGGACTCAGAGGTAGGCAGATGTAAATGGGCACGTCCAGTTACAGTCACCTGACCATAGAGCTGCATGGAGCTTTTGATCAGGTCCACCTAAAAACTGATAATTGGAGCTTTCTGGAAATCCTGTGTAAAAAGGGTTTTTTTCATCCCCATCCACTCCAAGTTCCAGAAATTTCAAGGAACAGCAGGAAACACAGGCTGACCCATGATAATGTACCCAACGCAACTAAAAAAAAAAAAAAGGAGCTCTGCACACATGCATAGATCTAAGTAGGTCCTCACTGTAACCTGCGTTAACACGGTGCACAGGTTTGAAGCCGGCCTATAGAGCCCAGTAACAACAAAGTAAGAGGTCATTTGTGCAATGGGGACAAAAACAACCCCCTCCTCCATTTCCTGGTTGCACAACACCCCAATCATGTTAGGTTTGAGATAAAAGCTGTCAAATGTACTTTGTACGCGGTACCTACCAGACTTGCTGCTTATGTCACAGGCACCTCCTCTAATGTGGGTAAAGGGACGCAGAACACCACATTTTGGAGGACATGCCCAAAGGTCAAAGGTTTGGGATTTGTGTATACAATTTTGGGTTTTCTTTGACCCTCGTCAATTTTAAGAAGTCCCCATTACAGGCCCTACTTAACCAACCAATAGAGGAGGAACCAAAGCATTCCAAAAAATTGGTCTGGTTTACATTCCTAGCAGCCAGAATAGCAGTCACCAGGTCCTGGATGTCTTTTGTCCATCCCCTTTTCAGTAGTGAACGCTGTCATGGTAAATGATGCATAAAAAGCCATCAGCCACATTGAATGATAAACTACATTTATTGGAAAGATCATGGGACCCTTGGATAAGTTATATTTCAGCAGACAGACAATCAGCGAAGTTCCAACAAAGGGCAGAGGAGATGGACACGGAACAAAACTCGGATTACCCACATGTCCTGATATTCTTCTTCTAGCTTTCTCTCTCTTCTCTTCCTTTTCTTTCTCTATTCGGCCTTCCTTCTGCATTTACCTGGGTTGTCATATGCACCTGATTAAAGAAACATGTTCATTAGAGTATATCATTTTGGTGAGCACTCAACCTGCGTAAAAAATGTATGGCACAGCTATTGATATGAGAAATATCAAACCAGACCTCAGTACAAAAAATGATGCTGTACATGAAATCCCTTTTGCACTTAAAGGGTAACTCCACTTTCATGGGAAGAAAATTAGCAAACAAATCCCCCCCAAAAAATATAGCGTGTACAATGCCGATCAATGTAATATTGTAATTGAGTGTTATTAAAGATTACCTTTCCTTTTCAATCTGCAGCGTAAATTTTTGTAAATGTAATACAATATGGCTACCTGAAGGTGTTCTGTACACAGATGGTGTACAGAACATCCCCTAGAAATGTCATTTCCTGCTTTTGTGATTGGCTTACTGATTTTCCCAGAAGTCAGCACTAAGATGCAAGTCATATTTTTGGCATCCTCTGCAACAAAAATATAATTTTTGGTGAGATATTCTCAAAGGGAAATCACATCTAAAAAGGGATGCAGACCCTGCCAACTTCCCCAGAGCCTTGCAGGTGCAGCAGCTAATTGATCATTATAAAACCACTCCTATAAAAATTCACTCTGAACATGGGACACAAACAGCTATTCTTTCAGAATAACAAAAGGTAGGAACCCTTGCAATGTAAGTACATCACCCAGAGGGGAAGGTTTTTTTCTCAACAAAAGTGAAGTTACTCTTTAAATTACCTGCTAAGTCTTGGATGCGATGTTCCTATAATTTGTACATTTAATTGCCAATACAAATATTCAAACAGAAAAGCAGTCAAGCGGAGGGAGCATGGACACAAAGGTCCTCTGCTTGCGAGAGGGTAAAGAAAAGTAATAAATAACAAAGTAAAAATATTAAATAATAAAGAAATTTACGTCCTTTTTTCCCATGATTAGAGCTTTCTTTCGGTGGCATTTGATCGCCTGTGTGGTTTTTATTTTTTGCGCTATAAAAAAAAAAAAAAAAAGACCGAAAATTTTGAGAAAAAAAACAGTATTGTTGACTTTTTCCTAATAAACACATTAAGTAAAAAAAATTTAAAAATCAAATTTCGTCACAAATTTAGGCCAAAATGTATTCTGTGACATGTCTTTGATAAAAAAAAAATCCCAATACACGTAAATGAATTGTTTTATGCAAAAGTTATAGTGTCTACAAATGGCGGTATATATAGTGGAATTTGTTTTTTATACTAGTAATGGTAGCAATCAGCAACTTATAATCAAAAAAATATATAGGTTGCGCTAAACAAAATGAATAAACTAATCAAAAAAATACTGCAGTCAAAAATTAAAATGCAATCAAACAAATGATATATAAATCAATAATATTGTGAACAATATAAAATAAAAAATGCAGCGCTAAGTAAATAAATGATACTGGTCATAATAAACTGGAAAGTGTTAAAAACCAGAGATATAAAAACAATGCGTAATAAAATCAATATGTAGGTAATAAAACTCTATCAGATAACAACAATAAAGTGCTGAGATAATGGTGGTGATGCGTGCACATAATCTCAAAATATCAAAGTCTTGTGGCTTCCGTGGTGAGAAAGACAAACATTGCACTAACCAGATAGCGCAAAGGAAATGCGCATGGAGCAATTAAGACCAGCTCCTGGTACTCAGGGTATATGATACTGGAAGGAAGTGGTGTCATCTATGTAGTAGCCACTAGGTGTCCTCCATCTGAGAGAAAAGCATCCAGGATCCAGGAATGTCAGCCACAGCCACCAGGGGGGGTTTTGTTACACACAGCTCCCAGCCACAGCAAAGTACCTTCAAAACACAGGCTCCCAAGGAAATAAAGAGCCCGCAGAGAAGGCCTCCAATAGTGTGATAATGTTTTATTCAGGGGTAAAACAAATAACAAATAGAAAACCAACTTACATTAGTAGCTCAGCCGTCAGGAGACAGCTGGCTTGGTAGTACATGTACAAGAAGCAGTGAAATGGCACTTCCCTGACGCGTATCGTGTCCATACACATCATCAGAGGGAATCCTTTGCGCTATCTGGTTAGTGCAATGTTTGTCTTTATCACCACGGAAGCCACAAGACTTTGATATTTTGAGATTATGTGCACGCATCACCACCATTATCTCAGCACTTTAATGCACTTTATTGTTGTTATCCGATAGAGTTTTATTACCTACATATTGATTTTATTACGCATTGTTTTTATATCTCTGGTTTTTAACACTTTCCAGTTTATTATGACCAGTATCATTTATTTACTTAGCGCTGCATTTTTTATTTTATATTGTATACTGTGTATGGGTTCTCGAGGTACCTTTTAATGCTAGCGGCTACTACATATTCTATACCCAGCGCACGATATCTCATCTCTTTTAATAATATTGTGAAGTCCAAAAAAAGTCCAAAGTAATACGTGATGAAATAATAGTTGATCCAAATATCACCAAAAGTGCATCCACCACCGAATGAATTGAATAAACTCACCAGAGCGAGATGCTGATCATGTTATAAATCAGCATAGAACGCTTTCTGCTCTGGGAGCAATGATCAATAACTTGGGGCTGCAACACTGGGAATTTAGTAACTGGTATCCAGGGAGCAATACTCTGCAGGGAATATATATCATCCAGATCCACTTCACCCCTCAGTCACCGACTCTTTAGGATGATCAGACCTCCACTCAAAATACAAGGGAATAAAGACTCATGGTGCAGTACTTCATAAAACTTCCAATTTACTCAAAACACATTGCACTTACAAAAAGCAGTGTCTTAGCCGACGCCAGCATGAACAGCGCGTTGAATATCACAGACACGGACCCAGCCTGGCTGCGCATGCGCCGTATCAACGACTCGGGAACGTCCTGACGTCACATCCAAAGGCTCCGCCCCATGCGTTTCGCCATCGACGTCTTCACATGACGTCCTCTGGTGAGTTTGTTCAGTTCATTCGGTGCTGGATGCACTTTTGGTGATATTTGGATCAACTATTATTTCATGACGTATTACTTGGGACTTTTTTTGGACTTCACAATATTATTGATTTATATATCATTTGTTTGATTGCATTTTAATTTTTGACTGCAATATTTTTTTGATTAGTTTATTCATTTTGTTTATTTTTTTGATTTACGCACCCTATTTTTATAGGTTAGGTTTTGCCGCTATTTTTACACTGTGTTCCGTGGCGCTATATTTTAAAATCAGCAACTTATAGTGGGACTGCAGGGGGGCATTCTAACACTGAGCGATGTGGAATGGGACACTGACTAACTGTCACTGAGATCACCAGTGACACCAAAATAGCAATCAGTACTAATATAAAGCACGGACACTGTACTAATGACACTGGGCAGGAAGGGGTTAACTTCTGGGGCGATCAAAGGGTTAACTGTGTGCTGTTTCGCTGTGTGTGTGCTTTACACTGTAAGCACACTGCTTTGTATGGCTTTGCAATGCAGAGCCATACAAAGCAGTGTGCAGGAGCTGACAGAGGAGGGATCTGTTTGTTTACAAATAGGTCTCTACCCGGACCGTGATACACGGTGATCGCCGTGTGCCGGCGGGAAATCATTGGCCGGGACCGGGTGATTTTCAGCCAAGGCCGTGCACGCCCCCTACCCAGAAATGCAAAATCACGTATATAAATATACACATGTGATTTTGCGCACCCCTGCCACCCTGTAGAAGTATTTCTGCTATAGGCCGGTGGGAAAGCGGTTAAACACTACAGCTAAATATTTCAGGATATTTTTTTATTGGACCCTTTCCCCGGGACAAACGTTGCAAGCTGCAATTTCTACTAAACTGCTTTGTTTGAGACATGCCAACTTTGGAAAACACCGGTGCTAAAACTAATGAATGGCAACTAGTCTGCAAAGGACTTGCACCATTGGGACGGTCGGTTCTCTTGCAGTAATGGAGACAGATCTTGCTAATTGGGCCATACACATACCAATTATCTCACAAGAGATCCTAAAAGGTACAAACTAAGAAGCATTTTGTAATGTAAATAAAGTTTCATGTCTTGGCTTCTAAAACTTACCTATAAGCTCGGCAATGCCTGTATGCATATCAAAGAATGGATCGGTAACCAAAGGAGCCCGGTTCTGGCTGTAGGACTTGCTGATGGTCTCAAACAGCAGTAGGTTCTATGATCCGTCCTTGTCAGGGTATCCAGGTGGATTCCAGCTCACATCCATCACAATCTGCTCTGGGAGGAACTAAGTCCACTGCAGCTGAAACCCATTCATCTGCCCTGCCACAGAAACATAAAAGCGTCACAACAACCACAGCTGACCGGCATACTCTTGCTCAAAGCTACAAGTAAAGCCGCACTTTTCCCTATGAAGAGGAAAGCAATGGGTGTGCCTTCCCAAGTAGCAGGCAATCTTTATTGCCCACTGTGTGTGTTCAGTCATCAGCTACAATGACTCTGCTCAGAGCTTACACAGGGGAGAGGACCCCCCCATCCCCCACCTGCCTGATGTGAAAACTCTGGAGAAGGATATTTACCTGGAAAGTGAAATGGATCCCCTCCAATATTATTTCCCCATTCCACAAACCAAACAAGGCTTTGCCATAGTGTGAGGATGAGAGCACCTTAACACAGCGTTCCCACTCCAGACTGGACGGGACCATGTTGTAGTTCTGGTTCTGCTAATGTTCTGTCCAGTTTCATTGTAATGCGGCCTAAAGCAATACCTACAAATGGTTCAGTGCTGCACAGACAGCTGCACAATAAAACCGCACAACACACTGACTTAAAGCCGTACTAAGCCCAAAAACAAAAATGTCATATATTGCCGTGTACCGATCCTTGGATGTGATGCATGCATTGGATTTGGTGATCCTGCCAGTAACACACCTCCTGTATTAGAGTGCCCTACTCTGGATGAAGGAGCACAGGTACACACAAGGACAGCAGCACTGTCAGTCTGGGGGGAGGGGAGTGTTACGTGTACTAGCAGATTCTGATACACTAAAAAATTGAAGCCAAACTTCAGCTCACACTGCCGCTACACAAGCAGTTACAGCAAAAAGGTTTTTTTTTTGGTGGGGGGAATAAAGGTATTACGTTCAAAAATAAAAGCAAACCATTGTAATCACCTGTCAGTGGAAAATGGTTTCAACAATCTAACTGCTACACTTGCAGTAGAGCTTGTTTTCTTGAAAAATGTACTCTGAGCTGGGAGACTCCGTGTACATGACAGCTGACAGGCGGGGGAAGCATCTATGACAGCAGAAAGCGATTGGGTCTCTTCTGTCATAAAACTCTACCTGTCACATTTATTTAACCACTTGCCTACCGGACACTTTTACCCCCTTCGTGCCCAGGACAATTTTCAGCTTTCGACGCTCTCACACTTTGAATGGCAATTGCGCAGTCATGCAGCACTGTACCCATATGACATTGTTATCATTTTTTTAAACACACAGAGCTTTGTTTTGGTGGTATTTAAAAGGAAGGAAATATAGAAGGAAATGACAGGAGGACGTCATATGATGTCCTCCCACTCTAACTGCGCATGTGTGCCCCCAGGGACGTGCAGCGATCAGTGGTGCGCTGTGTCCCCGGGAAACAGCGGATGACATCAACTCTGTCATGTGATCAGCTGTGTCCAATCACAACTGATCACATGTAAACAAGGAAACGCCGGTTATCGGCATTCCTCTCCTCACACTGACAGCGCGTGAGGAGAGCCGGTAAGGGGCATTCCTCAGAGGGGACATGTACACTGATCATCAGGGCACTGATGATCAGTGTAGCCCCATCAGTGCCCATCAATGCCACTTGTCAGTGCCTACCAATGCAAAACAATGCCACATATGCCACATATCAGTGCCCATCTGAGCTGCCTTTCAGTGCCATATATCAGTGCTGCTTTTCAGTGCTCATCATATATGCCTGTCAATGCCCATCACTGATACCTACAAGTACCTCCTCATCAGTGCCCGTCAGTGACGCTTATCAGTGCAGCCTCATTAGCGCACATCAGTGAAGGAGAAAAAATTACTTATTTACAAAATTTTCTAACAGAACTAAGAAAAAAAATATTTTTCAAGATTTTCAGTCTTTTTTAGTGTGTTAAGCAAAAAAACCCCGTGGTGATTAAATACCACCAAAAGAAAGCTGTCTAAAAAAAATATACATAAATTTCATATGAGTACAGTGTTGCATGACCGCGCAATTGTCATTCAAAGTGCAACAGCGATGAAAGCTGAAAATTGACCTGGGCAGGAAGGGGGTGAAAATGCACGGTAGGCAAGTGGTTAATCACCACTGGGTGTTTTATTTTTGCACCATAAAAAAAAAAAAGAGCAAAAAATTTGAAAAAAAAACATTTTTTTCTATGTTTCTACAAAAAAATTTTCCAAACAGGTAATTTTTCTCCTTCACTGATGTGCGTTGATGAGGATGCACTGATAGGCGACACTGAGGCTGCACTGATGAGGAGGCATCAATGAGGAGGCACTGATGATGCCGCACTGATATGCAGCAATGATGGGCACTGATAGGCGGCACTGCTGGGCACCGATTATCAGTGCCGATCTGTTCTGTGTCATTTGCTGATTATCGGCAGTCCTTTCCTCACGCTGTGACAGTGTGAGGTACAGGACAAGGGAAGAGTGTTGTGGAGCTTTTTGTTTATGGATAGAAACACTCCAGGAACAAGTGTGAACATTGCAGCACTCTGATACAAGTTGAGGCACTCTGACATTGGTGCGGCTTGTCATGTGATTTAAAAGCTCCAAATTGCATGACAAATTGCACCCCATTGCCAGCAATGGAGCCGTTCATATTGCAGAGACTCATATTGCAGCGATTATGAAAAAGGTTCCTGAACGATTTTTGCTGATTTCATTGCGACTTGCATAGACTTCTGTTATATGAGGCTGCAAGCCGCAATGAAATCGGCGGTGCAAATCGCACTGATATGCGGCTCTGGAATGGCGCTGAAGTAGTGTGATTTCAGTGCCGCACCAGTGTGAACCGGGGCTCACTGGATGCTTGTGCAGCACTTGGACACAATTTGGACATCATTGTAAAGCAGAATTCTGGGTACAAATGACTTTTCCCTGTTCAGTGGGGCTGTGCGGGTCAGCTGAGTATGAGCTTTGTGCTCCCCCCCCGAGAAAAAACAAGCAGCTGATCCATGCAGTGGGGGGGGGGGGCAAACATTTGTGAGCGCAATTCTGCTTTCATGTAGAAGTATAGGCCACATCTTTGGGGGGGTTAGAACCCTGGCACAGCTGCTGGGGGGGGTGATTGGGGGTCTTTCTGCACAGTGCCGTGTTACTATGGACAGGTGGGGGGGGGGGGGCAATTGATGGTGGAGCTGCAGCTGTCTGTCCCTCACCCCCCATCACCTATCAGCCTCTCCATACAGAATATACCCCCCAACCCCCTCCACCTTCCCTCATACCACCTCCATGCGGCCCCCCCTCACCTCCTCAGCTGGTCTCTCCCGGTCGCCATCACCTCAGAGACGGTTTCTCTAGCCCTCCCTCACTCTCAGCTTCTTCTCTCCTCTCCCCCGTACATTAGATAGAATAAAATGGCCTCCGTTGGGGAAGAAAGCCGAACTCTATGATGTGTATTGGAGCTGACTGGGAAGGGAGACATCTATGGCGGGAGGCGGTATTACCGCTACGGCACAATCACACCTAGTGACCTCTTGTGGCCGCTTTTATGAATAACCCTTAAACTCACCAAAAGACTGTCAAATTTCTGTCAAATCAATAAAATGATATCAAATTTATTTGGGTACAAGCGTCAATCAAAATAGGTAGGCCTGAAAAATGACAGCTGGTGTGAGGTGGCAGAGTGTGATTGGCTGATTGGCAGGAAGTCCGCTTAGCTCCGCCCCCAGGCTGCAGCTCACCTCAATGCTGCCCTGGTATCCGAGCCATAAGCAGCATCAGAGCTTGTCTCCTGCGACTGACAGAGATTATCGCCATTTATACGGATTTCGATTCCTATTATCACTACTATATAATTCTTTATATTATTAGTGGTAATATTTCATATTTTTAGCCATTTACAGGTCATCCAGCACCACCAGGATGCCTCGGCCTTCACGACGCCCATCTCGTGGGAGGCCTTCACATCAGGAGGACGGAGAGTCTCCGATCGCCCATCGGACTAGGTCCAGAGTCCAGCGTCATCGGAGACGGGAGGAGGCCTCCACCCACCGAAGCCGTTCACCAAGAGAACGAGCCGGGGCCCCTGAGCACTACCCACCTCCGGCCATGCAGCAGCATGCCAGGGCCCCTGAGAACCATCCTCCACTGGCCATGGAGCAGCACGACAGGGCCCCTGAGAACCACCCACCACCGGCCATGGAGCAGCGCGCCGAGGAGGAGGTAAGTGTGTGTCCCATTTGTTTGGCAGGTTGTGAAGATGGAGAGAACACGACCATCCTGGCCTGCGATCACGAGTTCCACACCAGCTGCATCTGCCGATGGTTTGGAGAGAACCCCACCTGTCCACTCTGCCGGGCTGATTTTTCCAACCAGCTATTTCTCCTTCGGAACTACGTACACGAAGTCGTCAATGGAGACATGTGGATTGGGTATGTAATTGGTGATGATGGTGCTATTTACGTTCAGTTTATTGCAGTCGGTAATTTGACCATCTTGCTTTAAAAGCCTGGATGACATCAGCTGTGTTGGAAATGTATATGACAACTGGTGTTGTGTATGTAATATTTTTTTTTTTCAATATATATTATACTATTAGTATTATTATTATACATGTTTACCTGTTTAAACCATACTTGTAGTAGTTATAGGTTAATGCTTTGAAAAAAAAACAACAAAAAAATAAAAAAAAAAACAACAAAAAAACAAAAAAAAATTTCTTCTTCTTATTATTTACTCTTAGCCATTTTATGATTGTAATATAGTATTTAATGCTTTGAAAAAAAAACAAAAAAAGTAAAAAAAAAATTAGTATTATTATTATTATCCGTTTTATGATTGTAGGAGTTATAGTATTTAATACTTTGAAAAAAAAAAAATAAAAAAATAAAAAATGTATTATTATTAGCCGTTTTATGATTGTAGATGTTATAATATTTAATGCTTTGAAAAACATGGCCGGATCTAGGGGGGTGCTGGGGTGGACTGCACCCCCATAGATTTCAGTGGTGCCCCCCCAGACTACTGAGCTCCTTCCCCCCCATCCCCACACTCAGAGCCGGGACAAAGGAAAGGAAGCCTGGAGTTAAGTCCTGAAAGTGACAAGAGAGCAAGGAGTAGCGGTTCTGTGCTCTGCCCCCTCCTCCTGTCAGAACAGTGCTGCTCCATATAGCTGATGACACAGGATCGCTCCGTCCATCGGACTGTACACAGTTTCAATACCTGCCCCTATCTCTTCCAAGGACCGCTTATCTCCCACAGCAGTAAATGTAGATCGGGGCGGGTAATGAGACTGTGTACAGCCCCATGGTCAGAGCGATCCTGTGTCATCAGCTATATAGAGCAGTTCTGTTCTGACAGGAGGAGGGGGCAGAGCACAGCACCGCTCCTCTAGACTGTAATTTGGGGGGAGGGGGGGCTTACAGGCAAATTGTACATAATGAGGGGAGAGGTGTGGGGGAAACAGTCATTTCTGCTTGGGATGAGAAGGGGCTATCTGTGCTGGAAAGGGTAATGGCAGTTGCGGGGGGGATTCTGTTAGAAGGATTTGGGGGGATTTAAGCCAGGAGGGGGCATGGGGGAAATGTTTGTGCCTATTTGTGCTAAGAGGAGGCGGGGGATTTGGGCTAAGTGGGGGCAGAGGATTTGGAAAAGGAGAGGATCTGTGCTGGGAAGGGTACTTTGGAAGGGGTTGTACTAGGAGTAGGAATTTAGAGGAATTTGACATAGGGAGGGTATTGGAAGATGGGGATTTGGGGGAGGGGGGATTTGTTCTAGAAGGAGGATGGGGGATATGTGCTAGGAGGGGGGATTAGCGGGGAGATTTGTGCTATAAGGGGGGATAGGGGCGATTGTGCTAGGAGAGGGGATTGGAGGGATATGTGCTAGCAGAGAGGATTAGCGGGGAGATTTGTGCTAGAAGGGCGGATGAGGTTGATTGCGCTAGGAGAGGGGATTGGAGGGAATTGTGCTAGGAGGTAAGATTGGGGGGATTTGTGCTAGTAAGAGGTGATGGAATTTGGGTTAAGAGGGGGGACTGGGGGGGGGGGGATTTGGAGATTTGTGCTTGGATGGGAAATTTGAAACGAAGGTGGATGTGTGCATGGAGGGATTATTTTTTGGGCGAGGGAGATTTGTGCTAGGATGAGGGAATTGGGGGCACTGGAAGCGGAATTGGGGGGCAAAGATTTGTGCTGGGAAAGGGGTCTATACTGGGAGGAGGGGGAATTTTTGCATTGTTGTGTGGGGAGAATTTTGGTTTGCAGACACAAGTTATGCTTGGGGGGAGCATGCTGATTCATTCTCTTTTCTTTTTGGGGGGGGGGATTTATGCTGAGACATGATGCTCACACATGAGGGGGGGCTTAGTTTGTCATCTTCACCCTGGGAGCTAGTCGACCTTGTCCTGGCACTACACACAGGGCAGTCAATAGATCTCCTCCTCCCCACTCATCACATTGCTGAAATCGGATTCCCTTACAGACACAGCCTCGATCTGCATGTATAGCTGGCTGCTATGTTGCAGTTCTGACCCTGTCCTCTCCTCTTCTGACCCCTGTCCTCTCCTCTTCTGACCCCTGTCCTCTACCCTGCTGACCCCTGTCCTCTACCCTGCTGACCCTCTGTACCCTGCCATGCTGACCTCTGTCCTCCATCCTGCTGACCCGTGTACACTGCCCGTCGGCTTTCTTTACAACTTACCTTTTCTTGGAGCGGGTCCGGTGTCACCCCGTATAGGTTGCATGCTGGCGATCCCCGCAGGATGGATCGGATCCATCCCGCGGGGATTGTCGGCTTGCTTTGCAACTTACCTTTTTGTGGAGCGGGTCCGGTGTCACCCCATGCTTTCGGGGTCACCCGGTGCGGGCCGCACTTGCCTCGGGACGCCACTGCTCCCATCCTCTGCCCTGCTGACCGCCTGTACACTGCCCTCCTGAGTCTTGTACACTCCCCTGCTGACCTCTCATCCTCTGTCCTGCTGACCCCCTGTACACTGCCCCGCTAACCCTTGTACACTGCCTTGATAACCCGCTGTAAACTTCCCAACAAAGTAATGGCCTCTGTACTCTGCCCTACAAACTGCTGTCCCTATCTCTCTGCCCTGCTGGCCCCCCTGTACACTGCCCTAATGACTTCTATACACTGCCCTGCTGACCTCGCATCCTCTGCCCCCATGATGTTTTTTACTGCACCACCACATCAGACAGGCTAGATCCGGCCCTGTTGAAAAAAAAAATGATTACACTAGTATTGTTTATACTGTTATTAATATGATTATATATTTTTAGCTTTTTTAGGATTGTAGTAGTTATACTGTAGTAGCTGATTCTTTGGAAAAAAAAATTATACAATTATACTGGTATTGTTTATATTATTATTTTTATTATTATTATATATTTTTAGCTTTTTTATTATTGAAGTAGTTATAGTAGTTGATTCTTTACAAAAAATGACACTGGTATTGTTTGTATTATTATTATTATTATAAACCGGTTGCTGAACAGCCACAGTACATATACTGCGGCAGGGCGGCACCGCTGCACAAAATCACATTTATAAACATCATTCACACTCCCGATGTTTTCGCGGGCAGGGGGGGGCGCGCACGCGCCTCCGCCGACCCGCGGGTGTCACGATTCGATCCCTGAGGGATCAATCATTCAATTTCAGCCAGTGATGTCCGGCTGAAGTTGAATGATTGGTCTTTGTCCTATCCTATCCTGTGTTGACAGTTACACAGGACAGGATATGATGTAAATCTTCTCTGCCTGGGCACATTCCATCCCAGAGAGAGAAGAAGACACAGAAAATGTGAGTACAAAGCACTACACTAACAGTTAGAACACACCTAGGTCACATTTAACCCATTGATCGCCCCCCCCCCCCGGTTAACCCCTTCACTGCCCTGTTACCAGTGTCATTGTTTACAGTGCATAGATTTTTACTGATTACTGTATTAGTGTCACTGGCGACTTCTGATAGTGTTAGCATCAGTTAGCGCCCATCCCAGAAAGCATCAGATTGCCCGCTAGTACACCAGTAATCATATTTAACCCCTTGATTGCCAGGAACACGCTCACTTGCACACTAAACCTCCATTGCTAGTATAGTGTCTGATTGGATCAATATCTTTGATCAGATCAGCGATATACCAGCGTTCACATTAGTATAGTGTCCCCAAAAATGCAGCGTTAGCGGGATCAGCCCCGACACCTGCGTTTAGCCCCTACGACCCCCCCTTCTTCCCCAGCAAGTGCAGTGTCAGTAGATAACTGTCACTTGATACTTTACACACAAAACCGCAGTGTTCACAGAATCGGACCTGATCTCCGTTAGCACGTGTCGGTAAATTTCCTGTAGCGGTTCAAGCAGTCCCTGACAGCCAGGCGCTCTTTTTCCCGTGAGTCGCACTAGGTACCTATAAATTTAGTGGCCAAAATGTCCAACCAAAGGTACTCTAGTGAAGAGGCCTACAGGATTCGGAGCATGTCAGGTGAGAGCGAAGGTGAAGACTCACTAAAAATTAAAAATACAAATCCCCCCAAAAAAATAAAAAAATTTAAAAACCAAAAATAGTTATAGTTTTTTTTGTTGTCATTTTTTGTGATTGTTCTACTTTTACTGTTTTATTGTTACTGTTTTATTGTTAATCATTTCTGTTTGTAGGAATGCTTTCAGCTGCAACACTGACCTGTTTATTCTGACAGCAACAGGAACTTGCTCTCAGAATAGACATAAATCAATGTGGGCAGGGCTGTTGGATGAGATTTATCATCCACAGTTAAAAAAAAGAGAATATATGCCAAAGCATGGGGGCCTGGGGTGGCCAGTGGGTGGATGGCCCCTATGCTTCGGCATATATATTTTATATTTGTTGGCACACTTCATGTGTGCCCACCATTAGAAGTGGGTGGATGCAGGGAGGTTTTCTAATGGTGGGCATACCACCAAACACTTTTCCTTATAAAGTTGTTTTATTGAGTTTGTTTTATTGTTAACCATTGTTGATTTCCGTGCAGGAATGTCAAACTGCAGCACTGACCTGTTTATTCTGACAGCAATAGGGTCTTGCTTTCAGAATAGACATAAGTAGGTGTGTGCAGTGCTGTCGGATGAGATTTTTCATCCACAGTTAAAAAAAAAGAATATATGCCAAAGCATGGGGGCCTGGGGTGGCCAGTGGGTGGATGGCCCCTATGCTTCGGCATATATATTTTATATTTGTTGGCACATTTCATGTGTGCCCACCATTAGAAGTGGGTGGATGCAGGGAGGTTTTCTAATGGTGGGCATACCACCACACACTTTTCCTTATAAAGTTGTTTTATTGAGTTTGTTTTATTGTTAACCATTGTTGATTTCTGTGCAGGAATGTCAAACTGCAGCACTGACCTGTTTATTCTGACAGCAACAGGGTCTTGCTTTCAGAATAGACATAAGTAGGTGTGTGCAGTGCTGTTGGATGAGATTTTTCATCCACAGTTAAAAAAAAGAGAATATATGCCAAAGCATGGGGGCCTGGGGTGGCCAGTGGGTGGATGGCCCCTATGTTTCGGCATATATATTTTATATTTGTTGGCACACTTCATGTGTGCCCACCATTAGAAGTGGGTGGATGCAGGGAGGTTTTCTAATGGTGGGCATACCACGCACTTTTTCTGGCAGAGATTTCTTCTCTTTTTTTTCATTCAGCCAACAGGCTGCATAAAGAAAAACAAAACATAGCATATACACCCAACAAGGACCAGCGACGTACTGGTACATCACTGGACTTTGAATGGTTATACCAGGGTGATGCCTGCAGCTGCAGGCATCATCCTGGTATCTTTTTTCAGCCGGCAATGGGCTTTCATGTAAAAGCATTTCTAGTGGCTAATTAGCTGCAGGATTGCTTTTACAAGCAGCGGGGGAAAATGCCGCCCCCCTCCTCCTCCCTGAGATAGCATTAAAAGTGATAAAAAAAAAAAAATTAAAGGGACAGTGTAAAAATAATTAAATAAATCAGAAAAAGAAAAAAAAAAAAAAAGTACCCTCGCCCATCCGCGCACCCCTGCGGTTGTAAGCGTTGACCCTGTGCCAGTATGGAAACAGCGATTGCACCATGCATGTGAGGTATCGCCATGAACGTCAGATCAAGGGCAGTAATTATAGCTCTAGACCTCCTCTGTAAATCTAAAATGGTAGCTTGTAAAGGCTTCACCGCTAGCTCCGGCCAATGGTGTACGTCTGACTGGAAACTGTCAGAACTGTCATCCACTATTGGGCGAAGCTATTGATGAAATCACCGCTAGCTGAGACTTTGGCAGATCATGGCTCTTACTGTTAACTCAGCTGTGATTGGTCAAAGTATTGCACCTGACCTGTTGTCAGATGCAATGCTTTGGCCAATTACAATGTGCCGCCAGAGCGTATTACATTGTGGGGCGCGCGGGCAAACGGCCCAGATAATCGTGTGTTTAGCGATCACATGAACAACCAATGTTCGACATATAGATCAGCCCTAATATACAGCTAAGAGGCTGGAGGTACCACCGAAAGTGCCCCGTTTGTTTGTTTTAGGAGGAATTGGGGGCACGGACTTTGGCTATTGGGAGTAGAAAAGGTCCTGATGTGCGTGGGAATAGACAATGCACCAGGGTGTTGTCAGAGAAAGAAATAGCACCCCATCATTGGTGACAGTGGGAGGAATTGTGACCCACCATGAGTGTCATTGGGAGGAATTGTGACCCACCATGAGTGTCATTGGGAGGAATTGTGACCCACCATGAGTGTCATTGGGAGGAATTGTGACCCATCATGAGTGTCATTGGTAGGAATTGTGACCCATCATTAGTGTCATTGGGCCCTATTACTGCTGTCATTGGAAGGAATTATGACCATTTTTGGTGTCATTGGGAGGAATTATGACCCATCATGAGTGTCATTGGGAGGAATTGTGACCCATCATGAGTGTCATTGGGAGGAATTGTGACCCATCATGAGTGTCATTGGGCCCTATTACTGCTGTCATTGGAAGGAATTATGACCGGTTTTGGTGTCATTGGGAGGAATTATGACCCATCGTTGGTGTCAATGGGCCCCATTACTGTTGTCATTGGCAGGAATTGCGACCCATCGTTGGCGTCATTGGGAGGAATTGTGACCCATCGTTGGTGACAATGAGAGGAACTGTGACGCTTCGTTGGTGTCATTGGGAGGAATTGTGACCCATCGTTGGTGTCACTGGGAGGAATTGCGACCCATCGTTGGCGTCATTGGGAGGAATTGTGACCCATCGTTGGCGTCATTGGGAGGAATTGTGACCCATCGTTGGCGTCATTGGGAGGAATTGTGACCCATCGTTGGCGTCATTGGGAGGGACTGTGAAGCTTCGTTGGTGTCATTGGAAGGAATTGTGACCCATTGTTGGTGTCATTAAGAGGGACTGTGATGCTTCGTTGGTGTCATTGGGAGGAATTGTGACCCATCGTTGGTGTCATTGGGCATAATTACTGGTGTCATTGGGAGGAAATGCGCCCCTTCATTGGTGGCAGTAGGGGGAATTATGTCCCTTTGTTGCTATCAGTGGATGGAATAGTGCCCCAAGGGCTGGACAAAGGGCCGCAGTTTGGAGACCACGGCTGTAGAAGATGGAAAACCTTTCCTTCCTGAGATCAGTTCCACTGTAAAAGAATGAGGTGTGTCACCAGATTCCATATTTCCTTCCAATCCAAACAGCTGGATCTCTATGATTGGAGGAGAGAAGACATGGCAATGTATGGGGGTCACTGTCATCACTCAGAGCGTCCCGCTACAAAGACAAGTCTACACCCCCCACAGGGGACTAGGGGGAGGAGGAGCCAGTACCCCCCCATCTATACACACCTTACCTCTCACCATATACATCGTACTCCATACCAATCCCGGGATCTATTCATCCATCCTATGGGGAGTGCTGTGCACCCCTCCCCTCCCCCATCACACCACTCACCACAATGACCCCCCCCCATCCACATCTACACTATGGCACACCCCATATGTTTCCTACACACTCTTCTACATCACAGCGCACTCCAGGTGTCCCCCATACACTCTCCTATACCCCATAACACACTCCATGCGTCCCCTATTCACCACTATAACACATCGCACACATCTACCATACACTATCCTAAACCCCATAACACACTCCATGCATCCCCCATACACTGTCCTATACCCCATAACGCACTCCCATGCATCCCCCATACACACTCCATATGTCCCCCATACACTCTCCTATACCCCAAAGCGCACTCAACGCCTTCTCCATAACCCAGTCCATACGTCCACCATACAGTCTCCATGATACACTCCATGCGTCCACACACATTCTCCTATACCCCGTAATGCACTCCATGTGTCCCCCATAACACACTCCATACATCTCCCATATACTTGTCTATACCCCATAACGCACTCCCATGTATCCCCCATACACACTCCATGCGTCCCCATACACTTTCCTATACCCCGTAACACACTTCATGCCTCCTCCATACGCTCTCCTATACCCCATAACAACATGCGTCCACCACACTTTGTCCGATACCCCATAACACCCTCCATGTGTCCCCATACTCTCCTATACCCCCTAACACACTCCTTGTGTCCTTTATACACTGTCCTACACCCCACAACATACTCCATGCATCCCACATACACTCTCCATAACACACTCTGTGTTGCCCATAAACTCTCCTAAACTCGGAAAGCACTCCATGCGTCCCCCATACACTCTCCTATACCCCAAAGCGCACTCCATGCCTTCTCCATAACACACTCCATGCGTCCCCATACATTCTCCTATACCCCGTAATGCATTCCATGTCTCCCTCATACACTCTCGTATACCCAATAACACACTCCATGCATCCCCTATTCACCATCCATAACCCATTCCACGCATCTACCATACACTATCCTATACCCCATAACACACTCCATACATCTCCCATATACTCGCCTATACCCCATAACACACTCCAAGCACCCCCCATACACTGTCCTATACCCCATAACACACTCCATACATCTCCCATATACTCGCCTATACCCCATAACACACTCCAAGCACCCCCCATACACTGTCCTATACCCCATAACACACTCCATACATCTCCCATATACTCGCCTATACCCCATAACACACTCCAAGCACCCCCCATACACTGTCCTATACCCCATAACACACTCCATACATCTCCCATATACTCGCCTATACCCCATAACACACTCCAAGCACCCCCCATACACTGTCCTATACCCCATAACACACTCCATACATCTCCCATATACTCTCCTATACCCCATAACACACTCCAAGCACCCCCCATACACTGTCCTATACCCCATACATCTCCCATATACTCGCCTATACCCCATAACACACTCCAAGCACCCCCCAGACACTGTCCTATACCCCATAACGCACTCCCATGCGTTCTTCATACACACTCCATGCTTCCCTTATTCACCATCCATAACACACTTCACGCATCTACCATACACTGTCCTATACCCCATAACACACTCCATGCATACCCCATACACACTTCATGCGTCCCCCATACACTCTCCTATACCCCGTAATGCACTCCATGCGTCCCCCATACACTCTCCTATATCCCGTAACCCACTCAATGTGTCCCCCATTCACTCTCGTATACCCCATAACACACTCCATGCGTCCCCTGTTCACCATCCATAACACACTCCACGCATCTATCATACACCATCATATACCCCATAACACACTCCATGCATCCCCCATACACTGTCCTATACCCCATAATGCACTCCCATGCGTCCTCCATACACTCACCTATAACCCCATAACACACTCCATGCATCCCCCATACACTCTCCATAAAACACTCCATGCATACCCTATACACTCTCATATATCCCATAACACACTCCATGGGTCCTCCATACATTCTCCTTTACCCCATAACACACTCCATGTGTCCCCCATACACATTCCTATACCCTGTAATGCACTCCATGCGTCCCCCATACACTCTCCTATACCCCATAACACTCCATGCATCCCCTATACATTCTCCTCTCTCCCTTAATACACTCCATGCACTACACACACACTTTCTTATACTCCACACATTCCATGTGTCCCCATACACTCTACATAGCACACTCCATGCGTCCCGCATACACTCTACATAACTCACTCCATGAGTTCCCCCATACACTCTCCTATACCCCATAACACTCCATGCATCCCCTATACATTCTCCTCTCTCCCTTAATACACTCCATGCACTACACACACACTTTCTTATACTCCACACATTCCATGTGTCCCCATACACGCTACATAGCACACTCCATGCGTCCCGCATACACTCTACATAACTCACTCCATGAGTTCCCCCATACACTCTCCTATACATTCTACTCTCTCCCTTAATACACGCCATGCATCCCTCATTCACTCTCTTATACTCCACACATTCCATGCGTCCCCATACACTCTCCATAACTTACTCCATGCATCCCGCATACACTCTCCATAACACACTCCATGCGTCCACCATACACTCTGCATAACATACTCCATGTGTCCTCCATACAATCTCCTATACCTAACACACTCTCTTATACCCCATAGTGCACTCCATACGTTCCCCATACACTCTCAATAACAAACTGCATGCATCCTCCATACAATCTCCAAAACACACTCCATGCGTCCCCAACACACCCCTCCATATTCCCTGCACACTCCATGCATTCTCAACTATCCTATACCCCATACGTTCCCCATACACTCTCCATAACAAACTCCATCCATCCTCCATACAATCTCCATAACACACTCCATGCATCCACCATACACTCTGCATAACATACTCCATGTGTCCTCCATACAATCTCCTATACCTAACACACTCCACACTCTCTTATACCCCATAGTGCACTCCATACGTTCCCCATACACTCTCAATAACAAACTGCATGCATCCTCCATACAATCTCCAAAACACACTCCATGCGTCCCCAACACACCCCTCCATATTCCCTGCACACTCCATGCATTCTCAACTATCCTATACCCCATACGTTCCCCATACACTCTCCATAACAAACTCCATCCATCCTCCATACAATCTCCAAAACACACTCCATGCGTCTCCAACGCACCCCTCCATATTCTCTGCACACTCCATGCATTCCCCACAACACACTCCATGCGCCCCCCCCCTTCCCCCATACACCCCTCCATGCTTCCAGCACATTCCATGCAGTCAGCAGTCCTCTGTCCTCCTCGTTCTTCCGGGTCTTTCTATGCCCCGCCCACGTACACCGCTCTGTACCACCCCCCCCCGACACTCTACGGCATGTAATGGCTCCGCCCTGACAAATGACTCACCTTTGACACTCCGCCCCTCTACTATACAACCCAACCACAGACTTCCGGAAAGTTTTTGTGTTTGAAGAACTATTTTCCGATTCATTCTTGGAAGTGTAATTCAGAGCTGTGCGGTCTGCCTTTAGATAGTGGAAGATCCAGGCACGGAGGACTACAACTCCCAGAAGGAAGTGCGCCCTATTAATGCCCAACCTAAACCGAATCAAGAATCAGGAAGGCAGAATCCCCACCCATCTTGAGGCGGTGCTCCACTTCTTTAGGTGGTGGGCGCGATTTGTCAGCTACAGATGGAGCTGACCGGGGTGCCGGAGGCACAGTTCGGATGCTAATAGGAGCCGGGCGGGCGCTAGCAGGGCGCAAGGCGGGCAGAGGTTAGGCGAGAACATTGCGCCGGGCATGAGCCGTGTTTGTCCAGTCATGTTGGTACCTCTAGCGCCTCCTCTCGCCTCTCCCGCTTTCTCGGTAGTTGACAAGCTCCGCCCACAAGCTCTAGAAGTGGAGCGTCGCACTCAAGGATAGATTATGGGCGGAGATTCCGTCATGCCTCTTCCTGATTCGCTAATGGCGCTCAGGGCGGGGAGAAGGGAGGTGCTAGTAGTCGATGGAATCATATCGCAGGGTAGGAAGCCCCCACTGACTGTAGGGTCGCGCATTCCCTGCCCCACTGGAAACGCCTACAAAGGGGAGTGGCCACACTGCAGCCCCGCCTAGTTGCACGGACGTTCGATCTCCTCCAATCAAATGGACACACAGCGATCGGTCGGTGGGTTGTGATGTGGCAGCGTGGTCGGAAACACCGAGCCGGGATCGGTCCCCCATGAAATGACTGGATTCTTCCTGTGTCTGGGTTTTCCTCCTAATAAAGGACTTTTTCTAAGTGTGGTGTCTCTCGTCTCTATTGCTGGATTGGATGGTTGTGAAGGAGCAACAAGGTGTACTATGTACCCCATACTGTTCCACGGAGGGGGCGGGATCTGGGGCCCTCTTACTTTTCAGGGGACTTCCACATTCTGATAAGTCACCCACCGAACCTCACAACCACCGGGCCAGAGTTGTGATGAAGAGGCCCTTGTCCTCATCAACATGGGGGCCGGCTACTGTGCCTGGGGTCACCCCTGCCAGGGACCCCCCATGTTGAGGGCATGTGGCCCGGTAAGATTCAGGAGGGGGGGGCTGCATGCCCACCCCCCCTTTCCTGGCCTGCCAGGCATTGTGCTCGGATGAAGGGTCTGGTAGGGCTTCTGGGGGGAACCCTACGCTAAATTTTTCACTGGTGTTCCCCTTAAAAGCCTTACCAAATCTGAAGGGCCTGGTATGACATATGGGGGCACCTCCGCATTTTGTTTTATGGGGTCTGATATGGGGGACCCCATGGATGTTTTTGAAATTCCAGTCAGACTAGTCTTAAAGAGCCTGCTATGGCTTTTTTGGGGGGACTATACACACATTTGTCACATTTATAGGGCCTGGTGTGGCTTTTAGTGGGGACCGCACACATTTTGGGAATTCTAGTCAGAGCAGACCTAAAGGGCCTGGCATGGCTTTTGGGGGACCGCATGCATATTTTTGGAATTTCAGCCAGAGAAGACCTAAAGGGCGTGGTATGGCTTTTGACCCCATTCATTTTTGGGGGTTCCAGTCAGGCCAGGCCCAAAGAGTCCAGTATGGCTTTTGGTGGGAGGGGTACACATGCATAACTTTGGGGGGCCACTCACTTCAGACCTAAAATGTCTGGTTTGGGTTGTTTTGATGAAGCGGGGGGAGGGTTGCAGCAAGACCAGACCTGAAGGGCCTGGTATGACTTTTGGCAGGGAGGGACCCCACACCATTTTGAGGGGTTCCAGTCACATCAGACCTTAAGGGCCTTGTATGACTTTTGGGGGACCTACAGTGAAGGAAATAAGTATTTGATCCCATGCTGGTTTTGAATGTTTGCCCACTCACAAAGAAATGATCAGTCTAAAAATCAAATGGTAGGTGTATTGTAACACAGAGACAGAATAGCAACAACAATTTCAAAAGAAATGCATGTCTAAAAAATGATGCACTGATTTGCATGTTCATGAGGGAAATAAGTATTTGATCTCCTTCACAAAACAGTACTTGGTGGCCAATCCCTTGTTGGCAATCACGTTTTCACCACCATGTTTGACAGTTGGGATGGTGTTCTTGGGGTCATAGGCAGCATTCATCCTCCTACAAACACGGCGAGTTGAATTGATGCCAAAGAGCTTGATTTTGGTCTCATCTGACCACAGCACTTTCAACCAGTCCTCCTCTGCATTATTCAGGTGATCAGTGGTAAACTTCAGACGGTCCTGGACATGTGCTTTCTTGAACAGAGGGACCTTGCGGGCACTGCAGGATTTCAATCCTTGTTGCGTAGTGTGCTACCAATTGTTTTCTTGGTGACTGTGGTCCCAGCTGCCTGGAGATCATTGACAAGATCCTCACGTGTAGTTCTGGGATAATTCCTCACTGTTCTCATCATCATTGACACTCCACGAGGTGAGATCTTGCACGGTGCACCAGATCTAGGGAGACTGACAGTTGTTTTGCGTTTCTTATATTTGCGAACGATTGCACCAACTGTTGTCGCCTTCTCACCAAGCTGCTTGGCGATAGTTTTGTAGCTCAGTCCAGCCTTGTGTAGGTCTACAATCTCGTCCCTGACATCCTTGGAAAGCTCTTTGGTCTTCTCCATGGTGGAGAGTTTGGAATCTGATTGTTTAATTGCTCCCATGGACAGGTGTCTTTTATACAGGTAACAAAATGAGATTAGCAGCACTCCCTTTAAGAGACTGCTTCTAATCTCAGCTTGTTACCTGTATGAAAGACACCTGGTAGCCAGAAATCCTGCTGAATGATAGGGGATCAAATACGTATTTCCCTCGTGAACATGCAAATCAGTGCATCATTTGTTAGACATTCATTCAAAGTCAGCAGGGGATCAAATACTTATTTCCTTCACTGTATATATCTAACTAGAGCTCGGACACTAATAAGGGCCATGGCTGAAAACATCCCAAAATACCACCATGAAATAGAACGCTCCTCTATCTCTCCTCTCCATCCCCCACAAAGGAAATGATGACACAAGGAATAACCACAGGAAAAAACGCACCAAAATGCAATAGGAGAGGAATAAAACGCAGATAAACGTTGGTGAATGTATGTGAGAGTTTCTGCACAAACGTGTGACGAGTCCTATATGAGAGGAGGAGGGGAGGAGAGGAGTACAGGGATATGGGGGAGGACGTCTCCAATGTCATGGGGCATTCTCTGTGTGCGCCCCCCCCCCCCCCCCCCAACGCAGGACATTGGTGGGAAGTGAAGCCTTCGGACATGGAGCACACTGCCTTGTACCTGGACAAGGTGGCCGAATGCTGGTGGTGGACTTGAATGGGTCACATTCAGCAGGCACTAGGCCCATCCAAAGCAACAGGTGGGAGATTCCTGCTGCAGCCACTAAGCCAAACATTGCCGCCACGCCATGACTACACCCTTGGACACTGCCTCTGCAGCTACAGGGGGAGGGGTTGGGGGCCAAGAAAAATGCAGCTCATTCGGGAGGTTTTACTGCCCCTCAACCACTAGTGTGAACAAGTCCTTCTGCAGGGGGTTGAGGCATGGTGCTCCAGGTTTTTAATAGTTAACACATATGGTGTGGAGGTGACATAACTCCTACGAGCCACCTCTCAAATGCTTTTATAAAGAGATCTCCTGTGGATTGCTTTTCAGAAGACAACATGTGTAAACAAGGCCTTAGAGGAATCGCTATCTGACCATAGGCAGGCTGGGGCAGCATGAAGTGTGGGCTCCGTACTTCTATGGAACATCAGGGAAATGTACCGGGAAGGAGATCACAGCAGGTCAAAGCTCTACCAATTCCCCAGCATTCAGTCCAGCTATTCAGCTCTGAAGATCCAACTAGAAGGAGCCATTCACACCGGAGCATTGCTATCACTTCTAGGGAAATGCATTTTCCCCGCATATCGGCATAACACACAAAGCTGGGAACAGCACCACATGTGCCATGACATTTCACGTTGTCACCAGAACAGGAATTCAGAGAAAATGTTCCAATGGAGACACTTGTTCCGGTGACAACTGTCTAAAAGGGGATTTCCCTCACATTGGAAAGATATCCTCTCACATCCTGCTGAGTCTACAGGACAGGAAGTGAAGGGAAATCTCCCTCATGAGACACAGGCAATAACAAAAGTTACAGCAGTTCCTTACTTAAGGGCTCATTCTACCCTTTTAGCACTCTGAAAAGAGATGTGATGGGTTGCTTTTCAGAGGACATTTGCCAGGCAATGAGGAGACATTAGGTTGTCTCCTCATGGCCTTATTTAAACCCTAAAAAGACTGCACCACCCTGCTGCAATCATGTACACTGCATGCAGTTGTGGCCTGGCCCTATTCACTTGAATGAGTCACATTAGTGTAGGCATATAAAATGTGTGTATCATAGATAGAATGATATATATAAAATATGAGGAAATGCACTATATACACATTCTTGTGTGTGACGTTGGCACTGATAGCGGACCAGACAAACTGCATTTTTTCATATCAAAAGAATAGAATAAGGACTCCTTACTATGTTCATTTATGCACGAGGTCATTACTTTACCTGTGTTATGTTGGGTTCACCAGTTTTTGGATAAATATGTGGAGAGTCAGGGGGAGTTTCAGAGCAGGTTATGTGCAAATCTACCAGCATTGTAAAATGCAAGTTTGTCTGATTAGATTTGGAAAGGTCTTAATATTCATAGTGTACCTGTTTATGGTGAAGAGAATTTCAACGTGGTTGTCGTGTCCACCTTTGTACAAGGATGTTGGAGATTGCCGTTTTGCTATAAACAAGACAAGGAGTATCTATTTAACTTTTTAATTAAAATCAAAATTAAAGAAACGTCCATTCTTTTTTAGTTCCATATTTTATTGAAATAACAGTTAAAAAAAAGAAAGAAAGGGCCCTGGGGGGGCCAAAGCCAACATTACAGCAATAGATGTGAAGGAGAGAGCGGGGAAAGAGAATTTATCCAAAAATACCAAACCAAACATCTGGTCATTAATCAGAACAATGCGTAGGAGTTGCGTACATGAGGTGACAGGCTATATACCAGTAATGAGCTATGAGTACATAACCAAGGCCCTGGTGTGTAGGGGACGATTACAGGATACAGGGTATAGTGCAATGAGCCGCAGTCCCCATGCAGTGGGGGACTAATGATAGAAGGGTCTAGACCTGGATTTCTCTACCAGGGTTCCTCTAGAGCAGCGGATCTCAACCTGGGGGTCGGGACCCCTTTGGGGGTCGAACGACCATTTCCCAGGGGTCGCCTAAGACCATCGGAAAACACATATTTCCGATGGTCTTAGGAACCGAGACACCGCTCCTCTGACTCAGTCGATGTGTGGGCGGGATGACACGCTGCCCTGTCACCTGGCCACACCTCCGGGATCCCTCAACAACTCCGCCTCCTCGCCGCTGATTGGCCACCGGAACTGTAGCTCAGGAGAGGCACACAGGCGGCCAATCACCGGCGAGGAGGTGGAGCTTGGAGAGGAGGAGCCGAGCGGCAGCGCGCGTAGATCTAAGAAGATCGAGGGAACTGCCGGAGTAAGTGAAGAGGAGAGCGGCCAGAGAAGGAAGACAGCTGACAGGTAAGTGAGAGAGCGAGCCCAGGCTGGAGCAGGGGTCAGCAAGGTAAGTATCATTGGTGTCAGTGGGAGGAATAGTGCCCCATCATTTGTGTGACTAATACCAACAATGGGGCACCATTTCTCCCACTGACACCAATGATGGGGCACTATTTCCTCCCCCCCCCGCACTGACACCAATGATGGGGCACTATTCCTCCCTCCCACTGACACCAACGATGGGGCACTATTCCTCCCCCCCACTGACACCAACGATGGGGCACTATTCCTCCCCCCCACAGACACCAACGATGGGGCACTATTCCTCCCCCCACTGACACCAAGAATGGGGCACTATTCCTCCCCCCACCGACACCAACGATGGGGCCCTATTCCCCCCCCCTGACCCCAAAGATGGGGCACTATTTCCCCCTCCACCACACTGAAATCAATGATGGGGCACTATTCCTCCCACTGACACCAATGATGGGGCACTATTCCTCCCACTGACACCAATGATGGGGCACTATTCCTCCCACTGACACCAATGATGGGGCACTATTCCCCCCACTGACACCAATGATGGGGCACTATTCCCCCCACTGACACCAATGATGGGGCACTATTCCCCCCACTGACACCAATGATGGGGCACTATTCCCCCCCCTGACCCCAAAGATGGGGCACTATTTCCCCCTCCACCACACTAAAATCAATGATGGGGCACTATTCCTCCCACTGACACCAATGATGGGGCACTATTCCCCCCACTGACACCAATGATGGGGCACTATTCCCCCCACTGACACCAATGATGGGGCACTATTCCCCCCACTGACACCAAGAATGGGGCACTATTCCCCCCCCTGACCCCAAAGATGGGGCACTATTTCCCCCTCCACCACACTGAAATCAATGATGGGGCACTATTCCTCCCACTGACACCAATGATGGGGCACTATTCCTCCCACTGACACCAATGATGGGGCACTATTCCTCCCACTGACACCAATGATGGGGCACTATTCCCCCCACTGACACCAATGATGGGGCACTATTCCCCCCACTGACACCAATGATGGGGCACTATTCCCCCCACTGACACCAATGATGGGGCACTATTCCCCCCACTGACACCAAGAATGGGGCACTATTCCCCCCCGACCCCAAAGATGGGGCACTATTTCCCCCTCCACCACACTGAAATCAATGATGGGGCACTATTCCTCCCACTGACACCAATGATGGGGCACTATTCCTCCCACTGACACCAATGATGGGGCACTATTCCTCCCACTGACACCAATGATGGGGCACTATTCCCCCCACTGACACCAATGATGGGGCACTATTCCCCCCACTGACACCAATGATGGGGCACTATTCCTCCCACTGACACCAATGATGGGGCACTATTCCCTCCACTGACACCAATGATGGGGCACTATTCCCCCCACTGACACCAATGATGGGGCACTATTCCCCCCACTGACACCAATGATGGGGCACTATTCCTCCCACTGACACCAATGATGGGGCACTATTCCTCCCACTGACACCAATGATGGGGCACTATTCCTCCCACTGACACCAATGATGGGGCACTATTCCTCCCACTGACACCAATGATGGGGCACTATTCCTCCCACTGACACCAACGATGGGGCACTATTCCCCCCACTGACACCAACGATGGGGCACTATTCCCCCCACTGACACCAACGATGGGGCACTATTCCTCCCACTGACACCAACGATGGGGCACTATTCCCCCCACTGACACCAACGATGGGGCACTATTCCCCCCACTGACGCCAACGATGGGGCACTATTCCCCCCACTGTCGCCAACGATGGGGCACTATTCCCCCCACTGACACCAACGATGGGGCACTATTCCCCCCACTGACATCAACGATGGGGCACTATTCCCCCCACTGACACCAACGATGGGGCACTATTCCTCCCACTGACACCAACGATGGGGCACTATTCCTCCCACTGACACCAACGATGGGGCACTATTCCTCCCACTGACACCAACGATGGGGCACTATTCATCCCACTGACATCAGTGATGGGGCACTACTCCTTCCACTGACACCAATGATGTGGCACTAGTCCTCCCACTGCAAAATTACAGTTATGAAGTAGCAACGAAAATAATTTTATGGTTGGGGGTCACCACAACATGAGGAACTGTTTTAAGGGGTCGCGGCATTAGAAAGGTTGAGAACCACTGCTCTAGAGGTTCCTTAAACAATTTCTGCCTCTTAGATAACTTCCCACTGACACCATTGGTCCTTTTAGCTTTCTGGAAGAGGGTAATTCTTCCCCATGACCCTAAGTGTAAGGAGCATTCTTCCCCCCGACCATCACACTAATGTATCATGAGTTGTAGATATAGTCACTTTTAGCAGAGGTTCCCTGAGACCGGAAAGTTATTTCAAGGCTTCCTCTGTGTTGAAAAGGTTGAGAAAAACTGGTCTAGACCAACCTTTCTCAACCCTTTTATCCCAGCGGCAACCCTTGAAATAACTTTACGGTCTCGGGGAACCCCTACCAGTGAAAAATTGCCCCTTACATTGGTGGTCAATGAGAAGAATGCAACCCCCCCAGACAGCTAGAAAGATCACTGGCTTCAGGCAACTGGCTCTACCAAGTGCCGTTGACCTCAGAACTATGGCAGCCCCATCAAATGGAAGTAGGGGAAGGGAAGCAGAGGAAAAGAGAGGGGAAGAGGGGCATGAGATAAGAAAAAAGGAGATGGGGAGAAGAGTGGGGGAGAGAAGGAGAGTGAGGTAGGAAAGACGCATAGGGTATGGTGTTGGGCCATGAAGGGGAATGGAGGGAAGTGGTAGGTGAGAAGTGTGGGGAGTCCCTCTCAGCTGTTCAGCTGCCCCTCTCCGGCCCAAGCCCCCACCTCTTGAAGTCCATCCTTTTTTATGCTTTCTATCCCCTCTTCCTTTATCAGAAGCTACATGATGAAAATATATATCAATATATTGCACTCAATTAACCAAGTCAATACTGGCATGTAACACCCCCTCCATTACCAAGTTATTTTGCAGTTTTAAAAAGTGTTACTAAACCCACAACTGTAAAATCAGTCTGTGTTTGCAGTAAAGCATGCTGGTTATACTCACTGTGGAACCTAAGGGGTTAAACCTCCACATTATGTAAAAAGGCGGTTTGATCCTGTCTTCTCTGATCCTCCCTTTCTTTTACTGTCCCCAATCCATCTGCTGAAAGTACAGAGCCCCTAGGAGACACTCTGCACATGTTCAGTTTGGTGTGTATTCCTAGTTTTTTGGGGGGAGGGTGCATGTGATCGGTACAGGGCTAATAGGCAATGTCCAGAGGGTCAGGGGTCATACAGCCTCATAGGATAGTCAGAGAAGAATGGAAACACCTCCTATAAGCTTAGCCAGTGCTCGGCTGGACACTAACAGAAGTCACAAGACTGCTATATACTGCTGATGAAAAAAAGTATTTTGCTGTTTCTATTTACTGAAATGATTGCATTTCCATGTTCTGTGTACTGTGGGAGACCAGGTATAGTGAATGCAGGCTCCGGGGTTTAGTAACACTAAGTGCTGTGATAGTGTGACTGACAATTATAGGTCATGCAACACAGGACCCAGATTATTTTTAGATCATTTTTTTTTATACAGATAGAGATTTTGAGGCATTTATAACTACTTTTATATTTTCAACTCAAAAAAGGAAACAAGAACATTTATTTTTTAAACTTCCCTTTACGATATTGTTATCAAACAAAAATGACCCCTTTTGTGAAATCAGACACCTCATGGGGATCCCATGTTTTGCACGCTGGTATTGAGGTGGTTACATAAGGCTTCAGTGATCAATTCAAAGCCAGAGTGACCACAGAGAAAGTGGAAGATATAAATGGGGAGTCGGCCAGATCTGAACTGGAGTGCACTAAGACATATTGGCTCTGCCTGGATCATTTACCATGAAGGGTTACACAAGGGGATTCTCTCAACACAAAACCAGTCATACTACTGTGGGCTGCAGTGTGCGATTGTGTATTACTCCAGGGTCTGATTTACGAAAAACCTATTTTTGGTTCATTTCTAACAGTCATTTTTTTTTGCGGAAATTAAAGAAAATTATTTTTGTAATAAATGAATGAACCCAGCCGGTGTTTACTACTGGAATAGCTTTGATTGGTTTACAACGATCACAAGGCACAGAGCCACTCGGATTGGCTCGAGCCCTCATTTATAAGGGGCATACTACAGCATATGTCCATGCAAGGGCCGTGTTTACCTATGGATGCACAGAACAGTCATGTGGATGCGGGTGCATGCAGGTCCCTGAACTCCACACGGTCTGCATTCGAGGACCCGCACCCACACAGATGTCAAAATGGAAGCAGAGGCTGTCTATGCAGCTGCTGCATCCCAATTGATATCAGTGGGACCGTCTGCACAGAGATGCACGGAACGAACATGTGTGCATCCCCTGTGTGGGTAAACACGGCCCTCGCACAGGCAGAGCACACCCTGTGTGAATGAGGCCTTACATTTTGTGCTGCCTAATGATATTGTGAGTACGCCTGGAAAATGCATGCTTGTTGGGAAAAATGACATATATATTGTATATCTATTCTGTACACATAAATGAGGTGAAGGAGAATAGCAGCTCTTGTTGCCCCTTTGAAAAGCCTTGCACAGTGAATTGCTTTTCAGAGGTCAGTAGAGAAAGCTATCATTTCACTTCCTGCTGAGTCTACAGGACAAGAAGTGAAGGGAAACCTTCCTAATGACAGCGCTGATAAAAAGAAAATTACAACAGTTCTTTACTTAAGGGCTTGTTGCACTGAAGGACTTTAGTACTCTGAAGAGTGGTGGATCGCTTTTCAGAGGACATTTTACAGGTGATAAGGACATGGCCTGCTTTAACCCCTAAAAAGTCTGCACCACCACGCTGCAACCGTGTACATTGCACACGGTTGCAGCTTGGACCAATTCACTTGAATTTACTGCCACCAAGTAAACCCCCCTTTTTTACCAGTCAAATGGAAATCTTCTATGTAAATATCACACCACAAGCCAAGTGATTGAGTTGTGACATGGACCTGTTTACTTGAATGGGTCGCATGTGGCGGCTCAACCTCCTGTTTTTACCTCCTGTGACAGCCGTGTGTGTGTGAAGCAATAAAGTATGGATCAGGCGCACTTCTAAAATTGAAAAATGACGCTCCGGGCTGGTTTAACCAGGATGTGGTGGGGGAAGGGCGAGTTCTCACTCAAAACGCACCGCCTTTGTGAGCTGCTGCAGGTGTCAATATATTCTTAAGCAGATATACTGCTACAAGGCGGCAAGGGTGCGCAAAATCACATATATATACACATGTGATTTAGAAGTTCAAGGTAGGGGACACACGTGTGCCATACCCGCACCGCCATTCATGGCCTCGGCTGTCAATCACCGGGTCCCGGCTGGTGATTTCTCGCCGGCACCCAGTGATCGCTGAGTATTTCCGACGGGGGAGAGACCTGTGCATAAACAACACAGATCCTTTCCCTGTCAGCTCCTGTTTTGTGACATCCGTGCCCATTCAGTCTCTGCCCGCATTTTGACAGCAGACATCTCTGGACCCGTGATGGCCCTATGGGCAGCTGGAAGTAAGTGGATTTGTGTCCGTTTACATCAGACTACCTCTGATAAGTCACAATTAGATGCTGAAAAACTGGAAAGGACAACGCCTGTTCTGTCCTATACAGAACCTGAATGGACTCAGAGGTAGGCAGATGTAAATGGGCACGTCCAGTTACAGTCACCTGACCATAGAGCTGCATGGAGCTTTTGATCAGGTCCACCTAAAAACTGATAATTGGAGCTTTCTGGAAATCCTGTGTAAAAAGGGTTTTTTTCATCCCCATCCACTCCAAGTTCCAGAAATTTCAAGGAACAGCAGGAAACACAGGCTGACCCATGATAATGTACCCAACGCAACTAAAAAAAAAAAAAAGGAGCTCTGCACACATGCATAGATCTAAGTAGGTCCTCACTGTAACCTGCGTTAACACGGTGCACAGGTTTGAAGCCGGCCTATAGAGCCCAGTAACAACAAAGTAAGAGGTCATTTGTGCAATGGGGACAAAAACAACCCCCTCCTCCATTTCCTGGTTGCACAACACCCCAATCATGTTAGGTTTGAGATAAAAGCTGTCAAATGTACTTTGTACGCGGTACCTACCAGACTTGCTGCTTATGTCACAGGCACCTCCTCTAATGTGGGTAAAGGGACGCAGAACACCACATTTTGGAGGACATGCCCAAAGGTCAAAGGTTTGGGATTTGTGTATACAATTTTGGGTTTTCTTTGACCCTCGTCAATTTTAAGAAGTCCCCATTACAGGCCCTACTTAACCAACCAATAGAGGAGGAACCAAAGCATTCCAAAAAATTGGTCTGGTTTACATTCCTAGCAGCCAGAATAGCAGTCACCAGGTCCTGGATGTCTTTTGTCCATCCCCTTTTCAGTAGTGAACGCTGTCATGGTAAATGATGCATAAAAAGCCATCAGCCACATTGAATGATAAACTACATTTATTGGAAAGATCATGGGACCCTTGGATAAGTTATATTTCAGCAGACAGACAATCAGCGAAGTTCCAACAAAGGGCAGAGGAGATGGACACGGAACAAAACTCGGATTACCCACATGTCCTGATATTCTTCTTCTAGCTTTCTCTCTCTTCTCTTCCTTTTCTTTCTCTATTCGGCCTTCCTTCTGCATTTACCTGGGTTGTCATATGCACCTGATTAAAGAAACATGTTCATTAGAGTATATCATTTTGGTGAGCACTCAACCTGCGTAAAAAATGTATGGCACAGCTATTGATATGAGAAATATCAAACCAGACCTCAGTACAAAAAATGATGCTGTACATGAAATCCCTTTTGCACTTAAAGGGTAACTCCACTTTCATGGGAAGAAAATTAGCAAACAAATCCCCCCCAAAAAATATAGCGTGTACAATGCCGATCAATGTAATATTGTAATTGAGTGTTATTAAAGATTACCTTTCCTTTTCAATCTGCAGCGTAAATTTTTGTAAATGTAATACAATATGGCTACCTGAAGGTGTTCTGTACACAGATGGTGTACAGAACATCCCCTAGAAATGTCATTTCCTGCTTTTGTGATTGGCTTACTGATTTTCCCAGAAGTCAGCACTAAGATGCAAGTCATATTTTTGGCATCCTCTGCAACAAAAATATAATTTTTGGTGAGATATTCTCAAAGGGAAATCACATCTAAAAAGGGATGCAGACCCTGCCAACTTCCCCAGAGCCTTGCAGGTGCAGCAGCTAATTGATCATTATAAAATCACTCCTATAAAAATTCACTCTGAACATGGGACACAAACAGCTATTCTTTCAGAATAACAAAAGGTAGGAACCCTTGCAATGTAAGTACATCACCCAGAGGGGAAGGTTTTTTTCTCAACAAAAGTGAAGTTACTCTTTAAATTACCTGCTAAGTCTTGGATGCGATGTTCCTATAATTTGTACATTTAATTGCCAATACAAATATTCAAACAGAAAAGCAGTCAAGCGGAGGGAGCATGGACACAAAGGTCCTCTGCTTGCGAGAGGGTAAAGAAAAGTAATAAATAACAAAGTAAAAATATTAAATAATAAAGAAATTTACGTCCTTTTTTCCCATGAATAGAGCTTTCTTTCGGTGGCATTTGATCGCCTGTGTGGTTTTTATTTTTTGCGCTATAAAAAAAAAAAAAAAAAGACCGAAAATTTTGAGAAAAAAAACAGTATTGTTGACTTTTTCCTAATAAACACATTAAGTAAAAAAAATTTAAAAATCAAATTTCGTCACAAATTTAGGCCAAAATGTATTCTGTGACATGTCTTTGATAAAAAAAAAATCCCAATACACGTAAATGAATTGTTTTATGCAAAAGTTATAGTGTCTACAAATGGCGGTATATATAGTGGAATTTGTTTTTTATACTAGTAATGGTAGCAATCAGCAACTTATAATCAAAAAAATATATAGGTTGCGCTAAACAAAATGAATAAACTAATCAAAAAAATACTGCAGTCAAAAATTAAAATGCAATCAAACAAATGATATATAAATCAATAATATTGTGAACAATATAAAATAAAAAATGCAGCGCTAAGTAAATAAATGATACTGGTCATAATAAACTGGAAAGTGTTAAAAACCAGAGATATAAAAACAATGCGTAATAAAATCAATATGTAGGTAATAAAACTCTATCAGATAACAACAATAAAGTGCTGAGATAATGGTGGTGATGCGTGCACATAATCTCAAAATATCAAAGTCTTGTGGCTTCCGTGGTGAGAAAGACAAACATTGCACTAACCAGATAGCGCAAAGGAAATGCGCATGGAGCAATTAAGACCAGCTCCTGGTACTCAGGGTATATGATACTGGAAGGAAGTGGTGTCATCTATGTAGTAGCCACTAGGTGTCCTCCATCTGAGAGAAAAGCATCCAGGATCCAGGAATGTCAGCCACAGCCACCAGGGGGGGTTTTGTTACACACAGCTCCCAGCCACAGCAAAGTACCTTCAAAACACAGGCTCCCAAGGAAATAAAGAGCCCGCAGAGAAGGCCTCCAATAGTGTGATAATGTTTTATTCAGGGGTAAAACAAATAACAAATAGAAAACCAACTTACATTAGTAGCTCAGCCGTCAGGAGACAGCTGGCTTGGTAGTACATGTACAAGAAGCAGTGAAATGGCACTTCCCTGACGCGTATCGTGTCCATACACATCATCAGAGGGAATCCTTTGCGCTATCTGGTTAGTGCAATGTTTGTCTTTATCACCACGGAAGCCACAAGACTTTGATATTTTGAGATTATGTGCACGCATCACCACCATTATCTCAGCACTTTAATGCACTTTATTGTTGTTATCCGATAGAGTTTTATTACCTACATATTGATTTTATTACGCATTGTTTTTATATCTCTGGTTTTTAACACTTTCCAGTTTATTATGACCAGTATCATTTATTTACTTAGCGCTGCATTTTTTATTTTATATTGTATACTGTGTATGGGTTCTCGAGGTACCTTTTAATGCTAGCGGCTACTACATATTCTATACCCAGCGCACGATATCTCATCTCTTTTAATAATATTGTGAAGTCCAAAAAAAGTCCAAAGTAATACGTGATGAAATAATAGTTGATCCAAATATCACCAAAAGTGCATCCACCACCGAATGAATTGAATAAACTCACCAGAGCGAGATGCTGATCATGTTATAAATCAGCATAGAACGCTTTCTGCTCTGGGAGCAATGATCAATAACTTGGGGCTGCAACACTGGGAATTTAGTAACTGGTATCCAGGGAGCAATACTCTGCAGGGAATATATATCATCCAGATCCACTTCACCCCTCAGTCACCGACTCTTTAGGATGATCAGACCTCCACTCAAAATACAAGGGAATAAAGACTCATGGTGCAGTACTTCATAAAACTTCCAATTTACTCAAAACACATTGCACTTACAAAAAGCAGTGTCTTAGCCGACGCCAGCATGAACAGCGCGTTGAATATCACAGACACGGACCCAGCCTGGCTGCGCATGCGCCGTATCAACGACTCGGGAACGTCCTGACGTCACATCCAAAGGCTCCGCCCCATGCGTTTCGCCATCGACGTCTTCACATGACGTCCTCTGGTGAGTTTATTCAGTTCATTCGGTGCTGGATGCACTTTTGGTGATATTTGGATCAACTATTATTTCATGACGTATTACTTGGGACTTTTTTTGGACTTCACAATATTATTGATTTATATATCATTTGTTTGATTGCATTTTAATTTTTGACTGCAATATTTTTTTGATTAGTTTATTCATTTTGTTTATTTTTTTGATTTACGCACCCTATTTTTATAGGTTAGGTTTTGCCGCTATTTTTACACTGTGTTCCGTGGCGCTATATTTTAAAATCAGCAACTTATAGTGGGACTGCAGGGGGGCATTCTAACACTGAGCGATGTGGAATGGGACACTGACTAACTGTCACTGAGATCACCAGTGACACCAAAATAGCAATCAGTACTAATATAAAGCACGGACACTGTACTAATGACACTGGGCAGGAAGGGGTTAACTTCTGGGGCGATCAAAGGGTTAACTGTGTGCTGTTTCGCTGTGTGTGTGCTTTACACTGTAAGCACACTGCTTTGTATGGCTTTGCAATGCAGAGCCATACAAAGCAGTGTGCAGGAGCTGACAGAGGAGGGATCTGTTTGTTTACAAATAGGTCTCTACCCGGACCGTGATACACGGTGATCGCCGTGTGCCGGCGGGAAATCATTGGCCGGGACCGGGTGATTTTCAGCCAAGGCCATGCACGCCCCCTACCCAGAAATGCAAAATCACGTATATAAATATACACATGTGATTTTGCGCACCCCTGCCACCCTGTAGAAGTATTTCTGCTATAGGCCGGTGGGAAAGCGGTTAAACACTACAGCTAAATATTTCAGGATATTTTTTTATTGGACCCTTTCCCCGGGACAAACGTTGCAAGCTGCAATTTCTACTAAACTGCTTTGTTTGAGACATGCCAACTTTGGAAAACACCGGTGCTAAAACTAATGAATGGCAACTAGTCTGCAAAGGACTTGCACCATTGGGACGGTCGGTTCTCTTGCAGTAATGGAGACAGATCTTGCTAATTGGGCCATACACATACCAATTATCTCACAAGAGATCCTAAAAGGTACAAACTAAGAAGCATTTTGTAATGTAAATAAAGTTTCATGTCTTGGCTTCTAAAACTTACCTATAAGCTCGGCAATGCTTTGCCATAGTGTGAGGATGAGAGCACCTTAACACAGCGTTCCCACTCCAGACTGGACGGGACCATGTTGTAGTTCTGGTTCTGCTAATGTTCTGTCCAGTTTCATTGTAATGCGGCCTAAAGCAATACCTACAAATGGTTCAGTGCTGCACAGACAGCTGCACAATAAAACCGCACAACACACTGACTTAAAGCCGTACTAAGCCCAAAAACAAAAATGTCATATATTGCCGTGTACCGATCCTTGGATGTGATGCATGCATTGGATTTGGTGATCCTGCCAGTAACACACCTCCTGTATTAGAGTGCCCTACTCTGGATGAAGGAGCACAGGTACACACAAGGACAGCAGCACTGTCAGTCTGGGGGGAGGGGAGTGTTACGTGTACTAGCAGATTCTGATACACTAAAAAATTGAAGCCAAACTTCAGCTCACACTGCCGCTACACAAGCAGTTACAGCAAAAAGGTTTTTTTTTTGGTGGGGGGAATAAAGGTATTACGTTCAAAAATAAAAGCAAACCATTGTAATCACCTGTCAGTGGAAAATGGTTTCAACAATCTAACTGCTACACTTGCAGTAGAGCTTGTTTTCTTGAAAAATGTACTCTGAGCTGGGAGACTCCGTGTACATGACAGCTGACAGGCGGGGGAAGCATCTATGACAGCAGAAAGCGATTGGGTCTCTTCTGTCATAAAACTCTACCTGTCACATTTATTTAACCACTTGCCTACCAGACACTTTTACCCCCTTCGTGCCCAGGACAATTTTCAGCTTTCGACGCTCTCACACTTTGAATGGCAATTGCGCAGTCATGCAGCACTGTACCCATATGACATTGTTATCATTTTTTTAAACACACAGAGCTTTGTTTTGGTGGTATTTAAAAGGAAGGAAATATAGAAGGAAATGACAGGAGGACGTCATATGATGTCCTCCCACTCTAACTGCGCATGTGTGCCCCCAGGGACGTGCAGCGATCAGTGGTGCGCTGTGTCCCCGGGAAACAGCGGATGACATCAACTCTGTCATGTGATCAGCTGTGTCCAATCACAACTGATCACATGTAAACAAGGAAACGCCGGTTATCGGCATTCCTCTCCTCACACTGACAGCGCGTGAGGAGAGCCGGTAAGGGGCATTCCTCAGAGGGAACATGTACACTGATCATCAGGGCACTGATGATCAGTGTAGCCCCATCAATGCCACTTGTCAGTGCCTATCAATGCAAAACAATGCCACATATCAGTGCCCATCTGAGCTGCCTTTCAGTGCCATATATCAGTGCTGCTTTTCAGTGCTCATCATATATGCCTGTCAATGCCCATCACTGATACCTACAAGTACCTCCTCATCAGTGCCCGTCAGTGACGCTTATCAGTGCAGCCTCATTAGCGCACAACAGTGAAGGAGAAAAAATTACTTATTTACAAAATTTTCTAACAGAACTAAGAAAAAAAATATTTTTCAAGATTTTCAGTCTTTTTTAGTGTGTTAAGCAAACCCCCCCCCCCCCCGTGGTGATTAAATACCACCAAAAGAAAGCTCTGTCTAAAAAAAATATACATAAATTTCATATGAGTACAGTGTTGCATGACCGCGCAATTGTCATTCAAAGTGCAACAGCGATGAAAGCTGAAAATTGACCTGGGCAGGAAGGGGGTGAAAATGCACGGTAGGCAAGTGGTTAATCACCACTGGGTGTTTTATTTTTGCACCATAAAAAAAAAAAAAGAGCAAAAAATTTGAAAAAAAAACATTTTTTTCTATGTTTCTACAAAAAATTTTTCCAAACAGGTAAGTTTTCTCCTTCACTGATGTGCGTTGATGAGGATGCACTGATAGGCGACACTGAGGCTGCACTGATGAGGAGGCATCAATGAGGAGGCACTGATGATGCCGCACTGATATGCAGCAATGATGGGCACTGACAGGCGGCACTGCTGGGCACCGATTACACTGTTCAACAGGTAAAAAGTTTTGGGCATAAAATTAGCTAATCTTACATAATTTTGGGGTGCTGAAAACGAAAATGACCCTAAAAAATGTTGATTGGCTCTAGTTTCCATGATATATTCACCCATCTAATGACGTAAGCCATTCAAAATTATGATGCAACTTCAGCTGCATATTGCGCAATTGATACTGGTGACCAATAGAAAATTGCATGTATACTGAGATGATGCAATATTAGCCTTTAATTGCATCACTTCACTGCATAAAAGCTGCAGTATCTGTAGCTGATTGGAGTTCGTCTTTACATTTCGTTTTCTGCTTATATAGGCTACTCAGTAATGCCTGGAACTTGTGTGAATAAAGCAGATAATTTCTGCTATATCTGCGGTGAAATAACTTTTATCTCACAAAAAAGGAGGATAACAGGAATGATTAAGAAAGCCTACAACTTGTATTTTGGCTGCAAGATAGGAGACCAGGACAAGAGCTGGGCACCACATATATGCTGCAATTCTTGTGGGACGGCACTGGAGCAATGGTTGAATGGAAAATGTGCCAATGATTTGGAGAGAGCCAACAGATCATGTTAGTAATTGTTACTTTTGTATGGTGCCTCCAACAAAAGGGCTAAATAAGAAGAAAAAGTTATCTGTGCACTATCCAAATATTCCATCGGCAATACGTCCAGTTCCTCATGGAGAGGGGCTACCAATTCCTAAAGCACCAGAATCCTTCGTGGTTGAGTCAAGTGAGGAAGAACCTGAAGCGTGTAGTCATCAACCGTCAACCTCACATGACCCAGACTTTCTTCCATCCACACCCACTGAACCACACCTCATTACACAAGTGGAATTGAGCGATCTTATCAGAGACCTGGATCTTCCGAAGAACAAGGCAGAGCTTTTGGGGTCAAGACTACAACAGTGGAATCTCCTAGCAAGTGATGTTCGTACGTCTTTCTACCGTCATCGTCAGAAAGATCTGATCCCATTCTTCGTCCAGGAAGGTGATATTGCTGTATGTAACAATGTTCATGGTTTAATCTCAGCCATCGGCGTATGCTATGATCCCGATGAGTGGAGGCTGTTCATTGATGCTTCAAAGGCGAGTCTTAAAGCTGTTTTGCTCCATAATGGCAATCAGTTGCCGTCAGTTCCAGTTGCTTACGCAGTTTCAATGAAAGAAACGTATGAAAACTTGAAAGAGCTTTTAAGGTGCATCAACTATGATGAACATCAATGGTCGATTTGTGGTGACCTGAAGGTGATTGCTATCCTACTTGGACTTCAAGGTGGATATACTAAGTACTGCTGCTTCCTCTGTGAGTGGGACAGTCGTGCGAGAGAAATGCACTATGCCAAAAGAGACTGGCCATTACGCCAGTCATTGCAGCCTGGAGAAAAAAATGTTAACTATCCAGCACTTGTAGACAGCAATAATATCTTATTACCTCCATTACACATCAAGTTGGGATTAATGAAAAACTTTGTTAAGGCAATGGACAAGAATAAAGCAGGTTTCAAGTACCTGATTAGCAAATTTCCAGCACTTAGTGCTGCAAAAATAAATGAAGGAGTCTTTGTTGGGCCACAGATTCGTAAACTTATTCATGATGATGAGTTTCTTTCTCTGTTGCGTGGAAAGGAAAAGGCTGCCTGGACAGCATTTGTATCAGTGACATCAAATTTTCTTGGAAACAATAAAACACCAGACTACAAGAAAGTGGTAGAAAAACTCATCCAGACTTACAGAAATCTGGGTTGCAACATGTCTCTAAAAATTCATTTTCTACATTCGCATCTGGATTTTTTCCCACCAAACTGTGGAGCAGTGAGTGATGAACACGGAGAGCGCTTCCATCAAGACATTGCAGCTATGGAAAGAAGATATCAAGGTAAATGGAGCCCATCAATGCTTGCTGACTATTGCTGGACAGTTGTAAGAGATAGCCCTTTCCTCGAATACAAGAGAAAAGCCAAGAGAAGCAAAACCGACACAAACTGAAGACAAAACTAGTGAGAATCCTAAGTATTAAAATGATTCAACTTAGCTTATGGCTATAATTTTTCTTGGTAATCCTATGCAATATATTATGCCATTTAGGCTTTGTTATGTAGTCAATATCACTTGCTTTATATTTGTGGAAAGACATCTATCTATCTAATTATTGTGCATTATGTAGTCATTACGCCTATAGTAGAAAATTTTCCGTTTACAGAAAAACTAGAGCCAATTGACAAATTTCATTGTTATATTTGAACTCAGAATGTGAAATTCATTAAGAAATGGATCCTTTTGTTTCCAAAACTGGCAAAAAATAAAAATTTGTTGAACAGTGTTATCAGTGCCGATCTGTTCTGTGTCATTTGCTGATTATCGGCAGTCCTTTCCTCACGTTGTGACAGTGTGAGGTACAGGACAAGGGAAGAGTGTTGTGGAGCTTTTTGTTTATGGATAGAAACACTCCAGGAACAAGTGTGAACATTGCAGCACTCTGATACAAGTTGAGGCACTCTGACATTGGTGCGGCTTGTCATGTGATTTAAAAGCTCCAAATTGCATGACAAATTGCACCCCATTGCCAGCAATGGAGCCGTTCATATTGCAGAGACTCATATTGCAGCGATTATGAAAAAGGTTCCTGAACGATTTTTGCTGATTTCATTGCGACTTGCATAGACTTCTGTTATATGAGGCTGCAAGCCGCAATGAAATCGGCGGTGCAAATCGCACTGATATGCGGCTCTGGAATGGCGCTGAAGTAGTGTGATTTCAGTGCCGCACCAGTGTGAACCGGGGCTCACTGGATGCTTGTGCAGCACTTGGACACAATTTGGACATCATTGTAAAGCAGAATTCTGGGTACAAATGACTTTTCCCTGTTCAGTGGGGCTGTGCGGGTCAGCTGAGTATGAGCTTTGTGCTCCCCCCCCCCCCCGAGAAAAAACAAGCAGCTGATCCATGCATTGGGGGGGCAAACATTTGTGAGCGCAATTCTGCTTTCATGTAGAAGTATAGGCCACATCTTTGGGGGGGTTAGAACCCTGGCACAGCTGCTGGGGGGGGTTATTGGGGGTCTTTCTGCACAGTGCCGTGTTACTATGGACAGGTGGGGGGGGCAATTGATGGTGGAGCTGCAGCTGTCTGTCCCTCACCCCCCATCACCTATCAGCCTCTCCATACAGAATATACCCCCCAACCCCCTCCACCTTCCCTCATACCACCTCCATGCGGCCCCCCCTCACCTCCTCAGCTGGTCTCTCCCGGTCGCCATCACCTCAGAGACGGTTTCTCTAGCCCTCCCTCACTCTCAGCTTCTTCTCTCCTCTCCCCCGTACATTAGATAGAATAAAATGGCCTCCGTTGGGGAAGAAAGCCGAACTCTATGATGTGTATTGGAGCTGACTGGGAAGGGAGACATCTATGGCGGGAGGCGGTATTACCGCTACGGCACAATCACACCTAGTGACCTCTTGTGGCCGCTTTTATGAATAACCCTTAAACTCACCAAAAGACTGTCAAATTTCTGTCAAATCAATAAAATGATATCAAATTTATTTGGGTACAAGCGTCAATCAAAATAGGTAGGCCTGAAAAATGACAGCTGGTGTGAGGTGGCAGAGTGTGATTGGCTGATTGGCAGGAAGTCCGCTTAGCTCCGCCCCCAGGCTGCAGCTCACCTCAATGCTGCCCTGGTATCCGAGCCATAAGCAGCATCAGAGCTTGTCTCCTGCGACTGACAGAGATTATCGCCATTTATACGGATTTCGATTCCTATTATCACTACTATATAATTCTTTATATTATTAGTGGTAATATTTCATATTTTTAGCCATTTACAGGTCATCCAGCACCACCAGGATGCCTCGGCCTTCACGACGCCCATCTCGTGGGAGGCCTTCACATCAGGAGGACGGAGAGTCTCCGATCGCCCATCGGACTAGGTCCAGAGTCCAGCGTCATCGGAGACGGGAGGAGGCCTCCACCCACCGAAGCCGTTCACCAAGAGAACGAGCCGGGGCCCCTGAGCACTACCCACCTCCGGCCATGCAGCAGCATGCCAGGGCCCCTGAGAACCATCCTCCACTGGCCATGGAGCAGCACGACAGGGCCCCTGAGAACCACCCACCACCGGCCATGGAGCAGCGCGCCGAGGAGGAGGTAAGTGTGTGTCCCATTTGTTTGGCAGGTTGTGAAGATGGAGAGAACACGACCATCCTGGCCTGCGATCACGAGTTCCACACCAGCTGCATCTGCCGATGGTTTGGAGAGAACCCCACCTGTCCACTCTGCCGGGCTGATTTTTCCAACCAGCTATTTCTCCTTCGGAACTACGTACACGAAGTCGTCAATGGAGACATGTGGATTGGGTATGTAATTGGTGATGATGGTGCTATTTACGTTCAGTTTATTGCAGTCGGTAATTTGACCATCTTGCTTTAAAAGCCTGGATGACATCAGCTGTGTTGGAAATGTATATGACAACTGGTGTTGTGTATGTAATATTTTTTTTTTTCAATATATATTATACTATTAGTATTATTATTATACATGTTTACCTGTTTAAACCATACTTGTAGTAGTTATAGGTTAATGCTTTGAAAAAAAAACAACAAAAAAATAAAAAAAAAAACAACAAAAAAACAAAAAAAAATTTCTTCTTCTTATTATTTACTCTTAGCCATTTTATGATTGTAATATAGTATTTAATGCTTTGAAAAAAAAACAAAAAAAGTAAAAAAAAAATTAGTATTATTATTATTATCCGTTTTATGATTGTAGGAGTTATAGTATTTAATACTTTGAAAAAAAAAAAATAAAAAAATAAAAAATGTATTATTATTAGCCGTTTTATGATTGTAGATGTTATAATATTTAATGCTTTGAAAAACATGGCCGGATCTAGGGGGGTGCTGGGGTGGACTGCACCCCCATAGATTTCAGTGGTGCCCCCCCAGACTACTGAGCTCCTTCCCCCCCATCCCCACACTCAGAGCCGGGACAAAGGAAAGGAAGCCTGGAGTTAAGTCCTGAAAGTGACAAGAGAGCAAGGAGTAGCGGTTCTGTGCTCTGCCCCCTCCTCCTGTCAGAACAGTGCTGCTCCATATAGCTGATGACACAGGATCGCTCCGTCCATCGGACTGTACACAGTTTCAATACCTGCCCCTATCTCTTCCAAGGACCGCTTATCTCCCACAGCAGTAAATGTAGATCGGGGCGGGTAATGAGACTGTGTACAGCCCCATGGTCAGAGCGATCCTGTGTCATCAGCTATATAGAGCAGTTCTGTTCTGACAGGAGGAGGGGGCAGAGCACAGCACCGCTCCTCTAGACTGTAATTTGGGGGGAGGGGGGGCTTACAGGCAAATTGTACATAATGAGGGGAGAGGTGTGGGGGAAACAGTCATTTCTGCTTGGGATGAGAAGGGGCTATCTGTGCTGGAAAGGGTAATGGCAGTTGCGGGGGGGATTCTGTTAGAAGGATTTGGGGGGATTTAAGCCAGGAGGGGGCATGGGGGAAATGTTTGTGCCTATTTGTGCTAAGAGGAGGCGGGGGATTTGGGCTAAGTGGGGGCAGAGGATTTGGAAAAGGAGAGGATCTGTGCTGGGAAGGGTACTTTGGAAGGGGTTGTACTAGGAGTAGGAATTTAGAGGAATTTGACATAGGGAGGGTATTGGAAGATGGGGATTTGGGGGAGGGGGGATTTGTTCTAGAAGGAGGATGGGGGATATGTGCTAGGAGGGGGGATTAGCGGGGAGATTTGTGCTATAAGGGGGGATAGGGGCGATTGTGCTAGGAGAGGGGATTGGAGGGATATGTGCTAGCAGAGAGGATTAGCGGGGAGATTTGTGCTAGAAGGGCGGATGAGGTTGATTGCGCTAGGAGAGGGGATTGGAGGGAATTGTGCTAGGAGGTAAGATTGGGGGGATTTGTGCTAGTAAGAGGTGATGGAATTTGGGTTAAGAGGGGGGACTGGGGGGGGGGGGGATTTGGAGATTTGTGCTTGGATGGGAAATTTGAAACGAAGGTGGATGTGTGCATGGAGGGATTATTTTTTGGGCGAGGGAGATTTGTGCTAGGATGAGGGAATTGGGGGCACTGGAAGCGGAATTGGGGGGCAAAGATTTGTGCTGGGAAAGGGGTCTATACTGGGAGGAGGGGGAATTTTTGCATTGTTGTGTGGGGAGAATTTTGGTTTGCAGACACAAGTTATGCTTGGGGGGAGCATGCTGATTCATTCTCTTTTCTTTTTGGGGGGGGGGATTTATGCTGAGACATGATGCTCACACATGAGGGGGGGCTTAGTTTGTCATCTTCACCCTGGGAGCTAGTCGACCTTGTCCTGGCACTACACACAGGGCAGTCAATAGATCTCCTCCTCCCCACTCATCACATTGCTGAAATCGGATTCCCTTACAGACACAGCCTCGATCTGCATGTATAGCTGGCTGCTATGTTGCAGTTCTGACCCTGTCCTCTCCTCTTCTGACCCCTGTCCTCTCCTCTTCTGACCCCTGTCCTCTACCCTGCTGACCCCTGTCCTCTACCCTGCTGACCCTCTGTACCCTGCCATGCTGACCTCTGTCCTCCATCCTGCTGACCCGTGTACACTGCCCGTCGGCTTTCTTTACAACTTACCTTTTCTTGGAGCGGGTCCGGTGTCACCCCGTATAGGTTGCATGCTGGCGATCCCCGCAGGATGGATCGGATCCATCCCGCGGGGATTGTCGGCTTGCTTTGCAACTTACCTTTTTGTGGAGCGGGTCCGGTGTCACCCCATGCTTTCGGGGTCACCCGGTGCGGGCCGCACTTGCCTCGGGACGCCACTGCTCCCATCCTCTGCCCTGCTGACCGCCTGTACACTGCCCTCCTGAGTCTTGTACACTCCCCTGCTGACCTCTCATCCTCTGTCCTGCTGACCCCCTGTACACTGCCCCGCTAACCCTTGTACACTGCCTTGATAACCCGCTGTAAACTTCCCAACAAAGTAATGGCCTCTGTACTCTGCCCTACAAACTGCTGTCCCTATCTCTCTGCCCTGCTGGCCCCCCTGTACACTGCCCTAATGACTTCTATACACTGCCCTGCTGACCTCGCATCCTCTGCCCCCATGATGTTTTTTACTGCACCACCACATCAGACAGGCTAGATCCGGCCCTGTTGAAAAAAAAAATGATTACACTAGTATTGTTTATACTGTTATTAATATGATTATATATTTTTAGCTTTTTTAGGATTGTAGTAGTTATACTGTAGTAGCTGATTCTTTGGAAAAAAAAATTATACAATTATACTGGTATTGTTTATATTATTATTTTTATTATTATTATATATTTTTAGCTTTTTTATTATTGAAGTAGTTATAGTAGTTGATTCTTTACAAAAAATGACACTGGTATTGTTTGTATTATTATTATTATTATAAACCGGTTGCTGAACAGCCACAGTACATATACTGCGGCAGGGCGGCACCGCTGCACAAAATCACATTTATAAACATCATTCACACTCCCGATGTTTTCGCGGGCAGGGGGGGGCGCGCACGCGCCTCCGCCGACCCGCGGGTGTCACGATTCGATCCCTGAGGGATCAATCATTCAATTTCAGCCAGTGATGTCCGGCTGAAGTTGAATGATTGGTCTTTGTCCTATCCTATCCTGTGTTGACAGTTACACAGGACAGGATATGATGTAAATCTTCTCTGCCTGGGCACATTCCATCCCAGAGAGAGAAGAAGACACAGAAAATGTGAGTACAAAGCACTACACTAACAGTTAGAACACACCTAGGTCACATTTAACCCATTGATCGCCCCCCCCCCCCCGGTTAACCCCTTCACTGCCCTGTTACCAGTGTCATTGTTTACAGTGCATAGATTTTTACTGATTACTGTATTAGTGTCACTGGCGACTTCTGATAGTGTTAGCATCAGTTAGCGCCCATCCCAGAAAGCATCAGATTGCCCGCTAGTACACCAGTAATCATATTTAACCCCTTGATTGCCAGGAACACGCTCACTTGCACACTAAACCTCCATTGCTAGTATAGTGTCTGATTGGATCAATATCTTTGATCAGATCAGCGATATACCAGCGTTCACATTAGTATAGTGTCCCCAAAAATGCAGCGTTAGCGGGATCAGCCCCGACACCTGCGTTTAGCCCCTACGACCCCCCCTTCTTCCCCAGCAAGTGCAGTGTCAGTAGATAACTGTCACTTGATACTTTACACACAAAACCGCAGTGTTCACAGAATCGGACCTGATCTCTGTTAGCACGTGTCGGTAAATTTCCTGTAGCGGTTCAAGCAGTCCCTGACAGCCAGGCGCTCTTTTTCCCGTGAGTCGCACTAGGTACCTATAAATTTAGTGGCCAAAATGTCCAACCAAAGGTACTCTAGTGAAGAGGCCTACAGGATTCGGAGCATGTCAGGTGAGAGCGAAGGTGAAGACTCACTAAAAATTAAAAATACAAATCCCCCCAAAAAAATAAAAAAATTTAAAAACCAAAAATAGTTATAGTTTTTTTTGTTGTCATTTTTTGTGATTGTTCTACTTTTACTGTTTTATTGTTACTGTTTTATTGTTAATCATTTCTGTTTGTAGGAATGCTTTCAGCTGCAACACTGACCTGTTTATTCTGACAGCAACAGGAACTTGCTCTCAGAATAGACATAAATCAATGTGGGCAGGGCTGTTGGATGAGATTTATCATCCACAGTTAAAAAAAAGAGAATATATGCCAAAGCATGGGGGCCTGGGGTGGCCAGTGGGTGGATGGCCCCTATGCTTCGGCATATATATTTTATATTTGTTGGCACACTTCATGTGTGCCCACCATTAGAAGTGGGTGGATGCAGGGAGGTTTTCTAATGGTGGGCATACCACCAAACACTTTTCCTTATAAAGTTGTTTTATTGAGTTTGTTTTATTGTTAACCATTGTTGATTTCCGTGCAGGAATGTCAAACTGCAGCACTGACCTGTTTATTCTGACAGCAATAGGGTCTTGCTTTCAGAATAGACATAAGTAGGTGTGTGCAGTGCTGTCGGATGAGATTTTTCATCCACAGTTAAAAAAAAAGAATATATGCCAAAGCATGGGGGCCTGGGGTGGCCAGTGGGTGGATGGCCCCTATGCTTCGGCATATATATTTTATATTTGTTGGCACATTTCATGTGTGCCCACCATTAGAAGTGGGTGGATGCAGGGAGGTTTTCTAATGGTGGGCATACCACCACACACTTTTCCTTTATAAAGTTGTTTTATTGAGTTTGTTTTATTGTTAACCATTGTTGATTTCTGTGCAGGAATGTCAAACTGCAGCACTGACCTGTTTATTCTGACAGCAACAGGGTCTTGCTTTCAGAATAGACATAAGTAGGTGTGTGCAGTGCTGTTGGATGAGATTTTTCATCCACAGTTAAAAAAAAGAGAATATATGCCAAAGCATGGGGGCCTGGGGTGGCCAGTGGGTGGATGGCCCCTATGTTTCGGCATATATATTTTATATTTGTTGGCACACTTCATGTGTGCCCACCATTAGAAGTGGGTGGATGCAGGGAGGTTTTCTAATGGTGGGCATACCACGCACTTTTTCTGGCAGAGATTTCTTCTCTTTTTTTTCATTCAGCCAACAGGCTGCATAAAGAAAAACAAAACATAGCATATACACCCAACAAGGACCAGCGACGTACTGGTACATCACTGGACTTTGAATGGTTATACCAGGGTGATGCCTGCAGCTGCAGGCATCATCCTGGTATCTTTTTTCAGCCGGCAATGGGCTTTCATGTAAAAGCATTTCTAGTGGCTAATTAGCTGCAGGATTGCTTTTACAAGCAGCGGGGGAAAATGCCGCCCCCCTCCTCCTCCCTGAGATAGCATTAAAAGTGATAAAAAAAAAAAAATTAAAGGGACAGTGTAAAAATAATTAAATAAATCAGAAAAAGAAAAAAAAAAAAAAAGTACCCTCGCCCATCCGCGCACCCCTGCGGTTGTAAGCGTTGACCCTGTGCCAGTATGGAAACAGCGATTGCACCATGCATGTGAGGTATCGCCATGAACGTCAGATCAAGGGCAGTAATTATAGCTCTAGACCTCCTCTGTAAATCTAAAATGGTAGCTTGTAAAGGCTTCACCGCTAGCTCCGGCCAATGGTGTACGTCTGACTGGAAACTGTCAGAACTGTCATCCACTATTGGGCGAAGCTATTGATGAAATCACCGCTAGCTGAGACTTTGGCAGATCATGGCTCTTACTGTTAACTCAGCTGTGATTGGTCAAAGTATTGCACCTGACCTGTTGTCAGATGCAATGCTTTGGCCAATTACAATGTGCCGCCAGAGCGTATTACATTGTGGGGCGCGCGGGCAAACGGCCCAGATAATCGTGTGTTTAGCGATCACATGAACAACCAATGTTCGACATATAGATCAGCCCTAATATACAGCTAAGAGGCTGGAGGTACCACCGAAAGTGCCCCGTTTGTTTGTTTTAGGAGGAATTGGGGGCACGGACTTTGGCTATTGGGAGTAGAAAAGGTCCTGATGTGCGTGGGAATAGACAATGCACCAGGGTGTTGTCAGAGAAAGAAATAGCACCCCATCATTGGTGACAGTGGGAGGAATTGTGACCCACCATGAGTGTCATTGGGAGGAATTGTGACCCACCATGAGTGTCATTGGGAGGAATTGTGACCCACCATGAGTGTCATTGGGAGGAATTGTGACCCATCATGAGTGTCATTGGTAGGAATTGTGACCCATCATTAGTGTCATTGGGCCCTATTACTGCTGTCATTGGAAGGAATTATGACCATTTTTGGTGTCATTGGGAGGAATTATGACCCATCATGAGTGTCATTGGGAGGAATTGTGACCCATCATGAGTGTCATTGGGAGGAATTGTGACCCATCATGAGTGTCATTGGGCCCTATTACTGCTGTCATTGGAAGGAATTATGACCGGTTTTGGTGTCATTGGGAGGAATTATGACCCATCGTTGGTGTCAATGGGCCCCATTACTGTTGTCATTGGCAGGAATTGCGACCCATCGTTGGCGTCATTGGGAGGAATTGTGACCCATCGTTGGTGACAATGAGAGGAACTGTGACGCTTCGTTGGTGTCATTGGGAGGAATTGTGACCCATCGTTGGTGTCACTGGGAGGAATTGCGACCCATCGTTGGCGTCATTGGGAGGAATTGTGACCCATCGTTGGCGTCATTGGGAGGAATTGTGACCCATCGTTGGCGTCATTGGGAGGAATTGTGACCCATCGTTGGTGTCATTGAGAGGGACTGTGAAGCTTCGTTGGTGTCATTGGAAGGAATTGTGACCCATTGTTGGTGTCATTAAGAGGGACTGTGATGCTTCGTTGGTGTCATTGGGAGGAATTGTGACCCATCGTTGGTGTCATTGGGCATAATTACTGGTGTCATTGGGAGGAAATGCGCCCCTTCATTGGTGGCAGTAGGGGGAATTATGTCCCTTTGTTGCTATCAGTGGATGGAATAGTGCCCCAAGGGCTGGACAAAGGGCCGCAGTTTGGAGACCACGGCTGTAGAAGATGGAAAACCTTTCCTTCCTGAGATCAGTTCCACTGTAAAAGAATGAGGTGTGTCACCAGATTCCATATTTCCTTCCAATCCAAACAGCTGGATCTCTATGATTGGAGGAGAGAAGACATGGCAATGTATGGGGGTCACTGTCATCACTCAGAGCGTCCCTCTACAAAGACAAGTCTACACCCCCCACAGGGGACTAGGGGGAGGAGGAGCCAGTACCCCCCCATCTATACACACCTTACCTCTCACCATATACATCGTACTCCATACCAATCCCGGGATCTATTCATCCATCCTATGGGGAGTGCTGTGCACCCCTCCCCTCCCCCATCACACCACTCACCACAATGACCCCCCCCCATCCACATCTACACTATGGCACACCCCATATGTTTCCTACACACTCTTCTACATCACAGCGCACTCCAGGTGTCCCCCATACACTCTCCTATACCCCATAACACACTCCATGCGTCCCCTATTCACCACTATAACACATCGCACACATCTACCATACACTATCCTAAACCCCATAACACACTCCATGCATCCCCCATACACTGTCCTATACCCCATAACGCACTCCCATGCATCCCCCATACACACTCCATATGTCCCCCATACACTCTCCTATACCCCAAAGCGCACTCAACGCCTTCTCCATAACCCAGTCCATACGTCCACCATACAGTCTCCATGATACACTCCATGCGTCCACACACATTCTCCTATACCCCGTAATGCACTCCATGTGTCCCCCATAACACACTCCATACATCTCCCATATACTTGTCTATACCCCATAACGCACTCCCATGTATCCCCCATACACACTCCATGCGTCCCCATACACTTTCCTATACCCCGTAACACACTTCATGCCTCCTCCATACGCTCTCCTATACCCCATAACAACATGCGTCCACCACACTTTGTCCGATACCCCATAACACCCTCCATGTGTCCCCATACTCTCCTATACCCCCTAACACACTCCTTGTGTCCTTTATACACTGTCCTACACCCCACAACATACTCCATGCATCCCACATACACTCTCCATAACACACTCTGTGTTGCCCATAAACTCTCCTAAACTCGGAAAGCACTCCATGCGTCCCCCATACACTCTCCTATACCCCAAAGCGCACTCCATGCCTTCTCCATAACACACTCCATGCGTCCCCATACATTCTCCTATACCCCGTAATGCATTCCATGTCTCCCTCATACACTCTCGTATACCCAATAACACACTCCATGCATCCCCTATTCACCATCCATAACCCATTCCACGCATCTACCATACACTATCCTATACCCCATAACACACTCCATACATCTCCCATATACTCGCCTATACCCCATAACACACTCCAAGCACCCCCCATACACTGTCCTATACCCCATAACACACTCCATACATCTCCCATATACTCGCCTATACCCCATAACACACTCCAAGCACCCCCCATACACTGTCCTATACCCCATAACACACTCCATACATCTCCCATATACTCGCCTATACCCCATAACACACTCCAAGCACCCCCCATACACTGTCCTATACCCCATAACACACTCCATACATCTCCCATATACTCGCCTATACCCCATAACACACTCCAAGCACCCCCCATACACTGTCCTATACCCCATAATGCACTCCCATGCGTTCTTCATACACACTCCATGCTTCCCTTATTCACCATCCATAACACACTTCACGCATCTACCATACACTGTCCTATACCCCATAACACACTCCATGCATACCCCATACACATTTCATGCGTCCCCCATACACTATCCTATACCCCATAACACACTCCATACATCTCCCATATACTCGCCTATACCCCATAACACACTCCAAGCACCCCCCATACACTGTCCTATACCCCATAACACACTCCATACATCTCCCATATACTCGCCTATACCCCATAACACACTCCAAGCACCCCCCAGACACTGTCCTATACCCCATAACGCACTCCCATGCGTTCTTCATACACACTCCATGCTTCCCTTATTCACCATCCATAACACACTTCACGCATCTACCATACACTGTCCTATACCCCATAACACACTCCATGCATACCCCATACACACTTCATGCGTCCCCCATACACTCTCCTATACCCCGTAATGCACTCCATGCGTCCCCCATACACTCTCCTATATCCCGTAACCCACTCAATGTGTCCCCCATTCACTCTCGTATACCCCATAACACACTCCATGCGTCCCCTGTTCACCATGCATAACACACTCCACGCATCTATCATACACCATCATATACCCATAACACACTCTATGCATCCCCCATACACTGTCCTATACCCCATAATGCACTCCCATGCGTCCTCCATACACTCACCTATAACCCCATAACACACTCCATGCATCCCCCATACACTCTCCATAAAACACTCCATGCATACCCTATACACTCTCATATATCCCATAACACACTCCATGGGTCCTCCATACATTCTCCTTTACCCCATAACACACTCCATGTGTCCCCCATACACATTCCTATACCCTGTAATGCACTCCATGCGTCCCCCAAACACTCTCCTATACCCCATAACACTCCATGCATCCCCTATACATTCTCCTCTCTCCCTTAATACACTCCATGCACTACACACACACTTTCTTATACTCCACACATTCCATGTGTCCCCATACACTCTACATAGCACACTCCATGCGTCCCGCATACACTCTACATACCTCACTCCATGAGTTCCCCCATACACTCTCCTATACCCCATAACACTCCATGCATCCCCTATACATTCTCCTCTCTCCCTTAATACACTCCATGCACTACACACACACTTTCTTATACGCCACACATTCCATGTGTCCCCATACACTCTACATAGCACACTCCATGCGTCCCGCATACACTCTACATAACTCACTCCATGAGTTCCCCCATACACTCTCCTATACCCCATAACACGCCATGCATCCCCTATACATTCTCCTCTCGCCCTTAATACACGCCATGCATCCCTCATTCACTCTCTTATACTCCACACATTCCATGCGTCCCCATACACTCTCCATAACTTACTCCATGCATCCCGCATACACTCTCCATAACACACTCCATGCATCCACCATACACTCTGCATAACATACTCCATGTGTCCTCCATACAATCTCCTATACCTAACACACTCCACACTCTCTTATACCCCATAGTGCACTCCATACGTTCCCCATACACTCTCAATAACAAACTGCATGCATCCTCCATACAATCTCCAAAACACACTCCATGCGTCCCCAACACACCCCTCCATATTCCCTGCACACTCCATGCATTCTCAACTATCCTATACCCCATACGTTCCCCATACACTCTCCATAACAAACTCCATCCATCCTCCATACAATCTCCAAAACACACTCCATGCGTCTCCAACGCACCCCTCCATATTCCCTGCACACTCCATGCATTCCCCACAACACACTCCATGCGCCCCCCCCCCCCCTTCCCCCATACACCCCTCCATGCTTCCAGCACATTCCATGCAGTCAGCAGTCCTCTGTCCTCCTTGTTCTTCCGGGTCTTTCTATGCCCCGCCCACGTACACCGCTCTGTACCGCCCCCCCCGGCACTCTACGGCATGTAATGGCTCCGCCCTGACAAATGACTCACCTTTGACACTCCGCCCCTCTACTATACAACCCAACCACAGACTTCCGGAAAGTTTTTGTGTTTGAAGAACTATTTTCCGATTCATTCTTGGAAGTGTAATTCAGAGCTGTGCCGTCTGCCTTTAGATAGTGGAAGATCCAGGCACGGAGGACTACAACTCCCAGAAGGAAGTGCGCCCTATTAATGCCCAACCTAAACCGAATCAAGAATCAGGAAGGCAGAATCCCCACCCATCTTGGGGCGGTGCTCCACTTCTTTAGGTGGTGGGCGCGATTTGTCAGCTACAGATGGAGCTGACCGGGGTGCCGGAGGCACAGTTCGGATGCTAATAGGAGCCGGGCGGGCGCTAGCAGGGCGCAAGGCGGGCAGAGGTTAGGCGATAACATTGCGCCGGGCATGAGCCGTGTTTGTCCAGTCATGTTGGTACCTCTAGCGCCTCCTCTCGCCTCTCCCGCTTTCTCGGTAGTTGACAAGCTCCGCCCACAAGCTCTAGAAGTGGAGCGTCGCACTCAAGGATAGATTATGGGCGGAGATTCCGTCATGCCTCTTCCTGATTCGCTAATGGCGCTCAGGGCGGGGAGAAGGGAGGTGCTAGTAGTCGATGGAATCATATCGCAGGGTAGGAAGCCCCCACTGACTGTAGGGTCGCGCATTCCCTGCCCCACTGGAAGCGCCTACAAAGGGGAGTGGCCACACTGCAGCCCCGCCTAGTTGCACGGACGTTCGATCTCCTCCAATCAAATGGACACACAGCGATCGGTCGGTGGGTTGTGATGTGGCAGCGTGGTCGGAAACACCGAGCCGGGATCGGTCCCCCATGAAATGACTGGATTCTTCCTGTGTCTGGGTTTTCCTCCTAATAGAGGACTTTTTCTAAGTGTGGTGTCTCTCGTCTCTATTGCTGGATTGGATGGTTGTGAAGGAGCAACAAGGTGTACTATGTACCCCATACTGTTCCACGGAGGGGGCGGGATCTGGGGCCCTCTTACTTTTCAGGGGACTTCCACATTCTGATAAGTCACCCACCGAACCTCACAACCACCGGGCCAGAGTTGTGAGGAAGAGGCCCTTGTCCTCATCAACATGGGGGCCGGCTACTGTGCCTGGGGTCACCCCTGCCAGGGACCCCCCATGTTGAGGGCATGTGGCCCGGTAAGATTCAGGAGGGGGGGGCTGCATGCCCACCCCCCCTTTCCTGGCCTGCCAGGCATTGTGCTCGGATGAAGGGTCTGGTAGGGCTTATGGGGGGAACCCTACGCTAAATTTTTCACTGGTGTTCCCCTTAAAAGCCTTACCAAATCTGAAGGGCCTGGTATGACATATGGGGGCACCTCCGCATTTTGTTTTATGGGGTCTGATATGGGGGACCCCATGGATGTTTTTGAAATTCCAGTCAGACTAGTCTTAAAGAGCCTGCTATGGCTTTTTTGGGGGGACTATACACACATTTGTCACATTTATAGGGCCTGGTGTGGCTTTTAGTGGGGACCGCACACATTTTGGGAATTCTAGTCAGAGCAGACCTAAAGGGCCTGGCATGGCTTTTGGGGGACCGCATGCATATTTTTGGAATTTCAGCCAGAGAAGACCTAAAGGGCATGGTATGGCTTTTGACCCCATTCATTTTTGGGGGTTCCAGTCAGGCCAGGCCCAAAGAGTCCAGTATGGCTTTTGGTGGGAGGGGTACACATGCATAACTTTGGGGGGCCACTCACTTCAGACCTAAAATGTCTGGTTTGGGTTGTTTTGATGAAGCGGGGGGAGGGTTGCAGCAAGACCAGACCTGAAGGGCCTGGTATGACTTTTGGCAGGGAGGGACCCCACACCATTTTGAGGGGTTCCAGTCACATCAGACCTTAAGGGCCTTGTATGACTTTTGGGGGACCTACAGTGAAGGAAATAAGTATTTGATCCCATGCTGGTTTTGAATGTTTGCCCACTCACAAAGAAATGATCAGTCTAAAAATCAAATGGTAGGTGTATTGTAACACAGAGACAGAATAGCAACAACAATTTCAAAAGAAATGCATGTCTAAAAAATGATGCACTGATTTGCATGTTCATGAGGGAAATAAGTATTTGATCTCCTTCACAAAACAGTACTTGGTGGCCAATCCCTTGTTGGCAATCACGTTTTCACCACCATGTTTGACAGTTGGGATGGTGTTCTTGGGGTCATAGGCAGCATTCATCCTCCTACAAACACGGCGAGTTGAATTGATGCCAAAGAGCTTGATTTTGGTCTCATCTGACCACAGCACTTTCAACCAGTCCTCCTCTGCATTATTCAGGTGATCAGTGGTAAACTTCAGACGGTCCTGGACATGTGCTTTCTTGAACAGAGGGACCTTGCGGGCACTGCAGGATTTCAATCCTTGTTGCGTAGTGTGCTACCAATTGTTTTCTTGGTGACTGTGGTCCCAGCTGCCTGGAGATCATTGACAAGATCCTCACGTGTAGTTCTGGGATAATTCCTCACTGTTCTCATCATCATTGACACTCCACGAGGTGAGATCTTGCACGGTGCACCAGATCTAGGGAGACTGACAGTTGTTTTGCGTTTCTTATATTTGCGAACGATTGCACCAACTGTTGTCGCCTTCTCACCAAGCTGCTTGGCGATAGTTTTGTAGCTCAGTCCAGCCTTGTGTAGGTCTACAATCTCGTCCCTGACATCCTTGGAAAGCTCTTTGGTCTTCTCCATGGTGGAGAGTTTGGAATCTGATTGTTTAATTGCTCCCATGGACAGGTGTCTTTTATACAGGTAACAAAATGAGATTAGCAGCACTCCCTTTAAGAGACTGCTTCTAATCTCAGCTTGTTACCTGTATGAAAGACACCTGGTAGCCAGAAATCCTGCTGAATGATAGGGGATCAAATACGTATTTCCCTCGTGAACATGCAAATCAGTGCATCATTTGTTAGACATTCATTCAAAGTCAGCAGGGGATCAAATACTTATTTCCTTCACTGTATATATCTAACTAGAGCTCGGACACTAATAAGGGCCATGGCTGAAAACATCCCAAAATACCACCATGAAATAGAACGCTCCTCTATCTCTCCTCTCCATCCCCCACAAAGGAAATGATGACACAAGGAATAACCACAGGAAAAAACGCACCAAAATGCAATAGGAGAGGAATAAAACGCAGATAAACGTTGGTGAATGTATGTGAGAGTTTCTGCACACACGTGTGACGAGTCCTATATGAGAGGAGGAGGGGAGGAGAGGAGTACAGGGATATGGGGGAGGACGTCTCCAATGTCATGGGGCATTCTCTGTGTGCGCCCCCCCCCCCCCCCCCACGCAGGACATTGGTGGGAAGTGAAGCCTTCGGACATGGAGCACACTGCCTTGTACCTGGACAAGGTGGCCGAATGCTGGTGGTGGACTTGAATGGGTCACATTCAGCAGGCACTAGGCCCATCCAAAGCAACAGGTGGGAGATTCCTGCTGCAACCACTAAGCCAAACATTGCCGCCACGCCATGACTACACCCTTGGACACTGCCTCTGCAGCTACAGGGGGAGGGGTTGGGGGCCAAGAAAAATGCAGCTCATTCGGGAGGTTTTACTGCCCCTCAACCACTAGTGTGAACAAGTCCTTCTGCAGGGGGTTGAGGCATGGTGCTCCAGGTTTTTAATAGTTAACACATATGGTGTGGAGGTGACATAACTCCTACGAGCCACCTCTCAAATGCTTTTATAAAGAGATCTCCTATGGATTGCTTTTCAGAAGACAACATGTGTAAACAAGGCCTTAGAGGAATCGCTATCTGACCATAGGTAGGCTGGGGCAGCATGAAGTGTGGGCTCCGTACTTCTATGGAACATCAGGGAAATGTACCGGGAAGGAGATCACAGCAGGTCAAAGCTCTACCAATTCCCCAGCATTCAGTCCAGCTATTCAGCTCTGAAGATCCAACTAGAAGGAGCCATTCACACCGGAGCATTGCTATCACTTCTAGGGAAATGCATTTTCCCCGCATATCGGCATAACACACAAAGCTGGGAACAGCACCACATGTGCCATGACATTTCACGTTGTCACCAGAACAGGAATTCAGAGAAAATGTTCCAATGGAGACACTTGTTCCGGTGACAACTGTCTAAAAGGGGATTTCCCTCACATTGGAAAGATATCCTCTCACATCCTGCTGAGTCTACAGGACAGGAAGTGAAGGGAAATCTCCCTCATGAGACACAGGCAATAACAAAAGTTACAACAGTTCAGGGCTCATTCTACCCTTTTAGCACTCTGAAAAGAGATGTGATGGGTTGCTTTTCAGAGGACATTTGCCAGGCAATGAGGAGACATTAGGTTGTCTCCTCATGGCCTTATTTAAACCCTAAAAAGACTGCACCACCCTGCTGCAATCATGTACACTGCATGCAGTTGTGGCCTGGCCCTATTCACTTGAATGAGTCACATTAGTGTAGGCATATAAAATGTGTGTATCATAGATAGAATGATATATATAAAATATGAGGAAATGCACTATATACACATTCTTGTGTGTGACGTTGGCACTGATAGCGGACCAGACAAACTGCATTTTTTCATATCAAAAGAATAGAATAAGGACTCCTTACTATGTTCATTTATGCACGAGGTCATTACTTTACCTTTGTTATGTTGGGTTCACCAGTTTTTGGATAAATATGTGGAGAGTCAGGGGGAGTTTCAGAGCAGGTTATGTGCAAATCTACCAGCATTGTAAAATGCAAGTTTGTCTGATTAGATTTGGAAAGGTCTTAATATTCATAGTGTACCTGTTTATGGTGAAGAGAATTTCAACGTGGTTGTCGTGTCCACCTTTGTACAAGGATGTTGGAGATTGCCGTTTTGCTATAAACAAGACAAGGAGTATCTATTTAACTTTTTAATTAAAATCAAAATTAAAGAAACGTCCATTCTTTTTTAGTTCCATATTTTATTGAAATAACAGTTAAAAAAAAGAAAGAAAGGGCCCTGGGGGGGCCAAAGCCAACATTACAGCAATAGATGTGAAGGAGAGAGCGGGGAAAGAGAATTTATCCAAAAATACCAAACCAAACATCTGGTCATTAATCAGAACAATGCGTAGGAGTTGCGTACATGAGGTGACAGGCTATATACCAGTAATGAGCTATGAGTACATAACCAAGGCCCTGGTGTGTAGGGGACGATTACAGGATACAGGGTATAGTGCAATGAGCCACAGTCCCCATGCAGTGGGGGACTAATGATAGAAGGGTCTAGACCTGGATTTCTCTACCAGGGTTCCTCTAGAGCAGCGGTTCTCAACCTGGGGGTCGAACGACACTTTCCCAGGGGTCGCCTAAGACCATCGGAAAACACATATTTCCGATGGCCTTAGGAACCGAGACACCGCTCCTTGATCCGTCTCCAGGTGTGGGCGGGATGACATGCCGTCCCTGTCATCTGGACACACCCCCGGGATCAATCCTTCCTCGTCGGTGATTGGCCGCCGGAACTGTAGCTCAAGAGAGGCACACAGGCGGCCAATCACCGGCGAGGAGGTGGAGCTTGGAAAGGAGGAGCCGAGCGGCACCGCTAAGCTCGAGCGAGTGAAGAGGAGGAGAGCGGCCGGAGAAGGAAGCCATCTGACCGGTAAGTGTTTGTACCATGGGAGAGGGAGGGAGCGAGCGAGCCCAGGCTGGAGCAGGGGTCAGCAAGGTAAGTATCATTGGTGTCAGTGGGAGGAATAGTGCCCAATCATTGGTGTCACTATTACCAATGATGGGGCACTATTCCTCCCCCCACTGACACCAACGATGGGGCACTATTCCTCCCACTGATACCAACGATGGAGCACTATTCCTCCCCCCACTGACACCAACGATGGGGCACTATTCCTCCCCCCACTGACACCAACGATGGGGCACTATTCCTCCCCCCACTGACACCAACGATGGGGCACTATTCCTCCCCCCACTGACACCAACGATGGGGCACTATTCCTCCCCCCACTGACACCTATGATGGGGCACTATTCCTCCCCCCACTGACACCAATGATGGGGCACTATTCCTCCCACTGACACCAATGATGGGGCACTATTCCTCCCACTGACACCAATGATGGGGCACTATTCCTCCCACTGACACCAATGATGGGGCACTATTCCTCCCACTGACACCAATGATGGGGCACTATTCCTCCCACTGACACCAATGATGGGGCACTATTCCTCCCACTGACACCAATGATGGGGCACTATTCCTCCCACTGACACCAATGATGGGGCACTATTCCTCCCACTGACACCAATGATGGGGCACTATTCCCCCCACTGACACCAATGATGGGGCACTATTCCCCCCACTGACACCTATGATGGGGCACTATTCCCCCCACTGACACCTATGATGGGGCACTATTCCCCCCACTGACACCTATGATGGGGCACTATTCCCCCCACTGACACCAATGATGGGGCACTATTCCCACCACTGACACCAATGATGGGGGCACTATTCCTACCACTGATACCAATGATGGGGCACTATTCCTCCCATTGACATCAGTGATGGGACACTATTCCTCCCACTGACACCAATGACGTGGTACTATTCCTCCCACTGACACCAATGACGTGGCACTATTCCTCCCACTGACACCAATGACGGGGCACTATTCCCCCCACTGACACCTATGATGGGGCACTATTCCCCCCACTGACACCAATGATGGGGCACTATTCCTACCACTGACACCAATGATGGGGCACTATTCCTACCACTGACACCAATGATGGGGCACTATTCCTACCACTGACACCAATGATGGGGCACTATTCCTACCACTGATACCAATGATGGGGCACTATTCCTCCCATTGACATCAGTGATGGGGCACTATTCCTCCCACTGACACCAATGATGAGGCACTATTCCTCCCACTGACACCAATGACGTGGCACTATTCCTCCCACTGACACCAGTGACATGGCACTACTCCTCCCACTGCAAAATTACAGTTATGAAGTAGCAACGAAAATAATTTTATGGTTGGGGGTCACCACAACATGAGGAACTGTATTAAGGGGTCGCGGCATTAGAAAGGTTGAGAACCACTGCTCTAGAGGTTCCTTAAACAATTTCTGCCTCTTAGATAACTTCCCACTGACACCATTGGTCCTTTTAGCTTTCTGGAAGAGGGTAATTCTTCCCCATGACCCTAAGTGTAAGGAGCATTCTTCCCCCCGACCATCACACTAATGTATCATGAGTTGTAGATATAGTCACTTTTAGCAGAGGTTCCCTGAGACCGGAAAGTTATTTCAAGGCTTCCTCTGTGTTGAAAAGGTTGAGAAAAACTGGTCTAGACCAACCTTTCTCAACCCTTTTATCCCAGCGGCAACCCTTGAAATAACTTTACGGTCTCGGGGAACCCCTACCAGTGAAAAATTGCCCCTTACATTGGTGGTCAATGAGAAGAATGCAACCCCCCCAGACAGCTAGAAAGATCACTGGCTTCAGGCAACTGGCTCTACCAAGTGCCGTTGACCTCAGAACTATGGCAGCCCCATCAAATGGAAGTAGGGGAAGGGAAGCAGAGGTAAAGAGAGGGGAAGAGGGGCATGAGATAAGAAAAAAGAAGGAGATGGGGAGAAGAGTGGGGGAGAGAAGGAGAGCGAGGTAGGAAAGACGCATAGGGTATGGTGTTGGGCCATGAAGGGGAATGGAGGGAAGTGGTAGGTGAGAAGTGTGGGGAGTCCCTCTCAGCTGTTCAGCTGCCCCTCTCCGGCCCAAGCCCCCACCTCTTGAAGTCCATCCTTTTTTATGCTTTCTATCCCCTCTTCCTTTATCAGAAGCTACATGATGAAAATATATATCAATATATTGCACTCAATTAACCAAGTCAATACTGGCATGTAACACCCCCTCCATTACCAAGTTATTTTGCAGTTTTAAAAAGTGTTACTAAACCCACAACTGTAAAATCAGTCTGTGTTTGCAGTAAAGCATGCTGGTTATACTCACTGTGGAACCTAAGGGGTTAAACCTCCACATTATGTAAAAAGGCGGTTTGATCCTGTCTTCTCTGATCCTCCCTTTCTTTTACTGTCCCCAATCCATCTGCTGAAAGTACAGAGCCCCTAGGAGACACTCTGCACATGTTCAGTTTGGTGTGTATTCCTAGTTTTTTGGGGGGAGGGTGCATGTGATCGGTACAGGGCTAATAGGCAATGTCCAGAGGGTCAGGGGTCATACAGCCTCATAGGATAGTCAGAGAAGAATGGAAACACCTCCTATAAGCTTAGCCAGTGCTCGGCTGGACACTAACAGAAGTCACAAGACTGCTATATACTGCTGATGAAAAAAAGTATTTTGCTGTTTCTATTTACTGAAATGATTGCATTTCCATGTTCTGTGTACTGTGGGAGACCAGGTATAGTGAATGCAGGCTCCGGGGTTTAGTAACACTAAGTGCTGTGATAGTGTGACTGACAATTATAGGTCATGCAACACAGGACCCAGATTATTTTTAGATCATTTTTTTTTATACAGATAGAGATTTTGAGGCATTTATAACTACTTTTATATTTTCAACTCAAAAAAGGAAACAAGAACATTTATTTTTTAAACTTCCCTTTACGATATTGTTATCAAACAAAAATGACCCCTTTTGTGAAATCAGACACCTCATGGGGATCCCATGTTTTGCACGCTGGTATTGAGGTGGTTACATAAGGCTTCAGTGATCAATTCAAAGCCAGAGTGACCACAGAGAAAGTGGAAGATATAAATGGGGAGTCGGCCGGATCTGAACTGGAGTGCACTAAGACATATTGGCTCTGCCTGGATCATTTACCATGAAGGGTTACACAAGGGGATTCTCTCAACACAAAACCAGTCATACTACTGTGGGCTGCAGTGTGCGATTGTGTATTACTCCAGGGTCTGATTTACGAAAAACCTATTTTTGGTTCATTTCTAACAGTCATTTTTTTTTGCGGAAATTAAAGAAAATTATTTTTGTAATAAATGAATGAACCCAGCCGGTGTTTACTACTGGAATAGCTTTGATTGGTTTACAACGATCACAAGGCACAGAGCCACTCGGATTGGCTCGAGCCCTCATTTATAAGGGGCATACTACAGCATATGTCCATGCAAGGGCCGTGTTTACCTATGGATGCACAGAACAGTCATGTGGATGCGGGTGCATGCAGGTCCCTGAACTCCACACGGTCTGCATTCGAGGACCCGCACCCACACAGATGTCAAAATGGAAGCAGAGGCTGTCTATGCAGCTGCTGCATCCCAATTGATATCAGTGGGACCGTCTGCACAGAGATGCACGGAACGAACATGTGTGCATCCCCTGTGTGGGTAAACACGGCCCTCGCACAGGCAGAGCACACCCTGTGTGAATGAGGCCTTACATTTTGTGCTGCCTAATGATATTGTGAGTACGCCTGGAAAATGCATGCTTGTTGGGAAAAATGACATATATATTGTATATCTATTCTGTACACATAAATGAGGTGAAGGAGAATAGCAGCTCTTGTTGCCCCTTTGAAAAGCCTTGCACAGTGAATTGCTTTTCAGGGGTCAGTAGAGAAAGCTATCATTTCACTTCCTGCTGAGTCTACAGGACAAGAAGTGAAGGGAAACCTTCCTAATGACAGCGCTGATAAAAAGAAAATTACAACAGTTCTTTACTTAAGGGCTTGTTGCACTGAAGGACTTTAGTACTCTGAAGAGTGGTGGATCGCTTTTCAGAGGACATTTTACAGGTGATAAGGACATGGCCTGCTTTAACCCCTAAAAAGTCTGCACCACCACGCTGCAACCGTGTACATTGCACACGGACCAATTCACTTGAATTTACTGCCACCAAGTAAACCCCCCTTTTTTACCAGTCAAATGGAAATCTTGTATGTAAATATCACACCACAAGCCAAGTGATTGAGTTGTGACATGGACCTGTTTACTTGAATGGGTCGCATGTGGCGGCTCAACCTCCTGTTTTTACCTCCTGTGACAGCCGTGTGTGTGTGAAGCAATAAAGTATGGATCAGGCGCACTTCTAAAATTGAAAAATGACGCTCCGGGCTGGTTTAACCAGGATGTGGTGGGGGAAGGGCGAGTTCTCACTCAAAACGCACCGCCTTTGTGAGCTGCTGCAGGTGTCAATATATTCTTAAGCAGATATACTGCTACAAGGCGGCAAGGGTGCGCAAAATCACATATATATACACATGTGATTTAGAAGTTCAAGGTAGGGGACACACGTGTGCCATACCCGCACCGCCATTCATGGCCTCGGCTGTCAATCACCGGGTCCCGGCTGGTGATTTCTCGCCGGCACCCAGTGATCGCTGAGTATTTCCGACGGGGGAGAGACCTGTGCATAAACAACACAGATCCTTTCCCTGTCAGCTCCTGTTTTGTGACATCCGTGCCCATTCAGTCTCTGCCCGCATTTTGACAGCAGACATCTCTGGACCCGTGATGGCCCTATGGGCAGCTGGAAGTAAGTGGATTTGTGTCCGTTTACATCAGACTACCTCTGATAAGTCACAATTAGATGCTGAAAAACTGGAAAGGACAACGCTTGTTCTGTCCTATACAGAACCTGAATGGACTCAGAGGTAGGCAGATGTAAATGGGCACGTCCAGTTACAGTCACCTGACCATAGAGCTGCATGGAGCTTTTGATCAGGTCCACCTAAAAACTGATAATTGGAGCTTTCTGGAAATCCTGTGTAAAAAGGGTTTTTTTCATCCCCATCCACTCCAAGTTCCAGAAATTTCAAGGAACAGCAGGAAACACAGGCTGACCCATGATAATGTACCCAACGCAACTAAAAAAAAAAAAAAGGAGCTCTGCACACATGCATAGATCTAAGTAGGTCCTCACTGTAACCTGCGTTAACACGGTGCACAGGTTTGAAGCCGGCCTATAGAGCCCAGTAACAACAAAGTAAGAGGTCATTTGTGCAATGGGGACAAAAACAACCCCCTCCTCCATTTCCTGGTTGCACAACACCCCAATCATGTTAGGTTTGAGATAAAAGCTGTCAAATGTACTTTGTACGCGGTACCTACCAGACTTGCTGCTTATGTCACAGGCACCTCCTCTAATGTGGGTAAAGGGACGCAGAACACCACATTTTGGAGGACATGCCCAAAGGTCAAAGGTTTGGGATTTGTGTATACAATTTTGGGTTTTCTTTGACCCTCGTCAATTTTAAGAAGTCCCCATTACAGGCCCTACTTAACCAACCAATAGAGGAGGAACCAAAGCATTCCAAAAAATTGGTCTGGTTTACATTCCTAGCAGCCAGAATAGCAGTCACCAGGTCCTGGATGTCTTTTGTCCATCCCCTTTTCAGTAGTGAACGCTGTCATGGTAAATGATGCATAAAAAGCCATCAGCCACATTGAATGATAAACTACATTTATTGGAAAGATCATGGGACCCTTGGATAAGTTATATTTCAGCAGACAGACAATCAGCGAAGTTCCAACAAAGGGCAGAGGAGATGGACACGGAACAAAACTCGGATTACCCACATGTCCTGATATTCTTCTTCTAGCTTTCTCTCTCTTCTCTTCCTTTTCTTTCTCTATTCGGCCTTCCTTCTGCATTTACCTGGGTTGTCATATGCACCTGATTAAAGAAACATGTTCATTAGAGTATATCATTTTGGTGAGCACTCAACCTGCGTAAAAAATGTATGGCACAGCTATTGATATGAGAAATATCAAACCAGACCTCAGTACAAAAAATGATGCTGTACATGAAATCCCTTTTGCACTTAAAGGGTAACTCCACTTTCATGGGAAGAAAATTAGCAAACAAATCCCCCCCAAAAAATATAGCGTGTACAATGCCGATCAATGTAATATTGTAATTGAGTGTTATTAAAGATTACCTTTCCTTTTCAATCTGCAGCGTAAATTTTTGTAAATGTAATACAATATGGCTACCTGAAGGTGTTCTGTACACAGATGGTGTACAGAACATCCCCTAGAAATGTCATTTCCTGCTTTTGTGATTGGCTTACTGATTTTCCCAGAAGTCAGCACTAAGATGCAAGTCATATTTTTGGCATCCTCTGCAACAAAAATATAATTTTTGGTGAGATATTCTCAAAGGGAAATCACATCTAAAAAGGGATGCAGACCCTGCCAACTTCCCCAGAGCCTTGCAGGTGCAGCAGCTAATTGATCATTATAAAACCACTCCTATAAAAATTCACTCTGAACATGGGACACAAACAGCTATTCTTTCAGAATAACAAAAGGTAGGAACCCTTGCAATGTAAGTACATCACCCAGAGGGGAAGGTTTTTTTCTCAACAAAAGTGAAGTTACTCTTTAAATTACCTGCTAAGTCTTGGATGCGATGTTCCTATAATTTGTACATTTAATTGCCAATACAAATATTCAAACAGAAAAGCAGTCAAGCGGAGGGAGCATGGACACAAAGGTCCTCTGTTATTTATTACTTTTCTTTACCCTCTCGCAAGCAAAGTAAAAATATTAAATAATAAAGAAATTTACGTTCTTTTTTCCCATGAATAGAGCTTTCTTTTGGTGGCATTTGATCGCCTGTGTGGTTTTTATTTTTTGCGCTATAAAAAAAAAAAAAAAAAAAAAGACGGAAAATTTTGAGAAAAAAAAAACAGTATTGTTGACTTTTTCCTAATAAACACATTCAGTAAAAAAAATTTAAAAATCAAATTTCGTCACAAATTTAGGCCAAAATGTATTCTGTGACATGTCTTTGATAAAAAAAAAATCCCAATACACGTAAATGAATTGTTTTATGCAAAAGTTATAGTGTCTACAAATGGCGGTATATATAGTGGAATTTGTTTTTTATACTAGTAATGGTAGCAATCAGCAACTTATAATCAAAAAAATATATAGGTTGCGCTAAACAAAATGAATAAACTAATCAAAAAAATATTGCAGTCAAAAATTAAAATGCAATCAAACAAATGATATATAAATCAATAATATTGTGAACAATATAAAATAAAAAATGCAGCGCTAAGTAAATAAATGATACTGGTCATAATAAACTGGAAAGTGTTAAAAACCAGAGATATAAAAACAATGCGTAATAAAATCAATATGTAGGTAATAAAACTCTATCAGATAACAACAATAAAGTGCTGAGATAATGGTGGTGATGCGTGCACATAATCTCAAAATATCAAAGTCTTGTGGCTTCCGTGGTGAGAAAGACAAACATTGCACTAACCAGATAGCGCAAAGGAAATGCGCATGGAGCAATTAAGACCAGCTCCTGGTACTCAGGGTATATGATACTGGAAGGAAGTGGTGTCATCTATGTAGTAGCCACTAGGTGTCCTCCATCTGAGAGAAAAGCATCCAGGATCCAGGAATGTCAGCCACAGCCACCAGGGGGGGTTTTGTTACACACAGCTCCCAGCCACAGCAAAGTACCTTCAAAACACAGGCTCCCAAGGAAATAAAGAGCCCGCAGAGAAGGCCTCCAATAGTGTGATAATGTTTTATTCAGGGGTAAAACAAATAACAAATAGAAAACCAACTTACATTAGTAGCTCAGCCGTCAGGAGACAGCTGGCTTGGTAGTACATGTACAAGAAGCAGTGAAATGGCACTTCCCTGACGCGTATCGTGTCCATACACATCATCAGAGGGAATCCTTTGCGCTATCTGGTTAGTGCAATGTTTGTCTTTATCACCACGGAAGCCACAAGACTTTGATATTTTGAGATTATGTGCACGCATCACCACCATTATCTCAGCACTTTAATGCACTTTATTGTTGTTATCCGATAGAGTTTTATTACCTACATATTGATTTTATTACGCATTGTTTTTATATCTCTGGTTTTTAACACTTTCCAGTTTATTATGACCAGTATCATTTATTTACTTAGCGCTGCATTTTTTATTTTATATTGTATACTGTGTATGGGTTCTCGAGGTACCTTTTAATGCTAGCGGCTACTACATATTCTATACCCAGCGCACGATATCTCATCTCTTTTAATAATATTGTGAAGTCCAAAAAAAGTCCAAAGTAATACGTGATGAAATAATAGTTGATCCAAATATCACCAAAAGTGCATCCACCACCGAATGAATTGAATAAACTCACCAGAGCGAGATGCTGATCATGTTATAAATCAGCATAGAACGCTTTCTGCTCTGGGAGCAATGATCAATAACTTGGGGCTGCAACACTGGGAATTTAGTAACTGGTATCCAGGGAGCAATACTCTGCAGGGAATATATATCATCCAGATCCACTTCACCCCTCAGTCACCGACTCTTTAGGATGATCAGACCTCCACTCAAAATACAAGGGAATAAAGACTCATGGTGCAGTACTTCATAAAACTTCCAATTTACTCAAAACACATTGCACTTACAAAAAGCAGTGTCTTAGCCGACGCCAGCATGAACAGCGCGTTGAATATCACAGACACGGACCCAGCCTGGCTGCGCATGCGCCGTATCAACGACTCGGGAACGTCCTGACGTCACATCCAAAGGCTCCGCCCCATGCGTTTCGCCATCGACGTCTTCACATGACGTCCTCTGGTGAGTTTATTCAGTTCATTCGGTGCTGGATGCACTTTTGGTGATATTTGGATCAACTATTATTTCATGACGTATTACTTGGGACTTTTTTTGGACTTCACAATATTATTGATTTATATATCATTTGTTTGATTGCATTTTAATTTTTGACTGCAATATTTTTTTGATTAGTTTATTCATTTTGTTTATTTTTTTGATTTACGCACCCTATTTTTATAGGTTAGGTTTTGCCGCTATTTTTACACTGTGTTCCGTGGCGCTATATTTTAAAATCAGCAACTTATAGTGGGACTGCAGGGGGGCATTCTAACACTGAGCGATGTGGAATGGGACACTGACTAACTGTCACTGAGATCACCAGTGACACCAAAATAGCAATCAGTACTAATATAAAGCACGGACACTGTACTAATGACACTGGGCAGGAAGGGGTTAACTTCTGGGGCGATCAAAGGGTTAACTGTGTGCTGTTTCGCTGTGTGTGTGCTTTACACTGTAAGCACACTGCTTTGTATGGCTTTGCAATGCAGAGCCATACAAAGCAGTGTGCAGGAGCTGACAGAGGAGGGATCTGTTTGTTTACAAATAGGTCTCTACCCGGACCGTGATACACGGTGATCGCCGTGTGCCGGCGGGAAATCATTGGCCGGGACCGGGTGATTTTCAGCCAAGGCCGTGCACGCCCCCTACCCAGAAATGCAAAATCACGTATATAAATATACACATGTGATTTTGCGCACCCCTGCCACCCTGTAGAAGTATTTCTGCTATAGGCCGGTGGGAAAGCGGTTAAACACTACAGCTAAATATTTCAGGATATTTTTTTATTGGACCCTTTCCCCGGGACAAACGTTGCAAGCTGCAATTTCTACTAAACTGCTTTGTTTGAGACATGCCAACTTTGGAAAACACCGGTGCTAAAACTAATGAATGGCAACTAGTCTGCAAAGGACTTGCACCATTGGGACGGTCGGTTCTCTTGCAGTAATGGAGACAGATCTTGCTAATTGGGCCATACACATACCAATTATCTCACAAGAGATCCTAAAAGGTACAAACTAAGAAGCATTTTGTAATGTAAATAAAGTTTCATGTCTTGGCTTCTAAAACTTACCTATAAGCTCGGCAATGCCTGTATGCATATCAAAGAATGGATCGGTAACCAAAGGAGCCCGGTTCTGGCTGTAGGACTTGCTGATGGTCTCAAACAGCAGTAGGTTCTATGATCCGTCCTTGTCAGGGTATCCAGGTGGATTCCAGCTCACATCCATCACAATCTGCTCTGGGAGGAACTAAGTCCACTGCAGCTGAAACCCATTCATCCGCCCTGCCACAGAAACATAAAAGCGTCACAACAACCACAGCTGACCGGCATACTCTTGATCAAAGCTACAAGTAAAGCCGCACTTTTCCCTATGAAGAGGAAAGCAATGGGTGTGCCTTCCCAAGTAGCAGGCAATCTTTATTGCCCACTGTGTGTGTTCAGTCATCAGCTACAATGACTCTGCTCAGAGCTTACACAGGGGAGAGGACCCCCCCATCCCCCACCTGCCTGATGTGAAAACTCTGGAGAAGGATATTTACCTGGAAAGTGAAATGGATCCCCTCCAATATTATTTCCCCATTCCACAAACCAAACAAGGCTTTGCCATAGTGTGAGGATGAGAGCACCTTAACACAGCGTTCCCACTCCAGACTGGACGGGACCATGTTGTAGTTCTGGTTCTGCTAATGTTCGGTCCAGTTTCATTGTAATGCTGCCTAAAGCAATACCTACATATGGTTCAGTGCTGCACAGACAGCTGCACAATAAAACCGCACAACACACTGACTTAAAGCCGTACTAAGCCCAAAAACAAAAATGTCATATATTGCCGTGTACCGATCCTTGGATGTGATGCATGCATTAGATTTGGTGATCCTGCCAGTAACACACCTCCTGTATTAGAGTGCCCTACTCTGGATGAAGGAGCACAGGTACACACAAGGACAGCAGCACTGTCAGTCTGGGGGGAGGGGAGTGTTACGTGTACTAGCAGATTCTGATACACTAAAAAATTGAAGCCAAACTTCAGCTCACACTGCCGCTACACAAGCAGTTACAGCAAAAAGGTTTTTTTTTTGGTGGGGGGAATAAAGGTATTACGTTCAAAAATAAAAGCAGACCATTGTAATCACCTGTCAGTGGAAAATGGTTTCAACAATCTAACTGCTACACTTGCAGTAGAGCTTGTTTTCTTGAAAAATGTACTCTGAGCTGGGAGACTCCGTGTACATGACAGCTGACAGGCGGGGGAAGCATCTATGACAGCAGAAAGCGATTGGGTCTCTTCTGTCATAAAACTCTACCTGTCACATTTATTTAACCACTTGCCTACCGGACACTTTTACCCCCTTCGTGCCCAGGACAATTTTCAGCTTTCGACGCTCTCACACTTTGAATGGCAATTGCGCAGTCATGCAGCACTGTACCCATATGACATTGTTATCATTTTTTTAAACACACAGAGCTTTGTTTTGGTGGTATTTAAAAGGAAGGAAATATAGAAGGAAATGACAGGAGGACGTCATATGATGTCCTCCCACTCTAACTGCGCATGTGTGCCCCCAGGGACGTGCAGCGATCAGTGGTGCGCTGTGTCCCCGGGAAACAGCGGATGACATCAACTCTGTCATGTGATCAGCTGTGTCCAATCACAACTGATCACATGTAAACAAGGAAACGCCGGTTATCGGCATTCCTCTCCTCACACTGACAGCGCGTGAGGAGAGCCGGTAAGGGGCATTCCTCAGAGGGGACATGTACACTGATCATCAGGGCACTGATGATCAGTGTAGCCCCATCAGTGCCCATCAATGCCACTTGTCAGTGCCTACCAATGCAAAACAATGCCACATATGCCACATATCAGTGCCCATCTGAGCTGCCTTTCAGTGCCATATATCAGTGCTGCTTTTCAGTGCTCATCATATATGCCTGTCAATGCCCATCACTGATACCTACAAGTACCTCCTCATCAGTGCCCGTCAGTGACGCTTATCAGTGCAGCCTCATTAGCGCACATCAGTGAAGGAGAAAAAATTACTTATTTACAAAATTTTCTAACAGAACTAAGAAAAAAAATATTTTTCAAGATTTTCAGTCTTTTTTAGTGTGTTAAGCAAAAAAACCCCGTGGTGATTAAATACCACCAAAAGAAAGCTCTGTCTAAAAAAAATATACATAAATTTCATATGAGTACAGTGTTGCATGACCGCGCAATTGTCATTCAAAGTGCAACAGCGATGAAAGCTGAAAATTGACCTGGGCAGGAAGGGGGTGAAAATGCACGGTAGGCAAGTGGTTAATCACCACTGGGTGTTTTATTTTTGCACCATAAAAAAAAAAAGAGCAAAAAATTTGAAAAAAAAACATTTTTTTCTATGTTTCTACAAAAAATTTTTCCAAACAGGTAATTTTTCTCCTTCACTGATGTGCGTTGATGAGGATGCACTGATAGGCGACACTGAGGCTGCACTGATGAGGAGGCATCAATGAGGAGGCACTGATGATGCCGCACTGATATGCAGCAATGATGGGCACTGATAGGCGGCACTGCTGGGCACCGATTATCAGTGCCGATCTGTTCTGTGTCATTTGCTGATTATCGGCAGTCCTTTCCTCACGCTGTGACAGTGTGAGGTACAGGACAAGGGAAGAGTGTTGTGGAGCTTTTTGTTTATGGATAGAAACACTCCAGGAACAAGTGTGAACATTGCAGCACTCTGATACAAGTTGAGGCACTCTGACATTGGTGCGGCTTGTCATGTGATTTAAAAGCTCCAAATTGCATGACAAATTGCACCCCATTGCCAGCAATGGAGCCGTTCATATTGCAGAGACTCATATTGCAGCGATTATGAAAAAGGTTCCTGAACGATTTTTGCTGATTTCATTGCGACTTGCATAGACTTCTGTTATATGAGGCTGCAAGCCGCAATGAAATCGGCGGTGCAAATCGCACTGATATGCGGCTCTGGAATGGCGCTGAAGTAGTGTGATTTCAGTGCCGCACCAGTGTGAACCGGGGCTCACTGGATGCTTGTGCAGCACTTGGACACAATTTGGACATCATTGTAAAGCAGAATTCTGGGTACAAATGACTTTTCCCTGTTCAGTGGGGCTGTGCGGGTCAGCTGAGTATGAGCTTTGTGCTCCCCCCCCGAGAAAAAACAAGCAGCTGATCCATGCAGTGGGGGGGGGGCAAACATTTGTGAGCGCAATTCTGCTTTCATGTAGAAGTATAGGCCACATCTTTGGGGGGGTTAGAACCCTGGCACAGCTGCTGGGGGGGGTGATTGGGGGTCTTTCTGCACAGTGCCGTGTTACTATGGACAGGTGGGGGGGGGGGGCAATTGATGGTGGAGCTGCAGCTGTCTGTCCCTCACCCCCCATCACCTATCAGCCCCTCCATACAGAATATACCCCCCAACCCCCTCCACCTTCCCTCATACCACCTCCATGCGGCCCCCCCTCACCTCCTCAGCTGGTCTCTCCCGGTCGCCATCACCTCAGAGACGGTTTCTCTAGCCCTCCCTCACTCTCGGCTTCTTCTCTCCTCTCCCCCGTACATTAGATAGAATAAAATGGCCTCCGTTGGGGAAGAAAGCCGAACTCTATGATGTGTATTGGAGCTGACTGGGAAGGGAGACATCTATGGCGGGAGGCGGTATTACCGCTACGGCACAATCACACCTAGTGACCTCTTGTGGCCGCTTTTATGAATAACCCTTAAACTCACCAAAAGACTGTCAAATTTCTGTCAAATCAATAAAATGATATCAAATTTATTTGGGTACAAGCGTCAATCAAAATAGGTAGGCCTGAAAAATGACAGCTGGTGTGAGGTGGCAGAGTGTGATTGGCTGATTGGCAGGAAGTCCGCTTAGCTCCGCCCCCAGGCTGCAGCTCACCTCAATGCTGCCCTGGTATCCGAGCCATAAGCAGCATCAGAGCTTGTCTCCTGCGACTGACAGAGATTATCGCCATTTATACGGATTTCGATTCCTATTATCACTACTATATAATTCTTTATATTATTAGTGGTAATATTTCATATTTTTAGCCATTTACAGGTCATCCAGCACCACCAGGATGCCTCGGCCTTCACGACGCCCATCTCGTGGGAGGCCTTCACATCAGGAGGACGGAGAGTCTCCGATCGCCCATCGGACTAGGTCCAGAGTCCAGCGTCATCGGAGACGGGAGGAGGCCTCCACCCACCGAAGCCGTTCACCAAGAGAACGAGCCGGGGCCCCTGAGCACTACCCACCTCCGGCCATGCAGCAGCATGCCAGGGCCCCTGAGAACCATCCTCCACTGGCCATGGAGCAGCACGACAGGGCCCCTGAGAACCACCCACCACCGGCCATGGAGCAGCGCGCCGAGGAGGAGGTAAGTGTGTGTCCCATTTGTTTGGCAGGTTGTGAAGATGGAGAGAACACGACCATCCTGGCCTGCGATCACGAGTTCCACACCAGCTGCATCTGCCGATGGTTTGGAGAGAACCCCACCTGTCCACTCTGCCGGGCTGATTTTTCCAACCAGCTATTTCTCCTTCGGAACTACGTACACGAAGTCGTCAATGGAGACATGTGGATTGGGTATGTAATTGGTGATGATGGTGCTATTTACGTTCAGTTTATTGCAGTCGGTAATTTGACCATCTTGCTTTAAAAGCCTGGATGACATCAGCTGTGTTGGAAATGTATATGACAACTGGTGTTGTGTATGTAATATTTTTTTTTTTCAATATATATTATACTATTAGTATTATTATTATACATGTTTACCTGTTTAAACCATACTTGTAGTAGTTATAGGTTAATGCTTTGAAAAAAAAACAACAAAAAAATAAAAAAAAAAACAACAAAAAAACAAAAAAAAATTTCTTCTTCTTATTATTTACTCTTAGCCATTTTATGATTGTAATATAGTATTTAATGCTTTGAAAAAAAAACAAAAAAAGTAAAAAAAAAATTAGTATTATTATTATTATCCGTTTTATGATTGTAGGAGTTATAGTATTTAATACTTTGAAAAAAAAAAAATAAAAAAATAAAAAATGTATTATTATTAGCCGTTTTATGATTGTAGATGTTATAATATTTAATGCTTTGAAAAACATGGCCGGATCTAGGGGGGTGCTGGGGTGGACTGCACCCCCATAGATTTCAGTGGTGCCCCCCCAGACTACTGAGCTCCTTCCCCCCCATCCCCACACTCAGAGCCGGGACAAAGGAAAGGAAGCCTGGAGTTAAGTCCTGAAAGTGACAAGAGAGCAAGGAGTAGCGGTTCTGTGCTCTGCCCCCTCCTCCTGTCAGAACAGTGCTGCTCCATATAGCTGATGACACAGGATCGCTCCGTCCATCGGACTGTACACAGTTTCAATACCTGCCCCTATCTCTTCCAAGGACCGCTTATCTCCCACAGCAGTAAATGTAGATCGGGGCGGGTAATGAGACTGTGTACAGCCCCATGGTCAGAGCGATCCTGTGTCATCAGCTATATAGAGCAGTTCTGTTCTGACAGGAGGAGGGGGCAGAGCACAGCACCGCTCCTCTAGACTGTAATTTGGGGGGAGGGGGGGCTTACAGGCAAATTGTACATAATGAGGGGAGAGGTGTGGGGGAAACAGTCATTTCTGCTTGGGATGAGAAGGGGCTATCTGTGCTGGAAAGGGTAATGGCAGTTGCGGGGGGGATTCTGTTAGAAGGATTTGGGGGGATTTAAGCCAGGAGGGGGCATGGGGGAAATGTTTGTGCCTATTTGTGCTAAGAGGAGGCGGGGGATTTGGGCTAAGTGGGGGCAGAGGATTTGGAAAAGGAGAGGATCTGTGCTGGGAAGGGTACTTTGGAAGGGGTTGTACTAGGAGTAGGAATTTAGAGGAATTTGACATAGGGAGGGTATTGGAAGATGGGGATTTGGGGGAGGGGGGATTTGTTCTAGAAGGAGGATGGGGGATATGTGCTAGGAGGGGGGATTAGCGGGGAGATTTGTGCTATAAGGGGGGATAGGGGCGATTGTGCTAGGAGAGGGGATTGGAGGGATATGTGCTAGCAGAGAGGATTAGCGGGGAGATTTGTGCTAGAAGGGCGGATGAGGTTGATTGCGCTAGGAGAGGGGATTGGAGGGAATTGTGCTAGGAGGTAAGATTGGGGGGATTTGTGCTAGTAAGAGGTGATGGAATTTGGGTTAAGAGGGGGGACTGGGGGGGGGGGGGATTTGGAGATTTGTGCTTGGATGGGAAATTTGAAACGAAGGTGGATGTGTGCATGGAGGGATTATTTTTTGGGCGAGGGAGATTTGTGCTAGGATGAGGGAATTGGGGGCACTGGAAGCGGAATTGGGGGGCAAAGATTTGTGCTGGGAAAGGGGTCTATACTGGGAGGAGGGGGAATTTTTGCATTGTTGTGTGGGGAGAATTTTGGTTTGCAGACACAAGTTATGCTTGGGGGGAGCATGCTGATTCATTCTCTTTTCTTTTTGGGGGGGGGGATTTATGCTGAGACATGATGCTCACACATGAGGGGGGGCTTAGTTTGTCATCTTCACCCTGGGAGCTAGTCGACCTTGTCCTGGCACTACACACAGGGCAGTCAATAGATCTCCTCCTCCCCACTCATCACATTGCTGAAATCGGATTCCCTTACAGACACAGCCTCGATCTGCATGTATAGCTGGCTGCTATGTTGCAGTTCTGACCCTGTCCTCTCCTCTTCTGACCCCTGTCCTCTCCTCTTCTGACCCCTGTCCTCTACCCTGCTGACCCCTGTCCTCTACCCTGCTGACCCTCTGTACCCTGCCATGCTGACCTCTGTCCTCCATCCTGCTGACCCGTGTACACTGCCCGTCGGCTTTCTTTACAACTTACCTTTTCTTGGAGCGGGTCCGGTGTCACCCCGTATAGGTTGCATGCTGGCGATCCCCGCAGGATGGATCGGATCCATCCCGCGGGGATTGTCGGCTTGCTTTGCAACTTACCTTTTTGTGGAGCGGGTCCGGTGTCACCCCATGCTTTCGGGGTCACCCGGTGCGGGCCGCACTTGCCTCGGGACGCCACTGCTCCCATCCTCTGCCCTGCTGACCGCCTGTACACTGCCCTCCTGAGTCTTGTACACTCCCCTGCTGACCTCTCATCCTCTGTCCTGCTGACCCCCTGTACACTGCCCCGCTAACCCTTGTACACTGCCTTGATAACCCGCTGTAAACTTCCCAACAAAGTAATGGCCTCTGTACTCTGCCCTACAAACTGCTGTCCCTATCTCTCTGCCCTGCTGGCCCCCCTGTACACTGCCCTAATGACTTCTATACACTGCCCTGCTGACCTCGCATCCTCTGCCCCCATGATGTTTTTTACTGCACCACCACATCAGACAGGCTAGATCCGGCCCTGTTGAAAAAAAAAATGATTACACTAGTATTGTTTATACTGTTATTAATATGATTATATATTTTTAGCTTTTTTAGGATTGTAGTAGTTATACTGTAGTAGCTGATTCTTTGGAAAAAAAAATTATACAATTATACTGGTATTGTTTATATTATTATTTTTATTATTATTATATATTTTTAGCTTTTTTATTATTGAAGTAGTTATAGTAGTTGATTCTTTACAAAAAATGACACTGGTATTGTTTGTATTATTATTATTATTATTATTATAAACCGGTTGCTGAACAGCCACAGTACATATACTGCGGCAGGGCGGCACCGCTGCACAAAATCACATTTATAAACATCATTCACACTCCCGATGTTTTCGCGGGCAGGGGGGGGCGCGCACGCGCCTCCGCCGACCCGCGGGTGTCACGATTCGATCCCTGAGGGATCAATCATTCAATTTCAGCCAGTGATGTCCGGCTGAAGTTGAATGATTGGTCTTTGTCCTATCCTATCCTGTGTTGACAGTTACACAGGACAGGATATGATGTAAATCTTCTCTGCCTGGGCACATTCCATCCCAGAGAGAGAAGAAGACACAGAAAATGTGAGTACAAAGCACTACACTAACAGTTAGAACACACCTAGGTCACATTTAACCCATTGATCGCCCCCCCCCCCCAGTTAACCCCTTCACTGCCCTGTTACCAGTGTCATTGTTTACAGTGCATAGATTTTTACTGATTACTGTATTAGTGTCACTGGCGACTTCTGATAGTGTTAGCATCAGTTAGCGCCCATCCCAGAAAGCATCAGATTGCCCGCTAGTACACCAGTAATCATATTTAACCCCTTGATTGCCAGGAACACGCTCACTTGCACACTAAACCTCCATTGCTAATATAGTGTCTGATTGGATCAATATCTTTGATCAGATCAGCGATATACCAGCGTTCACATTAGTATAGTGTCCCCAAAAATGCAGCGTTAGCGGGATCAGCCCCGACACCTGCGTTTAGCCCCTACGACCCCCCCTTCTTCCCCAGCAAGTGCAGTGTCAGTAGATAACTGTCACTTGATACTTTACACACAAAACCGCAGTGTTCACAGAATCGGACCTGATCTCTGTTAGCACGTGTCGGTAAATTTCCTGTAGCGGTTCAAGCAGTCCCTGACAGCCAGGCGCTCTTTTTCCCGTGAGTCGCACTAGGTACCTATAAATTTAGTGGCCAAAATGTCCAACCAAAGGTACTCTAGTGAAGAGGCCTACAGGATTCGGAGCATGTCAGGTGAGAGCGAAGGTGAAGACTCACTAAAAATTAAAAATACAAATCCCCCCAAAAAAATAAAAAAATTTAAAAACCAAAAATAGTTATAGTTTTTTTTGTTGTCATTTTTTGTGATTGTTCTACTTTTACTGTTTTATTGTTACTGTTTTATTGTTAATCATTTCTGTTTGTAGGAATGCTTTCAGCTGCAACACTGACCTGTTTATTCTGACAGCAACAGGAACTTGCTCTCAGAATAGACATAAATCAACGTGGGCAGGGCTGTTGGATGAGATTTATCATCCACAGTTAAAAAAAAGAGAATATATGCCAAAGCATGGGGGCCTGGGGTGGCCAGTGGGTGGATGGCCCCTATGCTTCGGCATATATATTTTATATTTGTTGGCACACTTCATGTGTGCCCACCATTAGAAGTGGGTGGATGCAGGGAGGTTTTCTAATGGTGGGCATACCACCAAACACTTTTCCTTATAAAGTTGTTTTATTGAGTTTGTTTTATTGTTAACCATTGTTGATTTCCGTGCAGGAATGTCAAACTGCAGCACTGACCTGTTTATTCTGACAGCAATAGGGTCTTGCTTTCAGAATAGACATAAGTAGGTGTGTGCAGTGCTGTCGGATGAGATTTTTCATCCACAGTTAAAAAAAAAGAATATATGCCAAAGCATGGGGGCCTGGGGTGGCCAGTGGGTGGATGGCCCCTATCCTTCGGCATATATATTTTATATTTGTTGGCACATTTCATGTGTGCCCACCATTAGAAGTGGGTGGATGCAGGGAGGTTTTCTAATGGTGGGCATACCACCACACACTTTTCCTTTATAAAGTTGTTTTATTGAGTTTGTTTTATTGTTAACCATTGTTGATTTCTGTGCAGGAATGTCAAACTGCAGCACTGACCTGTTTATTCTGACAGCAACAGGGTCTTGCTTTCAGAATAGACATAAGTAGGTGTGTGCAGTGCTGTTGGATGAGATTTTTCATCCACAGTTAAAAAAAAGAGAATATATGCCAAAGCATGGGGGCCTGGGGTGGCCAGTGGGTGGATGGCCCCTATGTTTCGGCATATATATTTTATATTTGTTGGCACACTTCATGTGTGCCCACCATTAGAAGTGGGTGGATGCAGGGAGGTTTTCTAATGGTGGGCATACCACGCACTTTTTCTGGCAGAGATTTCTTCTCTTTTTTTTCATTCAGCCAACAGGCTGCATAAAGAAAAACAAAACATAGCATATACACCCAACAAGGACCAGCGACGTACTGGTACATCACTGGACTTTGAATGGTTATACCAGGGTGATGCCTGCAGCTGCAGGCATCATCCTGGTATCTTTTTTCAGCCGGCAATGGGCTTTCATGTAAAAGCATTTCTAGTGGCTAATTAGCTGCAGGATTGCTTTTACAAGCAGCGGGGGAAAATGCCGCCCCCCTCCTCCTCCCTGAGATAGCATTAAAAGTGATAAAAAAAAAAAAATTAAAGGGACAGTGTAAAAATAATTAAATAAATCAGAAAAAGAAAAAAAAAAAAAAAAGTACCCTCGCCCATCCGCGCACCCCTGCGGTTGTAAGCGTTGACCCTGTGCCAGTATGGAAACAGCGATTGCACCATGCATGTGAGGTATCGCCATGAACGTCAGATCAAGGGCAGTAATTATAGCTCTAGACCTCCTCTGTAAATCTAAAATGGTAGCTTGTAAAGGCTTCACCGCTAGCTCCGGCCAATGGTGTACGTCTGACTGGAAACTGTCAGAACTGTCATCCACTATTGGGCGAAGCTATTGATGAAATCACCGCTAGCTGAGACTTTGGCAGATCATGGCTCTTACTGTTAACTCAGCTGTGATTGGTCAAAGTATTGCACCTGACCTGTTGTCAGATGCAATGCTTTGGCCAATTACAATGTGCCGCCAGAGCGTATTACATTGTGGGGCGCGCGGGCAAACGGCCCAGATAATCGTGTGTTTAGCGATCACATGAACAACCAATGTTCGACATATAGATCAGCCCTAATATACAGCTAAGAGGCTGGAGGTACCACCGAAAGTGCCCCGTTTGTTTGTTTTAGGAGGAATTGGGGGCACGGACTTTGGCTATTGGGAGTAGAAAAGGTCCTGATGTGCGTGGGAATAGACAATGCACCAGGGTGTTGTCAGAGAAAGAAATAGCACCCCATCATTGGTGACAGTGGGAGGAATTGTGACCCACCATGAGTGTCATTGGGAGGAATTGTGACCCACCATGAGTGTCATTGGGAGGAATTGTGACCCACCATGAGTGTCATTGGGAGGAATTGTGACCCATCATGAGTGTCATTGGTAGGAATTGTGACCCATCATTAGTGTCATTGGGCCCTATTACTGCTGTCATTGGAAGGAATTATGACCATTTTTGGTGTCATTGGGAGGAATTATGACCCATCATGAGTGTCATTGGGAGGAATTGTGACCCATCATGAGTGTCATTGGGAGGAATTGTGACCCATCATGAGTGTCATTGGGCCCTATTACTGCTGTCATTGGAAGGAATTATGACCGGTTTTGGTGTCATTGGGAGGAATTATGACCCATCGTTGGTGTCAATGGGCCCCATTACTGTTGTCATTGGCAGGAATTGCGACCCATCGTTGGCGTCATTGGGAGGAATTGTGACCCATCGTTGGTGACAATGAGAGGAACTGTGACGCTTCGTTGGTGTCATTGGGAGGAATTGTGACCCATCGTTGGTGTCACTGGGAGGAATTGCGACCCATCGTTGGCGTCATTGGGAGGAATTGTGACCCATCGTTGGCGTCATTGGGAGGAATTGTGACCCATCGTTGGCGTCATTGGGAGGAATTGTGACCCATCGTTGGTGTCATTGAGAGGGACTGTGAAGCTTCGTTGGTGTCATTGGAAGGAATTGTGACCCATTGTTGGTGTCATTAAGAGGGACTGTGATGCTTCGTTGGTGTCATTGGGAGGAATTGTGACCCATCGTTGGTGTCATTGGGCATAATTACTGGTGTCATTGGGAGGAAATGCGCCCCTTCATTGGTGGCAGTAGGGGGAATTATGTCCCTTTGTTGCTATCAGTGGATGGAATAGTGCCCCAAGGGCTGGACAAAGGGCCGCAGTTTGGAGACCACGGCTGTAGAAGATGGAAAACCTTTCCTTCCTGAGATCAGTTCCACTGTAAAAGAATGAGGTGTGTCACCAGATTCCATATTTCCTTCCAATCCAAACAGCTGGATCTCTATGATTGGAGGAGAGAAGACATGGCAATGTATGGGGGTCACTGTCATCACTCAGAGCGTCCCGCTACAAAGACAAGTCTACACCCCCCACAGGGGACTAGGGGGAGGAGGAGCCAGTACCCCCCCATCTATACACACCTTACCTCTCACCATATACATCGTACTCCATACCAATCCCGGGATCTATTCATCCATCCTATGGGGAGTGCTGTGCACCCCTCCCCTCCCCCATCACACCACTCACCACAATGACCCCCCCCCATCCACATCTACACTATGGCACACCCCATATGTTTCCTACACACTCTTCTACATCACAGCGCACTCCAGGTGTCCCCCATACACTCTCCTATACCCCATAACACACTCCATGCGTCCCCTATTCACCACTATAACACATCGCACACATCTACCATACACTATCCTAAACCCCATAACACACTCCATGCATCCCCCATACACTGTCCTATACCCCATAACGCACTCCCATGCATCCCCCATACACACTCCATATGTCCCCCATACACTCTCCTATACCCCAAAGCGCACTCAACGCCTTCTCCATAACCCAGTCCATACGTCCACCATACAGTCTCCATGATACACTCCATGCGTCCACACACATTCTCCTATACCCCGTAATGCACTCCATGTGTCCCCCATAACACACTCCATACATCTCCCATATACTTGTCTATACCCCATAACGCACTCCCATGTATCCCCCATACACACTCCATGCGTCCCCATACACTTTCCTATACCCCGTAACACACTTCATGCCTCCTCCATACGCTCTCCTATACCCCATAACAACATGCGTCCACCACACTTTGTCCGATACCCCATAACACCCTCCATGTGTCCCCATACTCTCCTATACCCCCTAACACACTCCTTGTGTCCTTTATACACTGTCCTACACCCCACAACATACTCCATGCATCCCACATACACTCTCCATAACACACTCTGTGTTGCCCATAAACTCTCCTAAACTCGGAAAGCACTCCATGCGTCCCCCATACACTCTCCTATACCCCAAAGCGCACTCCATGCCTTCTCCATAACACACTCCATGCGTCCCCATACATTCTCCTATACCCCGTAATGCATTCCATGTCTCCCTCATACACTCTCGTATACCCAATAACACACTCCATGCATCCCCTATTCACCATCCATAACCCATTCCACGCATCTACCATACACTATCCTATACCCCATAACACACTCCATACATCTCCCATATACTCGCCTATACCCCATAACACACTCCAAGCACCCCCCATACACTGTCCTATACCCCATAACACACTCCATACATCTCCCATATACTCGCCTATACCCCATAACACACTCCAAGCACCCCCCATACACTGTCCTATACCCCATAACACACTCCATACATCTCCCATATACTCGCCTATACCCCATAACACACTCCAAGCACCCCCCATACACTGTCCTATACCCCATAACACACTCCATACATCTCCCATATACTCTCCTATACCCCATAACACACTCCAAGCACCCCCCATACACTGTCCTATACCCCATACATCTCCCATATACTCGCCTATACCCCATAACACACTCCAAGCACCCCCCAGACACTGTCCTATACCCCATAACGCACTCCCATGCGTTCTTCATACACACTCCATGCTTCCCTTATTCACCATCCATAACACACTTCACGCATCTACCATACACTGTCCTATACCCCATAACACACTCCATGCATACCCCATACACACTTCATGCGTCCCCCATACACTCTCCTATACCCCGTAATGCACTCCATGCGTCCCCCATACACTCTCCTATATCCCGTAACCCACTCAATGTGTCCCCCATTCACTCTCGTATACCCCATAACACACTCCATGCGTCCCCTGTTCACCATCCATAACACACTCCACGCATCTATCATACACCATCATATACCCCATAACACACTCCATGCATCCCCCATACACTCTCCTATACCCCATAATGCACTCCCATGCGTCCTCCATACACTCACCTATAACCCCATAACACACTCCATGCATCCCCCATACACTCTCCATAAAACACTCCATGCATACCCTATACACTCTCATATATCCCATAACACACTCCATGGGTCCTCCATACATTCTCCTTTACCCCATAACACACTCCATGTGTCCCCCATACACATTCCTATACCCTGTAATGCACTCCATGCGTCCCCCATACACTCTCCTATACCCCATAACACTCCATGCATCCCCTATACATTCTCCTCTCTCCCTTAATACACTCCATGCACTACACACACACTTTCTTATACTCCACACATTCCATGTGTCCCCATACACTCTACATAGCACACTCCATGCGTCTCGCATACACTCTACATAACTCACTCCATGAGTTCCCCCATACACTCTCCTATACCCCATAACACTCCATGCATCCCCTATACATTCTCCTCTCTCCCTTAATACACTCCATGCACTACACACACACTTTCTTATACGCCACACATTCCATGTGTCCCCATACACTCTACATAGCACACTCCATGCGTCCCGCATACACTCTACATAACTCACTCCATGAGTTCCCCCATACACTCTCCTATACCCCATAACACTCCATGCATCCCCTATACATTCTCCTCTCTCCCTTAATACACTCCATGCACTACACACACACTTTCTTATACTCCACACATTCCATGTGTCCCCATACACGCTACATAGCAAACTCCATGCGTCCCGCATACACTCTACATAACTCACTCCATGAGTTCCCCCATACACTCTCCTATACATTCTCCTCTCTCCCTTAATACACGCCATGCATCCCTCATTCACTCTCTTATACTCCACACATTCCATGCGTCCCCATACACTCTCCATAACTTACTCCATGCATCCCGCATACACTCTCCATAACACACTCCATGCGTCCACCATACACTCTGCATAACATACTCCATGTGTCCTCCATACAATCTCCTATACCTAACACACTCTCTTATACCCCATAGTGCACTCCATACGTTCCCCATACACTCTCAATAACAAACTGCATGCATCCTCCATACAATCTCCAAAACACACTCCATGCGTCCCCAACACACCCCTCCATATTCCCTGCACACTCCATGCATTCTCAACTATCCTATACCCCATACGTTCCCCATACACTCTCCATAACAAACTCCATCCATCCTCCATACAATCTCCAAAACACACTCCATGCGTCTCCAACGCACCCCTCCATATTCTCTGCACACTCCATGCATTCCCCACAACACACTCCATGCGCCCCCCCCCCCTTCCCCCATACACCCCTCCATGCTTCCAGCACATTCCATGCAGTCAGCAGTCCTCTGTCCTCCTTGTTCTTCCGGGTCTTTCTATGCCCCGCCCACGTACACCGCTCTGTACCACCCCCCCCCGACACTCTACGGCATGTAATGGCTCCGCCCTGACAAATGACTCACCTTTGACACTCCGCCCCTCTACTATACAACCCAACCACAGACTTCCGGAAAGTTTTTGTGTTTGAAGAACTATTTTCCGATTCATTCTTGGAAGTGTAATTCAGAGCTGTGCCGTCTGCCTTTAGATAGTGGAAGATCCAGGCACGGAGGACTACAACTCCCAGAAGGAAGTGCGCCCTATTAATGCCCAACCTAAACCGAATCAAGAATCAGGAAGGCAGAATCCCCACCCATCTTGGGGCGGTGCTCCACTTCTTTAGGTGGTGGGCGCGATTTGTCAGCTACAGATGGAGCTGACCGGGGTGCCGGAGGCACAGTTCGGATGCTAATAGGAGCCGGGCGGGCGCTAGCAGGGCGCAAGGCGGGCAGAGGTTAGGCGATAACATTGCGCCGGGCATGAGCCGTGTTTGTCCAGTCATGTTGGTACCTCTAGCGCCTCCTCTCGCCTCTCCCGCTTTCTCGGTAGTTGACAAGCTCCGCCCACAAGCTCTAGAAGTGGAGCGTCGCACTCAAGGATAGATTATGGGCGGAGATTCCGTCATGCCTCTTCCTGATTCGCTAATGGCGCTCAGGGCGGGGAGAAGGGAGGTGCTAGTAGTCGATGGAATCATATCGCAGGGTAGGAAGCCCCCACTGACTGTAGGGTCGCGCATTCCCTGCCCCACTGGAAACGCCTACAAAGGGGAGTGGCCACACTGCAGCCCCGCCTAGTTGCACGGACGTTCGATCTCCTCCAATCAAATGGACACACAGCGATCGGTCGGTGGGTTGTGATGTGGCAGCGTGGTCGGAAACACCGAGCCGGGATCGGTCCCCCATGAAATGACTGGATTCTTCCTGTGTCTGGGTTTTCCTCCTAATAAAGGACTTTTTCTAAGTGTGGTGTCTCTCGTCTCTATTGCTGGATTGGATGGTTGTGAAGGAGCAACAAGGTGTACTATGTACCCCATACTGTTCCACGGAGGGGGCGGGATCTGGGGCCCTCTTACTTTTCAGGGGACTTCCACATTCTGATAAGTCACCCACCGAACCTCACAACCACCGGGCCAGAGTTGTGATGAAGAGGCCCTTGTCCTCATCAACATGGGGGCCGGCTACTGTGCCTGGGGTCACCCCTGCCAGGGACCCCCCATGTTGAGGGCATGTGGCCCGGTAAGATTCAGGAGGGGGGGGCTGCATGCCCACCCCCCCTTTCCTGGCCTGCCAGGCATTGTGCTCGGATGAAGGGTCTGGTAGGGCTTCTGGGGGGAACCCTACGCTAAATTTTTCACTGGTGTTCCCCTTAAAAGCCTTACCAAATCTGAAGGGCCTGGTATGACATATGGGGGCACCTCCGCATTTTGTTTTATGGGGTCTGATATGGGGGACCCCATGGATGTTTTTGAAATTCCAGTCAGACTAGTCTTAAAGAGCCTGCTATGGCTTTTTTGGGGGGACTATACACACATTTGTCACATTTATAGGGCCTGGTGTGGCTTTTAGTGGGGACCGCACACATTTTGGGAATTCTAGTCAGAGCAGACCTAAAGGGCCTGGCATGGCTTTTGGGGGACCGCATGCATATTTTTGGAATTTCAGCCAGAGAAGACCTAAAGGGCGTGGTATGGCTTTTGACCCCATTCATTTTTGGGGGTTCCAGTCAGGCCAGGCCCAAAGAGTCCAGTATGGCTTTTGGTGGGAGGGGTACACATGCATAACTTTGGGGGGCCACTCACTTCAGACCTAAAATGTCTGGTTTGGGTTGTTTTGATGAAGCGGGGGGAGGGTTGCAGCAAGACCAGACCTGAAGGGCCTGGTATGACTTTTGGCAGGGAGGGACCCCACACCATTTTGAGGGGTTCCAGTCACATCAGACCTTAAGGGCCTTGTATGACTTTTGGGGGACCTACAGTGAAGGAAATAAGTATTTGATCCCATGCTGGTTTTGAATGTTTGCCCACTCACAAAGAAATGATCAGTCTAAAAATCAAATGGTAGGTGTATTGTAACACAGAGACAGAATAGCAACAACAATTTCAAAAGAAATGCATGTCTAAAAAATGATGCACTGATTTGCATGTTCATGAGGGAAATAAGTATTTGATCTCCTTCACAAAACAGTACTTGGTGGCCAATCCCTTGTTGGCAATCACGTTTTCACCACCATGTTTGACAGTTGGGATGGTGTTCTTGGGGTCATAGGCAGCATTCATCCTCCTACAAACACGGCGAGTTGAATTGATGCCAAAGAGCTTGATTTTGGTCTCATCTGACCACAGCACTTTCAACCAGTCCTCCTCTGCATTATGCAGGTGATCAGTGGTAAACTTCAGACGGTCCTGGACATGTGCTTTCTTGAACAGAGGGACCTTGCGGGCACTGCAGGATTTCAATCCTTGTTGCGTAGTGTGCTACCAATTGTTTTCTTGGTGACTGTGGTCCCAGCTGCCTGGAGATCATTGACAAGATCCTCACGTGTAGTTCTGGGATAATTCCTCACTGTTCTCATCATCATTGACACTCCACGAGGTGAGATCTTGCACGGTGCACCAGATCTAGGGAGACTGACAGTTGTTTTGCGTTTCTTATATTTGCGAACGATTGCACCAACTGTTGTCGCCTTCTCACCAAGCTGCTTGGCGATAGTTTTGTAGCTCAGTCCAGCCTTGTGTAGGTCTACAATCTCGTCCCTGACATCCTTGGAAAGCTCTTTGGTCTTCTCCATGGTGGAGAGTTTGGAATCTGATTGTTTAATTGCTCCCATGGACAGGTGTCTTTTATACAGGTAACAAAATGAGATTAGCAGCACTCCCTTTAAGAGACTGCTTCTAATCTCAGCTTGTTACCTGTATGAAAGACACCTGGTAGCCAGAAATCCTGCTGAATGATAGGGGATCAAATACGTATTTCCCTCGTGAACATGCAAATCAGTGCATCATTTGTTAGACATTCATTCAAAGTCAGCAGGGGATCAAATACTTATTTCCTTCACTGTATATATCTAACTAGAGCTCGGACACTAATAAGGGCCATGGCTGAAAACATCCCAAAATACCACCATGAAATAGAACGCTCCTCTATCTCTCCTCTCCATCCCCCACAAAGGAAATGATGACACAAGGAATAACCACAGGAAAAAACGCACCAAAATGCAATAGGAGAGGAATAAAACGCAGATAAACGTTGGTGAATGTATGTGAGAGTTTCTGCACACACGTGTGACGAGTCCTATATGAGAGGAGGAGGGGAGGAGAGGAGTACAGGGATATGGGGGAGGACGTCTCCAATGTCATGGGGCATTCTCTGTGTGCGCCCCCCCCCCCCCCCCACGCAGGACATTGGTGAGAAGTGAAGCCTTCGGACATGGAGCACACTGCCTTGTACCTGGACAAGGTGGCCGAATGCTGGTGGTGGACTTGAATGGGTCACATTCAGCAGGCACTAGGCCCATCCAAAGCAACAGGTGGGAGATTCCTGCTGCAGCCACTAAGCCAAACATTGCCGCCACGCCATGACTACACCCTTGGACACTGCCTCTGCAGCTACAGGGGGAGGGGTTGGGGGCCAAGAAAAATGCAGCTCATTCGGGAGGTTTTACTGCCCCTCAACCACTAGTGTGAACAAGTCCTTCTGCAGGGGGTTGAGGCATGGTGCTCCAGGTTTTTAATAGTTAACACATATGGTGTGGAGGTGACATAACTCCTACGAGCCACCTCTCAAATGCTTTTATAAAGAGATCTCCTATGGATTGCTTTTCAGAAGACAACATGTGTAAACAAGGCCTTAGAGGAATCGCTATCTGACCATAGGTAGGCTGGGGCAGCATGAAGTGTGGGCTCCGTACTTCTATGGAACATCAGGGAAATGTACCGGGAAGGAGATCACAGCAGGTCAAAGCTCTACCAATTCCCCAGCATTCAGTCCAGCTATTCAGCTCTGAAGATCCAACTAGAAGGAGCCATTCACACCGGAGCATTGCTATCACTTCTAGGGAAATGCATTTTCCCCGCATATCGGCATAACACACAAAGCTGGGAACAGCACCACATGTGCCATGACATTTCACTTTGTCACCAGAACAGGAATTCAGAGAAAATGTTCCAATGGAGACACTTGTTCCGGTGACAACTGTCTAAAAGGGGATTTCCCTCACATTGGAAAGATATCCTCTCACATCCTGCTGAGTCTACAGGACAGGAAGTGAAGGGAAATCTCCCTCATGAGACACAGGCAATAACAAAAGTTACAGCAGTTCCTTACTTAAGGGCTCATTCTACCCTTTTAGCACTCTGAAAAGAGATGTGATGGGTTGCTTTTCAGAGGACATTTGCCAGGCAATGAGGAGACATTAGGTTGTCTCCTCATGGCCTTATTTAAACCCTAAAAAGACTGCACCACCCTGCTGCAATCATGTACACTGCATGCAGTTGTGGCCTGGCCCTATTCACTTGAATGAGTCACATTAGTGTAGGCATATAAAATGTGTGTATCATAGATAGAATGATATATATAAAATATGAGGAAATGCACTATATACACATTCTTGTGTGTGACGTTGGCACTGATAGCGGACCAGACAAACTGCATTTTTTCATATCAAAAGAATAGAATAAGGACTCCTTACTATGTTCATTTATGCACGAGGTCATTACTTTACCTTTGTTATGTTGGGTTCACCAGTTTTTGGATAAATATGTGGAGAGTCAGGGGGAGTTTCAGAGCAGGTTATGTGCAAATCTACCAGCATTGTAAAATGCAAGTTTGTCTGATTAGATTTGGAAAGGTCTTAATATTCATAGTGTACCTGTTTATGGTGAAGAGAATTTCAACGTGGTTGTCGTGTCCACCTTTGTACAAGGATGTTGGAGATTGCCGTTTTGCTATAAACAAGACAAGGAGTATCTATTTAACTTTTTAATTAAAATCAAAATTAAAGAAACGTCCATTCTTTTTTAGTTCCATATTTTATTGAAATAACAGTTAAAAAAAAGAAAGAAAGGGCCCTGGGGGGGCCAAAGCCAACATTACAGCAATAGATGTGAAGGAGAGAGCGGGGAAAGAGAATTTATCCAAAAATACCAAACCAAACATCTGGTCATTAATCAGAACAATGCGTAGGAGTTGCGTACATGAGGTGACAGGCTATATACCAGTAATGAGCTATGAGTACATAACCAAGGCCCTGGTGTGTAGGGGACGATTACAGGATACAGGGTATAGTGCAATGAGCCGCAGTCCCCATGCAGTGGGGGACTAATGATAGAAGGGTCTAGACCTGGATTTCTCTACCAGGGTTCCTCTAGAGCAGCGGTTCTCAACCTGGGGGTCGGGACCCCTTTGGGGGTCGAACGACCATTTCCCAGGGGTCGCCTAAGACCATCGGAAAACACATATTTCCGATGGTCTTAGGAACCGAGACACCGCTCCTCTGACTCAGTCGATGTGTGGGCGGGATGACACGCTGCCCTGTCACCTGGCCACACCTCCGGGATCCCTCAACAACTCCGCCTCCTCGCCGCTGATTGGCCACCGGAACTGTAGCTCAGGAGAGGCACACAGGCGGCCAATCACCGGCGAGGAGGTGGAGCTTGGAGAGGAGGAGCCGAGCGGCAGCGCGCGTAGATCTAAGAAGATCGAGGGAACTGCCGGAGTAAGTGAAGAGGAGAGCGGCCAGAGAAGGAAGACAGCTGACAGGTAAGTGAGAGAGCGAGCCCAGGCTGGAGCAGGGGTCAGCAAGGTAAGTATCATTGGTGTCAGTGGGAGGAATAGTGCCCCATCATTTGTGTGACTAATACCAACAATGGGGCACCATTTCTCCCACTGACACCAATGATGGGGCACTATTTCCTCCCCCCCCCGCACTGACACCAATGATGGGGCACTATTCCTCCCTCCCACTGACACCAACGATGGGGCACTATTCCTCCCCCCCACTGACACCAACGATGGGGCACTATTCCTCCCCCCCACAGACACCAACGATGGGGCACTATTCCTCCCCCCACTGACACCAAGAATGGGGCACTATTCCTCCCCCCACCGACACCAACGATGGGGCCCTATTCCCCCCCCTGACCCCAAAGATGGGGCACTATTTCTCCCTCCACCACACTGAAATCAATGATGGGGCACTATTCCTCCCACTGACACCAATGATGGGGCACTATTCCTCCCACTGACACCAATGATGGGGCACTATTCCTCCCACTGACACCAATGATGGGGCACTATTCCCCCCACTGACACCAATGATGGGGCACTATTCCCCCCACTGACACCAATGATGGGGCACTATTCCCCCCACTGACACCAATGATGGGGCACTATTCCCCCCCCTGACCCCAAAGATGGGGCACTATTTCCCCCTCCACCACACTGAAATCAATGATGGGGCACTATTCCTCCCACTGACACCAATGATGGGGCACTATTCCCCCCACTGACACCAATGATGGGGCACTATTCCCCCCACTGACACCAATGATGGGGCACTATTCCCCCCACTGACACCAAGAATGGGGCACTATTCCCCCCCCTGACCCCAAAGATGGGGCACTATTTCCCCCTCCACCACACTGAAATCAATGATGGGGCACTATTCCTCCCACTGACACCAATGATGGGGCACTATTCCTCCCACTGACACCAATGATGGGGCACTATTCCTCCCACTGACACCAATGATGGGGCACTATTCCCCCCACTGACACCAATGATGGGGCACTATTCCCCCCACTGACACCAATGATGGGGCACTATTCCCCCCACTGACACCAATGATGGGGCACTATTCCCCCCCCTGACCCCAAAGATGGGGCACTATTTCCCCCTCCACCACACTGAAATCAATGATGGGGCACTATTCCTCCCACTGACACCAATGATGGGGCACTATTCCCCCCACTGACACCAATGATGGGGCACTATTCCCCCCACTGACACCAATGATGGGGCACTATTCCCCCCACTGACACCAAGAATGGGGCACTATTCCCCCCCCTGACCCCAAGAATGGGGCACTATTTCCCCCTCCACCACACTGAAATCAATGATGGGGCACTATTCCTCCCACTGACACCAATGATGGGGCACTATTCCTCCCACTGACACCAATGATGGGGCACTATTCCTCCCACTGAAACCAATGATGGGGCACTATTCCCCCCACTGACACCAATGATGGGGCACTATTCCCCCCACTGACACCAATGATGGGGCACTATTCCTCCCACTGACACCAATGATGGGGCACTATTCCCTCCACTGACACCAATGATGGGGCACTATTCCCCCCACTGACACCAATGATGGGGCACTATTCCCCCCACTGACACCAATGATGGGGCACTATTCCTCCCACTGACACCAATGATGGGGCACTATTCCTCCCACTGACACCAATGATGGGGCACTATTCCTCCCACTGACACCAATGATGGGGCACTATTCCTCCCACTGACACCAATGATGGGGCACTATTCCTCCCACTGACACCAATGATGGGGCACTATTCCTCCCACTGACACCAATGATGGGGCACTATTCCTCCCACTGACACCAATGATGGGGCACTATTCCTCCCACTGACACCAATGATGGGGCACTATTCCTCCCACTGACACCAATGATGGGGCACTATTCCTCCCACTGACACCAATGATGGGGCACTATTCCTCCCACTGACACCAATGATGGGGCACTATTCCTCCCACTGACACCAATGATGGGGCACTATTCCCCCCACTGACACCAATGATGGGGCACTATTCCCCCACTGACACCAATGATGGGGCACTATTCCCCCCACTGACACCAATGTTGGGGCACTATTCCCCCCACTGACACCAACGATGGGGCACTATTCCCCCCACTGACACCAACGATGTGGCACTATTCCCCCCACTGACACCAACGATGGGGCACTATTCCCCCCACTGACACCAACGATGGGGCACTATTCCCCCCACTGACACCAACGATGGGGCACTATTCCTCCCACTGACACCAACGATGGGGCACTATTCCCCCCACTGACACCAACGATGGGGCACTATTCCCCCCACTGACGCCAACGATGGGGCACTATTCCCCCCACTGTCGCCAACGATGGGGCACTATTCCCCCCACTGACACCAACGATGGGGCACTATTCCCCCCACTGACACCAACGATGGGGCACTATTCCCCCCACTGACATCAACGATGGGGCACTATTCCCCCCACTGACACCAACGATGGGGCACTATTCCTCCCACTGACACCAACGATGGGGCACTATTCCTCCCACTGACACCAACGATGGGGCACTATTCCTCCCACTGACACCAACGATGGGGCACTATTCATCCCACTGACATCAGTGATGGGGCACTACTCCTTCCACTGACACCAATGATGTGGCACTAGTCCTCCCACTGCAAAATTACAGTTATGAAGTAGCAACGAAAATAATTTTATGGTTGGGGGTCACCACAACATGAGGAACTGTTTTAAGGGGTCGCGGCATTAGAAAGGTTGAGAACCACTGCTCTAGAGGTTCCTTAAACAATTTCTGCCTCTTAGATAACTTCCCACTGACACCATTGGTCCTTTTAGCTTTCTGGAAGAGGGTAATTCTTCCCCATGACCCTAAGTGTAAGGAGCATTCTTCCCCCCGACCATCACACTAATGTATCATGAGTTGTAGATATAGTCACTTTTAGCAGAGGTTCCCTGAGACCGGAAAGTTATTTCAAGGCTTCCTCTGTGTTGAAAAGGTTGAGAAAAACTGGTCTAGACCAACCTTTCTCAACCCTTTTATCCCAGCGGCAACCCTTGAAATAACTTTACGGTCTCGGGGAACCCCTACCAGTGAAAAATTGCCCCTTACATTGGTGGTCAATGAGAAGAATGCAACCCCCCCAGACAGCTAGAAAGATCACTGGCTTCAGGCAACTGGCTCTACCAAGTGCCGTTGACCTCAGAACTATGGCAGCCCCATCAAATGGAAGTAGGGGAAGGGAAGCAGAGGAAAAGAGAGGGGAAGAGGGGCATGAGATAAGAAAAAAGGAGATGGGGAGAAGAGTGGGGGAGAGAAGGAGAGTGAGGTAGGAAAGACGCATAGGGTATGGTGTTGGGCCATGAAGGGGAATGGAGGGAAGTGGTAGGTGAGAAGTGTGGGGAGTCCCTCTCAGCTGTTCAGCTGCCCCTCTCCGGCCCAAGCCCCCACCTCTTGAAGTCCATCCTTTTTTATGCTTTCTATCCCCTCTTCCTTTATCAGAAGCTACATGATGAAAATATATATCAATATATTGCACTCAATTAACCAAGTCAATACTGGCATGTAACACCCCCTCCATTACCAAGTTATTTTGCAGTTTTAAAAAGTGTTACTAAACCCACAACTGTAAAATCAGTCTGTGTTTGCAGTAAAGCATGCTGGTTATACTCACTGTGGAACCTAAGGGGTTAAACCTCCACATTATGTAAAAAGGCGGTTTGATCCTGTCTTCTCTGATCCTCCCTTTCTTTTACTGTCCCCAATCCATCTGCTGAAAGTACAGAGCCCCTAGGAGACACTCTGCACATGTTCAGTTTGGTGTGTATTCCTAGTTTTTTGGGGGGAGGGTGCATGTGATCGGTACAGGGCTAATAGGCAATGTCCAGAGGGTCAGGGGTCATACAGCCTCATAGGATAGTCAGAGAAGAATGGAAACACCTCCTATAAGCTTAGCCAGTGCTCGGCTGGACACTAACAGAAGTCACAAGACTGCTATATACTGCTGATGAAAAAAAGTATTTTGCTGTTTCTATTTACTGAAATGATTGCATTTCCATGTTCTGTGTACTGTGGGAGACCAGGTATAGTGAATGCAGGCTCCGGGGTTTAGTAACACTAAGTGCTGTGATAGTGTGACTGACAATTATAGGTCATGCAACACAGGACCCAGATTATTTTTAGATCATTTTTTTTTATACAGATAGAGATTTTGAGGCATTTATAACTACTTTTATATTTTCAACTCAAAAAAGGAAACAAGAACATTTATTTTTTAAACTTCCCTTTACGATATTGTTATCAAACAAAAATGACCCCTTTTGTGAAATCAGACACCTCATGGGGATCCCATGTTTTGCACGCTGGTATTGAGGTGGTTACATAAGGCTTCAGTGATCAATTCAAAGCCAGAGTGACCACAGAGAAAGTGGAAGATATAAATGGGGAGTCGGCCAGATCTGAACTGGAGTGCACTAAGACATATTGGCTCTGCCTGGATCATTTACCATGAAGGGTTACACAAGGGGATTCTCTCAACACAAAACCAGTCATACTACTGTGGGCTGCAGTGTGCGATTGTGTATTACTCCAGGGTCTGATTTACGAAAAACCTATTTTTGGTTCATTTCTAACAGTCATTTTTTTTTGCGGAAATTAAAGAAAATTATTTTTGTAATAAATGAATGAACCCAGCCGGTGTTTACTACTGGAATAGCTTTGATTGGTTTACAACGATCACAAGGCACAGAGCCACTCGGATTGGCTCGAGCCCTCATTTATAAGGGGCATACTACAGCATATGTCCATGCAAGGGCCGTGTTTACCTATGGATGCACAGAACAGTCATGTGGATGCGGGTGCATGCAGGTCCCTGAACTCCACACGGTCTGCATTCGAGGACCCGCACCCACACAGATGTCAAAATGGAAGCAGAGGCTGTCTATGCAGCTGCTGCATCCCAATTGATATCAGTGGGACCGTCTGCACAGAGATGCACGGAACGAACATGTGTGCATCCCCTGTGTGGGTAAACACGGCCCTCGCACAGGCAGAGCACACCCTGTGTGAATGAGGCCTTACATTTTGTGCTGCCTAATGATATTGTGAGTACGCCTGGAAAATGCATGCTTGTTGGGAAAAATGACATATATATTGTATATCTATTCTGTACACATAAATGAGGTGAAGGAGAATAGCAGCTCTTGTTGCCCCTTTGAAAAGCCTTGCACAGTGAATTGCTTTTCAGGGGTCAGTAGAGAAAGCTATCATTTCACTTCCTGCTGAGTCTACAGGACAAGAAGTGAAGGGAAACCTTCCTAATGACAGCGCTGATAAAAAGAAAATTACAACAGTTCTTTACTTAAGGGCTTGTTGCACTGAAGGACTTTAGTACTCTGAAGAGTGGTGGATCGCTTTTCAGAGGACATTTTACAGGTGATAAGGACATGGCCTGCTTTAACCCCTAAAAAGTCTGCACCACCACGCTGCAACCGTGTACATTGCACACGGTTGCAGCTTGGACCAATTCACTTGAATTTACTGCCACCAAGTAAACCCCCCTTTTTTACCAGTCAAATGGAAATCTTGTATGTAAATATCACACCACAAGCCAAGTGATTGAGTTGTGACATGGACCTGTTTACTTGAATGGGTCGCATGTGGCGGCTCAACCTCCTGTTTTTACCTCCTGTGACAGCCGTGTGTGTGTGAAGCAATAAAGTATGGATCAGGCGCACTTCTAAAATTGAAAAATGACGCTCCGGGCTGGTTTAACCAGGATGTGGTGGGGGAAGGGCGAGTTCTCACTCAAAACGCACCGCCTTTGTGAGCTGCTGCAGGTGTCAATATATTCTTAAGCAGATATACTGCTACAAGGCGGCAAGGGTGCGCAAAATCACATATATATACACATGTGATTTAGAAGTTCAAGGTAGGGGACACACGTGTGCCATACCCGCACCGCCATTCATGGCCTCGGCTGTCAATCACCGGGTCCCGGCTGGTGATTTCTCGCCGGCACCCAGTGATCGCTGAGTATTTCCGACGGGGGAGAGACCTGTGCATAAACAACACAGATCCTTTCCCTGTCAGCTCCTGTTTTGTGACATCCGTGCCCATTCAGTCTCTGCCCGCATTTTGACAGCAGACATCTCTGGACCCGTGATGGCCCTATGGGCAGCTGGAAGTAAGTGGATTTGTGTCCGTTTACATCAGACTACCTCTGATAAGTCACAATTAGATGCTGAAAAACTGGAAAGGACAACGCCTGTTCTGTCCTATACAGAACCTGAATGGACTCAGAGGTAGGCAGATGTAAATGGGCACGTCCAGTTACAGTCACCTGACCATAGAGCTGCATGGAGCTTTTGATCAGGTCCACCTAAAAACTGATAATTGGAGCTTTCTGGAAATCCTGTGTAAAAAGGGTTTTTTTCATCCCCATCCACTCCAAGTTCCAGAAATTTCAAGGAACAGCAGGAAACACAGGCTGACCCATGATAATGTACCCAACGCAACTAAAAAAAAAAAAAAAGGAGCTCTGCACACATGCATAGATCTAAGTAGGTCCTCACTGTAACCTGCGTTAACACGGTGCACAGGTTTGAAGCCGGCCTATAGAGCCCAGTAACAACAAAGTAAGAGGTCATTTGTGCAATGGGGACAAAAACAACCCCCTCCTCCATTTCCTGGTTGCACAACACCCCAATCATGTTAGGTTTGAGATAAAAGCTGTCAAATGTACTTTGTACGCGGTACCTACCAGACTTGCTGCTTATGTCACAGGCACCTCCTCTAATGTGGGTAAAGGGACGCAGAACACCACATTTTGGAGGACATGCCCAAAGGTCAAAGGTTTGGGATTTGTGTATACAATTTTGGGTTTTCTTTGACCCTCGTCAATTTTAAGAAGTCCCCATTACAGGCCCTACTTAACCAACCAATAGAGGAGGAACCAAAGCATTCCAAAAAATTGGTCTGGTTTACATTCCTAGCAGCCAGAATAGCAGTCACCAGGTCCTGGATGTCTTTTGTCCATCCCCTTTTCAGTAGTGAACGCTGTCATGGTAAATGATGCATAAAAAGCCATCAGCCACATTGAATGATAAACTACATTTATTGGAAAGATCATGGGACCCTTGGATAAGTTATATTTCAGCAGACAGACAATCAGCGAAGTTCCAACAAAGGGCAGAGGAGATGGACACGGAACAAAACTCGGATTACCCACATGTCCTGATATTCTTCTTCTAGCTTTCTCTCTCTTCTCTTCCTTTTCTTTCTCTATTCGGCCTTCCTTCTGCATTTACCTGGGTTGTCATATGCACCTGATTAAAGAAACATGTTCATTAGAGTATATCATTTTGGTGAGCACTCAACCTGCGTAAAAAATGTATGGCACAGCTATTGATATGAGAAATATCAAACCAGACCTCAGTACAAAAAATGATGCTGTACATGAAATCCCTTTTGCACTTAAAGGGTAACTCCACTTTCATGGGAAGAAAATTAGCAAACAAATCCCCCCCAAAAAATATAGCGTGTACAATGCCGATCAATGTAATATTGTAATTGAGTGTTATTAAAGATTACCTTTCCTTTTCAATCTGCAGCGTAAATTTTTGTAAATGTAATACAATATGGCTACCTGAAGGTGTTCTGTACACAGATGGTGTACAGAACATCCCCTAGAAATGTCATTTCCTGCTTTTGTGATTGGCTTACTGATTTTCCCAGAAGTCAGCACTAAGATGCAAGTCATATTTTTGGCATCCTCTGCAACAAAAATATAATTTTTGGTGAGATATTCTCAAAGGGAAATCACATCTAAAAAGGGATGCAGACCCTGCCAACTTCCCCAGAGCCTTGCAGGTGCAGCAGCTAATTGATCATTATAAAACCACTCCTATAAAAATTCACTCTGAACATGGGACACAAACAGCTATTCTTTCAGAATAACAAAAGGTAGGAACCCTTGCAATGTAAGTACATCACCCAGAGGGGAAGGTTTTTTTCTCAACAAAAGTGAAGTTACTCTTTAAATTACCTGCTAAGTCTTGGATGCGATGTTCCTATAATTTGTACATTTAATTGCCAATACAAATATTCAAACAGAAAAGCAGTCAAGCGGAGGGAGCATGGACACAAAGGTCCTCTGCTTGCGAGAGGGTAAAGAAAAGTAATAAATAACAAAGTAAAAATATTAAATAATAAAGAAATTTACGTCCTTTTTTCCCATGAATAGAGCTTTCTTTCGGTGGCATTTGATCGCCTGTGTGGTTTTTATTTTTTGCGCTATAAAAAAAAAAAAAAAAAGACCGAAAATTTTGAGAAAAAAAACAGTATTGTTGACTTTTTCCTAATAAACACATTAAGTAAAAAAAATTTAAAAATCAAATTTCGTCACAAATTTAGGCCAAAATGTATTCTGTGACATGTCTTTGATAAAAAAAAAATCCCAATACACGTAAATGAATTGTTTTATGCAAAAGTTATAGTGTCTACAAATGGCGGTATATATAGTGGAATTTGTTTTTTATACTAGTAATGGTAGCAATCAGCAACTTATAATCAAAAAAATATATAGGTTGCGCTAAACAAAATGAATAAACTAATCAAAAAAATACTGCAGTCAAAAATTAAAATGCAATCAAACAAATGATATATAAATCAATAATATTGTGAACAATATAAAATAAAAAATGCAGCGCTAAGTAAATAAATGATACTGGTCATAATAAACTGGAAAGTGTTAAAAACCAGAGATATAAAAACAATGCGTAATAAAATCAATATGTAGGTAATAAAACTCTATCAGATAACAACAATAAAGTGCTGAGATAATGGTGGTGATGCGTGCACATAATCTCAAAATATCAAAGTCTTGTGGCTTCCGTGGTGAGAAAGACAAACATTGCACTAACCAGATAGCGCAAAGGAAATGCGCATGGAGCAATTAAGACCAGCTCCTGGTACTCAGGGTATATGATACTGGAAGGAAGTGGTGTCATCTATGTAGTAGCCACTAGGTGTCCTCCATCTGAGAGAAAAGCATCCAGGATCCAGGAATGTCAGCCACAGCCACCAGGGGGGGTTTTGTTACACACAGCTCCCAGCCACAGCAAAGTACCTTCAAAACACAGGCTCCCAAGGAAATAAAGAGCCCGCAGAGAAGGCCTCCAATAGTGTGATAATGTTTTATTCAGGGGTAAAACAAATAACAAATAGAAAACCAACTTACATTAGTAGCTCAGCCGTCAGGAGACAGCTGGCTTGGTAGTACATGTACAAGAAGCAGTGAAATGGCACTTCCCTGACGCGTATCGTGTCCATACACATCATCAGAGGGAATCCTTTGCGCTATCTGGTTAGTGCAATGTTTGTCTTTATCACCACGGAAGCCACAAGACTTTGATATTTTGAGATTATGTGCACGCATCACCACCATTATCTCAGCACTTTAATGCACTTTATTGTTGTTATCCGATAGAGTTTTATTACCTACATATTGATTTTATTACGCATTGTTTTTATATCTCTGGTTTTTAACACTTTCCAGTTTATTATGACCAGTATCATTTATTTACTTAGCGCTGCATTTTTTATTTTATATTGTATACTGTGTATGGGTTCTCGAGGTACCTTTTAATGCTAGCGGCTACTACATATTCTATACCCAGCGCACGATATCTCATCTCTTTTAATAATATTGTGAAGTCCAAAAAAAGTCCAAAGTAATACGTGATGAAATAATAGTTGATCCAAATATCACCAAAAGTGCATCCACCACCGAATGAATTGAATAAACTCACCAGAGCGAGATGCTGATCATGTTATAAATCAGCATAGAACGCTTTCTGCTCTGGGAGCAATGATCAATAACTTGGGGCTGCAACACTGGGAATTTAGTAACTGGTATCCAGGGAGCAATACTCTGCAGGGAATATATATCATCCAGATCCACTTCACCCCTCAGTCACCGACTCTTTAGGATGATCAGACCTCCACTCAAAATACAAGGGAATAAAGACTCATGGTGCAGTACTTCATAAAACTTCCAATTTACTCAAAACACATTGCACTTACAAAAAGCAGTGTCTTAGCCGACGCCAGCATGAACAGCGCGTTGAATATCACAGACACGGACCCAGCCTGGCTGCGCATGCGCCGTATCAACGACTCGGGAACGTCCTGACGTCACATCCAAAGGCTCCGCCCCATGCGTTTCGCCATCGACGTCTTCACATGACGTCCTCTGGTGAGTTTATTCAGTTCATTCGGTGCTGGATGCACTTTTGGTGATATTTGGATCAACTATTATTTCATGACGTATTACTTGGGACTTTTTTTGGACTTCACAATATTATTGATTTATATATCATTTGTTTGATTGCATTTTAATTTTTGACTGCAATATTTTTTTGATTAGTTTATTCATTTTGTTTATTTTTTTGATTTACGCACCCTATTTTTATAGGTTAGGTTTTGCCGCTATTTTTACACTGTGTTCCGTGGCGCTATATTTTAAAATCAGCAACTTATAGTGGGACTGCAGGGGGGCATTCTAACACTGAGCGATGTGGAATGGGACACTGACTAACTGTCACTGAGATCACCAGTGACACCAAAATAGCAATCAGTACTAATATAAAGCACGGACACTGTACTAATGACACTGGGCAGGAAGGGGTTAACTTCTGGGGCGATCAAAGGGTTAACTGTGTGCTGTTTCGCTGTGTGTGTGCTTTACACTGTAAGCACACTGCTTTGTATGGCTTTGCAATGCAGAGCCATACAAAGCAGTGTGCAGGAGCTGACAGAGGAGGGATCTGTTTGTTTACAAATAGGTCTCTACCCGGACCGTGATACACGGTGATCGCCGTGTGCCGGCGGGAAATCATTGGCCGGGACCGGGTGATTTTCAGCCAAGGCCGTGCACGCCCCCTACCCAGAAATGCAAAATCACGTATATAAATATACACATGTGATTTTGCGCACCCCTGCCACCCTGTAGAAGTATTTCTGCTATAGGCCGGTGGGAAAGCGGTTAAACACTACAGCTAAATATTTCAGGATATTTTTTTATTGGACCCTTTCCCCGGGACAAACGTTGCAAGCTGCAATTTCTACTAAACTGCTTTGTTTGAGACATGCCAACTTTGGAAAACACCGGTGCTAAAACTAATGAATGGCAACTAGTCTGCAAAGGACTTGCACCATTGGGACGGTCGGTTCTCTTGCAGTAATGGAGACAGATCTTGCTAATTGGGCCATACACATACCAATTATCTCACAAGAGATCCTAAAAGGTACAAACTAAGAAGCATTTTGTAATGTAAATAAAGTTTCATGTCTTGGCTTCTAAAACTTACCTATAAGCTCGGCAATGCCTGTATGCATATCAAAGAATGGATCGGTAACCAAAGGAGCCCGGTTCTGGCTGTAGGACTTGCTGATGGTCTCAAACAGCAGTAGGTTCTATGATCCGTCCTTGTCAGGGTATCCAGGTGGATTCCAGCTCACATCCATCACAATCTGCTCTGGGAGGAACTAAGTCCACTGCAGCTGAAACCCATTCATCCGCCCTGCCACAGAAACATAAAAGCGTCACAACAACCACAGCTGACCGGCATACTCTTGATCAAAGCTACAAGTAAAGCCGCACTTTTCCCTATGAAGAGGAAAGCAATGGGTGTGCCTTCCGAAGTAGCAGGCAATCTTTATTGCCCACTGTGTGTGTTCAGTCATCAGCTACAATGACTCTGCTCAGAGCTTACACAGGGGAGAGGACCCCCCCATCCCCCACCTGCCTGATGTGAAAACTCTGGAGAAGGATATTTACCTGGAAAGTGAAATGGATCCCCTCCAATATTATTTCCCCATTCCACAAACCAAACAAGGCTTTGCCATAGTGTGAGGATGAGAGCACCTTAACACAGCGTTCCCACTCCAGACTGGACGGGACCATGTTGTAGTTCTGGTTCTGCTAATGTTCTGTCCAGTTTCATTGTAATGCGGCCTAAAGCAATACCTACAAATGGTTCAGTGCTGCACAGACAGCTGCACAATAAAACCGCACAACACACTGACTTAAAGCCGTACTAAGCCCAAAAACAAAAATGTCATATATTGCCGTGTACCGATCCTTGGATGTGATGCATGCATTGGATTTGGTGATCCTGCCAGTAACACACCTCCTGTATTAGAGTGCCCTACTCTGGATGAAGGAGCACAGGTACACACAAGGACAGCAGCACTGTCAGTCTGGGGGGAGGGGAGTGTTACGTGTACTAGCAGATTCTGATACACTAAAAAATTGAAGCCAAACTTCAGCTCACACTGCCGCTACACAAGCAGTTACAGCAAAAAGGTTTTTTTTTTGGTGGGGGGAATAAAGGTATTACGTTCAAAAATAAAAGCAAACCATTGTAATCACCTGTCAGTGGAAAATGGTTTCAACAATCTAACTGCTACACTTGCAGTAGAGCTTGTTTTCTTGAAAAATGTACTCTGAGCTGGGAGACTCCGTGTACATGACAGCTGACAGGCGGGGGAAGCATCTATGACAGCAGAAAGCGATTGGGTCTCTTCTGTCATAAAACTCTACCTGTCACATTTATTTAACCACTTGCCTACCGGACACTTTTACCCCCTTCGTGCCCAGGACAATTTTCAGCTTTCGACGCTCTCACACTTTGAATGGCAATTGCGCAGTCATGCAGCACTGTACCCATATGACATTGTTATCATTTTTTTAAACACACAGAGCTTTGTTTTGGTGGTATTTAAAAGGAAGGAAATATAGAAGGAAATGACAGGAGGACGTCATATGATGTCCTCCCACTCTAACTGCGCATGTGTGCCCCCAGGGACGTGCAGCGATCAGTGGTACGCTGTGTCCCCGGGAAACAGCGGATGACATCAACTCTGTCATGTGATCAGCTGTGTCCAATCACAACTGATCACATGTAAACAAGGAAACGCCGGTTATCGGCATTCCTCTCCTCACACTGACAGCGCGTGAGGAGAGCCGGTAAGGGGCATTCCTCAGAGGGAACATGTACACTGATCATCAGGGCACTGATGATCAGTGTAGCCCCATCAATGCCACTTGTCAGTGCCTATCAATGCAAAACAATGCCACATATCAGTGCCCATCTGAGCTGCCTTTCAGTGCCATATATCAGTGCTGCTTTTCAGTGCTCATCATATATGCCTGTCAATGCATATCACTGATACCTACAAGTACCTCCTCATCAGTGCCCGTCAGTGACGCTTATCAGTGCAGCCTCATTAGCGCACAACAGTGAAGGAGAAAAAATTACTTATTTACAAAATTTTCTAACAGAACTAAGAAAAAAAATATTTTTCAAGATTTTCAGTCTTTTTTAGTGTGTTAAGCAAACCCCCCCCCCGTGGTGATTAAATACCACCAAAAGAAAGCTCTGTCTAAAAAAAATATACATAAATTTCATATGAGTACAGTGTTGCATGACCGCGCAATTGTCATTCAAAGTGCAACAGCGATGAAAGCTGAAAATTGACCTGGGCAGGAAGGGGGTGAAAATGCACGGTAGGCAAGTGGTTAATCACCACTGGGTGTTTTATTTTTGCACCATAAAAAAAAAAAAGAGCAAAAAATTTGAAAAAAAAACATTTTTTTCTATGTTTCTACAAAAAAATTTTCCAAACAGGTAATTTTTCTCCTTCACTGATGTGCGTTGATGAGGATGCACTGATAGGCGACACTGAGGCTGCACTGATGAGGAGGCATCAATGAGGAGGCACTGATGATGCCGCACTGATATGCAGCAATGATGGGCACTGACAGGCGGCACTGCTGGGCACCGATTATCAGTGCCGATCTGTTCTGTGTCATTTGCTGATTATCGGCAGTCCTTTCCTCACGCTGTGACAGTGTGAGGTACAGGACAAGGGAAGAGTGTTGTGGAGCTTTTTGTTTATGGATAGAAACACTCCAGGAACAAGTGTGAACATTGCAGCACTCTGATACAAGTTGAGGCACTTTGACATTGGTGCGGCTTGTCATGTGATTTAAAAGCTCCAAATTGCATGACAAATTGCACCCCATTGCCAGCAATGGAGCCGTTCATATTGCAGAGACTCATATTGCAGCGATTATGAAAAAGGTTCCTGAACGATTTTTGCTGATTTCATTGCGACTTGCATAGACTTCTGTTATATGAGGCTGCAAGCCGCAATGAAATCGGCGGTGCAAATCGCACTGATATGCGGCTCTGGAATGGCGCTGAAGTAGTGTGATTTCAGTGCCGCACCAGTGTGAACCGGGGCTCACTGGATGCTTGTGCAGCACTTGGACACAATTTGGACATCATTGTAAAGCAGAATTCTGGGTACAAATGACTTTTCCCTGTTCAGTGGGGCTGTGCGGGTCAGCTGAGTATGAGCTTTGTGCTCCCCCCCCGAGAAAAAACAAGCAGCTGATCCATGCATTGGGGGGGGGGGGGGGGGCAAACATTTGTGAGCGCAATTCTGCTTTCATGTAGAAGTATAGGCCACATCTTTGGGGGGGTTAGAACCCTGGCACAGCTGCTGGGGGGGGTTATTGGGGGTCTTTCTGCACAGTGCCGTGTTACTATGGACAGGTGGGGGGGGCAATTGATGGTGGAGCTGCAGCTGTCTGTCCCTCACCCCCCATCACCTATCAGCCTCTCCATACAGAATATACCCCCCAACCCCCTCCACCTTCCCTCATACCACCTCCATGCGGCCCCCCCTCACCTCCTCAGCTGGTCTCTCCCGGTCGCCATCACCTCAGAGACGGTTTCTCTAGCCCTCCCTCACTCTCAGCTTCTTCTCTCCTCTCCCCCGTACATTAGATAGAATAAAATGGCCTCCGTTGGGGAAGAAAGCCGAACTCTATGATGTGTATTGGAGCTGACTGGGAAGGGAGACATCTATGGCGGGAGGCGGTATTACCGCTACGGCACAATCACACCTAGTGACCTCTTGTGGCCGCTTTTATGAATAACCCTTAAACTCACCAAAAGACTGTCAAATTTCTGTCAAATCAATAAAATGATATCAAATTTATTTGGGTACAAGCGTCAATCAAAATAGGTAGGCCTGAAAAATGACAGCTGGTGTGAGGTGGCAGAGTGTGATTGGCTGATTGGCAGGAAGTCCGCTTAGCTCCGCCCCCAGGCTGCAGCTCACCTCAATGCTGCCCTGGTATCCGAGCCATAAGCAGCATCAGAGCTTGTCTCCTGCGACTGACAGAGATTATCGCCATTTATACGGATTTCGATTCCTATTATCACTACTATATAATTCTTTATATTATTAGTGGTAATATTTCATATTTTTAGCCATTTACAGGTCATCCAGCACCACCAGGATGCCTCGGCCTTCACGACGCCCATCTCGTGGGAGGCCTTCACATCAGGAGGACGGAGAGTCTCCGATCGCCCATCGGACTAGGTCCAGAGTCCAGCGTCATCGGAGACGGGAGGAGGCCTCCACCCACCGAAGCCGTTCACCAAGAGAACGAGCCGGGGCCCCTGAGCACTACCCACCTCCGGCCATGCAGCAGCATGCCAGGGCCCCTGAGAACCATCCTCCACTGGCCATGGAGCAGCACGACAGGGCCCCTGAGAACCACCCACCACCGGCCATGGAGCAGCGCGCCGAGGAGGAGGTAAGTGTGTGTCCCATTTGTTTGGCAGGTTGTGAAGATGGAGAGAACACGACCATCCTGGCCTGCGATCACGAGTTCCACACCAGCTGCATCTGCCGATGGTTTGGAGAGAACCCCACCTGTCCACTCTGCCGGGCTGATTTTTCCAACCAGCTATTTCTCCTTCGGAACTACGTACACGAAGTCGTCAATGGAGACATGTGGATTGGGTATGTAATTGGTGATGATGGTGCTATTTACGTTCAGTTTATTGCAGTCGGTAATTTGACCATCTTGCTTTAAAAGCCTGGATGACATCAGCTGTGTTGGAAATGTATATGACAACTGGTGTTGTGTATGTAATATTTTTTTTTTTCAATATATATTATACTATTAGTATTATTATTATACATGTTTACCTGTTTAAACCATACTTGTAGTAGTTATAGGTTAATGCTTTGAAAAAAAAACAACAAAAAAATAAAAAAAAAAACAACAAAAAAACAAAAAAAAATTTCTTCTTCTTATTATTTACTCTTAGCCATTTTATGATTGTAACATAGTATTTAATGCTTTGAAAAAAAAACAAAAAAAGTAAAAAAAAAATTAGTATTATTATTATTATCCGTTTTATGATTGTAGGAGTTATAGTATTTAATACTTTGAAAAAAAAAAAATAAAAAAATAAAAAATGTATTATTATTAGCCGTTTTATGATTGTAGATGTTATAATATTTAATGCTTTGAAAAACATGGCCGGATCTAGGGGGGTGCTGGGGTGGACTGCACCCCCATAGATTTCAGTGGTGCCCCCCCAGACTACTGAGCTCCTTCCCCCCCATCCCCACACTCAGAGCCGGGACAAAGGAAAGGAAGCCTGGAGTTAAGTCCTGAAAGTGACAAGAGAGCAAGGAGTAGCGGTTCTGTGCTCTGCCCCCTCCTCCTGTCAGAACAGTGCTGCTCCATATAGCTGATGACACAGGATCGCTCCGTCCATCGGACTGTACACAGTTTCAATACCTGCCCCTATCTCTTCCAAGGACCGCTTATCTCCCACAGCAGTAAATGTAGATCGGGGCGGGTAATGAGACTGTGTACAGCCCCATGGTCAGAGCGATCCTGTGTCATCAGCTATATAGAGCAGTTCTGTTCTGACAGGAGGAGGGGGCAGAGCACAGCACCGCTCCTCTAGACTGTAATTTGGGGGGAGGGGGGGCTTACAGGCAAATTGTACATAATGAGGGGAGAGGTGTGGGGGAAACAGTCATTTCTGCTTGGGATGAGAAGGGGCTATCTGTGCTGGAAAGGGTAATGGCAGTTGCGGGGGGGATTCTGTTAGAAGGATTTGGGGGGATTTAAGCCAGGAGGGGGCATGGGGGAAATGTTTGTGCCTATTTGTGCTAAGAGGAGGCGGGGGATTTGGGCTAAGTGGGGGCAGAGGATTTGGAAAAGGAGAGGATCTGTGCTGGGAAGGGTACTTTGGAAGGGGTTGTACTAGGAGTAGGAATTTAGAGGAATTTGACATAGGGAGGGTATTGGAAGATGGGGATTTGGGGGAGGGGGGATTTGTTCTAGAAGGAGGATGGGGGATATGTGCTAGGAGGGGGGATTAGCGGGGAGATTTGTGCTATAAGGGGGGATAGGGGCGATTGTGCTAGGAGAGGGGATTGGAGGGATATGTGCTAGCAGAGAGGATTAGCGGGGAGATTTGTGCTAGAAGGGCGGATGAGGTTGATTGCGCTAGGAGAGGGGATTGGAGGGAATTGTGCTAGGAGGTAAGATTGGGGGGATTTGTGCTAGTAAGAGGTGATGGAATTTGGGTTAAGAGGGGGGACTGGGGGGGGGGGGATTTGGAGATTTGTGCTTGGATGGGAAATTTGAAACGAAGGTGGATGTGTGCATGGAGGGATTATTTTTTGGGCGAGGGAGATTTGTGCTAGGATGAGGGAATTGGGGGCACTGGAAGCGGAATTGGGGGGCAAAGATTTGTGCTGGGAAAGGGGTCTATACTGGGAGGAGGGGGAATTTTTGCATTGTTGTGTGGGGAGAATTTTGGTTTGCAGACACAAGTTATGCTTGGGGGGAGCATGCTGATTCATTCTCTTTTCTTTTTGGGGGGGGGGATTTATGCTGAGACATGATGCTCACACATGAGGGGGGGCTTAGTTTGTCATCTTCACCCTGGGAGCTAGTCGACCTTGTCCTGGCACTACACACAGGGCAGTCAATAGATCTCCTCCTCCCCACTCATCACATTGCTGAAATCGGATTCCCTTACAGACACAGCCTCGATCTGCATGTATAGCTGGCTGCTATGTTGCAGTTCTGACCCTGTCCTCTCCTCTTCTGACCCCTGTCCTCTACCCTGCTGACCCCTGTCCTCTACCCTGCTGACCCTCTGTACCCTGCCATGCTGACCTCTGTCCTCCATCCTGCTGACCCGTGTACACTGCCCGTCGGCTTTCTTTACAACTTACCTTTTCTTGGAGCGGGTCCGGTGTCACCCCGTATAGGTTGCATGCTGGCGATCCCCGCAGGATGGATCGGATCCATCCCGCGGGGATTGTCGGCTTGCTTTGCAACTTACCTTTTTGTGGAGCGGGTCCGGTGTCACCCCATGCTTTCGGGGTCACCCGGTGCGGGCCGCACTTGCCTCGGGACGCCACTGCTCCCATCCTCTGCCCTGCTGACCGCCTGTACACTGCCCTCCTGAGTCTTGTACACTCCCCTGCTGACCTCTCATCCTCTGTCCTGCTGACCCCCTGTACACTGCCCCGCTAACCCTTGTACACTGCCTTGATAACCCGCTGTAAACTTCCCAACAAAGTAATGGCCTCTGTACTCTGCCCTACAAACTGCTGTCCCTATCTCTCTGCCCTGCTGGCCCCCCTGTACACTGCCCTAATGACTTCTATACACTGCCCTGCTGACCTCGCATCCTCTGCCCCCATGATGTTTTTTACTGCACCACCACATCAGACAGGCTAGATCCGGCCCTGTTGAAAAAAAAAATGATTACACTAGTATTGTTTATACTGTTATTAATATGATTATATATTTTTAGCTTTTTTAGGATTGTAGTAGTTATACTGTAGTAGCTGATTCTTTGGAAAAAAAAATTATACAATTATACTGGTATTGTTTATATTATTATTTTTATTATTATTATATATTTTTAGCTTTTTTATTATTGAAGTAGTTATAGTAGTTGATTCTTTACAAAAAATGACACTGGTATTGTTTGTATTATTATTATTATTATAAACCGGTTGCTGAACAGCCACAGTACATATACTGCGGCAGGGCGGCACCGCTGCACAAAATCACATTTATAAACATCATTCACACTCCCGATGTTTTCGCGGGCAGGGGGGGGCGCGCACGCGCCTCCGCCGACCCGCGGGTGTCACGATTCGATCCCTGAGGGATCAATCATTCAATTTCAGCCAGTGATGTCCGGCTGAAGTTGAATGATTGGTCTTTGTCCTATCCTATCCTGTGTTGACAGTTACACAGGACAGGATATGATGTAAATCTTCTCTGCCTGGGCACATTCCATCCCAGAGAGAGAAGAAGACACAGAAAATGTGAGTACAAAGCACTACACTAACAGTTAGAACACACCTAGGTCACATTTAACCCATTGATCGCCCCCCCCCCCCCCCCCCGGTTAACCCCTTCACTGCCCTGTTACCAGTGTCATTGTTTACAGTGCATAGATTTTTACTGATTACTGTATTAGTGTCACTGGCGACTTCTGATAGTGTTAGCATCAGTTAGCGCCCATCCCAGAAAGCATCAGATTGCCCGCTAGTACACCAGTAATCATATTTAACCCCTTGATTGCCAGGAACACGCTCACTTGCACACTAAACCTCCATTGCTAGTATAGTGTCTGATTGGATCAATATCTTTGATCAGATCAGCGATATACCAGCGTTCACATTAGTATAGTGTCCCCAAAAATGCAGCGTTAGCGGGATCAGCCCCGACACCTGCGTTTAGCCCCTACGACCCCCCCTTCTTCCCCAGCAAGTGCAGTGTCAGTAGATAACTGTCACTTGATACTTTACACACAAAACCGCAGTGTTCACAGAATCGGACCTGATCTCTGTTAGCACGTGTCGGTAAATTTCCTGTAGCGGTTCAAGCAGTCCCTGACAGCCAGGCGCTCTTTTTCCCGTGAGTCGCACTAGGTACCTATAAATTTAGTGGCCAAAATGTCCAACCAAAGGTACTCTAGTGAAGAGGCCTACAGGATTCGGAGCATGTCAGGTGAGAGCGAAGGTGAAGACTCACTAAAAATTAAAAATACAAATCCCCCCAAAAAAATAAAAAAATTTAAAAACCAAAAATAGTTATAGTTTTTTTTGTTGTCATTTTTTGTGATTGTTCTACTTTTACTGTTTTATTGTTACTGTTTTATTGTTAATCATTTCTGTTTGTAGGAATGCTTTCAGCTGCAACACTGACCTGTTTATTCTGACAGCAACAGGAACTTGCTCTCAGAATAGACATAAATCAATGTGGGCAGGGCTGTTGGATGAGATTTATCATCCACAGTTAAAAAAAAGAGAATATATGCCAAAGCATGGGGGCCTGGGGTGGCCAGTGGGTGGATGGCCCCTATGCTTCGGCATATATATTTTATATTTGTTGGCACACTTCATGTGTGCCCACCATTAGAAGTGGGTGGATGCAGGGAGGTTTTCTAATGGTGGGCATACCACCAAACACTTTTCCTTATAAAGTTGTTTTATTGAGTTTGTTTTATTGTTAACCATTGTTGATTTCCGTGCAGGAATGTCAAACTGCAGCGCTGACCTGTTTATTCTGACAGCAATAGGGTCTTGCTTTCAGAATAGACATAAGTAGGTGTGTGCAGTGCTGTCGGATGAGATTTTTCATCCACAGTTAAAAAAAAAAGAATATATGCCAAAGCATGGGGGCCTGGGGTGGCCAGTGGGTGGATGGCCCCTATGCTTTGGCATATATATTTTATATTTGTTGGCACATTTCATGTGTGCCCACCATTAGAAGTGGGTGGATGCAGGGAGGTTTTCTAATGGTGGGCATACCACCACACACTTTTCCTTTATAAAGTTGTTTTATTGAGTTTGTTTTATTGTTAACCATTGTTGATTTCTGTGCAGGAATGTCAAACTGCAGCACTGACCTGTTTATTCTGACAGCAACAGGGTCTTGCTTTCAGAATAGACATAAGTAGGTGTGTGCAGTGCTGTTGGATGAGATTTTTCATCCACAGTTAAAAAAAAGAGAATATATGCCAAAGCATGGGGGCCTGGGGTGGCCAGTGGGTGGATGGCCCCTATGTTTCGGCATATATATTTTATATTTGTTGGCACACTTCATGTGTGCCCACCATTAGAAGTGGGTGGATGCAGGGAGGTTTTCTAATGGTGGGCATACCACGCACTTTTTCTGGCAGAGATTTCTTCTCTTTTTTTTCATTCAGCCAACAGGCTGCATAAAGAAAAACAAAACATAGCATATACACCCAACAAGGACCAGCGACGTACTGGTACATCACTGGACTTTGAATGGTTATACCAGGGTGATGCCTGCAGCTGCAGGCATCATCCTGGTATCTTTTTTCAGCCGGCAATGGGCTTTCATGTAAAAGCATTTCTAGTGGCTAATTAGCTGCAGGATTGCTTTTACAAGCAGCGGGGAAAATGCCGCCCCCCTCCTCCTCCCTGAGATAGCATTAAAAGTGATAAAAAAAAAAAAATTAAAGGGACAGTGTAAAAAAAATTAAATAAATCAGAAAAAGAAAAAAAAAAAAAAATACCCTCGCCCATCCGCGCACCCCTGCGGTTGTAAGCGTTGACCCTGTGCCAGTATGGAAACAGCGATTGCACCATGCATGTGAGGTATCGCCATGAACGTCAGATCAAGGGCAGTAATTATAGCTCTAGACCTCCTCTGTAAATCTAAAATGGTAGCTTGTAAAGGCTTCACCGCTAGCTCCGGCCAATGGTGTACGTCTGACTGGAAACTGTCAGAACTGTCATCCACTATTGGGCGAAGCTATTGATGAAATCACCGCTAGCTGAGACTTTGGCAGATCATGGCTCTTACTGTTAACTCAGCTGTGATTGGTCAAAGTATTGCACCTGACCTGTTGTCAGATGCAATGCTTTGGCCAATTACAATGTGCCGCCAGAGCGTATTACATTGTGGGGCGCGCGGGCAAACGGCCCAGATAATCGTGTGTTTAGCGATCACATGAACAACCAATGTTCGACATATAGATCAGCCCTAATATACAGCTAAGAGGCTGGAGGTACCACCGAAAGTGCCCCGTTTGTTTGTTTTAGGAGGAATTGGGGGCAAGGACTTTGGCTATTGGGAGTAGAAAAGGTCCTGATGTGCGTGGGAATAGACAATGCACCAGGGTGTTGTCAGAGAAAGAAATAGCACCCCATCATTGGTGACAGTGGGAGGAATTGTGACCCACCATGAGTGTCATTGGGAGGAATTGTGACCCACCATGAGTGTCATTGGGAGGAATTGTGACCCACCATGAGTGTCATTGGGAGGAATTGTGACCCATCATGAGTGTCATTGGTAGGAATTGTGACCCATCATTAGTGTCATTGGGCCCTATTACTGCTGTCATTGGAAGGAATTATGACCATTTTTGGTGTCATTGGGAGGAATTATGACCCATCATGAGTGTCATTGGGAGGAATTGTGACCCATCATGAGTGTCATTGGGAGGAATTGTGACCCATCATGAGTGTCATTGGGCCCTATTACTGCTGTCATTGGAAGGAATTATGACCGGTTTTGGTGTCATTGGGAGGAATTATGACCCATCGTTGGTGTCAATGGGCCCCATTACTGTTGTCATTGGCAGGAATTGCGACCCATCGTTGGCGTCATTGGGAGGAATTGTGACCCATCGTTGGTGACAATGAGAGGAACTGTGACGCTTCGTTGGTGTCATTGGGAGGAATTGTGACCCATCGTTGGTGTCACTGGGAGGAATTGCGACCCATCGTTGGCGTCATTGGGAGGAATTGTGACCCATCGTTGGCGTCATTGGGAGGAATTGTGACCCATCGTTGGCGTCATTGGGAGGAATTGTGACCCATCGTTGGTGTCATTGAGAGGGACTGTGAAGCTTCGTTGGTGTCATTGGAAGGAATTGTGACCCATTGTTGGTGTCATTAAGAGGGACTGTGATGCTTCGTTGGTGTCATTGGGAGGAATTGTGACCCATCGTTGGTGTCATTGGGCATAATTACTGGTGTCATTGGGAGGAAATGCGCCCCTTCATTGGTGGCAGTAGGGGGAATTATGTCCCTTTGTTGCTATCAGTGGATGGAATAGTGCCCCAAGGGCTGGACAAAGGGCCGCAGTTTGGAGACCACGGCTGTAGAAGATGGAAAACCTTTCCTTCCTGAGATCAGTTCCACTGTAAAAGAATGAGGTGTGTCACCAGATTCCTTATTTCCTTCCAATCCAAACAGCTGGATCTCTATGATTGGAGGAGAGAAGACATGGCAATGTATGGGGGTCACTGTCATCACTCAGAGCGTCCCGCTACAAAGACAAGTCTACACCCCCCACAGGGGACTAGGGGGAGGAGGAGCCAGTACCCCCCATCTATACACACCTTACCTCTCACCATATACATCGTACTCCATACCAATCCCGGGATCTATTCATCCATCCTATGGGGAGTGCTGTGCACCCCTCCCCTCCCCCATCACACCACTCACCACAATGACCCCCCCCCATCCACATCTACACTATGGCACACCCCATATGTTTCCTACACACTCTTCTACATCACAGCGCACTCCAGGTGTCCCCCATACACTCTCCTATACCCCATAACACACTCCATGCGTCCCCTATTCACCACTATAACACATCGCACACATCTACCATACACTATCCTAAACCCCATAACACACTCCATGCATCCCCCATACACTGTCCTATACCCCATAACGCACTCCCATGCATCCCCCATACACACTCCATATGTCCCCCATACACTCTCCTATACCCCAAAGCGCACTCAACGCCTTCTCCATAACCCAGTCCATACGTCCACCATACAGTCTCCATGATACACTCCATGCGTCCACACACATTCTCCTATACCCCGTAATGCACTCCATGTGTCCCCCATAACACACTCCATACATCTCCCATATACTTGTCTATACCCCATAACGCACTCCCATGTATCCCCCATACACACTCCATGCGTCCCCATACACTTTCCTATACCCCGTAACACACTTCATGCCTCCTCCATACGCTCTCCTATACCCCATAACAACATGCGTCCACCACACTTTGTCCGATACCCCATAACACCCTCCATGTGTCCCCATACTCTCCTATACCCCCTAACACACTCCTTGTGTCCTTTATACACTGTCCTACACCCCACAACATACTCCATGCATCCCACATACACTCTCCATAACACACTCTGTGTTGCCCATAAACTCTCCTAAACTCGGAAAGCACTCCATGCGTCCCCCATACACTCTCCTATACCCCAAAGCGCACTCCATGCCTTCTCCATAACACACTCCAAGCACCCCCCATACACTGTCCTATACCCCATAACACACTCCATACATCTCCCATATACTCGCCTATACCCCATAACACACTCCAAGCACCCCCCATACACTGTCCTATACCCCATAACACACTCCATACATCTCCCATATACTCGCCTATACCCCATAACACACTCCAAGCACCCCCCATACACTGTCCTATACCCCATAACACACTCCATACATCTCCCATATACTCTCCTATACCCCATAACACACTCCAAGCACCCCCCATACACTGTCCTATACCCCATACATCTCCCATATACTCGCCTATACCCCATAACACACTCCAAGCACCCCCCAGACACTGTCCTATACCCCATAACGCACTCCCATGCGTTCTTCATACACACTCCATGCTTCCCTTATTCACCATCCATAACACACTTCACGCATCTACCATACACTGTCCTATACCCCATAACACACTCCATGCATACCCCATACACACTTCATGCGTCCCCCATACACTCTCCTATACCCCGTAATGCACTCCATGCGTCCCCCATACACTCTCCTATATCCCGTAACCCACTCAATGTGTCCCCCATTCACTCTCGTATACCCCATAACACACTCCATGCGTCCCCTGTTCACCATCCATAACACACTCCACGCATCTATCATACACCATCATATACCCCATAACACACTCCATGCATCCCCCATACACTGTCCTATACCCCATAATGCACTCCCATGCGTCCTCCATACACTCACCTATAACCCCATAACACACTCCATGCATCCCCCATACACTCTCCATAAAACACTCCATGCATACCCTATACACTCTCATATATCCCATAACACACTCCATGGGTCCTCCATACATTCTCCTTTACCCCATAACACACTCCATGTGTCCCCCATACACATTCCTATACCCTGTAATGCACTCCATGCGTCCCCCATACACTCTCCTATACCCCATAACACTCCATGCATCCCCTATACTTTCTCCTCTCTCCCTTAATACACTCCATGCACTACACACACACTTTCTTATACTCCACACATTCCATGTGTCCCCATACACTCTACATAGCACACTCCATGCGTCCCGCATACACTCTACATAACTCACTCCATGAGTTCCCCCATACACTCTCCTATACCCCATAACACTCCATGCATCCCCTATACATTCTCCTCTCTCCCTTAATACACTCCATGCACTACACACACACTTTCTTATACTCCACACATTCCATGTGTCCCCATACACGCTACATAGCACACTCCATGCGTCCCGCATACACTCTACATAACTCACTCCATGAGTTCCCCCATACACTCTCCTATACCCCATAACACTCCATGCATCCCCTATACATTCTCCTCTCTCCCTTAATACACGCCATGCATCCCTCATTCACTCTCTTATACTCCACACATTCCATGCGTCCCCATACACTCTCCATAACTTACTCCATGCATCCCGCATACACTCTCCATAACACACTCCATGCGTCCACCATACACTCTGCATAACATACTCCATGTGTCCTCCATACAATCTCCTATACCTAACACACTCTCTTATACCCCATAGTGCACTCCATACGTTCCCCATACACTCTCAATAACAAACTGCATGCATCCTCCATACAATCTCCAAAACACACTCCATGCGTCCCCAACACACCCCTCCATATTCCCTGCACACTCCATGCATTCTCAACTATCCTATACCCCATACGTTCCCCATACACTCTCCATAACAAACTCCATCCATCCTCCATACAATCTCCAAAACACACTCCATGCGTCTCCAACGCACCCCTCCATATTCTCTGCACACTCCATGCATTCCCCACAACACACTCCATGCGCCCCCCCCCCCCTTCCCCCATACACCCCTCCATGCTTCCAGCACATTCCATGCAGTCAGCAGTCCTCTGTCCTCCTTGTTCTTCCGGGTCTTTCTATGCCCCGCCCACGTACACCGCTCTGTACCACCCCCCCCCGACACTCTACGGCATGTAATGGCTCCGCCCTGACAAATGACTCACCTTTGACACTCCGCCCCTCTACTATACAACCCAACCACAGACTTCCGGAAAGTTTTTGTGTTTGAAGAACTATTTTCCGATTCATTCTTGGAAGTGTAATTCAGAGCTGTGCCGTCTGCCTTTAGATAGTGGAAGATCCAGGCACGGAGGACTACAACTCCCAGAAGGAAGTGCGCCCTATTAATGCCCAACCTAAACCGAATCAAGAATCAGGAAGGCAGAATCCCCACCCATCTTGAGGCGGTGCTCCACTTCTTTAGGTGGTGGGCGCGATTTGTCAGCTACAGATGGAGCTGACCGGGGTGCCGGAGGCACAGTTCGGATGCTAATAGGAGCCGGGCGGGCGCTAGCAGGGCGCAAGGCGGGCAGAGGTTAGGCGAGAACATTGCGCCGGGCATGAGCCGTGTTTGTCCAGTCATGTTGGTACCTCTAGCGCCTCCTCTCGCCTCTCCCGCTTTCTCGGTAGTTGACAAGCTCCGCCCACAAGCTCTAGAAGTGGAGCGTCGCACTCAAGGATAGATTATGGGCGGAGATTCCGTCATGCCTCTTCCTGATTCGCTAATGGCGCTCAGGGCGGGGAGAAGGGAGGTGCTAGTAGTCGATGGAATCATATCGCAGGGTAGGAAGCCCCCACTGACTGTAGGGTCGCGCATTCCCTGCCCCACTGGAAACGCCTACAAAGGGGAGTGGCCACACTGCAGCCCCGCCTAGTTGCACGGACGTTCGATCTCCTCCAATCAAATGGACACACAGCGATCGGTCGGTGGGTTGTGATGTGGCAGCGTGGTCGGAAACACCGAGCCGGGATCGGTCCCCCATGAAATGACTGGATTCTTCCTGTGTCTGGGTTTTCCTCCTAATAAAGGACTTTTTCTAAGTGTGGTGTCTCTCGTCTCTATTGCTGGATTGGATGGTTGTGAAGGAGCAACAAGGTGTACTATGTACCCCATACTGTTCCACGGAGGGGGCGGGATCTGGGGCCCTCTTACTTTTCAGGGGACTTCCACATTCTGATAAGTCACCCACCGAACCTCACAACCACCGGGCCAGAGTTGTGATGAAGAGGGCCTTGTCCTCATCAACATGGGGGCCGGCTACTGTGCCTGGGGTCACCCCTGCCAGGGACCCCCCATGTTGAGGGCATGTGGCCCGGTAAGATTCAGGAGGGGGGGGCTGCATGCCCACCCCCCCTTTCCTGGCCTGCCAGGCATTGTGCTCGGATGAAGGGTCTGGTAGGGCTTCTGGGGGGAACCCTACGCTAAATTTTTCACTGGTGTTCCCCTTAAAAGCCTTACCAAATCTGAAGGGCCTGGTATGACATATGGGGGCACCTCCGCATTTTGTTTTATGGGGTCTGATATGGGGGACCCCATGGATGTTTTTGAAATTCCAGTCAGACTAGTCTTAAAGAGCCTGCTATGGCTTTTTTGGGGGGACTATACACACATTTGTCACATTTATAGGGCCTGGTGTGGCTTTTAGTGGGGACCGCACACATTTTGGGAATTCTAGTCAGAGCAGACCTAAAGGGCCTGGCATGGCTTTTGGGGGACCGCATGCATATTTTTGGAATTTCAGCCAGAGAAGACCTAAAGGGCGTGGTATGGCTTTTGACCCCATTCATTTTTGGGGGTTCCAGTCAGGCCAGGCCCAAAGAGTCCAGTATGGCTTTTGGTGGGAGGGGTACACATGCATAACTTTGGGGGGCCACTCACTTCAGACCTAAAATGTCTGGTTTGGGTTGTTTTGATGAAGCAGGGGGAGGGTTGCAGCAAGACCAGACCTGAAGGGCCTGGTATGACTTTTGGCAGGGAGGGACCCCACACCATTTTGAGGGGTTCCAGTCACATCAGACCTTAAGGGCCTTGTATGACTTTTGGGGGACCTACAGTGAAGGAAATAAGTATTTGATCCCATGCTGGTTTTGAATGTTTGCCCACTCACAAAGAAATGATCAGTCTAAAAATCAAATGGTAGGTGTATTGTAACACAGAGACAGAATAGCAACAACAATTTCAAAAGAAATGCATGTCTAAAAAATGATGCACTGATTTGCATGTTCATGAGGGAAATAAGTATTTGATCTCCTTCACAAAACAGTACTTGGTGGCCAATCCCTTGTTGGCAATCACGTTTTCACCACCATGTTTGACAGTTGGGATGGTGTTCTTGGGGTCATAGGCAGCATTCATCCTCCTACAAACACGGCGAGTTGAATTGATGCCAAAGAGCTTGATTTTGGTCTCATCTGACCACAGCACTTTCAACCAGTCCTCCTCTGCATTATTCAGGTGATCAGTGGTAAACTTCAGACGGTCCTGGACATGTGCTTTCTTGAACAGAGGGACCTTGCGGGCACTGCAGGATTTCAATCCTTGTTGCGTAGTGTGCTACCAATTGTTTTCTTGGTGACTGTGGTCCCAGCTGCCTGGAGATCATTGACAAGATCCTCACGTGTAGTTCTGGGATAATTCCTCACTGTTCTCATCATCATTGACACTCCACGAGGTGAGATCTTGCACGGTGCACCAGATCTAGGGAGACTGACAGTTGTTTTGCGTTTCTTATATTTGCGAACGATTGCACCAACTGTTGTCGCCTTCTCACCAAGCTGCTTGGCGATAGTTTTGTAGCTCAGTCCAGCCTTGTGTAGGTCTACAATCTCGTCCCTGACATCCTTGGAAAGCTCTTTGGTCTTCTCCATGGTGGAGAGTTTGGAATCTGATTGTTTAATTGCTCCCATGGACAGGTGTCTTTTATACAGGTAACAAAATGAGATTAGCAGCACTCCCTTTAAGAGACTGCTTCTAATCTCAGCTTGTTACCTGTATGAAAGACACCTGGTAGCCAGAAATCCTGCTGAATGATAGGGGATCAAATACGTATTTCCCTCGTGAACATGCAAATCAGTGCATCATTTGTTAGACATTCATTCAAAGTCAGCAGGGGATCAAATGCTTATTTCCTTCACTGTATATATCTAACTAGAGCTCGGACACTAATAAGGGCCATGGCTGAAAACATCCCAAAATACCACCATGAAATAGAACGCTCCTCTATCTCTCCTCTCCATCCCCCACAAAGGAAATGATGACACAAGGAATAACCACAGGAAAAAACGCACCAAAATGCAATAGGAGAGGAATAAAACGCAGATAAACGTTGGTGAATGTATGTGAGAGTTTCTGCACACACGTGTGACGAGTCCTATATGAGAGGAGGAGGGGAGGAGAGGAGTACAGGGATATGGGGGAGGACGTCTCCAATGTCATGGGGCATTCTCTGTGTGCGCCCCCCCCCCCCCCCCCCCACGCAGGACATTGGTGGGAAGTGAAGCCTTCGGACATGGAGCACACTGCCTTGTACCTGGACAAGGTGGCCGAATGCTGGTGGTGGACTTGAATGGGTCACATTCAGCAGGCACTAGGCCCATCCAAAGCAACAGGTGGGAGATTCCTGCTGCAGCCACTAAGCCAAACATTGCCGCCACGCCATGACTACACCCTTGGACACTGCCTCTGCAGCTACAGGGGGAGGGGTTGGGGGCCAAGAAAAATGCAGCTCATTCGGGAGGTTTTACTGCCCCTCAACCACTAGTGTGAACAAGTCCTTCTGCAGGGGGTTGAGGCATGGTGCTCCAGGTTTTTAATAGTTAACACATATGGTGTGGAGGTGACATAACTCCTACGAGCCACCTCTCAAATGCTTTTATAAAGAGATCTCCTGTGGATTGCTTTTCAGAAGACAACATGTGTAAACAAGGCCTTAGAGGAATCGCTATCTGACCATAGGTAGGCTGGGGCAGCATGAAGTGTGGGCTCCGTACTTCTATGGAACATCAGGGAAATGTACCGGGAAGGAGATCACAGCAGGTCAAAGCTCTACCAATTCCCCAGCATTCAGTCCAGCTATTCAGCTCTGAAGATCCAACTAGAAGGAGCCATTCACACCGGAGCATTGCTATCACTTCTAGGGAAATGCATTTTCCCCGCATATCGGCATAACACACAAAGCTGGGAACAGCACCACATGTGCCATGACATTTCACGTTGTCACCAGAACAGGAATTCAGAGAAAATGTTCCAATGGAGACACTTGTTCCGGTGACAACTGTCTAAAAGGGGATTTCCCTCACATTGGAAAGATATCCTCTCACATCCTGCTGAGTCTACAGGACAGGAAGTGAAGGGAAATCTCCCTCATGAGACACAGGCAATAACAAAAGTTACAGCAGTTCCTTACTTAAGGGCTCATTCTACCCTTTTAGCACTCTGAAAAGAGATGTGATGGGTTGCTTTTCAGAGGACATTTGCCAGGCAATGAGGAGACATTAGGTTGTCTCCTCATGGCCTTATTTAAACCCTAAAAAGACTGCACCACCCTGCTGCAATCATGTACACTGCATGCAGTTGTGGCCTGGCCCTATTCACTTGAATGAGTCACATTAGTGTAGGCATATAAAACGTGTGTATCATAGATAGAATGATATATATAAAATATGAGGAAATGCACTATATACACATTCTTGTGTGTGACGTTGGCACTGATAGCGGACCAGACAAACTGCATTTTTTCATATCAAAAGAATAGAATAAGGACTCCTTACTATGTTCATTTATGCACGAGGTCATTACTTTACCTTTGTTATGTTGGGTTCACCAGTTTTTGGATAAATATGTGGAGAGTCAGGGGGAGTTTCAGAGCAGGTTATGTGCAAATCTACCAGCATTGTAAAATGCAAGTTTGTCTGATTAGATTTGGAAAGGTCTTAATATTCATAGTGTACCTGTTTATGGTGAAGAGAATTTCAACGTGGTTGTCGTGTCCACCTTTGTACAAGGATGTTGGAGATTGCCGTTTTGCTATAAACAAGACAAGGAGTATCTATTTAACTTTTTAATTAAAATCAAAATTAAAGAAACGTCCATTCTTTTTTAGTTCCATATTTTATTGAAATAACAGTTAAAAAAAAGAAAGAAAGGGCCCTGGGGGGGCCAAAGCCAACATTACAGCAATAGATGTGAAGGAGAGAGCGGGGAAAGAGAATTTATCCAAAAATACCAAACCAAACATCTGGTCATTAATCAGAACAATGCGTAGGAGTTGCGTACATGAGGTGACAGGCTATATACCAGTAATGAGCTATGAGTACATAACCAAGGCCCTGGTGTGTAGGGGACGATTACAGGATACAGGGTATAGTGCAATGAGCCGCAGTCCCCATGCAGTGGGGGACTAATGATAGAAGGGTCTAGACCTGGATTTCTCTACCAGGGTTCCTCTAGAGCAGCAGTTCTCAACCTGGAGGTAGCGACCCCTTTGGGGGTCGAACGACCATTTCCCAGGGGTCGCCTAAGACCATCGGAAAACACATATTTCCGATGGTCTTAGGAACCGAGACACCGCTCCTCTGACTCAGTCGATGTGTGGGCGGGATGACACGCTGCCCTGTCACCTGGCCACACCTCCGGGATCCCTCAACAACTCCGCCTCCTCGCCGCTGATTGGCCACCGGAACTGTAGCTCAGGAGAGGCACACAGGCGGCCAATCACCGGCGAGGAGGTGGAGCTTGGAGAGGAGGAGCCGAGCGGCAGCGCGCGTAGATCTAAGAAGATCGAGGGAACTGCCGGAGTAAGTGAAGAGGAGAGCGGCCAGAGAAGGAAGACAGCTGACAGGTAAGTGAGAGAGCGAGCCCAGGCTGGAGCAGGGGTCAGCAAGGTAAGTATCATTGGTGTCAGTGGGAGGAATAGTGCCCCATCATTTGTGTGACTAATACCAACAATGGGGCACCATTTCTCCCACTGACACCAATGATGGGGCACTATTTCCTCCCCCCCCCGCACTGACACCAATGATGGGGCACTATTCCTCCCTCCCACTGACACCAACGATGGGGCACTATTCCTCCCCCCCACTGACACCAACGATGGGGCACTATTCCTCCCCCCCACAGACACCAACGATGGGGCACTATTCCTCCCCCCACTGACACCAAGAATGGGGCACTATTCCTCCCCCCACCGACACCAACGATGGGGCCCTATTCCCCCCCCTGACCCCAAAGATGGGGCACTATTTCTCCCTCCACCACACTGAAATCAATGATGGGGCACTATTCCTCCCACTGACACCAATGATGGGGCACTATTCCTCCCACTGACACCAATGATGGGGCACTATTCCTCCCACTGACACCAATGATGGGGCACTATTCCCCCCACTGACACCAATGATGGGGCACTATTCCCCCCACTGACACCAATGATGGGGCACTATTCCCCCCACTGACACCAATGATGGGGCACTATTCCCCCCCCTGACCCCAAAGATGGGGCACTATTTCCCCCTCCACCACACTGAAATCAATGATGGGGCACTATTCCCCCCACTGACACCAATGATGGGGCACTATTCCCCCCACTGACACCAATGATGGGGCACTATTCCCCCCACTGACACCAAGAATGGGGCACTATTCCCCCCCCTGACCCCAAAGATGGGGCACTATTTCCCCCTCCACCACACTGAAATCAATGATGGGGCACTATTCCTCCCACTGACACCAATGATGGGGCACTATTCCTCCCACTGACACCAATGATGGGGCACTATTCCTCCCACTGACACCAATGATGGGGCACTATTCCCCCCACTGACACCAATGATGGGGCACTATTCCCCCCACTGACACCAATGATGGGGCACTATTCCCCCCACTGACACCAATGATGGGGCACTATTCCCCCCCCTGACCCCAAAGATGGGGCACTATTTCCCCCTCCACCACACTGAAATCAATGATGGGGCACTATTCCTCCCACTGACACCAATGATGGGGCACTATTCCCCCCACTGACACCAATGATGGGGCACTATTCCCCCCACTGACACCAATGATGGGGCACTATTCCCCCCACTGACACCAAGAATGGGGCACTATTCCCCCCCCTGACCCCAAAGATGGGGCACTATTTCCCCCTCCACCACACTGAAATCAATGATGGGGCACTATTCCTCCCACTGACACCAATGATGGGGCACTATTCCTCCCACTGACACCAATGATGGGGCACTATTCCTCCCACTGAAACCAATGATGGGGCACTATTCCCCCCACTGACACCAATGATGGGGCACTATTCCCCCCACTGACACCAATGATGGGGCACTATTCCTCCCACTGACACCAATGATGGGGCACTATTCCCTCCACTGACACCAATGATGGGGCACTATTCCCCCCACTGACACCAATGATGGGGCACTATTCCCCCCACTGACACCAATGATGGGGCACTATTCCTCCCACTGACACCAATGATGGGGCACTATTCCTCCCACTGACACCAATGATGGGGCACTATTCCTCCCACTGACACCAATGATGGGGCACTATTCCTCCCACTGACACCAATGATGGGGCACTATTCCTCCCACTGACACCAATGATGGGGCACTATTCCTCCCACTGACACCAATGATGGGGCACTATTCCTCCCACTGACACCAATGATGGGGCACTATTCCTCCCACTGACACCAATGATGGGGCACTATTCCTCCCACTGACACCAATGATGGGGCACTATTCCTCCCACTGACACCAATGATGGGGCACTATTCCTCCCACTGACACCAATGATGGGGCACTATTCCTCCCACTGACACCAATGATGGGGCACTATTCCCCCCACTGACACCAATGATGGGGCACTATTCCCCCACTGACACCAATGATGGGGCACTATTCCCCCCACTGACACCAACGTTGGGGCACTATTCCCCCCACTGACACCAACGTTGGGGCACTATTCCCCCCACTGACACCAACGTTGGGGCACTATTCCCCCCACTGACACCAACGATGGGGCACTATTCCCCCCACTGACACCAACGATGTGGCACTATTCCCCCCACTGACACCAACGATGGGGCACTATTCCCCCCACTGACACCAACGATGGGGCACTATTCCCCCCACTGACACCAACGATGGGGCACTATTCCTCCCACTGACACCAACGATGGGGCACTATTCCCCCCACTGACACCAACGATGGGGCACTATTCCCCCCACTGACGCCAACGATGGGGCACTATTCCCCCCACTGTCGCCAACGATGGGGCACTATTCCCCCCACTGACACCAACGATGGGGCACTATTCCCCCCACTGACATCAACGATGGGGCACTATTCCCCCCACTGACACCAACGATGGGGCACTATTCCTCCCACTGACACCAACGATGGGGCACTATTCCTCCCACTGACACCAACGATGGGGCACTATTCCTCCCACTGACACCAACGATGGGGCACTATTCATCCCACTGACATCAGTGATGGGGCACTACTCCTTCCACTGACACCAATGATGTGGCACTAGTCCTCCCACTGCAAAATTACAGTTATGAAGTAGCAACGAAAATAATTTTATGGTTGGGGGTCACCACAACATGAGGAACTGTTTTGTTTTAAGGGGTCGTGGCATTAGAAAGGTTGAGAACCACTGCTCTAGAGGTTCCTTAAACAATTTCTGCCTCTTAGATAACTTCCCACTGACACCATTGGTCCTTTTAGCTTTCTGGAAGAGGGTAATTCTTCCCCATGACCCTAAGTGTAAGGAGCATTCTTCCCCCCGACCATCACACTAATGTATCATGAGTTGTAGATATAGTCACTTTTAGCAGAGGTTCCCTGAGACCGGAAAGTTATTTCAAGGCTTCCTCTGTGTTGAAAAGGTTGAGAAAACCTGGTCTAGACCAACCTTTCTCAACCCTTTTATCCCAGCGGCAACCCTTGAAATAACTTTACGGTCTCGGGGAACCCCTACCAGTGAAAAATTGCCCCTTACATTGGTGGTCAATGAGAAGAATGCAACCCCCCCAGACAGCTAGAAAGATCACTGGCTTCAGGCAACTGGCTCTACCAAGTGCCGTTGACCTCAGAACTATGGCAGCCCCATCAAATGGAAGTAGGGGAAGGGAAGCAGAGGAAAAGAGAGGGGAAGAGGGGCATGAGATAAGAAAAAAGAAGGAGATGGGGAGAAGAGTGGGGGAGAGAAGGAGAGTGAGGTAGGAAAGACGCATAGGGTATGGTGTTGGGCCATGAAGGGGAATGGAGGGAAGTGGTAGGTGAGAAGTGTGGGGAGTCCCTCTCAGCTGTTCAGCTGCCCCTCTCCGGCCCAAGCCCCCACCTCTTGAAGTCCATCCTTTTTTATGCTTTCTATCCCCTCTTCCTTTATCAGAAGCTACATGATGAAAATATATATCAATATATTGCACTCAATTAACCAAGTCAATACTGGCATGTAACACCCCCTCCATTACCAAGTTATTTTGCAGTTTTAAAAAGTGTTACTAAACCCACAACTGTAAAATCAGTCTGTGTTTGCAGTAAAGCATGCTGGTTATACTCACTGTGGAACCTAAGGGGTTAAACCTCCACATTATGTAAAAAGGCGGTTTGATCCTGTCTTCTCTGATCCTCCCTTTCTTTTACTGTCCCCAATCCATCTGCTGAAAGTACAGAGCCCCTAGGAGACACTCTGCACATGTTCAGTTTGGTGTGTATTCCTAGTTTTTTGGGGGGAGGGTGCATGTGATCGGTACAGGGCTAATAGGCAATGTCCAGAGGGTCAGGGGTCATACAGCCTCATAGGATAGTCAGAGAAGAATGGAAACACCTCCTATAAGCTTAGCCAGTGCTCGGCTGGACACTAACAGAAGTCACAAGACTGCTATATACTGCTGATGAAAAAAAGTATTTTGCTGTTTCTATTTACTGAAATGATTGCATTTCCATGTTCTGTGTACTGTGGGAGACCAGGTATAGTGAATGCAGGCTCCGGGGTTTAGTAACACTAAGTGCTGTGATAGTGTGACTGACAATTATAGGTCATGCAACACAGGACCCAGATTATTTTTAGATCATTTTTTTTTATACAGATAGAGATTTTGAGGCATTTATAACTACTTTTATATTTTCAACTCAAAAAAGGAAACAAGAACATTTATTTTTTAAACTTCCCTTTACGATATTGTTATCAAACAAAAATGACCCCTTTTGTGAAATCAGACACCTCATGGGGATCCCATGTTTTGCACGCTGGTATTGAGGTGGTTACATAAGGCTTCAGTGATCAATTCAAAGCCAGAGTGACCACAGAGAAAGTGGAAGATATAAATGGGGAGTCGGCCAGATCTGAACTGGAGTGCACTAAGACATATTGGCTCTGCCTGGATCATTTACCATGAAGGGTTACACAAGGGGATTCTCTCAACACAAAACCAGTCATACTACTGTGGGCTGCAGTGTGCGATTGTGTATTACTCCAGGGTCTGATTTACGAAAAACCTATTTTTGGTTCATTTCTAACAGTCATTTTTTTTTGCGGAAATTAAAGAAAATTATTTTTGTAATAAATGAATGAACCCAGCCGGTGTTTACTACTGGAATAGCTTTGATTGGTTTACAACGATCACAAGGCACAGAGCCACTCGGATTGGCTCGAGCCCTCATTTATAAGGGGCATACTACAGCATATGTCCATGCAAGGGCCGTGTTTACCTATGGATGCACAGAACAGTCATGTGGATGCGGGTGCATGCAGGTCCCTGAACTCCACACGGTCTGCATTCGAGGACCCGCACCCACACAGATGTCAAAATGGAAGCAGAGGCTGTCTATGCAGCTGCTGCATCCCAATTGATATCAGTGGGACCGTCTGCACAGAGATGCACGGAACGAACATGTGTGCATCCCCTGTGTGGGTAAACACGGCCCTCGCACAGGCAGAGCACACCCTGTGTGAATGAGGCCTTACATTTTGTGCTACCTAATGATATTGTGAGTACGCCTGGAAAATGCATGCTTGTTGGGAAAAATGACATATATATTGTATATCTATTCTGTACACATAAATGAGGTGAAGGAGAATAGCAGCTCTTGTTGCCCCTTTGAAAAGCCTTGCACAGTGAATTGCTTTTCAGAGGTCAGTAGAGAAAGCTATCATTTCACTTCCTGCTGAGTCTACAGGACAAGAAGTGAAGGGAAACCTTCCTAATGACAGCGCTGATAAAAAGAAAATTACAACAGTTCTTTACTTAAGGGCTTGTTGCACTGAAGGACTTTAGTACTCTGAAGAGTGGTGGATCGCTTTTCAGAGGACATTTTACAGGTGATAAGGACATGGCCTGCTTTAACCCCTAAAAAGTCTGCACCACCACGCTGCAACCGTGTACATTGCACACGGTTGCAGCTTGGACCAATTCACTTGAATTTACTGCCACCAAGTAAACCCCCCTTTTTTACCAGTCAAATGGAAATCTTGTATGTAAATATCACACCACAAGCCAAGTGATTGAGTTGTGACATGGACCTGTTTACTTGAATGGGTCGCATGTGGCGGCTCAACCTCCTGTTTTTACCTCCTGTGACAGCCGTGTGTGTGTGAAGCAATAAAGTATGGATCAGGCGCACTTCTAAAATTGAAAAATGACGCTCCGGGCTGGTTTAACCAGGATGTGGTGGGGGAAGGGCGAGTTCTCACTCAAAACGCACCGCCTTTGTGAGCTGCTGCAGGTGTCAATATATTCTTAAGCAGATATACTGCTACAAGGCGGCAAGGGTGCGCAAAATCACATATATATACACATGTGATTTAGAAGTTCAAGGTAGGGGACACACGTGTGCCATACCCGCACCGCCATTCATGGCCTCGGCTGTCAATCACCGGGTCCCGGCTGGTGATTTCTCGCCGGCACCCAGTGATCGCTGAGTATTTCCGACGGGGGAGAGACCTGTGCATAAACAACACAGATCCTTTCCCTGTCAGCTCCTGTTTTGTGACATCCGTGCCCATTCAGTCTCTGCCCGCATTTTGACAGCAGACATCTCTGGACCCGTGATGGCCCTATGGGCAGCTGGAAGTAAGTGGATTTGTGTCCGTTTACATCAGACTACCTCTGATAAGTCACAATTAGATGCTGAAAAACTGGAAAGGACAACGCCTGTTCTGTCCTATACAGAACCTGAATGGACTCAGAGGTAGGCAGATGTAAATGGGCACGTCCAGTTACAGTCACCTGACCATAGAGCTGCATGGAGCTTTTGATCAGGTCCACCTAAAAACTGATAATTGGAGCTTTCTGGAAATCCTGTGTAAAAAGGGTTTTTTTCATCCCCATCCACTCCAAGTTCCAGAAATTTCAAGGAACAGCAGGAAACACAGGCTGACCCATGATAATGTACCCAACGCAACTAAAAAAAAAAAAAAGGAGCTCTGCACACATGCATAGATCTAAGTAGGTCCTCACTGTAACCTGCGTTAACACGGTGCACAGGTTTGAAGCCGGCCTATAGAGCCCAGTAACAACAAAGTAAGAGGTCATTTGTGCAATGGGGACAAAAACAACCCCCTCCTCCATTTCCTGGTTGCACAACACCCCAATCATGTTAGGTTTGAGATAAAAGCTGTCAAATGTACTTTGTACGCGGTACCTACCAGACTTGCTGCTTATGTCACAGGCACCTCCTCTAATGTGGGTAAAGGGACGCAGAACACCACATTTTGGAGGACATGCCCAAAGGTCAAAGGTTTGGGATTTGTGTATACAATTTTGGGTTTTCTTTGACCCTCGTCAATTTTAAGAAGTCCCCATTACAGGCCCTACTTAACCAACCAATAGAGGAGGAACCAAAGCATTCCAAAAAATTGGTCTGGTTTACATTCCTAGCAGCCAGAATAGCAGTCACCAGGTCCTGGATGTCTTTTGTCCATCCCCTTTTCAGTAGTGAACGCTGTCATGGTAAATGATGCATAAAAAGCCATCAGCCACATTGAATGATAAACTACATTTATTGGAAAGATCATGGGACCCTTGGATAAGTTATATTTCAGCAGACAGACAATCAGCGAAGTTCCAACAAAGGGCAGAGGAGATGGACACGGAACAAAACTCGGATTACCCACATGTCCTGATATTCTTCTTCTAGCTTTCTCTCTATTCTCTTCCTTTTCTTTCTCTATTCGGCCTTCCTTCTGCATTTACCTGGGTTGTCATATGCACCTGATTAAAGAAACATGTTCATTAGAGTATATCATTTTGGTGAGCACTCAACCTGCGTAAAAAATGTATGGCACAGCTATTGATATGAGAAATATCAAACCAGACCTCAGTACAAAAAATGATGCTGTACATGAAATCCCTTTTGCACTTAAAGGGTAACTCCACTTTCATGGGAAGAAAATTAGCAAACAAATCCCCCCCAAAAAATATAGCGTGTACAATGCCGATCAATGTAATATTGTAATTGAGTGTTATTAAAGATTACCTTTCCTTTTCAATCTGCAGCGTAAATTTTTGTAAATGTAATACAATATGGCTACCTGAAGGTGTTCTGTACACAGATGGTGTACAGAACATCCCCTAGAAATGTCATTTCCTGCTTTTGTGATTGGCTTACTGATTTTCCCAGAAGTCAGCACTAAGATGCAAGTCATATTTTTGGCATCCTCTGCAACAAAAATATAATTTTTGGTGAGATATTCTCAAAGGGAAATCACATCTAAAAAGGGATGCAGACCCTGCCAACTTCCCCAGAGCCTTGCAGGTGCAGCAGCTAATTGATCATTATAAAACCACTCCTATAAAAATTCACTCTGAACATGGGACACAAACAGCTATTCTTTCAGAATAACAAAAGGTAGGAACCCTTGCAATGTAAGTACATCACCCAGAGGGGAAGGTTTTTTTCTCAACAAAAGTGAAGTTACTCTTTAAATTACCTGCTAAGTCTTGGATGCGATGTTCCTATAATTTGTACATTTAATTGCCAATACAAATATTCAAACAGAAAAGCAGTCAAGCGGAGGGAGCATGGACACAAAGGTCCTCTGCTTGCGAGAGGGTAAAGAAAAGTAATAAATAACAAAGTAAAAATATTAAATAATAAAGAAATTTACGTCCTTTTTTCCCATGAATAGAGCTTTCTTTCGGTGGCATTTGATCGCCTGTGTGGTTTTTATTTTTTGCGCTATAAAAAAAAAAAAAAAAAGACCGAAAATTTTGAGAAAAAAAACAGTATTGTTGACTTTTTCCTAATAAACACATTAAGTAAAAAAAATTTAAAAATCAAATTTCGTCACAAATTTAGGCCAAAATGTATTCTGTGACATGTCTTTGATAAAAAAAAAATCCCAATACACGTAAATGAATTGTTTTATGCAAAAGTTATAGTGTCTACAAATGGCGGTATATATAGTGGAATTTGTTTTTTATACTAGTAATGGTAGCAATCAGCAACTTATAATCAAAAAAATATATAGGTTGCGCTAAACAAAATGAATAAACTAATCAAAAAAATACTGCAGTCAAAAATTAAAATGCAATCAAACAAATGATATATAAATCAATAATATTGTGAACAATATAAAATAAAAAATGCAGCGCTAAGTAAATAAATGATACTGGTCATAATAAACTGGAAAGTGTTAAAAACCAGAGATATAAAAACAATGCGTAATAAAATCAATATGTAGGTAATAAAACTCTATCAGATAACAACAATAAAGTGCTGAGATAATGGTGGTGATGCGTGCACATAATCTCAAAATATCAAAGTCTTGTGGCTTCCGTGGTGAGAAAGACAAACATTGCACTAACCAGATAGCGCAAAGGAAATGCGCATGGAGCAATTAAGACCAGCTCCTGGTACTCAGGGTATATGATACTGGAAGGAAGTGGTGTCATCTATGTAGTAGCCACTAGGTGTCCTCCATCTGAGAGAAAAGCATCCAGGATCCAGGAATGTCAGCCACAGCCACCAGGGGGGGTTTTGTTACACACAGCTCCCAGCCACAGCAAAGTACCTTCAAAACACAGGCTCCCAAGGAAATAAAGAGCCCGCAGAGAAGGCCTCCAATAGTGTGATAATGTTTTATTCAGGGGTAAAACAAATAACAAATAGAAAACCAACTTACATTAGTAGCTCAGCCGTCAGGAGACAGCTGGCTTGGTAGTACATGTACAAGAAGCAGTGAAATGGCACTTCCCTGACGCGTATCGTGTCCATACACATCATCAGAGGGAATCCTTTGCGCTATCTGGTTAGTGCAATGTTTGTCTTTATCACCACGGAAGCCACAAGACTTTGATATTTTGAGATTATGTGCACGCATCACCACCATTATCTCAGCACTTTAATGCACTTTATTGTTGTTATCCGATAGAGTTTTATTACCTACATATTGATTTTATTACGCATTGTTTTTATATCTCTGGTTTTTAACACTTTCCAGTTTATTATGACCAGTATCATTTATTTACTTAGCGCTGCATTTTTTATTTTATATTGTATACTGTGTATGGGTTCTCGAGGTACCTTTTAATGCTAGCGGCTACTACATATTCTATACCCAGCGCACGATATCTCATCTCTTTTAATAATATTGTGAAGTCCAAAAAAAGTCCAAAGTAATACGTGATGAAATAATAGTTGATCCAAATATCACCAAAAGTGCATCCACCACCGAATGAATTGAATAAACTCACCAGAGCGAGATGCTGATCATGTTATAAATCAGCATAGAACGCTTTCTGCTCTGGGAGCAATGATCAATAACTTGGGGCTGCAACACTGGGAATTTAGTAACTGGTATCCAGGGAGCAATACTCTGCAGGGAATATATATCATCCAGATCCACTTCACCCCTCAGTCACCGACTCTTTAGGATGATCAGACCTCCACTCAAAATACAAGGGAATAAAGACTCATGGTGCAGTACTTCATAAAACTTCCAATTTACTCAAAACACATTGCACTTACAAAAAGCAGTGTCTTAGCCGACGCCAGCATGAACAGCGCGTTGAATATCACAGACACGGACCCAGCCTGGCTGCGCATGCGCCGTATCAACGACTCGGGAACGTCCTGACGTCACATCCAAAGGCTCCGCCCCATGCGTTTCGCCATCGACGTCTTCACATGACGTCCTCTGGTGAGTTTATTCAGTTCATTCGGTGCTGGATGCACTTTTGGTGATATTTGGATCAACTATTATTTCATGACGTATTACTTGGGACTTTTTTTGGACTTCACAATATTATTGATTTATATATCATTTGTTTGATTGCATTTTAATTTTTGACTGCAATATTTTTTTGATTAGTTTATTCATTTTGTTTATTTTTTTGATTTACGCACCCTATTTTTATAGGTTAGGTTTTGCCGCTATTTTTACACTGTGTTCCGTGGCGCTATATTTTAAAATCAGCAACTTATAGTGGGACTGCAGGGGGGCATTCTAACACTGAGCGATGTGGAATGGGACACTGACTAACTGTCACTGAGATCACCAGTGACACCAAAATAGCAATCAGTACTAATATAAAGCACGGACACTGTACTAATGACACTGGGCAGGAAGGGGTTAACTTCTGGGGCGATCAAAGGGTTAACTGTGTGCTGTTTCGCTGTGTGTGTGCTTTACACTGTAAGCACACTGCTTTGTATGGCTTTGCAATGCAGAGCCATACAAAGCAGTGTGCAGGAGCTGACAGAGGAGGGATCTGTTTGTTTACAAATAGGTCTCTACCCGGACCGTGATACACGGTGATCGCCGTGTGCCGGCGGGAAATCATTGGCCGGGACCGGGTGATTTTCAGCCAAGGCCGTGCACGCCCCCTACCCAGAAATGCAAAATCACGTATATAAATATACACATGTGATTTTGCGCACCCCTGCCACCCTGTAGAAGTATTTCTGCTATAGGCCGGTGGGAAAGCGGTTAAACACTACAGCTAAATATTTCAGGATATTTTTTTATTGGACCCTTTCCCCGGGACAAACGTTGCAAGCTGCAATTTCTACTAAACTGCTTTGTTTGAGACATGCCAACTTTGGAAAACACCGGTGCTAAAACTAATGAATGGCAACTAGTCTGCAAAGGACTTGCACCATTGGGACGGTCGGTTCTCTTGCAGTAATGGAGACAGATCTTGCTAATTGGGCCATACACATACCAATTATCTCACAAGAGATCCTAAAAGGTACAAACTAAGAAGCATTTTGTAATGTAAATAAAGTTTCATGTCTTGGCTTCTAAAACTTACCTATAAGCTCGGCAATGCCTGTATGCATATCAAAGAATGGATCGGTAACCAAAGGAGCCCGGTTCTGGCTGTAGGACTTGCTGATGGTCTCAAACAGCAGTAGGTTCTATGATCCGTCCTTGTCAGGGTATCCAGGTGGATTCCAGCTCACATCCATCACAATCTGCTCTGGGAGGAACTAAGTCCACTGCAGCTGAAACCCATTCATCTGCCCTGCCACAGAAACATAAAAGCGTCACAACAACCACAGCTGACCGGCATACTCTTGCTCAAAGCTACAAGTAAAGCCGCACTTTTCCCTATGAAGAGGAAAGCAATGGGTGTGCCTTCCCAAGTAGCAGGCAATCTTTATTGCCCACTGTGTGTGTTCAGTCATCAGCTACAATGACTCTGCTCAGAGCTTACACAGGGGAGAGGACCCCCCCATCCCCCACCTGCCTGATGTGAAAACTCTGGAGAAGGATATTTACCTGGAAAGTGAAATGGATCCCCTCCAATATTATTTCCCCATTCCACAAACCAAACAAGGCTTTGCCATAGTGTGAGGATGAGAGCACCTTAACACAGCGTTCCCACTCCAGACTGGACGGGACCATGTTGTAGTTCTGGTTCTGCTAATGTTCTGTCCAGTTTCATTGTAATGCGGCCTAAAGCAATACCTACAAATGGTTCAGTGCTGCACAGACAGCTGCACAATAAAACCGCACAACACACTGACTTAAAGCCGTACTAAGCCCAAAAACAAAAATGTCATATATTGCCGTGTACCGATCCTTGGATGTGATGCATGCATTGGATTTGGTGATCCTGCCAGTAACACACCTCCTGTATTAGAGTGCCCTACTCTGGATGAAGGAGCACAGGTACACACAAGGACAGCAGCACTGTCAGTCTGGGGGGAGGGGAGTGTTACGTGTACTAGCAGATTCTGATACACTAAAAAATTGAAGCCAAACTTCAGCTCACACTGCCGCTACACAAGCAGTTACAGCAAAAAGGTTTTTTTTTTGGTGGGGGGAATAAAGGTATTACGTTCAAAAATAAAAGCAAACCATTGTAATCACCTGTCAGTGGAAAATGGTTTCAACAATCTAACTGCTACACTTGCAGTAGAGCTTGTTTTCTTGAAAAATGTACTCTGAGCTGGGAGACTCCGTGTACATGACAGCTGACAGGCGGGGGAAGCATCTATGACAGCAGAAAGCGATTGGGTCTCTTCTGTCATAAAACTCTACCTGTCACATTTATTTAACCACTTGCCTACCGGACACTTTTACCCCCTTCGTGCCCAGGACAATTTTCAGCTTTCGACGCTCTCACACTTTGAATGGCAATTGCGCAGTCATGCAGCACTGTACCCATATGACATTGTTATCATTTTTTTAAACACACAGAGCTTTGTTTTGGTGGTATTTAAAAGGAAGGAAATATAGAAGGAAATGACAGGAGGACGTCATATGATGTCCTCCCACTCTAACTGCGCATGTGTGCCCCCAGGGACGTGCAGCGATCAGTGGTGCGCTGTGTCCCCGGGAAACAGCGGATGACATCAACTCTGTCATGTGATCAGCTGTGTCCAATCACAACTGATCACATGTAAACAAGGAAACGCCGGTTATCGGCATTCCTCTCCTCACACTGACAGCGCGTGAGGAGAGCCGGTAAGGGGCATTCCTCAGAGGGAACATGTACACTGATCATCAGGGCACTGATGATCAGTGTAGCCCCATCAATGCCACTTGTCAGTGCCTATCAATGCAAAACAATGCCACATATCAGTGCCCATCTGAGCTGCCTTTCAGTGCCATATATCAGTGCTGCTTTTCAGTGCTCATCATATATGCCTGTCAATGCCCATCACTGATACCTACAAGTACCTCCTCATCAGTGCCCGTCAGTGACGCTTATCAGTGCAGCCTCATTAGCGCACAACAGTGAAGGAGAAAAAATTACTTATTTACAAAATTTTCTAACAGAACTAAGAAAAAAAATATTTTTCAAGATTTTCAGTCTTTTTTAGTGTGTTAAGCAAACCCCCCCCGTGGTGATTAAATACCACCAAAAGAAAGCTCTGTCTAAAAAAAATATACATAAATTTCATATGAGTACAGTGTTGCATGACCGCGCAATTGTCATTCAAAGTGCAACAGCGATGAAAGCTGAAAATTGACCTGGGCAGGAAGGGGGTGAAAATGCACGGTAGGCAAGTGGTTAATCACCACTGGGTGTTTTATTTTTGCACCATAAAAAAAAAAAAAAGAGCAAAAAATTTGAAAAAAAAACATTTTTTTCTATGTTTCTACAAAAAAGTTTTCCAAACAGGTAATTTTTCTCCTTCACTGATGTGCGTTGATGAGGATGCACTGATAGGCGACACTGAGGCTGCACTGATGAGGAGGCATCAATGAGGAGGCACTGATGATGCCGCACTGATATGCAGCAATGATGGGCACTGACAGGCGGCACTGCTGGGCACCGATTATCAGTGCCGATCTGTTCTGTGTCATTTGCTGATTATCGGCAGTCCTTTCCTCACGCTGTGACAGTGTGAGGTACAGGACAAGGGAAGAGTGTTGTGGAGCTTTTTGTTTATGGATAGAAACACTCCAGGAACAAGTGTGAACATTGCAGCACTCTGATACAAGTTGAGGCACTCTGACATTGGTGCGGCTTGTCATGTGATTTAAAAGCTCCAAATTGCATGACAAATTGCACCCCATTGCCAGCAATGGAGCCGTTCATATTGCAGAGACTCATATTGCAGCGATTATGAAAAAGGTTCCTGAACGATTTTTGCTGATTTCATTGCGACTTGCATAGACTTCTGTTATATGAGGCTGCAAGCCGCAATGAAATCGGCGGTGCAAATCGCACTGATATGCGGCTCTGGAATGGCGCTGAAGTAGTGTGATTTCAGTGCCGCACCAGTGTGAACCGGGGCTCACTGGATGCTTGTGCAGCACTTGGACACAATTTGGACATCATTGTAAAGCAGAATTCTGGGTACAAATGACTTTTCCCTGTTCAGTGGGGCTGTGCGGGTCAGCTGAGTATGAGCTTTGTGCTCCCCCCCCCCCCGAGAAAAAACAAGCAGCTGATCCATGCATTGGGGGGGCAAACATTTGTGAGCGCAATTCTGCTTTCATGTAGAAGTATAGGCCACATCTTTGGGGGGGTTAGAACCCTGGCACAGCTGCTGGGGGGGGTTATTGGGGGTCTTTCTGCACAGTGCCGTGTTACTATGGACAGGTGGGGGGGGCAATTGATGGTGGAGCTGCAGCTGTCTGTCCCTCACCCCCCATCACCTATCAGCCTCTCCATACAGAATATACCCCCCAACCCCCTCCACCTTCCCTCATACCACCTCCATGCGGCCCCCCCTCACCTCCTCAGCTGGTCTCTCCCGGTCGCCATCACCTCAGAGACGGTTTCTCTAGCCCTCCCTCACTCTCAGCTTCTTCTCTCCTCTCCCCCGTACATTAGATAGAATAAAATGGCCTCCGTTGGGGAAGAAAGCCGAACTCTATGATGTGTATTGGAGCTGACTGGGAAGGGAGACATCTATGGCGGGAGGCGGTATTACCGCTACGGCACAATCACACCTAGTGACCTCTTGTGGCCGCTTTTATGAATAACCCTTAAACTCACCAAAAGACTGTCAAATTTCTGTCAAATCAATAAAATGATATCAAATTTATTTGGGTACAAGCGTCAATCAAAATAGGTAGGCCTGAAAAATGACAGCTGGTGTGAGGTGGCAGAGTGTGATTGGCTGATTGGCAGGAAGTCCGCTTAGCTCCGCCCCCAGGCTGCAGCTCACCTCAATGCTGCCCTGGTATCCGAGCCATAAGCAGCATCAGAGCTTGTCTCCTGCGACTGACAGAGATTATCGCCATTTATACGGATTTCGATTCCTATTATCACTACTATATAATTCTTTATATTATTAGTGGTAATATTTCATATTTTTAGCCATTTACAGGTCATCCAGCACCACCAGGATGCCTCGGCCTTCACGACGCCCATCTCGTGGGAGGCCTTCACATCAGGAGGACGGAGAGTCTCCGATCGCCCATCGGACTAGGTCCAGAGTCCAGCGTCATCGGAGACGGGAGGAGGCCTCCACCCACCGAAGCCGTTCACCAAGAGAACGAGCCGGGGCCCCTGAGCACTACCCACCTCCGGCCATGCAGCAGCATGCCAGGGCCCCTGAGAACCATCCTCCACTGGCCATGGAGCAGCACGACAGGGCCCCTGAGAACCACCCACCACCGGCCATGGAGCAGCGCGCCGAGGAGGAGGTAAGTGTGTGTCCCATTTGTTTGGCAGGTTGTGAAGATGGAGAGAACACGACCATCCTGGCCTGCGATCACGAGTTCCACACCAGCTGCATCTGCCGATGGTTTGGAGAGAACCCCACCTGTCCACTCTGCCGGGCTGATTTTTCCAACCAGCTATTTCTCCTTCGGAACTACGTACACGAAGTCGTCAATGGAGACATGTGGATTGGGTATGTAATTGGTGATGATGGTGCTATTTACGTTCAGTTTATTGCAGTCGGTAATTTGACCATCTTGCTTTAAAAGCCTGGATGACATCAGCTGTGTTGGAAATGTATATGACAACTGGTGTTGTGTATGTAATATTTTTTTTTTTCAATATATATTATACTATTAGTATTATTATTATACATGTTTACCTGTTTAAACCATACTTGTAGTAGTTATAGGTTAATGCTTTGAAAAAAAAACAACAAAAAAATAAAAAAAAAAACAACAAAAAAACAAAAAAAAATTTCTTCTTCTTATTATTTACTCTTAGCCATTTTATGATTGTAATATAGTATTTAATGCTTTGAAAAAAAACAAAAAAAGTAAAAAAAAAATTAGTATTATTATTATTATCCGTTTTATGATTGTAGGAGTTATAGTATTTAATACTTTGAAAAAAAAAAAATAAAAAAATAAAAAATGTATTATTATTAGCCGTTTTATGATTGTAGATGTTATAATATTTAATGCTTTGAAAAACATGGCCGGATCTAGGGGGGTGCTGGGGTGGACTGCACCCCCATAGATTTCAGTGGTGCCCCCCCAGACTACTGAGCTCCTTCCCCCCCCATCCCCACACTCAGAGCCGGGACAAAGGAAAGGAAGCCTGGAGTTAAGTCCTGAAAGTGACAAGAGAGCAAGGAGTAGCGGTTCTGTGCTCTGCCCCCTCCTCCTGTCAGAACAGTGCTGCTCCATATAGCTGATGACACAGGATCGCTCCGTCCATCGGACTGTACACAGTTTCAATACCTGCCCCTATCTCTTCCAAGGACCGCTTATCTCCCACAGCAGTAAATGTAGATCGGGGCGGGTAATGAGACTGTGTACAGCCCCATGGTCAGAGCGATCCTGTGTCATCAGCTATATAGAGCAGTTCTGTTCTGACAGGAGGAGGGGGCAGAGCACAGCACCGCTCCTCTAGACTGTAATTTGGGGGGAGGGGGGGCTTACAGGCAAATTGTACATAATGAGGGGAGAGGTGTGGGGGAAACAGTCATTTCTGCTTGGGATGAGAAGGGGCTATCTGTGCTGGAAAGGGTAATGGCAGTTGCGGGGGGGATTCTGTTAGAAGGATTTGGGGGGATTTAAGCCAGGAGGGGGCATGGGGGAAATGTTTGTGCCTATTTGTGCTAAGAGGAGGCGGGGGATTTGGGCTAAGTGGGGGCAGAGGATTTGGAAAAGGAGAGGATCTGTGCTGGGAAGGGTACTTTGGAAGGGGTTGTACTAGGAGTAGGAATTTAGAGGAATTTGACATAGGGAGGGTATTGGAAGATGGGGATTTGGGGGAGGGGGGATTTGTTCTAGAAGGAGGATGGGGGATATGTGCTAGGAGGGGGGATTAGCGGGGAGATTTGTGCTATAAGGGGGGATAGGGGCGATTGTGCTAGGAGAGGGGATTGGAGGGATATGTGCTAGCAGAGAGGATTAGCGGGGAGATTTGTGCTAGAAGGGCGGATGAGGTTGATTGCGCTAGGAGAGGGGATTGGAGGGAATTGTGCTAGGAGGTAAGATTGGGGGGATTTGTGCTAGTAAGAGGTGATGGAATTTGGGTTAAGAGGGGGGACTGGGGGGGGGGGGGGATTTGGAGATTTGTGCTTGGATGGGAAATTTGAAACGAAGGTGGATGTGTGCATGGAGGGATTATTTTTTGGGCGAGGGAGATTTGTGCTAGGATGAGGGAATTGGGGGCACTGGAAGCGGAATTGGGGGGCAAAGATTTGTGCTGGGAAAGGGGTCTATACTGGGAGGAGGGGGAATTTTTGCATTGTTGTGTGGGGAGAATTTTGGTTTGCAGACACAAGTTATGCTTGGGGGGAGCATGCTGATTCATTCTCTTTTCTTTTTGGGGGGGGGGATTTATGCTGAGACATGATGCTCACACATGAGGGGGGGCTTAGTTTGTCATCTTCACCCTGGGAGCTAGTCGACCTTGTCCTGGCACTACACACAGGGCAGTCAATAGATCTCCTCCTCCCCACTCATCACATTGCTGAAATCGGATTCCCTTACAGACACAGCCTCGATCTGCATGTATAGCTGGCTGCTATGTTGCAGTTCTGACCCTGTCCTCTCCTCTTCTGACCCCTGTCCTCTCCTCTTCTGACCCCTGTCCTCTACCCTGCTGACCCCTGTCCTCTACCCTGCTGACCCTCTGTACCCTGCCATGCTGACCTCTGTCCTCCATCCTGCTGACCCGTGTACACTGCCCGTCGGCTTTCTTTACAACTTACCTTTTCTTGGAGCGGGTCCGGTGTCACCCCGTATAGGTTGCATGCTGGCGATCCCCGCAGGATGGATCGGATCCATCCCGCGGGGATTGTCGGCTTGCTTTGCAACTTACCTTTTTGTGGAGCGGGTCCGGTGTCACCCCATGCTTTCGGGGTCACCCGGTGCGGGCCGCACTTGCCTCGGGACGCCACTGCTCCCATCCTCTGCCCTGCTGACCGCCTGTACACTGCCCTCCTGAGTCTTGTACACTCCCCTGCTGACCTCTCATCCTCTGTCCTGCTGACCCCCTGTACACTGCCCCGCTAACCCTTGTACACTGCCTTGATAACCCGCTGTAAACTTCCCAACAAAGTAATGGCCTCTGTACTCTGCCCTACAAACTGCTGTCCCTATCTCTCTGCCCTGCTGGCCCCCCTGTACACTGCCCTAATGACTTCTATACACTGCCCTGCTGACCTCGCATCCTCTGCCCCCATGATGTTTTTTACTGCACCACCACATCAGACAGGCTAGATCCGGCCCTGTTGAAAAAAAAAATGATTACACTAGTATTGTTTATACTGTTATTAATATGATTATATATTTTTAGCTTTTTTAGGATTGTAGTAGTTATACTGTAGTAGCTGATTCTTTGGAAAAAAAAATTATACAATTATACTGGTATTGTTTATATTATTATTTTTATTATTATTATATATTTTTAGCTTTTTTATTATTGAAGTAGTTATAGTAGTTGATTCTTTACAAAAAATGACACTGGTATTGTTTGTATTATTATTATTATTATTATAAACCGGTTGCTGAACAGCCACAGTACATATACTGCGGCAGGGCGGCACCGCTGCACAAAATCACATTTATAAACATCATTCACACTCCCGATGTTTTCGCGGGCAGGGGGGGGCGCGCACGCGCCTCCGCCGACCCGCGGGTGTCACGATTCGATCCCTGAGGGATCAATCATTCAATTTCAGCCAGTGATGTCCGGCTGAAGTTGAATGATTGGTCTTTGTCCTATCCTATCCTGTGTTGACAGTTACACAGGACAGGATATGATGTAAATCTTCTCTGCCTGGGCACATTCCATCCCAGAGAGAGAAGAAGACACAGAAAATGTGAGTACAAAGCACTACACTAACAGTTAGAACACACCTAGGTCACATTTAACCCATTGATCGCCCCCCCCCCCCGGTTAACCCCTTCACTGCCCTGTTACCAGTGTCATTGTTTACAGTGCATAGATTTTTACTGATTACTGTATTAGTGTCACTGGCGACTTCTGATAGTGTTAGCATCAGTTAGCGCCCATCCCAGAAAGCATCAGATTGCCCGCTAGTACACCAGTAATCATATTTAACCCCTTGATTGCCAGGAACACGCTCACTTGCACACTAAACCTCCATTGCTAGTATAGTGTCTGATTGGATCAATATCTTTGATCAGATCAGCGATATACCAGCGTTCACATTAGTATAGTGTCCCCAAAAATGCAGCGTTAGCGGGATCAGCCCCGACACCTGCGTTTAGCCCCTACGACCCCCCCTTCTTCCCCAGCAAGTGCAGTGTCAGTAGATAACTGTCACTTGATACTTTACACACAAAACCGCAGTGTTCACAGAATCGGACCTGATCTCTGTTAGCACGTGTCGGTAAATTTCCTGTAGCGGTTCAAGCAGTCCCTGACAGCCAGGCGCTCTTTTTCCCGTGAGTCGCACTAGGTACCTATAAATTTAGTGGCCAAAATGTCCAACCAAAGGTACTCTAGTGAAGAGGCCTACAGGATTCGGAGCATGTCAGGTGAGAGCGAAGGTGAAGACTCACTAAAAATTAAAAATACAAATCCCCCCAAAAAAATAAAAAAATTTAAAAACCAAAAATAGTTATAGTTTTTTTTGTTGTCATTTTTTGTGATTGTTCTACTTTTACTGTTTTATTGTTACTGTTTTATTGTTAATCATTTCTGTTTGTAGGAATGCTTTCAGCTGCAACACTGACCTGTTTATTCTGACAGCAACAGGAACTTGCTCTCAGAATAGACATAAATCAATGTGGGCAGGGCTGTTGGATGAGATTTATCATCCACAGTTAAAAAAAAGAGAATATATGCCAAAGCATGGGGGCCTGGGGTGGCCAGTGGGTGGATGGCCCCTATGCTTCGGCATATATATTTTATATTTGTTGGCACACTTCATGTGTGCCCACCATTAGAAGTGGGTGGATGCAGGGAGGTTTTCTAATGGTGGGCATACCACCAAACACTTTTCCTTATAAAGTTGTTTTATTGAGTTTGTTTTATTGTTAACCATTGTTGATTTCCGTGCAGGAATGTCAAACTGCAGCACTGACCTGTTTATTCTGACAGCAATAGGGTCTTGCTTTCAGAATAGACATAAGTAGGTGTGTGCAGTGCTGTCGGATGAGATTTTTCATCCACAGTTAAAAAAAAAGAATATATGCCAAAGCATGGGGGCCTGGGGTGGCCAGTGGGTGGATGGCCCCTATGCTTCGGCATATATATTTTATATTTGTTGGCACATTTCATGTGTGCCCACCATTAGAAGTGGGTGGATGCAGGGAGGTTTTCTAATGGTGGGCATACCACCACACACTTTTCCTTTATAAAGTTGTTTTATTGAGTTTGTTTTATTGTTAACCATTGTTGATTTCTGTGCAGGAATGTCAAACTGCAGCACTGACCTGTTTATTCTGACAGCAACAGGGTCTTGCTTTCAGAATAGACATAAGTAGGTGTGTGCAGTGCTGTTGGATGAGATTTTTCATCCACAGTTAAAAAAAAGAGAATATATGCCAAAGCATGGGGGCCTGGGGTGGCCAGTGGGTGGATGGCCCCTATGTTTCGGCATATATATTTTATATTTGTTGGCACACTTCATGTGTGCCCACCATTAGAAGTGGGTGGATGCAGGGAGGTTTTCTAATGGTGGGCATACCACGCACTTTTTCTGGCAGAGATTTCTTCTCTTTTTTTTCATTCAGCCAACAGGCTGCATAAAGAAAAACAAAACATAGCATATACACCCAACAAGGACCAGCGACGTACTGGTACATCACTGGACTTTGAATGGTTATACCAGGGTGATGCCTGCAGCTGCAGGCATCATCCTGGTATCTTTTTTCAGCCGGCAATGGGCTTTCATGTAAAAGCATTTCTAGTGGCTAATTAGCTGCAGGATTGCTTTTACAAGCAGCGGGGGAAAATGCCGCCCCCCTCCTCCTCCCTGAGATAGCATTAAAAGTGATAAAAAAAAAAAAAATTAAAGGGACAGTGTAAAAAAAATTAAATAAATCAGAAAAAGAAAAAAAAAAAAAAAATACCCTCGCCCATCCGCGCACCCCTGCGGTTGTAAGCGTTGACCCTGTGCCAGTATGGAAACAGCGATTGCACCATGCATGTGAGGTATCGCCATGAACGTCAGATCAAGGGCAGTAATTATAGCTCTAGACCTCCTCTGTAAATCTAAAATGGTAGCTTGTAAAGGCTTCACCGCTAGCTCCGGCCAATGGTGTACGTCTGACTGGAAACTGTCAGAACTGTCATCCACTATTGGGCGAAGCTATTGATGAAATCACCGCTAGCTGAGACTTTGGCAGATCATGGCTCTTACTGTTAACTCAGCTGTGATTGGTCAAAGTATTGCACCTGACCTGTTGTCAGATGCAATGCTTTGGCCAATTACAATGTGCCGCCAGAGCGTATTACATTGTGGGGCGCGCGGGCAAACGGCCCAGATAATCGTGTGTTTAGCGATCACATGAACAACCAATGTTCGACATATAGATCAGCCCTAATATACAGCTAAGAGGCTGGAGGTACCACCGAAAGTGCCCCGTTTGTTTGTTTTAGGAGGAATTGGGGGCACGGACTTTGGCTATTGGGAGTAGAAAAGGTCCTGATGTGCGTGGGAATAGACAATGCACCAGGGTGTTGTCAGAGAAAGAAATAGCACCCCATCATTGGTGACAGTGGGAGGAATTGTGACCCACCATGAGTGTCATTGGGAGGAATTGTGACCCACCATGAGTGTCATTGGGAGGAATTGTGACCCACCATGAGTGTCATTGGGAGGAATTGTGACCCATCATGAGTGTCATTGGTAGGAATTGTGACCCATCATTAGTGTCATTGGGCCCTATTACTGCTGTCATTGGAAGGAATTATGACCATTTTTGGTGTCATTGGGAGGAATTATGACCCATCATGAGTGTCATTGGGAGGAATTGTGACCCATCATGAGTGTCATTGGGAGGAATTGTGACCCATCATGAGTGTCATTGGGCCCTATTACTGCTGTCATTGGAAGGAATTATGACCGGTTTTGGTGTCATTGGGAGGAATTATGACCCATCGTTGGTGTCAATGGGCCCCATTACTGTTGTCATTGGCAGGAATTGCGACCCATCGTTGGCGTCATTGGGAGGAATTGTGACCCATCGTTGGTGACAATGAGAGGAACTGTGACGCTTCGTTGGTGTCATTGGGAGGAATTGTGACCCATCGTTGGTGTCACTGGGAGGAATTGCGACCCATCGTTGGCGTCATTGGGAGGAATTGTGACCCATCGTTGGCGTCATTGGGAGGAATTGTGACCCATCGTTGGCGTCATTGGGAGGAATTGTGACCCATCGTTGGCGTCATTGGGAGGGACTGTGAAGCTTCGTTGGTGTCATTGGAAGGAATTGTGACCCATTGTTGGTGTCATTAAGAGGGACTGTGATGCTTCGTTGGTGTCATTGGGAGGAATTGTGACCCATCGTTGGTGTCATTGGGCATAATTACTGGTGTCATTGGGAGGAAATGCGCCCCTTCATTGGTGGCAGTAGGGGGAATTATGTCCCTTTGTTGCTATCAGTGGATGGAATAGTGCCCCAAGGGCTGGACAAAGGGCCGCAGTTTGGAGACCACGGCTGTAGAAGATGGAAAACCTTTCCTTCCTGAGATCAGTTCCACTGTAAAAGAATGAGGTGTGTCACCAGATTCCATATTTCCTTCCAATCCAAACAGCTGGATCTCTATGATTGGAGGAGAGAAGACATGGCAATGTATGGGGGTCACTGTCATCACTCAGAGCGTCCCGCTACAAAGACAAGTCTACACCCCCCACAGGGGACTAGGGGGAGGAGGAGCCAGTACCCCCCCATCTATACACACCTTACCTCTCACCATATACATCGTACTCCATACCAATCCCGGGATCTATTCATCCATCCTATGGGGAGTGCTGTGCACCCCTCCCCTCCCCCATCACACCACTCACCACAATGACCCCCCCCCATCCACATCTACACTATGGCACACCCCATATGTTTCCTACACACTCTTCTACATCACAGCGCACTCCAGGTGTCCCCCATACACTCTCCTATACCCCATAACACACTCCATGCGTCCCCTATTCACCACTATAACACATCGCACACATCTACCATACACTATCCTAAACCCCATAACACACTCCATGCATCCCCCATACACTGTCCTATACCCCATAACGCACTCCCATGCATCCCCCATACACACTCCATATGTCCCCCATACACTCTCCTATACCCCAAAGCGCACTCAACGCCTTCTCCATAACCCAGTCCATACGTCCACCATACAGTCTCCATGATACACTCCATGCGTCCACACACATTCTCCTATACCCCGTAATGCACTCCATGTGTCCCCCATAACACACTCCATACATCTCCCATATACTTGTCTATACCCCATAACGCACTCCCATGTATCCCCCATACACACTCCATGCGTCCCCATACACTTTCCTATACCCCGTAACACACTTCATGCCTCCTCCATACGCTCTCCTATACCCCATAACAACATGCGTCCACCACACTTTGTCCGATACCCCATAACACCCTCCATGTGTCCCCATACTCTCCTATACCCCCTAACACACTCCTTGTGTCCTTTATACACTGTCCTACACCCCACAACATACTCCATGCATCCCACATACACTCTCCATAACACACTCTGTGTTGCCCATAAACTCTCCTAAACTCGGAAAGCACTCCATGCGTCCCCCATACACTCTCCTATACCCCAAAGCGCACTCCATGCCTTCTCCATAACACACTCCATGCGTCCCCATACATTCTCCTATACCCCGTAATGCATTCCATGTCTCCCTCATACACTCTCGTATACCCAATAACACACTCCATGCATCCCCTATTCACCATCCATAACCCATTCCACGCATCTACCATACACTATCCTATACCCCATAACACACTCCATACATCTCCCATATACTCGCCTATACCCCATAACACACTCCAAGCACCCCCCATACACTGTCCTATACCCCATAACACACTCCATACATCTCCCATATACTCGCCTATACCCCATAACACACTCCAAGCACCCCCCATACACTGTCCTATACCCCATAACACACTCCATACATCTCCCATATACTCGCCTATACCCCATAACACACTCCAAGCACCCCCCATACACTGTCCTATACCCCATAACACACTCCATACATCTCCCATATACTCGCCTATACCCCATAACACACTCCAAGCACCCCCCATACACTGTCCTATACCCCATAACACACTCCATACATCTCCCATATACTCTCCTATACCCCATAACACACTCCAAGCACCCCCCATACACTGTCCTATACCCCATACATCTCCCATATACTCGCCTATACCCCATAACACACTCCAAGCACCCCCCAGACACTGTCCTATACCCCATAACGCACTCCCATGCGTTCTTCATACACACTCCATGCTTCCCTTATTCACCATCCATAACACACTTCACGCATCTACCATACACTGTCCTATACCCCATAACACACTCCATGCATACCCCATACACACTTCATGCGTCCCCCATACACTCTCCTATACCCCGTAATGCACTCCATGCGTCCCCCATACACTCTCCTATATCCCGTAACCCACTCAATGTGTCCCCCATTCACTCTCGTATACCCCATAACACACTCCATGCGTCCCCTGTTCACCATCCATAACACACTCCACGCATCTATCATACACCATCATATACCCCATAACACACTCCATGCATCCCCCATACACTGTCCTATACCCCATAATGCACTCCCATGCGTCCTCCATACACTCACCTATAACCCCATAACACACTCCATGCATCCCCCATACACTCTCCATAAAACACTCCATGCATACCCTATACACTCTCATATATCCCATAACACACTCCATGGGTCCTCCATACATTCTCCTTTACCCCATAACACACTCCATGTGTCCCCCATACACATTCCTATACCCTGTAATGCACTCCATGCGTCCCCCATACACTCTCCTATACCCCATAACACTCCATGCATCCCCTATACATTCTCCTCTCTCCCTTAATACACTCCATGCACTACACACACACTTTCTTATACTCCACACATTCCATGTGTCCCCATACACTCTACATAGCACACTCCATGCGTCTCGCATACACTCTACATAACTCACTCCATGAGTTCCCCCATACACTCTCCTATACCCCATAACACTCCATGCATCCCCTATACATTCTCCTCTCTCCCTTAATACACTCCATGCACTACACACACACTTTCTTATACGCCACACATTCCATGTGTCCCCATACACTCTACATAGCACACTCCATGCGTCCCGCATACACTCTACATAACTCACTCCATGAGTTCCCCCATACACTCTCCTATACCCCATAACACTCCATGCATCCCCTATACATTCTCCTCTCTCCCTTAATACACTCCATGCACTACACACACACTTTCTTATACTCCACACATTCCATGTGTCCCCATACACGCTACATAGCACACTCCATGCGTCCCGCATACACTCTACATAACTCACTCCATGAGTTCCCCCATACACTCTCCTATACATTCTCCTCTCTCCCTTAATACACGCCATGCATCCCTCATTCACTCTCTTATACTCCACACATTCCATGCGTCCCCATACACTCTCCATAACTTACTCCATGCATCCCGCATACACTCTCCATAACACACTCCATGCGTCCACCATACACTCTGCATAACATACTCCATGTGTCCTCCATACAATCTCCTATACCTAACACACTCTCTTATACCCCATAGTGCACTCCATACGTTCCCCATACACTCTCAATAACAAACTGCATGCATCCTCCATACAATCTCCAAAACACACTCCATGCGTCCCCAACACACCCCTCCATATTCCCTGCACACTCCATGCATTCTCAACTATCCTATACCCCATACGTTCCCCATACACTCTCCATAACAAACTCCATCCATCCTCCATACAATCTCCATAACACACTCCATGCATCCACCATACACTCTGCATAACATACTCCATGTGTCCTCCATACAATCTCCTATACCTAACACACTCCACACTCTCTTATACCCCATAGTGCACTCCATACGTTCCCCATACACTCTCAATAACAAACTGCATGCATCCTCCATACAATCTCCAAAACACACTCCATGCGTCCCCAACACACCCCTCCATATTCCCTGCACACTCCATGCATTCTCAACTATCCTATACCCCATACGTTCCCCATACACTCTCCATAACAAACTCCATCCATCCTCCATACAATCTCCAAAACACACTCCATGCGTCTCCAACGCACCCCTCCATATTCTCTGCACACTCCATGCATTCCCCACAACACACTCCATGCGCCCCCCCCCTTCCCCCATACACCCCTCCATGCTTCCAGCACATTCCATGCAGTCAGCAGTCCTCTGTCCTCCTCGTTCTTCCGGGTCTTTCTATGCCCCGCCCACGTACACCGCTCTGTACCACCCCCCCCCGACACTCTACGGCATGTAATGGCTCCGCCCTGACAAATGACTCACCTTTGACACTCCGCCCCTCTACTATACAACCCAACCACAGACTTCCGGAAAGTTTTTGTGTTTGAAGAACTATTTTCCGATTCATTCTTGGAAGTGTAATTCAGAGCTGTGCCGTCTGCCTTTAGATAGTGGAAGATCCAGGCACGGAGGACTACAACTCCCAGAAGGAAGTGCGCCCTATTAATGCCCAACCTAAACCGAATCAAGAATCAGGAAGGCAGAATCCCCACCCATCTTGAGGCGGTGCTCCACTTCTTTAGGTGGTGGGCGCGATTTGTCAGCTACAGATGGAGCTGACCGGGGTGCCGGAGGCACAGTTCGGATGCTAATAGGAGCCGGGCGGGCGCTAGCAGGGCACAAGGCGGGCAGAGGTTAGGCGAGAACATTGCGCCGGGCATGAGCCGTGTTTGTCCAGTCATGTTGGTACCTCTAGCGCCTCCTCTCGCCTCTCCCGCTTTCTCGGTAGTTGACAAGCTCCGCCCACAAGCTCTAGAAGTGGAGCGTCGCACTCAAGGATAGATTATGGGCGGAGATTCCGTCATGCCTCTTCCTGATTCGCTAATGGCGCTCAGGGCGGGGAGAAGGGAGGTGCTAGTAGTCGATGGAATCATATCGCAGGGTAGGAAGCCCCCACTGACTGTAGGGTCGCGCATTCCCTGCCCCACTGGAAACGCCTACAAAGGGGAGTGGCCACACTGCAGCCCCGCCTAGTTGCATGGACGTTCGATCTCCTCCAATCAAATGGACACACAGCGATCGGTCGGTGGGTTGTGATGTGGCAGCGTGGTCGGAAACACCGAGCCGGGATCGGTCCCCCATGAAATGACTGGATTCTTCCTGTGTCTGGGTTTTCCTCCTAATAAAGGACTTTTTCTAAGTGTGGTGTCTCTCGTCTCTATTGCTGGATTGGATGGTTGTGAAGGAGCAACAAGGTGTACTATGTACCCCATACTGTTCCACGGAGGGGGCGGGATCTGGGGCCCTCTTACTTTTCAGGGGACTTCCACATTCTGATAAGTCACCCACCGAACCTCACAACCACCGGGCCAGAGTTGTGATGAAGAGGCCCTTGTCCTCATCAACATGGGGGCCGGCTACTGTGCCTGGGGTCACCCCTGCCAGGGACCCCCCATGTTGAGGGCATGTGGCCCGGTAAGATTCAGGAGGGGGGGGCTGCATGCCCACCCCCCCCTTTCCTGGCCTGCCAGGCATTGTGCTCGGATGAAGGGTCTGGTAGGGCTTCTGGGGGGAACCCTACGCTAAATTTTTCACTGGTGTTCCCCTTAAAAGCCTTACCAAATCTGAAGGGCCTGGTATGACATATGGGGGCACCTCCGCATTTTGTTTTATGGGGTCTGATATGGGGGACCCCATGGATGTTTTTGAAATTCCAGTCAGACTAGTCTTAAAGAGCCTGCTATGGCTTTTTTGGGGGGACTATACACACATTTGTCACATTTATAGGGCCTGGTGTGGCTTTTAGTGGGGACCGCACACATTTTGGGAATTCTAGTCAGAGCAGACCTAAAGGGCCTGGCATGGCTTTTGGGGGACCGCATGCATATTTTTGGAATTTCAGCCAGAGAAGACCTAAAGGGCGTGGTATGGCTTTTGACCCCATTCATTTTTGGGGGTTCCAGTCAGGCCAGGCCCAAAGAGTCCAGTATGGCTTTTGGTGGGAGGGGTACACATGCATAACTTTGGGGGGCCACTCACTTCAGACCTAAAATGTCTGGTTTGGGTTGTTTTGATGAAGCGGGGGGAGGGTTGCAGCAAGACCAGACCTGAAGGGCCTGGTATGACTTTTGGCAGGGAGGGACCCCACACCATTTTGAGGGGTTCCAGTCACATCAGACCTTAAGGGCCTTGTATGACTTTTGGGGGACCTACAGTGAAGGAAATAAGTATTTGATCCCATGCTGGTTTTGAATGTTTGCCCACTCACAAAGAAATGATCAGTCTAAAAATCAAATGGTAGGTGTATTGTAACACAGAGACAGAATAGCAACAACAATTTCAAAAGAAATGCATGTCTAAAAAATGATGCACTGATTTGCATGTTCATGAGGGAAATAAGTATTTGATCTCCTTCACAAAACAGTACTTGGTGGCCAATCCCTTGTTGGCAATCACGTTTTCACCACCATGTTTGACAGTTGGGATGGTGTTCTTGGGGTCATAGGCAGCATTCATCCTCCTACAAACACGGCGAGTTGAATTGATGCCAAAGAGCTTGATTTTGGTCTCATCTGACCACAGCACTTTCAACCAGTCCTCCTCTGCATTATTCAGGTGATCAGTGGTAAACTTCAGACGGTCCTGGACATGTGCTTTCTTGAACAGAGGGCACTGCAGGATTTCAATCCTTGTTGCGTAGTGTGCTACCAATTGTTTTCTTGGTGACTGTGGTCCCAGCTGCCTGGAGATCATTGACAAGATCCTCACGTGTAGTTCTGGGATAATTCCTCACTGTTCTCATCATCATTGACACTCCACGAGGTGAGATCTTGCACGGTGCACCAGATCTAGGGAGACTGACAGTTGTTTTGCGTTTCTTATATTTGCGAACGATTGCACCAACTGTTGTCGCCTTCTCACCAAGCTGCTTGGCGATAGTTTTGTAGCTCAGTCCAGCCTTGTGTAGGTCTACAATCTCGTCCCTGACATCCTTGGAAAGCTCTTTGGTCTTCTCCATGGTGGAGAGTTTGGAATCTGATTGTTTAATTGCTCCCATGGACAGGTGTCTTTTATACAGGTAACAAAATGAGATTAGCAGCACTCCCTTTAAGAGACTGCTTCTAATCTCAGCTTGTTACCTGTATGAAAGACACCTGGTAGCCAGAAATCCTGCTGAATGATAGGGGATCAAATACGTATTTCCCTCGTGAACATGCAAATCAGTGCATCATTTGTTAGACATTCATTCAAAGTCAGCAGGGGATCAAATACTTATTTCCTTCACTGTATATATCTAACTAGAGCTCGGACACTAATAAGGGCCATGGCTGAAAACATCCCAAAATACCACCATGAAATAGAACGCTCCTCTATCTCTCCTCTCCATCCCCCACAAAGGAAATGATGACACAAGGAATAACCACAGGAAAAAACGCACCAAAATGCAATAGGAGAGGAATAAAACGCAGATAAACGTTGGTGAATGTATGTGAGAGTTTCTGCACACACGTGTGACGAGTCCTATATGAGAGGGGGAGGAGAGGAGTACAGGGATATGGGGGAGGACGTCTCCAATGTCATGGGGCATTCTCTGTGTGCGCCCCCCCCCCAACGCAGGACATTGGTGGGAAGTGAAGCCTTCGGACATGGAGCACACTGCCTTGTACCTGGACAAGGTGGCCGAATGCTGGTGGTGGACTTGAATGGGTCACATTCAGCAGGCACTAGGCCCATCCAAAGCAACAGGTGGGAGATTCCTGCTGCAGCCACTAAGCCAAACATTGCCGCCACGCCATGACTACACCCTTGGACACTGCCTCTGCAGCTACAGGGGGAGGGGTTGGGGGCCAAGAAAAATGCAGCTCATTCGGGAGGTTTTACTGCCCCTCAACCACTAGTGTGAACAAGTCCTTCTGCAGGGGGTTGAGGCATGGTGCTCCAGGTTTTTAATAGTTAACACATATGGTGTGGAGGTGACATAACTCCTACGAGCCACCTCTCAAATGCTTTTATAAAGAGATCTCCTGTGGATTGCTTTTCAGAAGACAACATGTGTAAACAAGGCCTTAGAGGAATCGCTATCTGACCATAGGCAGGCTGTGGCAGCATGAAGTGTGGGCTCCGTACTTCTATGGAACATCAGGGAAATGTACCGGGAAGGAGATCACAGCAGGTCAAAGCTCTACCAATTCCCCAGCATTCAGTCCAGCTATTCAGCTCTGAAGATCCAACTAGAAGGAGCCATTCACACCGGAGCATTGCTATCACTTCTAGGGAAATGCATTTTCCCCGCATATCGGCATAACACACAAAGCTGGGAACAGCACCACATGTGCCATGACATTTCACGTTGTCACCAGAACAGGAATTCAGAGAAAATGTTCCAATGGAGACACTTGTTCCGGTGACAACTGTCTAAAAGGGGATTTCCCTCACATTGGAAAGATATCCTCTCACATCCTGCTGAGTCTACAGGACAGGAAGTGAAGGGAAATCTCCCTCATGAGACACAGGCAATAACAAAAGTTACAGCAGTTCAGGGCTCATTCTACCCTTTTAGCACTCTGAAAAGAGATGTGATGGGTTGCTTTTCAGAGGACATTTGCCAGGCAATGAGGAGACATTAGGTTGTCTCCTCATGGCCTTATTTAAACCCTAAAAAGACTGCACCACCCTGCTGCAATCATGTACACTGCATGCAGTTGTGGCCTGGCCCTATTCACTTGAATGAGTCACATTAGTGTAGGCATATAAAATGTGTGTATCATAGATAGAATGATATATATAAAATATGAGGAAATGCACTATATACACATTCTTGTGTGTGACGTTGGCACTGATAGCGGACCAGACAAACTGCATTTTTTCATATCAAAAGAATAGAATAAGGACTCCTTACTATGTTCATTTATGCACGAGGTCATTACTTTACCTGTGTTATGTTGGGTTCACCAGTTTTTGGATAAATATGTGGAGAGTCAGGGGGAGTTTCAGAGCAGGTTATGTGCAAATCTACCAGCATTGTAAAATGCAAGTTTGTCTGATTAGATTTGGAAAGGTCTTAATATTCATAGTGTACCTGTTTATGGTGAAGAGAATTTCAACGTGGTTGTCGTGTCCACCTTTGTACAAGGATGTTGGAGATTGCCGTTTTGCTATAAACAAGACAAGGAGTATCTATTTAACTTTTTAATTAAAATCAAAATTAAAGAAACGTCCATTCTTTTTTAGTTCCATATTTTATTGAAATAACAGTTAAAAAAAAGAAAGAAAGGGCCCTGGGGGGGCCAAAGCCAACATTACAGCAATAGATGTGAAGGAGAGAGCGGGGAAAGAGAATTTATCCAAAAATACCAAACCAAACATCTGGTCATTAATCAGAACAATGCGTAGGAGTTGCGTACATGAGGTGACAGGCTATATACCAGTAATGAGCTATGAGTACATAACCAAGGCCCTGGTGTGTAGGGGACGATTACAGGATACAGGGTATAGTGCAATGAGCCGCAGTCCCCATGCAGTGGGGGACTAATGATAGAAGGGTCTAGACCTGGATTTCTCTACCAGGGTTCCTCTAGAGCAGCGGATCTCAACCTGGGGGTCGGGACCCCTTTGGGGGTCGAACGACCATTTCCCAGGGGTCGCCTAAGACCATCGGAAAACACATATTTCCGATGGTCTTAGGAACCGAGACACCGCTCCTCTGACTCAGTCGATGTGTGGGCGGGATGACACGCTGCCCTGTCACCTGGCCACACCTCCGGGATCCCTCAACAACTCCGCCTCCTCGCCGCTGATTGGCCACCGGAACTGTAGCTCAGGAGAGGCACACAGGCGGCCAATCACCGGCGAGGAGGTGGAGCTTGGAGAGGAGGAGCCGAGCGGCAGCGCGCGTAGATCTAAGAAGATCGAGGGAACTGCCGGAGTAAGTGAAGAGGAGAGCGGCCAGAGAAGGAAGACAGCTGACAGGTAAGTGAGAGAGCGAGCCCAGGCTGGAGCAGGGGTCAGCAAGGTAAGTATCATTGGTGTCAGTGGGAGGAATAGTGCCCCATCATTTGTGTGACTAATACCAACAATGGGGCACCATTTCTCCCACTGACACCAATGATGGGGCACTATTTCCTCCCCCCCCCGCACTGACACCAATGATGGGGCACTATTCCTCCCTCCCACTGACACCAACGATGGGGCACTATTCCTCCCCCCCACTGACACCAACGATGGGGCACTATTCCTCCCCCCCACAGACACCAACGATGGGGCACTATTCCTCCCCCCACTGACACCAAGAATGGGGCACTATTCCTCCCCCCACTGACACCAACGATGGGGCCCTATTCCCCCCCCCTGACCCCAAAGATGGGGCACTATTTCCCCCTCCACCACACTGAAATCAATGATGGGGCACTATTCCTCCCACTGACACCAATGATGGGGCACTATTCCTCCCACTGACACCAATGATGGGGCACTATTCCTCCCACTGACACCAATGATGGGGCACTATTCCCCCCACTGACACCAATGATGGGGCACTATTCCCCCCACTGACACCAATGATGGGGCACTATTCCCCCCACTGACACCAATGATGGGGCACTATTCCCCCCCTGACCCCAAAGATGGGGCACTATTTCCCCCTCCACCACACTGAAATCAATGATGGGGCACTATTCCTCCCACTGACACCAATGATGGGGCACTATTCCCCCCACTGACACCAATGATGGGGCACTATTCCCCCCACTGACACCAATGATGGGGCACTTTTCCCCCCACTGACACCAAGAATGGGGCACTATTCCCCCCCCCTGACCCCAAAGATGGGGCACTATTTCCCCCTCCACCACACTGAAATCAATGATGGGGCACTATTCCTCCCACTGACACCAATGATGGGGCACTATTCCTCCCACTGACACCAATGATGGGGCACTATTCCTCCCACTGACACCAATGATGGGGCACTATTCCCCCCACTGACACCAATGATGGGGCACTATTCCCCCCACTGACACCAATGATGGGGCACTATTCCCCCCACTGACACCAATGATGGGGCACTATTCCCCCCACTGACACCAAGAATGGGGCACTATTCCCCCCCCTGACCCCAAAGATGGGGCACTATTTCCCCCTCCACCACACTGAAATCAATGATGGGGCACTATTCCTCCCACTGACACCAATGATGGGGCACTATTCCTCCCACTGACACCAATGATGGGGCACTATTCCTCCCACTGACACCAATGATGGGGCACTATTCCCCCCACTGACACCAATGATGGGGCACTATTCCCCCCACTGACACCAATGATGGGGCACTATTCCTCCCACTGACACCAATGATGGGGCACTATTCCCTCCACTGACACCAATGATGGGGCACTATTCCCCCCACTGACACCAATGATGGGGCACTATTCCCCCCACTGACACCAATGACGGGGCACTATTCCTCCCACTGACACCAATGATGGGGCACTATTCCTCCCACTGACACCAATGATGGGGCACTATTCCTCCCACTGACACCAATGATGGGGCACTATTCCTCCCACTGACACCAATGATGGGGCACTATTCCTCCCACTGACACCAACGATGGGGCACTATTCCTCCCACTGACACCAATGATGGGGCACTATTCCCCCCACTGACACCAACGATGGGGCACTATTCCCCCCACTGACACCAACGATGGGGCACTATTCCCCCCACTGACACCAACGATGGGGCACTATTCCTCCCACTGACACCAACGATGGGGCACTATTCCCCCCACTGACGCCAACGATGGGGCACTATTCCCCCCACTGTCGCCAACGATGGGGCACTATTCCCCCCCACTGACACCAACGATGGGCCACTATTCCCCCCACTGACATCAACGATGGGGCACTATTCCCCCCACTGACACCAACGATGGGGCACTATTCCTCCCACTGACACCAACGATGGGGCACTATTCCTCCCACTGACACCAACGATGGGGCACTATTCCTCCCACTGACACCAACGATGGGGCACTATTCATCCCACTGACATCAGTGATGGGGCACTACTCCTTCCACTGACACCAATGATGTGGCACTAGTCCTCCCACTGCAAAATTACAGTTATGAAGTAGCAACGAAAATAATTTTATGGTTGGGGGTCACCACAACATGAGGAACTGTTTTAAGGGGTCGCGGCATTAGAAAAGTTGAGAACCACTGCTCTAGAGGTTCCTTAAACAATTTCTGCCTCTTAGATAACTTCCCACTGACACCATTGGTCCTTTTAGCTTTCTGGAAGAGGGTAATTCTTCCCCATGACCCTAAGTGTAAGGAGCATTCTTCCCCCCGACCATCACACTAATGTATCATGAGTTGTAGATATAGTCACTTTTAGCAGAGGTTCCCTGAGACCGGAAAGTTATTTCAAGGCTTCCTCTGTGTTGAAAAGGTTGAGAAAAACTGGTCTAGACCAACCTTTCTCAACCCTTTTATCCCAGCGGCAACCCTTGAAATAACTTTACGGTCTCGGGGAACCCCTACCAGTGAAAAATTGCCCCTTACATTGGTGGTCAATGAGAAGAATGCAACCCCCCCAGACAGCTAGAAAGATCACTGGCTTCAGGCAACTGGCTCTACCAAGTGCCGTTGACCTCAGAACTATGGCAGCCCCATCAAATGGAAGTAGGGGAAGGGAAGCAGAGGAAAAGAGAGGGGAAGAGGGGCATGAGATAAGAAAAAAGGAGATGGGGAGAAGAGTGGGGGAGAGAAGGAGAGTGAGGTAGGAAAGACGCATAGGGTATGGTGTTGGGCCATGAAGGGGAATGGAGGGAAGTGGTAGGTGAGAAGTGTGGGGAGTCCCTCTCAGCTGTTCAGCTGCCCCTCTCCGGCCCAAGCCCCCACCTCTTGAAGTCCATCCTTTTTTATGCTTTCTATCCCCTCTTCCTTTATCAGAAGCTACATGATGAAAATATATATCAATATATTGCACTCAATTAACCAAGTCAATACTGGCATGTAACACCCCCTCCATTACCAAGTTATTTTGCAGTTTTAAAAAGTGTTACTAAACCCACAACTGTAAAATCAGTCTGTGTTTGCAGTAAAGCATGCTGGTTATACTCACTGTGGAACCTAAGGGGTTAAACCTCCACATTATGTAAAAAGGCGGTTTGATCCTGTCTTCTCTGATCCTCCCTTTCTTTTACTGTCCCCAATCCATCTGCTGAAAGTACAGAGCCCCTAGGAGACACTCTGCACATGTTCAGTTTGGTGTGTATTCCTAGTTTTTTGGGGGGAGGGTGCATGTGATCGGTACAGGGCTAATAGGCAATGTCCAGAGGGTCAGGGGTCATACAGCCTCATAGGATAGTCAGAGAAGAATGGAAACACCTCCTATAAGCTTAGCCAGTGCTCGGCTGGACACTAACAGAAGTCACAAGACTGCTATATACTGCTGATGAAAAAAAGTATTTTGCTGTTTCTATTTACTGAAATGATTGCATTTCCATGTTCTGTGTACTGTGGGAGACCAGGTATAGTGAATGCAGGCTCCGGGGTTTAGTAACACTAAGTGCTGTGATAGTGTGACTGACAATTATAGGTCATGCAACACAGGACCCAGATTATTTTTAGATCATTTTTTTTTATACAGATAGAGATTTTGAGGCATTTATAACTACTTTTATATTTTCAACTCAAAAAAGGAAACAAGAACATTTATTTTTTAAACTTCCCTTTACGATATTGTTATCAAACAAAAATGACCCCTTTTGTGAAATCAGACACCTCATGGGGATCCCATGTTTTGCACGCTGGTATTGAGGTGGTTACATAAGGCTTCAGTGATCAATTCAAAGCCAGAGTGACCACAGAGAAAGTGGAAGATATAAATGGGGAGTCGGCCAGATCTGAACTGGAGTGCACTAAGACATATTGGCTCTGCCTGGATCATTTACCATGAAGGGTTACACAAGGGGATTCTCTCAACACAAAACCAGTCATACTACTGTGGGCTGCAGTGTGCGATTGTGTATTACTCCAGGGTCTGATTTACGAAAAACCTATTTTTGGTTCATTTCTAACAGTCATTTTTTTTTGCGGAAATTAAAGAAAATTATTTTTGTAATAAATGAATGAACCCAGCCGGTGTTTACTACTGGAATAGCTTTGATTGGTTTACAACGATCACAAGGCACAGAGCCACTCGGATTGGCTCGAGCCCTCATTTATAAGGGGCATACTACAGCATATGTCCATGCAAGGGCCGTGTTTACCTATGGATGCACAGAACAGTCATGTGGATGCGGGTGCATGCAGGTCCCTGAACTCCACACGGTCTGCATTCGAGGACCCGCACCCACACAGATGTCAAAATGGAAGCAGAGGCTGTCTATGCAGCTGCTGCATCCCAATTGATATCAGTGGGACCGTCTGCACAGAGATGCACGGAACGAACATGTGTGCATCCCCTGTGTGGGTAAACACGGCCCTCGCACAGGCAGAGCACACCCTGTGTGAATGAGGCCTTACATTTTGTGCTACCTAATGATATTGTGAGTACGCCTGGAAAATGCATGCTTGTTGGGAAAAATGACATATATATTGTATATCTATTCTGTACACATAAATGAGGTGAAGGAGAATAGCAGCTCTTGTTGCCCCTTTGAAAAGCCTTGCACAGTGAATTGCTTTTCAGAGGTCAGTAGAGAAAGCTATCATTTCACTTCCTGCTGAGTCTACAGGACAAGAAGTGAAGGGAAACCTTCCTAATGACAGCGCTGATAAAAAGAAAATTACAACAGTTCTTTACTTAAGGGCTTGTTGCACTGAAGGACTTTAGTACTCTGAAGAGTGGTGGATCGCTTTTCAGAGGACATTTTACAGGTGATAAGGACATGGCCTGCTTTAACCCCTAAAAAGTCTGCACCACCACGCTGCAACCGTGTACATTGCACACGGTTGCAGCTTGGACCAATTCACTTGAATTTACTGCCACCAAGTAAACCCCCCTTTTTTACCAGTCAAATGGAAATCTTGTATGTAAATATCACACCACAAGCCAAGTGATTGAGTTGTGACATGGACCTGTTTACTTGAATGGGTCGCATGTGGCGGCTCAACCTCCTGTTTTTACCTCCTGTGACAGCCGTGTGTGTGTGAAGCAATAAAGTATGGATCAGGCGCACTTCTAAAATTGAAAAATGACGCTCCGGGCTGGTTTAACCAGGATGTGGTGGGGGAAGGGCGAGTTCTCACTCAAAACGCACCGCCTTTGTGAGCTGCTGCAGGTGTCAATATATTCTTAAGCAGATATACTGCTACAAGGCGGCAAGGGTGCGCAAAATCACATATATATACACATGTGATTTAGAAGTTCAAGGTAGGGGACACACGTGTGCCATACCCGCACCGCCATTCATGGCCTCGGCTGTCAATCACCGGGTCCCGGCTGGTGATTTCTCGCCGGCACCCAGTGATCGCTGAGTATTTCCGACGGGGGAGAGACCTGTGCATAAACAACACAGATCCTTTCCCTGTCAGCTCCTGTTTTGTGACATCCGTGCCCATTCAGTCTCTGCCCGCATTTTGACAGCAGACATCTCTGGACCCGTGATGGCCCTATGGGCAGCTGGAAGTAAGTGGATTTGTGTCCGTTTACATCAGACTACCTCTGATAAGTCACAATTAGATGCTGAAAAACTGGAAAGGACAACGCCTGTTCTGTCCTATACAGAACCTGAATGGACTCAGAGGTAGGCAGATGTAAATGGGCACGTCCAGTTACAGTCACCTGACCATAGAGCTGCATGGAGCTTTTGATCAGGTCCACCTAAAAACTGATAATTGGAGCTTTCTGGAAATCCTGTGTAAAAAGGGTTTTTTTCATCCCCATCCACTCCAAGTTCCAGAAATTTCAAGGAACAGCAGGAAACACAGGCTGACCCATGATAATGTACCCAACGCAACTAAAAAAAAAAAAAAGGAGCTCTGCACACATGCATAGATCTAAGTAGGTCCTCACTGTAACCTGCGTTAACACGGTGCACAGGTTTGAAGCCGGCCTATAGAGCCCAGTAACAACAAAGTAAGAGGTCATTTGTGCAATGGGGACAAAAACAACCCCCTCCTCCATTTCCTGGTTGCACAACACCCCAATCATGTTAGGTTTGAGATAAAAGCTGTCAAATGTACTTTGTACGTGGTACCTACCAGACTTGCTGCTTATGTCACAGGCACCTCCTCTAATGTGGGTAAAGGGACGCAGAACACCACATTTTGGAGGACATGCCCAAAGGTCAAAGGTTTGGGATTTGTGTATACAATTTTGGGTTTTCTTTGACCCTCGTCAATTTTAAGAAGTCCCCATTACAGGCCCTACTTAACCAACCAATAGAGGAGGAACCAAAGCATTCCAAAAAATTGGTCTGGTTTACATTCCTAGCAGCCAGAATAGCAGTCACCAGGTCCTGGATGTCTTTTGTCCATCCCCTTTTCAGTAGTGAACGCTGTCATGGTAAATGATGCATAAAAAGCCATCAGCCACATTGAATGATAAACTACATTTATTGGAAAGATCATGGGACCCTTGGATAAGTTATATTTCAGCAGACAGACAATCAGCGAAGTTCCAACAAAGGGCAGAGGAGATGGACACGGAACAAAACTCGGATTACCCACATGTCCTGATATTCTTCTTCTAGCTTTCTCTCTCTTCTCTTCCTTTTCTTTCTCTATTCGGCCTTCCTTCTGCATTTACCTGGGTTGTCATATGCACCTGATTAAAGAAACATGTTCATTAGAGTATATCATTTTGGTGAGCACTCAACCTGCGTAAAAAATGTATGGCACAGCTATTGATATGAGAAATATCAAACCAGACCTCAGTACAAAAAATGATGCTGTACATGAAATCCCTTTTGCACTTAAAGGGTAACTCCACTTTCATGGGAAGAAAATTAGCAAACAAATCCCCCCCAAAAAATATAGCGTGTACAATGCCGATCAATGTAATATTGTAATTGAGTGTTATTAAAGATTACCTTTCCTTTTCAATCTGCAGCGTAAATTTTTGTAAATGTAATACAATATGGCTACCTGAAGGTGTTCTGTACACAGATGGTGTACAGAACATCCCCTAGAAATGTCATTTCCTGCTTTTGTGATTGGCTTACTGATTTTCCCAGAAGTCAGCACTAAGATGCAAGTCATATTTTTGGCATCCTCTGCAACAAAAATATAATTTTTGGTGAGATATTCTCAAAGGGAAATCACATCTAAAAAGGGATGCAGACCCTGCCAACTTCCCCAGAGCCTTGCAGGTGCAGCAGCTAATTGATCATTATAAAACCACTCCTATAAAAATTCACTCTGAACATGGGACACAAACAGCTATTCTTTCAGAATAACAAAAGGTAGGAACCCTTGCAATGTAAGTACATCACCCAGAGGGGAAGGTTTTTTTCTCAACAAAAGTGAAGTTACTCTTTAAATTACCTGCTAAGTCTTGGATGCGATGTTCCTATAATTTGTACATTTAATTGCCAATACAAATATTCAAACAGAAAAGCAGTCAAGCGGAGGGAGCATGGACACAAAGGTCCTCTGCTTGCGAGAGGGTAAAGAAAAGTAATAAATAACAAAGTAAAAATATTAAATAATAAAGAAATTTACGTCCTTTTTTCCCATGAATAGAGCTTTCTTTCGGTGGCATTTGATCGCCTGTGTGGTTTTTATTTTTTGCGCTATAAAAAAAAAAAAAAAAAGACCGAAAATTTTGAGAAAAAAAACAGTATTGTTGACTTTTTCCTAATAAACACATTAAGTAAAAAAAATTTAAAAATCAAATTTCGTCACAAATTTAGGCCAAAATGTATTCTGTGACATGTCTTTGATAAAAAAAAAATCCCAATACACGTAAATGAATTGTTTTATGCAAAAGTTATAGTGTCTACAAATGGCGGTATATATAGTGGAATTTGTTTTTTATACTAGTAATGGTAGCAATCAGCAACTTATAATCAAAAAAATATATAGGTTGCGCTAAACAAAATGAATAAACTAATCAAAAAAATACTGCAGTCAAAAATTAAAATGCAATCAAACAAATGATATATAAATCAATAATATTGTGAACAATATAAAATAAAAAATGTAGCGCTAAGTAAATAAATGATACTGGTCATAATAAACTGGAAAGTGTTAAAAACCAGAGATATAAAAACAATGCGTAATAAAATCAATATGTAGGTAATAAAACTCTATCAGATAACAACAATAAAGTGCTGAGATAATGGTGGTGATGCGTGCACATAATCTCAAAATATCAAAGTCTTGTGGCTTCCGTGGTGAGAAAGACAAACATTGCACTAACCAGATAGCGCAAAGGAAATGCGCATGGAGCAATTAAGACCAGCTCCTGGTACTCAGGGTATATGATACTGGAAGGAAGTGGTGTCATCTATGTAGTAGCCACTAGGTGTCCTCCATCTGAGAGAAAAGCATCCAGGATCCAGGAATGTCAGCCACAGCCACCAGGGGGGGTTTTGTTACACACAGCTCCCAGCCACAGCAAAGTACCTTCAAAACACAGGCTCCCAAGGAAATAAAGAGCCCGCAGAGAAGGCCTCCAATAGTGTGATAATGTTTTATTCAGGGGTAAAACAAATAACAAATAGAAAACCAACTTACATTAGTAGCTCAGCCGTCAGGAGACAGCTGGCTTGGTAGTACATGTACAAGAAGCAGTGAAATGGCACTTCCCTGACGCGTATCGTGTCCATACACATCATCAGAGGGAATCCTTTGCGCTATCTGGTTAGTGCAATGTTTGTCTTTATCACCACGGAAGCCACAAGACTTTGATATTTTGAGATTATGTGCACGCATCACCACCATTATCTCAGCACTTTAATGCACTTTATTGTTGTTATCCGATAGAGTTTTATTACCTACATATTGATTTTATTACGCATTGTTTTTATATCTCTGGTTTTTAACACTTTCCAGTTTATTATGACCAGTATCATTTATTTACTTAGCGCTGCATTTTTTATTTTATATTGTATACTGTGTATGGGTTCTCGAGGTACCTTTTAATGCTAGCGGCTACTACATATTCTATACCCAGCGCACGATATCTCATCTCTTTTAATAATATTGTGAAGTCCAAAAAAAGTCCAAAGTAATACGTGATGAAATAATAGTTGATCCAAATATCACCAAAAGTGCATCCACCACCGAATGAATTGAATAAACTCACCAGAGCGAGATGCTGATCATGTTATAAATCAGCATAGAACGCTTTCTGCTCTGGGAGCAATGATCAATAACTTGGGGCTGCAACACTGGGAATTTAGTAACTGGTATCCAGGGAGCAATACTCTGCAGGGAATATATATCATCCAGATCCACTTCACCCCTCAGTCACCGACTCTTTAGGATGATCAGACCTCCACTCAAAATACAAGGGAATAAAGACTCATGGTGCAGTACTTCATAAAACTTCCAATTTACTCAAAACACATTGCACTTACAAAAAGCAGTGTCTTAGCCGACGCCAGCATGAACAGCGCGTTGAATATCACAGACACGGACCCAGCCTGGCTGCGCATGCGCCGTATCAACGACTCGGGAACGTCCTGACGTCACATCCAAAGGCTCCGCCCCATGCGTTTCGCCATCGACGTCTTCACATGACGTCCTCTGGTGAGTTTATTCAGTTCATTCGGTGCTGGATGCACTTTTGGTGATATTTGGATCAACTATTATTTCATGACGTATTACTTGGGACTTTTTTTGGACTTCACAATATTATTGATTTATATATCATTTGTTTGATTGCATTTTAATTTTTGACTGCAATATTTTTTTGATTAGTTTATTCATTTTGTTTATTTTTTTGATTTACGCACCCTATTTTTATAGGTTAGGTTTTGCCGCTATTTTTACACTGTGTTCCGTGGCGCTATATTTTAAAATCAGCAACTTATAGTGGGACTGCAGGGGGGCATTCTAACACTGAGCGATGTGGAATGGGACACTGACTAACTGTCACTGAGATCACCAGTGACACCAAAATAGCAATCAGTACTAATATAAAGCACGGACACTGTACTAATGACACTGGGCAGGAAGGGGTTAACTTCTGGGGCGATCAAAGGGTTAACTGTGTGCTGTTTCGCTGTGTGTGTGCTTTACACTGTAAGCACACTGCTTTGTATGGCTTTGCAATGCAGAGCCATACAAAGCAGTGTGCAGGAGCTGACAGAGGAGGGATCTGTTTGTTTACAAATAGGTCTCTACCCGGACCGTGATACACGGTGATCGCCGTGTGCCGGCGGGAAATCATTGGCCGGGACCGGGTGATTTTCAGCCAAGGCCGTGCACGCCCCCTACCCAGAAATGCAAAATCACGTATATAAATATACACATGTGATTTTGCGCACCCCTGCCACCCTGTAGAAGTATTTCTGCTATAGGCCGGTGGGAAAGCGGTTAAACACTACAGCTAAATATTTCAGGATATTTTTTTATTGGACCCTTTCCCCGGGACAAACGTTGCAAGCTGCAATTTCTACTAAACTGCTTTGTTTGAGACATGCCAACTTTGGAAAACACCGGTGCTAAAACTAATGAATGGCAACTAGTCTGCAAAGGACTTGCACCATTGGGACGGTCGGTTCTCTTGCAGTAATGGAGACAGATCTTGCTAATTGGGCCATACACATACCAATTATCTCACAAGAGATCCTAAAAGGTACAAACTAAGAAGCATTTTGTAATGTAAATAAAGTTTCATGTCTTGGCTTCTAAAACTTACCTATAAGCTCGGCAATGCCTGTATGCATATCAAAGAATGGATCGGTAACCAAAGGAGCCCGGTTCTGGCTGTAGGACTTGCTGATGGTCTCAAACAGCAGTAGGTTCTATGATCCGTCCTTGTCAGGGTATCCAGGTGGATTCCAGCTCACATCCATCACAATCTGCTCTGGGAGGAACTAAGTCCACTGCAGCTGAAACCCATTCATCCGCCCTGCCACAGAAACATAAAAGCGTCACAACAACCACAGCTGACCGGCATACTCTTGATCAAAGCTACAAGTAAAGCCGCACTTTTCCCTATGAAGAGGAAAGCAATGGGTGTGCCTTCCCAAGTAGCAGGCAATCTTTATTGCCCACTGTGTGTGTTCAGTCATCAGCTACAATGACTCTGCTCAGAGCTTACACAGGGGAGAGGACCCCCCCATCCCCCACCTGCCTGATGTGAAAACTCTGGAGAAGGATATTTACCTGGAAAGTGAAATGGATCCCCTCCAATATTATTTCCCCATTCCACAAACCAAACAAGGCTTTGCCATAGTGTGAGGATGAGAGCACCTTAACACAGCGTTCCCACTCCAGACTGGACGGGACCATGTTGTAGTTCTGGTTCTGCTAATGTTCGGTCCAGTTTCATTGTAATGCTGCCTAAAGCAATACCTACAAATGGTTCAGTGCTGCACAGACAGCTGCACAATAAAACCGCACAACACACTGACTTAAAGCCGTACTAAGCCCAAAAAACAAAAATGTCATATATTGCCGTGTACCGATCCTTGGATGTGATGCATGCATTGGATTTGGTGATCCTGCCAGTAACACACCTCCTGTATTAGAGTGCCCTACTCTGGATGAAGGAGCACAGGTACACACAAGGACAGCAGCACTGTCAGTCTGGGGGGAGGGGAGTGTTACGTGTACTAGCAGATTCTGATACACTAAAAAATTGAAGCCAAACTTCAGCTCACACTGCCGCTACACAAGCAGTTACAGCAAAAAGGTTTTTTTTTTGGTGGGGGGAATAAAGGTATTACGTTCAAAAATAAAAGCAAACCATTGTAATCACCTGTCAGTGGAAAATGGTTTCAACAATCTAACTGCTACACTTGCAGTAGAGCTTGTTTTCTTGAAAAATGTACTCTGAGCTGGGAGACTCCGTGTACATGACAGCTGACAGGCGGGGGAAGCATCTATGACAGCAGAAAGCGATTGGGTCTCTTCTGTCATAAAACTCTACCTGTCACATTTATTTAACCACTTGCCTACCGGACACTTTTACCCCCTTCGTGCCCAGGACAATTTTCAGCTTTCGACGCTCTCACACTTTGAATGGCAATTGCGCAGTCATGCAGCACTGTACCCATATGACATTGTTATCATTTTTTTAAACACACAGAGCTTTGTTTTGGTGGTATTTAAAAGGAAGGAAATATAGAAGGAAATGACAGGAGGACGTCATATGATGTCCTCCCACTCTAACTGCGCATGTGTGCCCCCAGGGACGTGCAGCGATCAGTGGTGCGCTGTGTCCCCGGGAAACAGCGGATGACATCAACTCTGTCATGTGATCAGCTGTGTCCAATCACAACTGATCACATGTAAACAAGGAAACGCCGGTTATCGGCATTCCTCTCCTCACACTGACAGCGCGTGAGGAGAGCCGGTAAGGGGCATTCCTCAGAGGGGACATGTACACTGATCATCAGGGCACTGATGATCAGTGTAGCCCCATCAGTGCCCATCAATGCCACTTGTCAGTGCCTACCAATGCAAAACAATGCCACATATGCCACATATCAGTGCCCATCTGAGCTGCCTTTCAGTGCCATATATCAGTGCTGCTTTTCAGTGCTCATCATATATGCCTGTCAATGCCCATCACTGATACCTACAAGTACCTCCTCATCAGTGCCCGTCAGTGACGCTTATCAGTGCAGCCTCATTAGCGCACATCAGTGAAGGAGAAAAAATTACTTATTTACAAAATTTTCTAACAGAACTAAGAAAAAAAATATTTTTCAAGATTTTCAGTCTTTTTTAGTGTGTTAAGCAAAAAAACCCCGTGGTGATTAAATACCACCAAAAGAAAGCTCTGTCTAAAAAAAATATACATAAATTTCATATGAGTACAGTGTTGCATGACCGCGCAATTGTCATTCAAAGTGCAACAGCGATGAAAGCTGAAAATTGACCTGGGCAGGAAGGGGGTGAAAATGCACGGTAGGCAAGTGGTTAATCACCACTGGGTGTTTTATTTTTGCACCATAAAAAAAAAAAAGAGCAAAAAATTTGAAAAAAAAACATTTTTTTCTATGTTTCTACAAAAAAATTTTCCAAACAGGTAATTTTTCTCCTTCACTGATGTGCGTTGATGAGGATGCACTGATAGGCGACACTGAGGCTGCACTGATGAGGAGGCATCAATGAGGAGGCACTGATGATGCCGCACTGATATGCAGCAATGATGGGCACTGATAGGCGGCACTGCTGGGCACCGATTATCAGTGCCGATCTGTTCTGTGTCATTTGCTGATTATCGGCAGTCCTTTCCTCACGCTGTGACAGTGTGAGGTACAGGACAAGGGAAGAGTGTTGTGGAGCTTTTTGTTTATGGATAGAAACACTCCAGGAACAAGTGTGAACATTGCAGCACTCTGATACAAGTTGAGGCACTCTGACATTGGTGCGGCTTGTCATGTGATTTAAAAGCTCCAAATTGCATGACAAATTGCACCCCATTGCCAGCAATGGAGCCGTTCATATTGCAGAGACTCATATTGCAGCGATTATGAAAAAGGTTCCTGAACGATTTTTGCTGATTTCATTGCGACTTGCATAGACTTCTGTTATATGAGGCTGCAAGCCGCAATGAAATCGGCGGTGCAAATCGCACTGATATGCGGCTCTGGAATGGCGCTGAAGTAGTGTGATTTCAGTGCCGCACCAGTGTGAACCGGGGCTCACTGGATGCTTGTGCAGCACTTGGACACAATTTGGACATCATTGTAAAGCAGAATTCTGGGTACAAATGACTTTTCCCTGTTCAGTGGGGCTGTGCGGGTCAGCTGAGTATGAGCTTTGTGCTCCCCCCCCGAGAAAAAACAAGCAGCTGATCCATGCAGTGGGAGGGGGGCAAACATTTGTGAGCGCAATTCTGCTTTCATGTAGAAGTATAGGCCACATCTTTGGGGGGGTTAGAACCCTGGCACAGCTGCTGGGGGGGGGGTGATTGGGGGTCTTTCTGCACAGTGCCGTGTTACTATGGACAGGTGGGGGGGGGGGGGCAATTGATGGTGGAGCTGCAGCTGTCTGTCCCTCACCCCCCATCACCTATCAGCCTCTCCATACAGAATATACCCCCCAACCCCTCCACCTTCCCTCATACCACCTCCATGCGGCCCCCCCTCACCTCCTCAGCTGGTCTCTCCCGGTCGCCATCACCTCAGAGACGGTTTCTCTAGCCCTCCCTCACTCTCAGCTTCTTCTCTCCTCTCCCCCGTACATTAGATAGAATAAAATGGCCTCCGTTGGGGAAGAAAGCCGAACTCTATGATGTGTATTGGAGCTGACTGGGAAGGGAGACATCTATGGCGGGAGGCGGTATTACCGCTACGGCACAATCACACCTAGTGACCTCTTGTGGCCGCTTTTATGAATAACCCTTAAACTCACCAAAAGACTGTCAAATTTCTGTCAAATCAATAAAATGATATCAAATTTATTTGGGTACAAGCGTCAATCAAAATAGGTAGGCCTGAAAAATGACAGCTGGTGTGAGGTGGCAGAGTGTGATTGGCTGATTGGCAGGAAGTCCGCTTAGCTCCGCCCCCAGGCTGCAGCTCACCTCAATGCTGCCCTGGTATCCGAGCCATAAGCAGCATCAGAGCTTGTCTCCTGCGACTGACAGAGATTATCGCCATTTATACGGATTTCGATTCCTATTATCACTACTATATAATTCTTTATATTATTAGTGGTAATATTTCATATTTTTAGCCATTTACAGGTCATCCAGCACCACCAGGATGCCTCGGCCTTCACGACGCCCATCTCGTGGGAGGCCTTCACATCAGGAGGACGGAGAGTCTCCGATCGCCCATCGGACTAGGTCCAGAGTCCAGCGTCATCGGAGACGGGAGGAGGCCTCCACCCACCGAAGCCGTTCACCAAGAGAACGAGCCGGGGCCCCTGAGCACTACCCACCTCCGGCCATGCAGCAGCATGCCAGGGCCCCTGAGAACCATCCTCCACTGGCCATGGAGCAGCACGACAGGGCCCCTGAGAACCACCCACCACCGGCCATGGAGCAGCGCGCCGAGGAGGAGGTAAGTGTGTGTCCCATTTGTTTGGCAGGTTGTGAAGATGGAGAGAACACGACCATCCTGGCCTGCGATCACGAGTTCCACACCAGCTGCATCTGCCGATGGTTTGGAGAGAACCCCACCTGTCCACTCTGCCGAGCTGATTTTTCCAACCAGCTATTTCTCCTTCGGAACTACGTACACGAAGTCGTCAATGGAGACATGTGGATTGGGTATGTAATTGGTGATGATGGTGCTATTTACGTTCAGTTTATTGCAGTCGGTAATTTGACCATCTTGCTTTAAAAGCCTGGATGACATCAGCTGTGTTGGAAATGTATATGACAACTGGTGTTGTGTATGTAATATTTTTTTTTTTCAATATATATTATACTATTAGTATTATTATTATACATGTTTACCTGTTTAAACCATACTTGTAGTAGTTATAGGTTAATGCTTTGAAAAAAAAACAACAAAAAAATAAAAAAAAAAACAACAAAAAAACAAAAAAAAATTTCTTCTTCTTATTATTTACTCTTAGCCATTTTATGATTGTAATATAGTATTTAATGCTTTGAAAAAAAAACAAAAAAAGTAAAAAAAAAATTAGTATTATTATTATTATCCGTTTTATGATTGTAGGAGTTATAGTATTTAATACTTTGAAAAAAAAAAAATAAAAAAATAAAAAATGTATTATTATTAGCCGTTTTATGATTGTAGATGTTATAATATTTAATGCTTTGAAAAACATGGCCGGATCTAGGGGGGTGCTGGGGTGGACTGCACCCCCATAGATTTCAGTGGTGCCCCCCCAGACTACTGAGCTCCTTCCCCCCCATCCCCACACTCAGAGCCGGGACAAAGGAAAGGAAGCCTGGAGTTAAGTCCTGAAAGTGACAAGAGAGCAAGGAGTAGCGGTTCTGTGCTCTGCCCCCTCCTCCTGTCAGAACAGTGCTGCTCCATATAGCTGATGACACAGGATCGCTCCGTCCATCGGACTGTACACAGTTTCAATACCTGCCCCTATCTCTTCCAAGGACCGCTTATCTCCCACAGCAGTAAATGTAGATCGGGGCGGGTAATGAGACTGTGTACAGCCCCATGGTCAGAGCGATCCTGTGTCATCAGCTATATAGAGCAGTTCTGTTCTGACAGGAGGAGGGGGCAGAGCACAGCACCGCTCCTCTAGACTGTAATTTGGGGGGAGGGGGGGCTTACAGGCAAATTGTACATAATGAGGGGAGAGGTGTGGGGGAAACAGTCATTTCTGCTTGGGATGAGAAGGGGCTATCTGTGCTGGAAAGGGTAATGGCAGTTGCGGGGGGGATTCTGTTAGAAGGATTTGGGGGGATTTAAGCCAGGAGGGGGCATGGGGGAAATGTTTGTGCCTATTTGTGCTAAGAGGAGGCGGGGGATTTGGGCTAAGTGGGGGCAGAGGATTTGGAAAAGGAGAGGATCTGTGCTGGGAAGGGTACTTTGGAAGGGGTTGTACTAGGAGTAGGAATTTAGAGGAATTTGACATAGGGAGGGTATTGGAAGATGGGGATTTGGGGGAGGGGGGATTTGTTCTAGAAGGAGGATGGGGGATATGTGCTAGGAGGGGGGATTAGCGGGGAGATTTGTGCTATAAGGGGGGATAGGGGCGATTGTGCTAGGAGAGGGGATTGGAGGGATATGTGCTAGCAGAGAGGATTAGCGGGGAGATTTGTGCTAGAAGGGCGGATGAGGTTGATTGCGCTAGGAGAGGGGATTGGATGGAATTGTGCTAGGAGGTAAGATTGGGGGGATTTGTGCTAGTAAGAGGTGATGGAATTTGGGTTAAGAGGGGGGACTGGGGGGGGGGGGGGGATTTGGAGATTTGTGCTTGGATGGGAAATTTGAAACGAAGGTGGATGTGTGCATGGAGGGATTATTTTTTGGGCGAGGGAGATTTGTGCTAGGATGAGGGAATTGGGGGCACTGGAAGCGGAATTGGGGGGCAAAGATTTGTGCTGGGAAAGGGGTCTATACTGGGAGGAGGGGGAATTTTTGCATTGTTGTGTGGGGAGAATTTTGGTTTGCAGACACAAGTTATGCTTGGGGGGAGCATGCTGATTCATTCTCTTTTCTTTTTGGGGGGGGGGATTTATGCTGAGACATGATGCTCACACATGAGGGGGGGCTTAGTTTGTCATCTTCACCCTGGGAGCTAGTCGACCTTGTCCTGGCACTACACACAGGGCAGTCAATAGATCTCCTCCTCCCCACTCATCACATTGCTGAAATCGGATTCCCTTACAGACACAGCCTCGATCTGCATGTATAGCTGGCTGCTATGTTGCAGTTCTGACCCCTGTCCTCTCCTCTTCTGACCCCTGTCCTCTACCCTGCTGACCCCTGTCCTCTACCCTGCTGACCCTCTGTACCCTGCCATGCTGACCTCTGTCCTCCATCCTGCTGACCCGTGTACACTGCCCGTCGGCTTTCTTTACAACTTACCTTTTCTTGGAGCGGGTCCGGTGTCACCCCGTATAGGTTGCATGCTGGCGATCCCCGCAGGATGGATCGGATCCATCCCGCGGGGATTGTCGGCTTGCTTTGCAACTTACCTTTTTGTGGAGCGGGTCCGGTGTCACCCCATGCTTTCGGGGTCACCCGGTGCGGGCCGCACTTGCCTCGGGACGCCACTGCTCCCATCCTCTGCCCTGCTGACCGCCTGTACACTGCCCTCCTGAGTCTTGTACACTCCCCTGCTGACCTCTCATCCTCTGTCCTGCTGACCCCCTGTACACTGCCCCGCTAACCCTTGTACACTGCCTTGATAACCCGCTGTAAACTTCCCAACAAAGTAATGGCCTCTGTACTCTGCCCTACAAACTGCTGTCCCTATCTCTCTGCCCTGCTGGCCCCCCTGTACACTGCCCTAATGACTTCTATACACTGCCCTGCTGACCTCGCATCCTCTGCCCCCATGATGTTTTTTACTGCACCACCACATCAGACAGGCTAGATCCGGCCCTGTTGAAAAAAAAAATGATTACACTAGTATTGTTTATACTGTTATTAATATGATTATATATTTTTAGCTTTTTTAGGATTGTAGTAGTTATACTGTAGTAGCTGATTCTTTGGAAAAAAAAATTATACAATTATACTGGTATTGTTTATATTATTATTTTTATTATTATTATATATTTTTAGCTTTTTTATTATTGAAGTAGTTATAGTAGTTGATTCTTTACAAAAAATGACACTGGTATTGTTTGTATTATTATTATTATTATAAACCGGTTGCTGAACAGCCACAGTACATATACTGCGGCAGGGCGGCACCGCTGCACAAAATCACATTTATAAACATCATTCACACTCCCGATGTTTTCGCGGGCAGGGGGGGGCGCGCACGCGCCTCCGCCGACCCGCGGGTGTCACGATTCGATCCCTGAGGGATCAATCATTCAATTTCAGCCAGTGATGTCCGGCTGAAGTTGAATGATTGGTCTTTGTCCTATCCTATCCTGTGTTGACAGTTACACAGGACAGGATATGATGTAAATCTTCTCTGCCTGGGCACATTCCATCCCAGAGAGAGAAGAAGACACAGAAAATGTGAGTACAAAGCACTACACTAACAGTTAGAACACACCTAGGTCACATTTAACCCATTGATCGCCCCCCCCCCCCCAGTTAACCCCTTCACTGCCCTGTTACCAGTGTCATTGTTTACAGTGCATAGATTTTTACTGATTACTGTATTAGTGTCACTGGCGACTTCTGATAGTGTTAGCATCAGTTAGCGCCCATCCCAGAAAGCATCAGATTGCCCGCTAGTACACCAGTAATCATATTTAACCCCTTGATTGCCAGGAACACGCTCACTTGCACACTAAACCTCCATTGCTAGTATAGTGTCTGATTGGATCAATATCTTTGATCAGATCAGCGATATACCAGCGTTCACATTAGTATAGTGTCCCCAAAAATGCAGCGTTAGCGGGATCAGCCCCGACACCTGCGTTTAGCCCCTACGACCCCCCCTTCTTCCCCAGCAAGTGCAGTGTCAGTAGATAACTGTCACTTGATACTTTACACACAAAACCGCAGTGTTCACAGAATCGGACCTGATCTCTGTTAGCACGTGTCGGTAAATTTCCTGTAGCGGTTCAAGCAGTCCCTGACAGCCAGGCGCTCTTTTTCCCGTGAGTCGCACTAGGTACCTATAAATTTAGTGGCCAAAATGTCCAACCAAAGGTACTCTAGTGAAGAGGCCTACAGGATTCGGAGCATGTCAGGTGAGAGCGAAGGTGAAGACTCACTAAAAATTAAAAATACAAATCCCCCCAAAAAAATAAAAAAATTTAAAAACCAAAAATAGTTATAGTTTTTTTTGTTGTCATTTTTTGTGATTGTTCTACTTTTACTGTTTTATTGTTACTGTTTTATTGTTAATCATTTCTGTTTGTAGGAATGCTTTCAGCTGCAACACTGACCTGTTTATTCTGACAGCAACAGGAACTTGCTCTCAGAATAGACATAAATCAATGTGGGCAGGGCTGTTGGATGAGATTTATCATCCACAGTTAAAAAAAAGAGAATATATGCCAAAGCATGGGGGCCTGGGGTGGCCAGTGGGTGGATGGCCCCTATGCTTCGGCATATATATTTTATATTTGTTGGCACACTTCATGTGTGCCCACCATTAGAAGTGGGTGGATGCAGGGAGGTTTTCTAATGGTGGGCATACCACCAAACACTTTTCCTTATAAAGTTGTTTTATTGAGTTTGTTTTATTGTTAACCATTGTTGATTTCCGTGCAGGAATGTCAAACTGCAGCACTGACCTGTTTATTCTGACAGCAATAGGGTCTTGCTTTCAGAATAGACATAAGTAGGTGTGTGCAGTGCTGTCGGATGAGATTTTTCATCCACAGTTAAAAAAAAAGAATATATGCCAAAGCATGGGGGCCTGGGGTGGCCAGTGGGTGGATGGCCCCTATGCTTCGGCATATATATTTTATATTTGTTGGCACATTTCATGTGTGCCCACCATTAGAAGTGGGTGGATGCAGGGAGGTTTTCTAATGGTGGGCATACCACCACACACTTTTCCTTTATAAAGTTGTTTTATTGAGTTTGTTTTATTGTTAACCATTGTTGATTTCTGTGCAGGAATGTCAAACTGCAGCACTGACCTGTTTATTCTGACAGCAACAGGGTCTTGCTTTCAGAATAGACATAAGTAGGTGTGTGCAGTGCTGTTGGATGAGATTTTTCATCCACAGTTAAAAAAAAGAGAATATATGCCAAAGCATGGGGGCCTGGGGTGGCCAGTGGGTGGATGGCCCCTATGTTTCGGCATATATATTTTATATTTGTTGGCACACTTCATGTGTGCCCACCATTAGAAGTGGGTGGATGCAGGGAGGTTTTCTAATGGTGGGCATACCACGCACTTTTTCTGGCAGAGATTTCTTCTCTTTTTTTTCATTCAGCCAACAGGCTGCATAAAGAAAAACAAAACATAGCATATACACCCAACAAGGACCAGCGACGTACTGGTACATCACTGGACTTTGAATGGTTATACCAGGGTGATGCCTGCAGCTGCAGGCATCATCCTGGTATCTTTTTTCAGCCGGCAATGGGCTTTCATGTAAAAGCATTTCTAGTGGCTAATTAGCTGCAGGATTGCTTTTACAAGCAGCGGGGGAAAATGCCGCCCCCCTCCTCCTCCCTGAGATAGCATTAAAAGTGATAAAAAAAAAAAAATTAAAGGGACAGTGTAAAAAAAATTAAATAAATCAGAAAAAGAAAAAAAAAAAAAAATACCCTCGCCCATCCGCGCACCCCTGCGGTTGTAAGCGTTGACCCTGTGCCAGTATGGAAACAGCGATTGCACCATGCATGTGAGGTATCGCCATGAACGTCAGATCAAGGGCATTAATTATAGCTCTAGACCTCCTCTGTAAATCTAAAATGGTAGCTTGTAAAGGCTTCACCGCTAGCTCCGGCCAATGGTGTACGTCTGACTGGAAACTGTCAGAACTGTCATCCACTATTGGGCGAAGCTATTGATGAAATCACCGCTAGCTGAGACTTTGGCAGATCATGGCTCTTACTGTTAACTCAGCTGTGATTGGTCAAAGTATTGCACCTGACCTGTTGTCAGATGCAATGCTTTGGCCAATTACAATGTGCCGCCAGAGCGTATTACATTGTGGGGCGCGCGGGCAAACGGCCCAGATAATCGTGTGTTTAGCGATCACATGAACAACCAATGTTCGACATATAGATCAGCCCTAATATACAGCTAAGAGGCTGGAGGTACCACCGAAAGTGCCCCGTTTGTTTGTTTTAGGAGGAATTGGGGGCAAGGACTTTGGCTATTGGGAGTAGAAAAGGTCCTGATGTGCGTGGGAATAGACAATGCACCAGGGTGTTGTCAGAGAAAGAAATAGCACCCCATCATTGGTGACAGTGGGAGGAATTGTGACCCACCATGAGTGTCATTGGGAGGAATTGTGACCCACCATGAGTGTCATTGGGAGGAATTGTGACCCACCATGAGTGTCATTGGGAGGAATTGTGACCCACCATGAGTGTCATTGGGAGGAATTGTGACCCATCATGAGTGTCATTGGTAGGAATTGTGACCCATCATTAGTGTCATTGGGCCCTATTACTGCTGTCATTGGAAGGAATTATGACCATTTTTGGTGTCATTGGGAGGAATTATGACCCATCATGAGTGTCATTGGGAGGAATTGTGACCCATCATGAGTGTCATTGGGAGGAATTGTGACCCATCATGAGTGTCATTGGGCCCTATTACTGCTGTCATTGGAAGGAATTATGACCGGTTTTGGTGTCATTGGGAGGAATTATGACCCATCGTTGGTGTCAATGGGCCCCATTACTGTTGTCATTGGCAGGAATTGCGACCCATCGTTGGCGTCATTGGGAGGAATTGTGACCCATCGTTGGTGACAATGAGAGGAACTGTGACGCTTCGTTGGTGTCATTGGGAGGAATTGTGACCCATCGTTGGTGTCACTGGGAGGAATTGCGACCCATCGTTGGCGTCATTGGGAGGAATTGTGACCCATCGTTGGCGTCATTGGGAGGAATTGTGACCCATCGTTGGCGTCATTGGGAGGAATTGTGACCCATCGTTGGTGTCATTGAGAGGGACTGTGAAGCTTCGTTGGTGTCATTGGAAGGAATTGTGACCCATTGTTGGTGTCATTAAGAGGGACTGTGATGCTTCGTTGGTGTCATTGGGAGGAATTGTGACCCATCGTTGGTGTCATTGGGCATAATTACTGGTGTCATTGGGAGGAAATGCGCCCCTTCATTGGTGGCAGTAGGGGGAATTATGTCCCTTTGTTGCTATCAGTGGATGGAATAGTGCCCCAAGGGCTGGACAAAGGGCCGCAGTTTGGAGACCACGGCTGTAGAAGATGGAAAACCTTTCCTTCCTGAGATCAGTTCCACTGTAAAAGAATGAGGTGTGTCACCAGATTCCATATTTCCTTCCAATCCAAACAGCTGGATCTCTATGATTGGAGGAGAGAAGACATGGCAATGTATGGGGGTCACTGTCATCACTCAGAGCGTCCCGCTACAAAGACAAGTCTACACCCCCCACAGGGGACTAGGGGGAGGAGGAGCCAGTACCCCCCCATCTATACACACCTTACCTCTCACCATATACATCGTACTCCATACCAATCCCGGGATCTATTCATCCATCCTATGGGGAGTGCTGTGCACCCCTCCCCTCCCCCATCACACCACTCACCACAATGACCCCCCCCCATCCACATCTACACTATGGCACACCCCATATGTTTCCTACACACTCTTCTACATCACAGCGCACTCCAGGTGTCCCCCATACACTCTCCTATACCCCATAACACACTCCATGCGTCCCCTATTCACCACTATAACACATCGCACACATCTACCATACACTATCCTAAACCCCATAACACACTCCATGCATCCCCCATACACTGTCCTATACCCCATAACGCACTCCCATGCATCCCCCATACACACTCCATATGTCCCCCATACACTCTCCTATACCCCAAAGCGCACTCAACGCCTTCTCCATAACCCAGTCCATACGTCCACCATACAGTCTCCATGATACACTCCATGCGTCCACACACATTCTCCTATACCCCGTAATGCACTCCATGTGTCCCCCATAACACACTCCATACATCTCCCATATACTTGTCTATACCCCATAACGCACTCCCATGTATCCCCCATACACACTCCATGCGTCCCCATACACTTTCCTATACCCCGTAACACACTTCATGCCTCCTCCATACGCTCTCCTATACCCCATAACAACATGCGTCCACCACACTATGTCCGATACCCCATAACACCCTCCATGTGTCCCCATACTCTCCTATACCCCCTAACACACTCCTTGTGTCCTTTATACACTGTCCTACACCCCACAACATACTCCATGCATCCCACATACACTCTCCATAACACACTCTGTGTTGCCCATAAACTCTCCTAAACTCGGAAAGCACTCCATGCGTCCCCCATACACTCTCCTATACCCCAAAGCGCACTCCATGCCTTCTCCATAACACACTCCATGCGTCCCCATACATTCTCCTATACCCCGTAATGCATTCCATGTCTCCCTCATACACTCTCGTATACCCAATAACACACTCCATGCATCCCCTATTCACCATCCATAACCCATTCCACGCATCTACCATACACTATCCTATACCCCATAACACACTCCATACATCTCCCATATACTCGCCTATACCCCATAACACACTCCAAGCACCCCCCATACATTGTCCTATACCCCATAACACACTCCATACATCTCCCATATACTCGCCTATACCCCATAACACACTCCAAGCACCCCCCATACACTGTCCTATACCCCATAACACACTCCATACATCTCCCATATACTCGCCTATACCCCATAACACACTCCAAGCACCCCCCATACACTGTCCTATACCCCATAACACACTCCATACATCTCCCATATACTCGCCTATACCCCATAACACACTCCAAGCACCCCCCATACACTGTCCTATACCCCATAACACACTCCATACATCTCCCATATACTCGCCTATACCCCATAACACACTCCAAGCACCCCCCATACACTGTCCTATACCCCATAACACACTCCATACATCTCCCATATACTCTCCTATACCCCATAACACACTCCAAGCACCCCCCATACACTGTCCTATACCCCATACATCTCCCATATACTCGCCTATACCCCATAACACACTCCAAGCACCCCCCAGACACTGTCCTATACCCCATAACGCACTCCCATGCGTTCTTCATACACACTCCATGCTTCCCTTATTCACCATCCATAACACACTTCACGCATCTACCATACACTGTCCTATACCCCATAACACACTCCATGCATACCCCATACACACTTCATGCGTCCCCCATACACTCTCCTATACCCCGTAATGCACTCCATGCGTCCCCCATACACTCTCCTATATCCCGTAACCCACTCAATGTGTCCCCCATTCACTCTCGTATACCCCATAACACACTCCATGCGTCCCCTGTTCACCATCCATAACACACTCCACGCATCTATCATACACCATCATATACCCCATAACACACTCCATGCATCCCCCATACACTGTCCTATACCCCATAATGCACTCCCATGCGTCCTCCATACACTCACCTATAACCCCATAACACACTCCATGCATCCCCCATACACTCTCCATAAAACACTCCATGCATACCCTATACACTCTCATATATCCCATAACACACTCCATGGGTCCTCCATACATTCTCCTTTACCCCATAACACACTCCATGTGTCCCCCATACACATTCCTATACCCTGTAATGCACTCCATGCGTCCCCCATACACTCTCCTATACCCCATAACACTCCATGCATCCCCTATACTTTCTCCTCTCTCCCTTAATACACTCCATGCACTACACACACACTTTCTTATACTCCACACATTCCATGTGTCCCCATACACTCTACATAGCACACTCCATGCGTCTCGCATACACTCTACATAACTCACTCCATGAGTTCCCCCATACACTCTCCTATACCCCATAACACTCCATGCATCCCCTATACATTCTCCTCTCTCCCTTAATACACTCCATGCACTACACACACACTTTCTTATACGCCACACATTCCATGTGTCCCCATACACTCTACATAGCACACTCCATGCGTCCCGCATACACTCTACATAACTCACTCCATGAGTTCCCCCATACACTCTCCTATACCCCATAACACTCCATGCATCCCCTATACATTCTCCTCTCTCCCTTAATACACTCCATGCACTACACACACACTTTCTTATACTCCACACATTCCATGTGTCCCCATACACGCTACATAGCACACTCCATGCGTCCCGCATACACTCTACATAACTCACTCCATGAGTTCCCCCATACACTCTCCTATACCCCATAACACTCCATGCATCCCCTATACATTCTCCTCTCTCCCTTAATACACGCCATGCATCCCTCATTCACTCTCTTATACTCCACACATTCCATGCGTCCCCATACACTCTCCATAACTTACTCCATGCATCCCGCATACACTCTCCATAACACACTCCATGCGTCCACCATACACTCTGCATAACATACTCCATGTGTCCTCCATACAATCTCCTATACCTAACACACTCTCTTATACCCCATAGTGCACGCCATACGTTCCCCATACACTCTCAATAACAAACTGCATGCATCCTCCATACAATCTCCAAAACACACTCCATGCGTCCCCAACACACCCCTCCATATTCCCTGCACACTCCATGCATTCTCAACTATCCTCTACCCCATACGTTCCCCATACACTCTCCATAACAAACTCCATCCATCCTCCATACAATCTCCAAAACACACTCCATGCGTCTCCAACGCACCCCTCCATATTCTCTGCACACTCCATGCATTCCCCACAACACACTCCATGCGCCCCCCCCCCCCCCCTTCCCCCATACACCCCTCCATGCTTCCAGCACATTCCATGCAGTCAGCAGTCCTCTGTCCTCCTTGTTCTTCCGGGTCTTTCTATGCCCCGCCCACGTACACCGCTCTGTACCACCCCCCCCCGACACTCTACGGCATGTAATGGCTCCGCCCTGACAAATGACTCACCTTTGACACTCCGCCCCTCTACTATACAACCCAACCACAGACTTCCGGAAAGTTTTTGTGTTTGAAGAACTATTTTCCGATTCATTCTTGGAAGTGTAATTCAGAGCTGTGCCGTCTGCCTTTAGATAGTGGAAGATCCAGGCACGGAGGACTACAACTCCCAGAAGGAAGTGCGCCCTATTAATGCCCAACCTAAACCGAATCAAGAATCAGGAAGGCAGAATCCCCACCCATCTTGAGGCGGTGCTCCACTTCTTTAGGTGGTGGGCGCGATTTGTCAGCTACAGATGGAGCTGACCGGGGTGCCGGAGGCACAGTTCGGATGCTAATAGGAGCCGGGCGGGCGCTAGCAGGGCGCAAGGCGGGCAGAGGTTAGGCGAGAACATTGCGCCGGGCATGAGCCGTGTTTGTCCAGTCATGTTGGTACCTCTAGCGCCTCCTCTCGCCTCTCCCGCTTTCTCGGTAGTTGACAAGCTCCGCCCACAAGCTCTAGAAGTGGAGCGTCGCACTCAAGGATAGATTATGGGCGGAGATTCCGTCATGCCTCTTCCTGATTCGCTAATGGCGCTCAGGGCGGGGAGAAGGGAGGTGCTAGTAGTCGATGGAATCATATCGCAGGGTAGGAAGCCCCCACTGACTGTAGGGTCGCGCATTCCCTGCCCCACTGGAAACGCCTACAAAGGGGAGTGGCCACACTGCAGCCCCGCCTAGTTGCACGGACGTTCGATCTCCTCCAATCAAATGGACACACAGCGATCGGTCGGTGGGTTGTGATGTGGCAGCGTGGTCGGAAACACCGAGCCGGGATCGGTCCCCCATGAAATGACTGGATTCTTCCTGTGTCTGGGTTTTCCTCCTAATAAAGGACTTTTTCTAAGTGTGGTGTCTCTCGTCTCTATTGCTGGATTGGATGGTTGTGAAGGAGCAACAAGGTGTACTATGTACCCCATACTGTTCCACGGAGGGGGCGGGATCTGGGGCCCTCTTACTTTTCAGGGGACTTCCACATTCTGATAAGTCACCCACCGAACCTCACAACCACCGGGCCAGAGTTGTGATGAAGAGGGCCTTGTCCTCATCAACATGGGGGCCGGCTACTGTGCCTGGGGTCACCCCTGCCAGGGACCCCCCATGTTGAGGGCATGTGGCCCGGTAAGATTCAGGAGGGGGGGGCTGCATGCCCACCCCCCCTTTCCTGGCCTGCCAGGCATTGTGCTCGGATGAAGGGTCTGGTAGGGCTTCTGGGGGGAACCCTACGCTAAATTTTTCACTGGTGTTCCCCTTAAAAGCCTTACCAAATCTGAAGGGCCTGGTATGACATATGGGGGCACCTCCGCATTTTGTTTTATGGGGTCTGATATGGGGGACCCCATGGATGTTTTTGAAATTCCAGTCAGACTAGTCTTAAAGAGCCTGCTATGGCTTTTTTGGGGGGACTATACACACATTTGTCACATTTATAGGGCCTGGTGTGGCTTTTAGTGGGGACCGCACACATTTTGGGAATTCTAGTCAGAGCAGACCTAAAGGGCCTGGCATGGCTTTTGGGGGACCGCATGCATATTTTTGGAATTTCAGCCAGAGAAGACCTAAAGGGCGTGGTATGGCTTTTGACCCCATTCATTTTTGGGGGTTCCAGTCAGGCCAGGCCCAAAGAGTCCAGTATGGCTTTTGGTGGGAGGGGTACACATGCATAACTTTGGGGGGCCACTCACTTCAGACCTAAAATGTCTGGTTTGGGTTGTTTTGATGAAGCAGGGGGAGGGTTGCAGCAAGACCAGACCTGAAGGGCCTGGTATGACTTTTGGCAGGGAGGGACCCCACACCATTTTGAGGGGTTCCAGTCACATCAGACCTTAAGGGCCTTGTATGACTTTTGGGGGACCTACAGTGAAGGAAATAAGTATTTGATCCCATGCTGGACAGAATAGCAACAACAATTTCAAAAGAAATGCATGTCTAAAAAATGATGCACTGATTTGCATGTTCATGAGGGAAATAAGTATTTGATCTCCTTCACAAAACAGTACTTGGTGGCCAATCCCTTGTTGGCAATCACGTTTTCACCACCATGTTTGACAGTTGGGATGGTGTTCTTGGGGTCATAGGCAGCATTCATCCTCCTACAAACACGGCGAGTTGAATTGATGCCAAAGAGCTTGATTTTGGTCTCATCTGACCACAGCACTTTCAACCAGTCCTCCTCTGCATTATGCAGGTGATCAGTGGTAAACTTCAGACGGTCCTGGACATGTGCTTTCTTGAACAGAGGGACCTTGCGGGCACTGCAGGATTTCAATCCTTGTTGCGTAGTGTGCTACCAATTGTTTTCTTGGTGACTGTGGTCCCAGCTGCCTGGAGATCATTGACAAGATCCTCACGTGTAGTTCTGGGATAATTCCTCACTGTTCTCATCATCATTGACACTCCACGAGGTGAGATCTTGCACGGTGCACCAGATCTAGGGAGACTGACAGTTGTTTTGCGTTTCTTATATTTGCGAACGATTGCACCAACTGTTGTCGCCTTCTCACCAAGCTGCTTGGCGATAGTTTTGTAGCTCAGTCCAGCCTTGTGTAGGTCTACAATCTCGTCCCTGACATCCTTGGAAAGCTCTTTGGTCTTCTCCATGGTGGAGAGTTTGGAATCTGATTGTTTAATTGCTCCCATGGACAGGTGTCTTTTATACAGGTAACAAAATGAGATTAGCAGCACTCCCTTTAAGAGACTGCTTCTAATCTCAGCTTGTTACCTGTATGAAAGACACCTGGTAGCCAGAAATCCTGCTGAATGATAGGGGATCAAATACGTATTTCCCTCGTGAACATGCAAATCAGTGCATCATTTGTTAGACATTCATTCAAAGTCAGCAGGGGATCAAATACTTATTTCCTTCACTGTATATATCTAACTAGAGCTCGGACACTAATAAGGGCCATGGCTGAAAACATCCCAAAATACCACCATGAAATAGAACGCTCCTCTATCTCTCCTCTCCATCCCCCACAAAGGAAATGATGACACAAGGAATAACCACAGGAAAAAACGCACCAAAATGCAATAGGAGAGGAATAAAACGCAGATAAACGTTGGTGAATGTATGTGAGAGTTTCTGCACACACGTGTGACGAGTCCTATATGAGAGGAGGAGGGGAGGAGAGGAGTACAGGGATATGGGGGAGGACGTCTCCAATGTCATGGGGCATTCTCTGTGTGCGCCCCCCCCCCCCCCCACGCAGGACATTGGTGGGAAGTGAAGCCTTCGGACATGGAGCACACTGCCTTGTACCTGGACAAGGTGGCCGAATGCTGGTGGTGGACTTGAATGGGTCACATTCAGCAGGCACTAGGCCCATCCAAAGCAACAGGTGGGAGATTCCTGCTGCAGCCACTAAGCCAAACATTGCCGCCACGCCATGACTACACCCTTGGACACTGCCTCTGCAGCTACAGGGGGAGGGGTTGGGGGCCAAGAAAAATGCAGCTCATTCGGGAGGTTTTACTGCCCCTCAACCACTAGTGTGAACAAGTCCTTCTGCAGGGGGTTGAGGCATGGTGCTCCAGGTTTTTAATAGTTAACACATATGGTGTGGAGGTGACATAACTCCTACGAGCCACCTCTCAAATGCTTTTATAAAGAGATCTCCTATGGATTGCTTTTCAGAAGACAACATGTGTAAACAAGGCCTTAGAGGAATCGCTATCTGACCATAGGTAGGCTGGGGCAGCATGAAGTGTGGGCTCCGTACTTCTATGGAACATCAGGGAAATGTACCGGGAAGGAGATCACAGCAGGTCAAAGCTCTACCAATTCCCCAGCATTCAGTCCAGCTATTCAGCTCTGAAGATCCAACTAGAAGGAGCCATTCACACCGGAGCATTGCTATCACTTCTAGGGAAATGCATTTTCCCCGCATATCGGCATAACACACAAAGCTGGGAACAGCACCACATGTGCCATGACATTTCACGTTGTCACCAGAACAGGAATTCAGAGAAAATGTTCCAATGGAGACACTTGTTCCGGTGACAACTGTCTAAAAGGGGATTTCCCTCACATTGGAAAGATATCCTCTCACATCCTGCTGAGTCTACAGGACAGGAAGTGAAGGGAAATCTCCCTCATGAGACACAGGCAATAACAAAAGTTACAGCAGTTCCTTACTTAAGGGCTCATTCTACCCTTTTAGCACTCTGAAAAGAGATGTGATGGGTTGCTTTTCAGAGGACATTTGCCAGGCAATGAGGAGACATTAGGTTGTCTCCTCATGGCCTTATTTAAACCCTAAAAAGACTGCACCACCCTGCTGCAATCATGTACACTGCATGCAGTTGTGGCCTGGCCCTATTCACTTGAATGAGTCACATTAGTGTAGGCATATAAAATGTGTGTATCATAGATAGAATGATATATATAAAATATGAGGAAATGCACTATATACACATTCTTGTGTGTGACGTTGGCACTGATAGCGGACCAGACAAACTGCATTTTTTCATATCAAAAGAATAGAATAAGGACTCCTTACTATGTTCATTTATGCACGAGGTCATTACTTTACCTTTGTTATGTTGGGTTCACCAGTTTTTGGATAAATATGTGGAGAGTCAGGGGGAGTTTCAGAGCAGGTTATGTGCAAATCTACCAGCATTGTAAAATGCAAGTTTGTCTGATTAGATTTGGAAAGGTCTTAATATTCATAGTGTACCTGTTTATGGTGAAGAGAATTTCAACGTGGTTGTCGTGTCCACCTTTGTACAAGGATGTTGGAGATTGCCGTTTTGCTATAAACAAGACAAGGAGTATCTATTTAACTTTTTAATTAAAATCAAAATTAAAGAAACGTCCATTCTTTTTTAGTTCCATATTTTATTGAAATAACAGTTAAAAAAAAGAAAGAAAGGGCCCTGGGGGGGCCAAAGCCAACATTACAGCAATAGATGTGAAGGAGAGAGCGGGGAAAGAGAATTTATCCAAAAATACCAAACCAAACATCTGGTCATTAATCAGAACAATGCGTAGGAGTTGCGTACATGAGGTGACAGGCTATATACCAGTAATGAGCTATGAGTACATAACCAAGGCCCTGGTGTGTAGGGGACGATTACAGGATACAGGGTATAGTGCAATGAGCCGCAGTCCCCATGCAGTGGGGGACTAATGATAGAAGGGTCTAGACCTGGATTTCTCTACCAGGGTTCCTCTAGAGCAGCAGTTCTCAACCTGGAGGTAGCGACCCCTTTGGGGGTCGAACGACCATTTCCCAGGGGTCGCCTAAGACCATCGGAAAACACATATTTCCGATGGTCTTAGGAACCGAGACACCGCTCCTCTGACTCAGTCGATGTGTGGGCGGGATGACACGCTGCCCTGTCACCTGGCCACACCTCCGGGATCCCTCAACAACTCCGCCTCCTCGCCGCTGATTGGCCACCGGAACTGTAGCTCAGGAGAGGCACACAGGCGGCCAATCACCGGCGAGGAGGTGGAGCTTGGAGAGGAGGAGCCGAGCGGCAGCGCGCGTAGATCTAAGAAGATCGAGGGAACTGCCGGAGTAAGTGAAGAGGAGAGCGGCCAGAGAAGGAAGACAGCTGACAGGTAAGTGAGAGAGCGAGCCCAGGCTGGAGCAGGGGTCAGCAAGGTAAGTATCATTGGTGTCAGTGGGAGGAATAGTGCCCCATCATTTGTGTGACTAATACCAACAATGGGGCACCATTTCTCCCACTGACACCAATGATGGGGCACTATTTCCTCCCCCCCCCGCACTGACACCAATGATGGGGCACTATTCCTCCCTCCCACTGACACCAACGATGGGGCACTATTCCTCCCCCCCACTGACACCAACGATGGGGCACTATTCCTCCCCCCCACAGACACCAACGATGGGGCACTATTCCTCCCCCCACTGACACCAAGAATGGGGCACTATTCCTCCCCCCACCGACACCAACGATGGGGCCCTATTCCCCCCCCTGACCCCAAAGATGGGGCACTATTTCTCCCTCCACCACACTGAAATCAATGATGGGGCACTATTCCTCCCACTGACACCAATGATGGGGCACTATTCCCCCCACTGACACCAATGATGGGGCACTATTCCCCCCCCTGACCCCAAAGATGGGGCACTATTCCCCCCACTGACACCAAGAATGGGGCACTATTCCCCCCCCTGACCCCAAAGATGGGGCACTATTTCCCCCTCCACCACACTGAAATCAATGATGGGGCACTATTCCTCCCACTGACACCAATGATGGGGCATTATTCCTCCCACTGACACCAATGATGGGGCACTATTCCTCCCACTGACACCAATGATGGGGCACTATTCCCCCCACTGACACCAATGATGGGGCACTATTCCCCCCACTGACACCAATGATGGGGCACTATTCCCCCCACTGACACCAATGATGGGGCACTATTCCCCCCACTGACACCAATGATGGGGCACTATTCCCCCCACTGACACCAATGATGGGGCACTATTCCCCCCACTGACACCAATGATGGGGCACTATTCCCCCCCCTGACCCCAAAGATGGGGCACTATTTCCCCCTCCACCACACTGAAATCAATGATGGGGCACTATTCCTCCCACTGACACCAATGATGGGGCACTATTCCCCCCACTGACACCAATGATGGGGCACTATTCCCCCCACTGACACCAATGATGGGGCACTATTCCCCCCACTGACACCAATGATGGGGCACTATTCCCCCCACTGACACCAAGAATGGGGCACTATTCCCCCCCCTGACCCCAAAGATGGGGCACTATTTCCCCCTCCACCACACTGAAATCAATGATGGGGCACTATTCCTCCCACTGACACCAATGATGGGGCACTATTCCTCCCACTGACACCAATGATGGGGCACTATTCCTCCCACTGAAACCAATGATGGGGCACTATTCCCCCCACTGACACCAATGATGGGGCACTATTCCCCCCACTGACACCAATGATGGGGCACTATTCCTCCCACTGACACCAATGATGGGGCACTATTCCCTCCACTGACACCAATGATGGGGCACTATTCCCCCCACTGACACCAATGATGGGGCACTATTCCCCCCACTGACACCAATGATGGGGCACTATTCCTCCCACTGACACCAATGATGGGGCACTATTCCTCCCACTGACACCAATGATGGGGCACTATTCCTCCCACTGACACCAATGATGGGGCACTATTCCTCCCACTGACACCAATGATGGGGCACTATTCCTCCCACTGACACCAATGATGGGGCACTATTCCTCCCACTGACACCAATGATGGGGCACTATTCCTCCCACTGACACCAATGATGGGGCACTATTCCTCCCACTGACACCAATGATGGGGCACTATTCCTCCCACTGACACCAATGATGGGGCACTATTCCTCCCACTGACACCAATGATGGGGCACTATTCCTCCCACTGACACCAATGATGGGGCACTATTCCTCCCACTGACACCAATGATGGGGCACTATTCCCCCCACTGACACCAATGATGGGGCACTATTCCCCCACTGACACCAATGATGGGGCACTATTCCCCCCACTGACACCAATGTTGGGGCACTATTCCCCCCACTGACACCAACGTTGGGGCACTATTCCCCCCACTGACACCAACGTTGGGGCACTATTCCCCCCACTGACACCAACGATGGGGCACTATTCCCCCCACTGACACCAACGATGTGGCACTATTCCCCCCACTGACACCAACGATGGGGCACTATTCCCCCCACTGACACCAACGATGGGGCACTATTCCCCCCACTGACACCAACGATGGGGCACTATTCCTCCCACTGACACCAACGATGGGGCACTATTCCCCCCACTGACACCAACGATGGGGCACTATTCCCCCCACTGACGCCAACGATGGGGCACTATTCCCCCCACTGTCGCCAACGATGGGGCACTATTCCCCCCACTGACACCAACGATGGGGCACTATTCCCCCCACTGACATCAACGATGGGGCACTATTCCCCCCACTGACACCAACGATGGGGCACTATTCCTCCCACTGACACCAACGATGGGGCACTATTCCTCCCACTGACACCAACGATGGGGCACTATTCCTCCCACTGACACCAACGATGGGGCACTATTCATCCCACTGACATCAGTGATGGGGCACTACTCCTTCCACTGACACCAATGATGTGGCACTAGTCCTCCCACTGCAAAATTACAGTTATGAAGTAGCAACGAAAATAATTTTATGGTTGGGGGTCACCACAACATGAGGAAGTGTATTAAGGGGTCGCGGCATTAGAAAGGTTGAGAACCACTGCTCTAGAGGTTCCTTAAACAATTTCTGCCTCTTAGATAACTTCCCACTGACACCATTGGTCCTTTTAGCTTTCTGGAAGAGGGTAATTCTTCCCCATGACCCTAAGTGTAAGGAGCATTCTTCCCCCCGACCATCACACTAATGTATCATGAGTTGTAGATATAGTCACTTTTAGCAGAGGTTCCCTGAGACCGGAAAGTTATTTCAAGGCTTCCTCTGTGTTGAAAAGGTTGAGAAAAACTGGTCTAGACCAACCTTTCTCAACCCTTTTATCCCAGCGGCAACCCTTGAAATAACTTTACGGTCTCGGGGAACCCCTACCAGTGAAAAATTGCCCCTTACATTGGTGGTCAATGAGAAGAATGCAACCCCCCCAGACAGCTAGAAAGATCACTGGCTTCAGGCAACTGGCTCTACCAAGTGCCGTTGACCTCAGAACTATGGCAGCCCCATCAAATGGAAGTAGGGGAAGGGAAGCAGAGGAAAAGAGAGGGGAAGAGGGGCATGAGATAAGAAAAAAGGAGATGGGGAGAAGAGTGGGGGAGAGAAGGAGAGTGAGGTAGGAAAGACGCATAGGGTATGGTGTTGGGCCATGAAGGGGAATGGAGGGAAGTGGTAGGTGAGAAGTGTGGGGAGTCCCTCTCAGCTGTTCAGCTGCCCCTCTCCGGCCCAAGCCCCCACCTCTTGAAGTCCATCCTTTTTTATGCTTTCTATCCCCTCTTCCTTTATCAGAAGCTACATGATGAAAATATATATCAATATATTGCACTCAATTAACCAAGTCAATACTGGCATGTAACACCCCCTCCATTACCAAGTTATTTTGCAGTTTTAAAAAGTGTTACTAAACCCACAACTGTAAAATCAGTCTGTGTTTGCAGTAAAGCATGCTGGTTATACTCACTGTGGAACCTAAGGGGTTAAACCTCCACATTATGTAAAAAGGCGGTTTGATCCTGTCTTCTCTGATCCTCCCTTTCTTTTACTGTCCCCAATCCATCTGCTGAAAGTACAGAGCCCCTAGGAGACACTCTGCACATGTTCAGTTTGGTGTGTATTCCTAGTTTTTTGGGGGGAGGGTGCATGTGATCGGTACAGGGCTAATAGGCAATGTCCAGAGGGTCAGGGGTCATACAGCCTCATAGGATAGTCAGAGAAGAATGGAAACACCTCCTATAAGCTTAGCCAGTGCTCGGCTGGACACTAACAGAAGTCACAAGACTGCTATATACTGCTGATGAAAAAAAGTATTTTGCTGTTTCTATTTACTGAAATGATTGCATTTCCATGTTCTGTGTACTGTGGGAGACCAGGTATAGTGAATGCAGGCTCCGGGGTTTAGTAACACTAAGTGCTGTGATAGTGTGACTGACAATTATAGGTCATGCAACACAGGACCCAGATTATTTTTAGATCATTTTTTTTTATACAGATAGAGATTTTGAGGCATTTATAACTACTTTTATATTTTCAACTCAAAAAAGGAAACAAGAACATTTATTTTTTAAACTTCCCTTTACGATATTGTTATCAAACAAAAATGACCCCTTTTGTGAAATCAGACACCTCATGGGGATCCCATGTTTTGCACGCTGGTATTGAGGTGGTTACATAAGGCTTCAGTGATCAATTCAAAGCCAGAGTGACCACAGAGAAAGTGGAAGATATAAATGGGGAGTCGGCCAGATCTGAACTGGAGTGCACTAAGACATATTGGCTCTGCCTGGATCATTTACCATGAAGGGTTACACAAGGGGATTCTCTCAACACAAAACCAGTCATACTACTGTGGGCTGCAGTGTGCGATTGTGTATTACTCCAGGGTCTGATTTACGAAAAACCTATTTTTGGTTCATTTCTAACAGTCATTTTTTTTTGCGGAAATTAAAGAAAATTATTTTTGTAATAAATGAATGAACCCAGCCGGTGTTTACTACTGGAATAGCTTTGATTGGTTTACAACGATCACAAGGCACAGAGCCACTCGGATTGGCTCGAGCCCTCATTTATAAGGAGCATACTACAGCATATGTCCATGCAAGGGCCGTGTTTACCTATGGATGCACAGAACAGTCATGTGGATGCGGGTGCATGCAGGTCCCTGAACTCCACACGGTCTGCATTCGAGGACCCGCACCCACACAGATGTCAAAATGGAAGCAGAGGCTGTCTATGCAGCTGCTGCATCCCAATTGATATCAGTGGGACCGTCTGCACAGAGATGCACGGAACGAACATGTGTGCATCCCCTGTGTGGGTAAACACGGCCCTCGCACAGGCAGAGCACACCCTGTGTGAATGAGGCCTTACATTTTGTGCTGCCTAATGATATTGTGAGTACGCCTGGAAAATGCATGCTTGTTGGGAAAAATGACATATATATTGTATATCTATTCTGTACACATAAATGAGGTGAAGGAGAATAGCAGCTCTTGTTGCCCCTTTGAAAAGCCTTGCACAGTGAATTGCTTTTCAGAGGTCAGTAGAGAAAGCTATCATTTCACTTCCTGCTGAGTCTACAGGACAAGAAGTGAAGGGAAACCTTCCTAATGACAGCGCTGATAAAAAGAAAATTACAACAGTTCTTTACTTAAGGGCTTGTTGCACTGAAGGACTTTAGTACTCTGAAGAGTGGTGGATCGCTTTTCAGAGGACATTTTACAGGTGATAAGGACATGGCCTGCTTTAACCCCTAAAAAGTCTGCACCACCACGCTGCAACCGTGTACATTGCACACGGTTGCAGCTTGGACCAATTCACTTGAATTTACTGCCACCAAGTAAACCCCCCTTTTTTACCAGTCAAATGGAAATCTTGTATGTAAATATCACACCACAAGCCAAGTGATTGAGTTGTGACATGGACCTGTTTACTTGAATGGGTCGCATGTGGCGGCTCAACCTCCTGTTTTTACCTCCTGTGACAGCCGTGTGTGTGTGAAGCAATAAAGTATGGATCAGGCGCACTTCTAAAATTGAAAAATGACGCTCCGGGCTGGTTTAACCAGGATGTGGTGGGGGAAGGGCGAGTTCTCACTCAAAACGCACCGCCTTTGTGAGCTGCTGCAGGTGTCAATATATTCTTAAGCAGATATACTGCTACAAGGCGGCAAGGGTGCGCAAAATCACATATATATACACATGTGATTTAGAAGTTCAAGGTAGGGGACACACGTGTGCCATACCCGCACCGCCATTCATGGCCTCGTCTGTCAATCACCGGGTCCCGGCTGGTGATTTCTCGCCGGCACCCAGTGATCGCTGAGTATTTCCGACGGGGGAGAGACCTGTGCATAAACAACACAGATCCTTTCCCTGTCAGCTCCTGTTTTGTGACATCCGTGCCCATTCAGTCTCTGCCCGCATTTTGACAGCAGACATCTCTGGACCCGTGATGGCCCTATGGGCAGCTGGAAGTAAGTGGATTTGTGTCCGTTTACATCAGACTACCTCTGATAAGTCACAATTAGATGCTGAAAAACTGGAAAGGACAACGCCTGTTCTGTCCTATACAGAACCTGAATGGACTCAGAGGTAGGCAGATGTAAATGGGCACGTCCAGTTACAGTCACCTGACCATAGAGCTGCATGGAGCTTTTGATCAGGTCCACCTAAAAACTGATAATTGGAGCTTTCTGGAAATCCTGTGTAAAAAGGGTTTTTTTCATCCCCATCCACTCCAAGTTCCAGAAATTTCAAGGAACAGCAGGAAACACAGGCTGACCCATGATAATGTACCCAACGCAACTAAAAAAAAAAAAAAGGAGCTCTGCACACATGCATAGATCTAAGTAGGTCCTCACTGTAACCTGCGTTAACACGGTGCACAGGTTTGAAGCCGGCCTATAGAGCCCAGTAACAACAAAGTAAGAGGTCATTTGTGCAATGGGGACAAAAACAACCCCCTCCTCCATTTCCTGGTTGCACAACACCCCAATCATGTTAGGTTTGAGATAAAAGCTGTCAAATGTACTTTGTACGCGGTACCTACCAGACTTGCTGCTTATGTCACAGGCACCTCCTCTAATGTGGGTAAAGGGACGCAGAACACCACATTTTGGAGGACATGCCCAAAGGTCAAAGGTTTGGGATTTGTGTATACAATTTTGGGTTTTCTTTGACCCTCGTCAATTTTAAGAAGTCCCCATTACAGGCCCTACTTAACCAACCAATAGAGGAGGAACCAAAGCATTCCAAAAAATTGGTCTGGTTTACATTCCTAGCGGCCAGAATAGCAGTCACCAGGTCCTGGATGTCTTTTGTCCATCCCCTTTTCAGTAGTGAACGCTGTCATGGTAAATGATGCATAAAAAGCCATCAGCCACATTGAATGATAAACTACATTTATTGGAAAGATCATGGGACCCTTGGATAAGTTATATTTCAGCAGACAGACAATCAGCGAAGTTCCAACAAAGGGCAGAGGAGATGGACACGGAACAAAACTCGGATTACCCACATGTCCTGATATTCTTCTTCTAGCTTTCTCTCTCTTCTCTTCCTTTTCTTTCTCTATTCGGCCTTCCTTCTGCATTTACCTGGGTTGTCATATGCACCTGATTAAAGAAACATGTTCATTAGAGTATATCATTTTGGTGAGCACTCAACCTGCGTAAAAAATGTATGGCACAGCTATTGATATGAGAAATATCAAACCAGACCTCAGTACAAAAAATGATGCTGTACATGAAATCCCTTTTGCACTTAAAGGGTAACTCCACTTTCATGGGAAGAAAATTAGCAAACAAATCCCCCCCAAAAAATATAGCGTGTACAATGCCGATCAATGTAATATTGTAATTGAGTGTTATTAAAGATTACCTTTCCTTTTCAATCTGCAGCGTAAATTTTTGTAAATGTAATACAATATGGCTACCTGAAGGTGTTCTGTACACAGATGGTGTACAGAACATCCCCTAGAAATGTCATTTCCTGCTTTTGTGATTGGCTTACTGATTTTCCCAGAAGTCAGCACTAAGATGCAAGTCATATTTTTGGCATCCTCTGCAACAAAAATATAATTTTTGGTGAGATATTCTCAAAGGGAAATCACATCTAAAAAGGGATGCAGACCCTGCCAACTTCCCCAGAGCCTTGCAGGTGCAGCAGCTAATTGATCATTATAAAACCACTCCTATAAAAATTCACTCTGAACATGGGACACAAACAGCTATTCTTTCAGAATAACAAAAGGTAGGAACCCTTGCAATGTAAGTACATCACCCAGAGGGGAAGGTTTTTTTCTCAACAAAAGTGAAGTTACTCTTTAAATTACCTGCTAAGTCTTGGATGCGATGTTCCTATAATTTGTACATTTAATTGCCAATACAAATATTCAAACAGAAAAGCAGTCAAGCGGAGGGAGCATGGACACAAAGGTCCTCTGCTTGCGAGAGGGTAAAGAAAAGTAATAAATAACAAAGTAAAAATATTAAATAATAAAGAAATTTACGTCCTTTTTTCCCATGAATAGAGCTTTCTTTCGGTGGCATTTGATCGCCTGTGTGGTTTTTATTTTTTGCGCTATAAAAAAAAAAAAAAAAAGACCGAAAATTTTGAGAAAAAAAACAGTATTGTTGACTTTTTCCTAATAAACACATTAAGTAAAAAAAATTTAAAAATCAAATTTCGTCACAAATTTAGGCCAAAATGTATTCTGTGACATGTCTTTGATAAAAAAAAAATCCCAATACACGTAAATGAATTGTTTTATGCAAAAGTTATAGTGTCTACAAATGGCGGTATATATAGTGGAATTTGTTTTTTATACTAGTAATGGTAGCAATCAGCAACTTATAATCAAAAAAATATATAGGTTGCGCTAAACAAAATGAATAAACTAATCAAAAAAATACTGCAGTCAAAAATTAAAATGCAATCAAACAAATGATATATAAATCAATAATATTGTGAACAATATAAAATAAAAAATGCAGCGCTAAGTAAATAAATGATACTGGTCATAATAAACTGGAAAGTGTTAAAAACCAGAGATATAAAAACAATGCGTAATAAAATCAATATGTAGGTAATAAAACTCTATCAGATAACAACAATAAAGTGCTGAGATAATGGTGGTGATGCGTGCACATAATCTCAAAATATCAAAGTCTTGTGGCTTCCGTGGTGAGAAAGACAAACATTGCACTAACCAGATAGCGCAAAGGAAATGCGCATGGAGCAATTAAGACCAGCTCCTGGTACTCAGGGTATATGATACTGGAAGGAAGTGGTGTCATCTATGTAGTAGCCACTAGGTGTCCTCCATCTGAGAGAAAAGCATCCAGGATCCAGGAATGTCAGCCACAGCCACCAGGGGGGGTTTTGTTACACACAGCTCCCAGCCACAGCAAAGTACCTTCAAAACACAGGCTCCCAAGGAAATAAAGAGCCCGCAGAGAAGGCCTCCAATAGTGTGATAATGTTTTATTCAGGGGTAAAACAAATAACAAATAGAAAACCAACTTACATTAGTAGCTCAGCCGTCAGGAGACAGCTGGCTTGGTAGTACATGTACAAGAAGCAGTGAAATGGCACTTCCCTGACGCGTATCGTGTCCATACACATCATCAGAGGGAATCCTTTGCGCTATCTGGTTAGTGCAATGTTTGTCTTTATCACCACGGAAGCCACAAGACTTTGATATTTTGAGATTATGTGCACGCATCACCACCATTATCTCAGCACTTTAATGCACTTTATTGTTGTTATCCGATAGAGTTTTATTACCTACATATTGATTTTATTACGCATTGTTTTTATATCTCTGGTTTTTAACACTTTCCAGTTTATTATGACCAGTATCATTTATTTACTTAGCGCTGCATTTTTTATTTTATATTGTATACTGTGTATGGGTTCTCGAGGTACCTTTTAATGCTAGCGGCTACTACATATTCTATACCCAGCGCACGATATCTCATCTCTTTTAATAATATTGTGAAGTCCAAAAAAAGTCCAAAGTAATACGTGATGAAATAATAGTTGATCCAAATATCACCAAAAGTGCATCCACCACCGAATGAATTGAATAAACTCACCAGAGCGAGATGCTGATCATGTTATAAATCAGCATAGAACGCTTTCTGCTCTGGGAGCAATGATCAATAACTTGGGGCTGCAACACTGGGAATTTAGTAACTGGTATCCAGGGAGCAATACTCTGCAGGGAATATATATCATCCAGATCCACTTCACCCCTCAGTCACCGACTCTTTAGGATGATCAGACCTCCACTCAAAATACAAGGGAATAAAGACTCATGGTGCAGTACTTCATAAAACTTCCAATTTACTCAAAACACATTGCACTTACAAAAAGCAGTGTCTTAGCCGACGCCAGCATGAACAGCGCGTTGAATATCACAGACACGGACCCAGCCTGGCTGCGCATGCGCCGTATCAACGACTCGGGAACGTCCTGACGTCACATCCAAAGGCTCCGCCCCATGCGTTTCGCCATCGACGTCTTCACATGACGTCCTCTGGTGAGTTTATTCAGTTCATTCGGTGCTGGATGCACTTTTGGTGATATTTGGATCAACTATTATTTCATGACGTATTACTTGGGACTTTTTTTGGACTTCACAATATTATTGATTTATATATCATTTGTTTGATTGCATTTTAATTTTTGACTGCAATATTTTTTTGATTAGTTTATTCATTTTGTTTATTTTTTTGATTTACGCACCCTATTTTTATAGGTTAGGTTTTGCCGCTATTTTTACACTGTGTTCCGTGGCGCTATATTTTAAAATCAGCAACTTATAGTGGGACTGCAGGGGGGCATTCTAACACTGAGCGATGTGGAATGGGACACTGACTAACTGTCACTGAGATCACCAGTGACACCAAAATAGCAATCAGTACTAATATAAAGCACGGACACTGTACTAATGACACTGGGCAGGAAGGGGTTAACTTCTGGGGCGATCAAAGGGTTAACTGTGTGCTGTTTCGCTGTGTGTGTGCTTTACACTGTAAGCACACTGCTTTGTATGGCTTTGCAATGCAGAGCCATACAAAGCAGTGTGCAGGAGCTGACAGAGGAGGGATCTGTTTGTTTACAAATAGGTCTCTACCCGGACCGTGATACACGGTGATCGCCGTGTGCCGGCGGGAAATCATTGGCCGGGACCGGGTGATTTTCAGCCAAGGCCGTGCACGCCCCCTACCCAGAAATGCAAAATCACGTATATAAATATACACATGTGATTTTGCGCACCCCTGCCACCCTGTAGAAGTATTTCTGCTATAGGCCGGTGGGAAAGCGGTTAAACACTACAGCTAAATATTTCAGGATATTTTTTTATTGGACCCTTTCCCCGGGACAAACGTTGCAAGCTGCAATTTCTACTAAACTGCTTTGTTTGAGACATGCCAACTTTGGAAAACACCGGTGCTAAAACTAATGAATGGCAACTAGTCTGCAAAGGACTTGCACCATTGGGACGGTCGGTTCTCTTGCAGTAATGGAGACAGATCTTGCTAATTGGGCCATACACATACCAATTATCTCACAAGAGATCCTAAAAGGTACAAACTAAGAAGCATTTTGTAATGTAAATAAAGTTTCATGTCTTGGCTTCTAAAACTTACCTATAAGCTCGGCAATGCCTGTATGCATATCAAAGAATGGATCGGTAACCAAAGGAGCCCGGTTCTGGCTGTAGGACTTGCTGATGGTCTCAAACAGCAGTAGGTTCTATGATCCGTCCTTGTCAGGGTATCCAGGTGGATTCCAGCTCACATCCATCACAATCTGCTCTGGGAGGAACTAAGTCCACTGCAGCTGAAACCCATTCATCCGCCCTGCCACAGAAACATAAAAGCGTCACAACAACCACAGCTGACCGGCATACTCTTGATCAAAGCTACAAGTAAAGCCGCACTTTTCCCTATGAAGAGGAAAGCAATGGGTGTGCCTTCCCAAGTAGCAGGCAATCTTTATTGCCCACTGTGTGTGTTCAGTCATCAGCTACAATGACTCTGCTCAGAGCTTACACAGGGGAGAGGACCCCCCCATCCCCCACCTGCCTGATGTGAAAACTCTGGAGAAGGATATTTACCTGGAAAGTGAAATGGATCCCCTCCAATATTATTTCCCCATTCCACAAACCAAACAAGGCTTTGCCATAGTGTGAGGATGAGAGCACCTTAACACAGCGTTCCCACTCCAGACTGGACGGGACCATGTTGTAGTTCTGGTTCTGCTAATGTTCGGTCCAGTTTCATTGTAATGCTGCCTAAAGCAATACCTACAAATGGTTCAGTGCTGCACAGACAGCTGCACAATAAAACCGCACAACACACTGACTTAAAGCCGTACTAAGCCCAAAAACAAAAATGTCATATATTGCCGTGTACCGATCCTTGGATGTGATGCATGCATTGGATTTGGTGATCCTGCCAGTAACACACCTCCTGTATTAGAGTGCCCTACTCTGGATGAAGGAGCACAGGTACACACAAGGACAGCAGCACTGTCAGTCTGGGGGGAGGGGAGTGTTACGTGTACTAGCAGATTCTGATACACTAAAAAATTGAAGCCAAACTTCAGCTCACACTGCCGCTACACAAGCAGTTACAGCAAAAAGGTTTTTTTTTTGGTGGGGGGAATAAAGGTATTACGTTCAAAAATAAAAGCAAACCATTGTAATCACCTGTCAGTGGAAAATGGTTTCAACAATCTAACTGCTACACTTGCAGTAGAGCTTGTTTTCTTGAAAAATGTACTCTGAGCTGGGAGACTCCGTGTACATGACAGCTGACAGGCGGGGGAAGCATCTATGACAGCAGAAAGCGATTGGGTCTCTTCTGTCATAAAACTCTACCTGTCACATTTATTTAACCACTTGCCTACCGGACACTTTTACCCCCTTCGTGCCCAGGACAATTTTCAGCTTTCGACGCTCTCACACTTTGAATGGCAATTGCGCAGTCATGCAGCACTGTACCCATATGACATTGTTATCATTTTTTTAAACACACAGAGCTTTGTTTTGGTGGTATTTAAAAGGAAGGAAATATAGAAGGAAATGACAGGAGGACGTCATATGATGTCCTCCCACTCTAACTGCGCATGTGTGCCCCCAGGGACGTGCAGCGATCAGTGGTGCGCTGTGTCCCCGGGAAACAGCGGATGACATCAACTCTGTCATGTGATCAGCTGTGTCCAATCACAACTGATCACATGTAAACAAGGAAACGCCGGTTATCGGCATTCCTCTCCTCACACTGACAGCGCGTGAGGAGAGCCGGTAAGGGGCATTCCTCAGAGGGAACATGTACACTGATCATCAGGGCACTGATGATCAGTGTAGCCCCATCAATGCCACTTGTCAGTGCCTATCAATGCAAAACAATGCCACATATCAGTGCCCATCTGAGCTGCCTTTCAGTGCCATATATCAGTGCTGCTTTTCAGTGCTCATCATATATGCCTGTCAATGCCCATCACTGATACCTACAAGTACCTCCTCATCAGTGCCCGTCAGTGACGCTTATCAGTGCAGCCTCATTAGCGCACAACAGTGAAGGAGAAAAAATTACTTATTTACAAAATTTTCTAACAGAACTAAGAAAAAAAATATTTTTCAAGATTTTCAGTCTTTTTTAGTGTGTTAAGCAAACCCCCCCCCGTGGTGATTAAATACCACCAAAAGAAAGCTCTGTCTAAAAAAAATATACATAAATTTCATATGAGTACAGTGTTGCATGACCGCGCAATTGTCATTCAAAGTGCAACAGCGATGAAAGCTGAAAATTGACCTGGGCAGGAAGGGGGTGAAAATGCACGGTAGGCAAGTGGTTAATCACCACTGGGTGTTTTATTTTTGCACCATAAAAAAAAAAAAAGAGCAAAAAATTTGAAAAAAAAACATTTTTTTCTATGTTTCTACAAAAAAGTTTTCCAAACAGGTAATTTTTCTCCTTCACTGATGTGCGTTGATGAGGATGCACTGATGAGGAGGCATCAATGAGGAGGCACTGATGATGCCGCACTGATATGCAGCAATGATGGGCACTGACAGGCGGCACTGCTGGGCACCGATTATCAGTGCCGATCTGTTCTGTGTCATTTGCTGATTATCGGCAGTCCTTTCCTCACGCTGTGACAGTGTGAGGTACAGGACAAGGGAAGAGTGTTGTGGAGCTTTTTGTTTATGGATAGAAACACTCCAGGAACAAGTGTGAACATTGCAGCACTCTGATACAAGTTGAGGCACTTTGACATTGGTGCGGCTTGTCATGTGATTTAAAAGCTCCAAATTGCATGACAAACTGCACCCCATTGCCAGCAATGGAGCCGTTCATATTGCAGAGACTCATATTGCAGCGATTATGAAAAAGGTTCCTGAACGATTTTTGCTGATTTCATTGCGACTTGCATAGACTTCTGTTATATGAGGCTGCAAGCCGCAATGAAATCGGCGGTGCAAATCGCACTGATATGCGGCTCTGGAATGGCGCTGAAGTAGTGTGATTTCAGTGCCGCACCAGTGTGAACCGGGGCTCACTGGATGCTTGTGCAGCACTTGGACACAATTTGGACATCATTGTAAAGCAGAATTCTGGGTACAAATGACTTTTCCCTGTTCAGTGGGGCTGTGCGGGTCAGCTGAGTATGAGCTTTGTGCTCCCCCCCCCCCCCCCCGAGAAAAAACAAGCAGCTGATCCATGCATTGGGGGGGGGGGGGGGGGGCAAACATTTGTGAGCGCAATTCTGCTTTCATGTAGAAGTATAGGCCACATCTTTGGGGGGGTTAGAACCCTGGCACAGCTGCTGGGGGGGGTTATTGGGGGTCTTTCTGCACAGTGCCGTGTTACTATGGACAGGTGGGGGGGGCAATTGATGGTGGAGCTGCAGCTGTCTGTCCCTCACCCCCCATCACCTATCAGCCTCTCCATACAGAATATACCCCCCAACCCCCTCCACCTTCCCTCATACCACCTCCATGCGGCCCCTCCTCAGCTGGTCTCTCCCGGTCGCCATCACCTCAGAGACGGTTTCTCTAGCCCTCCCTCACTCTCAGCTTCTTCTCTCCTCTCCCCCGTACATTAGATAGAATAAAATGGCCTCCGTTGGGGAAGAAAGCCGAACTCTATGATGTGTATTGGAGCTGACTGGGAAGGGAGACATCTATGGCGGGAGGCGGTATTACCGCTACGGCACAATCACACCTAGTGACCTCTTGTGGCCGCTTTTATGAATAACCCTTAAACTCACCAAAAGACTGTCAAATTTCTGTCAAATCAATAAAATGATATCAAATTTATTTGGGTACAAGCGTCAATCAAAATAGGTAGGCCTGAAAAATGACAGCTGGTGTGAGGTGGCAGAGTGTGATTGGCTGATTGGCAGGAAGTCCGCTTAGCTCCGCCCCCAGGCTGCAGCTCACCTCAATGCTGCCCTGGTATCCGAGCCATAAGCAGCATCAGAGCTTGTCTCCTGCGACTGACAGAGATTATCGCCATTTATACGGATTTCGATTCCTATTATCACTACTATATAATTCTTTATATTATTAGTGGTAATATTTCATATTTTTAGCCATTTACAGGTCATCCAGCACCACCAGGATGCCTCGGCCTTCACGACGCCCATCTCGTGGGAGGCCTTCACATCAGGAGGACGGAGAGTCTCCGATCGCCCATCGGACTAGGTCCAGAGTCCAGCGTCATCGGAGACGGGAGGAGGCCTCCACCCACCGAAGCCGTTCACCAAGAGAACGAGCCGGGGCCCCTGAGCACTACCCACCTCCGGCCATGCAGCAGCATGCCAGGGCCCCTGAGAACCATCCTCCACTGGCCATGGAGCAGCACGACAGGGCCCCTGAGAACCACCCACCACCGGCCATGGAGCAGCGCGCCGAGGAGGAGGTAAGTGTGTGTCCCATTTGTTTGGCAGGTTGTGAAGATGGAGAGAACACGACCATCCTGGCCTGCGATCACGAGTTCCACACCAGCTGCATCTGCCGATGGTTTGGAGAGAACCCCACCTGTCCACTCTGCCGGGCTGATTTTTCCAACCAGCTATTTCTCCTTCGGAACTACGTACACGAAGTCGTCAATGGAGACATGTGGATTGGGTATGTAATTGGTGATGATGGTGCTATTTACGTTCAGTTTATTGCAGTCGGTAATTTGACCATCTTGCTTTAAAAGCCTGGATGACATCAGCTGTGTTGGAAATGTATATGACAACTGGTGTTGTGTATGTAATATTTTTTTTTTTCAATATATATTATACTATTAGTATTATTATTATACATGTTTACCTGTTTAAACCATACTTGTAGTAGTTATAGGTTAATGCTTTGAAAAAAAAACAACAAAAAAATAAAAAAAAAAACAACAAAAAAACAAAAAAAAATTTCTTCTTCTTATTATTTACTCTTAGCCATTTTATGATTGTAATATAGTATTTAATGCTTTGAAAAAAAAACAAAAAAAGTAAAAAAAAAATTAGTATTATTATTATTATCCGTTTTATGATTGTAGGAGTTATAGTATTTAATACTTTGAAAAAAAAAAAAAATAAAAATAAAAAATGTATTATTATTAGCCGTTTTATGATTGTAGATGTTATAATATTTAATGCTTTGAAAAACATGGCCGGATCTAGGGGGGTGCTGGGGTGGACTGCACCCCCATAGATTTCAGTGGTGCCCCCCCAGACTACTGAGCTCCTTCCCCCCCCATCCCCACACTCAGAGCCGGGACAAAGGAAAGGAAGCCTGGAGTTAAGTCCTGAAAGTGACAAGAGAGCAAGGAGTAGCGGTTCTGTGCTCTGCCCCCTCCTCCTGTCAGAACAGTGCTGCTCCATATAGCTGATGACACAGGATCGCTCCGTCCATCGGACTGTACACAGTTTCAATACCTGCCCCTATCTCTTCCAAGGACCGCTTATCTCCCACAGCAGTAAATGTAGATCGGGGCGGGTAATGAGACTGTGTACAGCCCCATGGTCAGAGCGATCCTGTGTCATCAGCTATATAGAGCAGTTCTGTTCTGACAGGAGGAGGGGGCAGAGCACAGCACCGCTCCTCTAGACTGTAATTTGGGGGGAGGGGGGGCTTACAGGCAAATTGTACATAATGAGGGGAGAGGTGTGGGGGAAACAGTCATTTCTGCTTGGGATGAGAAGGGGCTATCTGTGCTGGAAAGGGTAATGGCAGTTGCGGGGGGGATTCTGTTAGAAGGATTTGGGGGGATTTAAGCCAGGAGGGGGCATGGGGGAAATGTTTGTGCCTATTTGTGCTAAGAGGAGGCGGGGGATTTGGGCTAAGTGGGGGCAGAGGATTTGGAAAAGGAGAGGATCTGTGCTGGGAAGGGTACTTTGGAAGGGGTTGTACTAGGAGTAGGAATTTAGAGGAATTTGACATAGGGAGGGTATTGGAAGATGGGGATTTGGGGGAGGGGGGATTTGTTCTAGAAGGAGGATGGGGGATATGTGCTAGGAGGGGGGATTAGCGGGGAGATTTGTGCTATAAGGGGGGATAGGGGCGATTGTGCTAGGAGAGGGGATTGGAGGGATATGTGCTAGCAGAGAGGATTAGCGGGGAGATTTGTGCTAGAAGGGCGGATGAGGTTGATTGCGCTAGGAGAGGGGATTGGAGGGAATTGTGCTAGGAGGTAAGATTGGGGGGATTTGTGCTAGTAAGAGGTGATGGAATTTGGGTTAAGAGGGGGGACTGGGGGGGGGGGGGATTTGGAGATTTGTGCTTGGATGGGAAATTTGAAACGAAGGTGGATGTGTGCATGGAGGGATTATTTTTTGGGCGAGGGAGATTTGTGCTAGGATGAGGGAATTGGGGGCACTGGAAGCGGAATTGGGGGGCAAAGATTTGTGCTGGGAAAGGGGTCTATACTGGGAGGAGGGGGAATTTTTGCATTGTTGTGTGGGGAGAATTTTGGTTTGCAGACACAAGTTATGCTTGGGGGGAGCATGCTGATTCATTCTCTTTTCTTTTTGGGGGGGGGGATTTATGCTGAGACATGATGCTCACACATGAGGGGGGGCTTAGTTTGTCATCTTCACCCTGGGAGCTAGTCGACCTTGTCCTGGCACTACACACAGGGCAGTCAATAGATCTCCTCCTCCCCACTCATCACATTGCTGAAATCGGATTCCCTTACAGACACAGCCTCGATCTGCATGTATAGCTGGCTGCTATGTTGCAGTTCTGACCCTGTCCTCTCCTCTTCTGACCCCTGTCCTCTACCCTGCTGACCCCTGTCCTCTACCCTGCTGACCCTCTGTACCCTGCCATGCTGACCTCTGTCCTCCATCCTGCTGACCCGTGTACACTGCCCGTCGGCTTTCTTTACAACTTACCTTTTCTTGGAGCGGGTCCGGTGTCACCCCGTATAGGTTGCATGCTGGCGATCCCCGCAGGATGGATCGGATCCATCCCGCGGGGATTGTCGGCTTGCTTTGCAACTTACCTTTTTGTGGAGCGGGTCCGGTGTCACCCCATGCTTTCGGGGTCACCCGGTGCGGGCCACACTTGCCTCGGGACGCCACTGCTCCCATCCTCTGCCCTGCTGACCGCCTGTACACTGCCCTCCTGAGTCTTGTACACTCCCCTGCTGTCCTCTCATCCTCTGTCCTGCTGACCCCCTGTACACTGCCCCGCTAACCCTTGTACACTGCCTTGATAACCCGCTGTAAACTTCCCAACAAAGTAATGGCCTCTGTACTCTGCCCTACAAACTGCTGTCCCTATCTCTCTGCCCTGCTGGCCCCCCTGTACACTGCCCTAATGACTTCTATACACTGCCCTGCTGACCTCGCATCCTCTGCCCCCATGATGTTTTTTACTGCACCACCACATCAGACAGGCTAGATCCGGCCCTGTTGAAAAAAAAAAATGATTACACTAGTATTGTTTATACTGTTATTAATATGATTATATATTTTTAGCTTTTTTAGGATTGTAGTAGTTATACTGTAGTAGCTGATTCTTTGGAAAAAAAAATTATACAATTATACTGGTATTGTTTATATTATTATTTTTATTATTATTATATATTTTTAGCTTTTTTATTATTGAAGTAGTTATAGTAGTTGATTCTTTACAAAAAATGACACTGGTATTGTTTGTATTATTATTATTATTATAAACCGGTTGCTGAACAGCCACAGTACATATACTGCGGCAGGGCGGCACCGCTGCACAAAATCACATTTATAAACATCATTCACACTCCCGATGTTTTCGCGGGCAGGGGGGGGCGCGCACGCGCCTCCGCCGACCCGCGGGTGTCACGATTCGATCCCTGAGGGATCAATCATTCAATTTCAGCCAGTGATGTCCGGCTGAAGTTGAATGATTGGTCTTTGTCCTATCCTATCCTGTGTTGACAGTTACACAGGACAGGATATGATGTAAATCTTCTCTGCCTGGGCACATTCCATCCCAGAGAGAGAAGAAGACACAGAAAATGTGAGTACAAAGCACTACACTAACAGTTAGAACACACCTAGGTCACATTTAACCCATTGATCGCCCCCCCCCCCCCCCCCCCCCCCCCCGGTTAACCCCTTCACTGCCCTGTTACCAGTGTCATTGTTTACAGTGCATAGATTTTTACTGATTACTGTATTAGTGTCACTGGCGACTTCTGATAGTGTTAGCATCAGTTAGCGCCCATCCCAGAAAGCATCAGATTGCCCGCTAGTACACCAGTAATCATATTTAACCCCTTGATTGCCAGGAACACGCTCACTTGCACACTAAACCTCCATTGCTAGTATAGTGTCTGATTGGATCAATATCTTTGATCAGATCAGCGATATACCAGCGTTCACATTAGTATAGTGTCCCCAAAAATGCAGCGTTAGCGGGATCAGCCCCGACACCTGCGTTTAGCCCCTACGACCCCCCCTTCTTCCCCAGCAAGTGCAGTGTCAGTAGATAACTGTCACTTGATACTTTACACACAAAACCGCAGTGTTCACAGAATCGGACCTGATCTCTGTTAGCACGTGTCGGTAAATTTCCTGTAGCGGTTCAAGCAGTCCCTGACAGCCAGGCGCTCTTTTTCCCGTGAGTCGCACTAGGTACCTATAAATTTAGTGGCCAAAATGTCCAACCAAAGGTACTCTAGTGAAGAGGCCTACAGGATTCGGAGCATGTCAGGTGAGAGCGAAGGTGAAGACTCACTAAAAATTAAAAATACAAATCCCCCCAAAAAAATAAAAAAATTTAAAAACCAAAAATAGTTATAGTTTTTTTTGTTGTCATTTTTTGTGATTGTTCTACTTTTACTGTTTTATTGTTACTGTTTTATTGTTAATCATTTCTGTTTGTAGGAATGCTTTCAGCTGCAACACTGACCTGTTTATTCTGACAGCAACAGGAACTTGCTCTCAGAATAGACATAAATCAATGTGGGCAGGGCTGTTGGATGAGATTTATCATCCACAGTTAAAAAAAAGAGAATATATGCCAAAGCATGGGGGCCTGGGGTGGCCAGTGGGTGGATGGCCCCTATGCTTCGGCATATATATTTTATATTTGTTGGCACACTTCATGTGTGCCCACCATTAGAAGTGGGTGGATGCAGGGAGGTTTTCTAATGGTGGGCATACCACCAAACACTTTTCCTTATAAAGTTGTTTTATTGAGTTTGTTTTATTGTTAACCATTGTTGATTTCCGTGCAGGAATGTCAAACTGCAGCACTGACCTGTTTATTCTGACAGCAATAGGGTCTTGCTTTCAGAATAGACATAAGTAGGTGTGTGCAGTGCTGTCGGATGAGATTTTTCATCCACAGTTAAAAAAAAAGAATATATGCCAAAGCATGGGGGCCTGGGGTGGCCAGTGGGTGGATGGCCCCTATGCTTCGGCATATATATTTTATATTTGTTGGCACATTTCATGTGTGCCCACCATTAGAAGTGGGTGGATGCAGGGAGGTTTTCTAATGGTGGGCATACCACCACACACTTTTCCTTTATAAAGTTGTTTTATTGAGTTTGTTTTATTGTTAACCATTGTTGATTTCTGTGCAGGAATGTCAAACTGCAGCACTGACCTGTTTATTCTGACAGCAACAGGGTCTTGCTTTCAGAATAGACATAAGTAGGTGTGTGCAGTGCTGTTGGATGAGATTTTTCATCCACAGTTAAAAAAAAGAGAATATATGCCAAAGCATGGGGGCCTGGGGTGGCCAGTGGGTGGATGGCCCCTATGTTTCGGCATATATATTTTATATTTGTTGGCACACTTCATGTGTGCCCACCATTAGAAGTGGGTGGATGCAGGGAGGTTTTCTAATGGTGGGCATACCACGCACTTTTTCTGGCAGAGATTTCTTCTCTTTTTTTTCATTCAGCCAACAGGCTGCATAAAGAAAAACAAAACATAGCATATACACCCAACAAGGACCAGCGACGTACTGGTACATCACTGGACTTTGAATGGTTATACCAGGGTGATGCCTGCAGCTGCAGGCATCATCCTGGTATCTTTTTTCAGCCGGCAATGGGCTTTCATGTAAAAGCATTTCTAGTGGCTAATTAGCTGCAGGATTGCTTTTACAAGCAGCGGGGGAAAATGCCGCCCCCCTCCTCCTCCCTGAGATAGCATTAAAAGTGATAAAAAAAAAAAAATTAAAGGGACAGTGTAAAAAAAATTAAATAAATCAGAAAAAGAAAAAAAAAAAAAAATACCCTCGCCCATCCGCGCACCCCTGCGGTTGTAAGCGTTGACCCTGTGCCAGTATGGAAACAGCGATTGCACCATGCATGTGAGGTATCGCCATGAACGTCAGATCAAGGGCAGTAATTATAGCTCTAGACCTCCTCTGTAAATCTAAAATGGTAGCTTGTAAAGGCTTCACCGCTAGCTCCGGCCAATGTTGTACGTCTGACTGGAAACTGTCAGAACTGTCATCCACTATTGGGCGAAGCTATTGATGAAATCACCGCTAGCTGAGACTTTGGCAGATCATGGCTCTTACTGTTAACTCAGCTGTGATTGGTCAAAGTATTGCACCTGACCTGTTGTCAGATGCAATGCTTTGGCCAATTACAATGTGCCGCCAGAGCGTATTACATTGTGGGGCGCGCGGGCAAACGGCCCAGATAATCGTGTGTTTAGCGATCACATGAACAACCAATGTTCGACATATAGATCAGCCCTAATATACAGCTAAGAGGCTGGAGGTACCACCGAAAGTGCCCCGTTTGTTTGTTTTAGGAGGAATTGGGGGCAAGGACTTTGGCTATTGGGAGTAGAAAAGGTCCTGATGTGCGTGGGAATAGACAATGCACCAGGGTGTTGTCAGAGAAAGAAATAGCACCCCATCATTGGTGACAGTGGGAGGAATTGTGACCCACCATGAGTGTCATTGGGAGGAATTGTGACCCACCATGAGTGTCATTGGGAGGAATTGTGACCCACCATGAGTGTCATTGGGAGGAATTGTGACCCATCATGAGTGTCATTGGTAGGAATTGTGACCCATCATTAGTGTCATTGGGCCCTATTACTGCTGTCATTGGAAGGAATTATGACCGGTTTTGGTGTCATTGGGAGGAATTATGACCCATCGTTGGTGTCAATGGGCCCCATTACTGTTGTCATTGGCAGGAATTGCGACCCATCGTTGGCGTCATTGGGAGGAATTGTGACCCATCGTTGGTGACAATGAGAGGAACTGTGATGCTTCGTTGGTGTCATTGGGAGGAATTGTGACCCATCGTTGGTGTCACTGGGAGGAATTGCGACCCATCGTTGGCGTCATTGGGAGGAATTGTGACCCATCGTTGGCGTCATTGGGAGGAATTGTGACCCATCGTTGGCGTCATTGGGAGGAATTGTGACCCATCGTTGGTGTCATTGAGAGGGACTGTGAAGCTTCGTTGGTGTCATTGGAAGGAATTGTGACCCATTGTTGGTGTCATTAAGAGGGACTGTGATGCTTCGTTGGTGTCATTGGGAGGAATTGTGACCCATCGTTGGTGTCATTGGGCATAATTACTGGTGTCATTGGGAGGAAATGCGCCCCTTCATTGGTGGCAGTAGGGGGAATTATGTCCCTTTGTTGCTATCAGTGGATGGAATAGTGCCCCAAGGGCTGGACAAAGGGCCGCAGTTTGGAGACCACGGCTGTAGAAGATGGAAAACCTTTCCTTCCTGAGATCAGTTCCACTGTAAAAGAATGAGGTGTGTCACCAGATTCCATATTTCCTTCCAATCCAAACAGCTGGATCTCTATGATTGGAGGAGAGAAGACATGGCAATGTATGGGGGTCACTGTCATCACTCAGAGCGTCCCTCTACAAAGACAAGTCTACACCCCCCACAGGGGACTAGGGGGAGGAGGAGCCAGTACCCCCCCATCTATACACACCTTACCTCTCACCATATACATCGTACTCCATACCAATCCCGGGATCTATTCATCCATCCTATGGGGAGTGCTGTGCACCCCTCCCCTCCCCCATCACACCACTCACCACAATGACCCCCCCCCATCCACATCTACACTATGGCACACCCCATATGTTTCCTACACACTCTTCTACATCACAGCGCACTCCAGGTGTCCCCCATACACTCTCCTATACCCCATAACACACTCCATGCGTCCCCTATTCACCACTATAACACATCGCACACATCTACCATACACTATCCTAAACCCCATAACACACTCCATGCATCCCCCATACACTGTCCTATACCCCATAACGCACTCCCATGCATCCCCCATACACACTCCATATGTCCCCCATACACTCTCCTATACCCCAAAGCGCACTCAACGCCTTCTCCATAACCCAGTCCATACGTCCACCATACAGTCTCCATGATACACTCCATGCGTCCACACACATTCTCCTATACCCCGTAATGCACTCCATGTGTCCCCCATAACACACTCCATACATCTCCCATATACTTGTCTATACCCCATAACGCACTCCCATGTATCCCCCATACACACTCCATGCGTCCCCATACACTTTCCTATACCCCGTAACACACTTCATGCCTCCTCCATACGCTCTCCTATACCCCATAACAACATGCGTCCACCACACTTTGTCCGATACCCCATAACACCCTCCATGTGTCCCCATACTCTCCTATACCCCCTAACACACTCCTTGTGTCCTTTATACACTGTCCTACACCCCACAACATACTCCATGCATCCCACATACACTCTCCATAACACACTCTGTGTTGCCCATAAACTCTCCTAAACTCGGAAAGCACTCCATGCGTCCCCCATACACTCTCCTATACCCCAAAGCGCACTCCATGCCTTCTCCATAACACACTCCAAGCACCCCCCATACACTGTCCTATACCCCATAACACACTCCATACATCTCCCATATACTCGCCTATACCCCATAACACACTCCAAGCACCCCCCATACACTGTCCTATACCCCATAACACACTCCATACATCTCCCATATACTCGCCTATACCCCATAACACACTCCAAGCACCCCCCAGACACTGTCCTATACCCCATAACGCACTCCCATGCGTTCTTCATACACACTCCATGCTTCCCTTATTCACCATCCATAACACACTTCACGCATCTACCATACACTGTCCTATACCCCATAACACACTCCATGCATACCCCATACACACTTCATGCGTCCCCCATACACTCTCCTATACCCCGTAATGCACTCCATGCGTCCCCCATACACTCTCCTATATCCCGTAACCCACTCAATGTGTCCCCCATTCACTCTCGTATACCCCATAACACACTCCATGTGTCCCCTGTTCACCATCCATAACACACTCCACGCATCTATCATACACCATCATATACCCCATAACACACTCCATGCATCCCCCATACACTGTCCTATACCCCATAATGCACTCCCATGCGTCCTCCATACACTCACCTATAACCCCATAACACACTCCATGCATCCCCCATACACTCTCCATAAAACACTCCATGCATACCCTATACACTCTCATATATCCCATAACACACTCCATGGGTCCTCCATACATTCTCCTTTACCCCATAACACACTCCATGTGTCCCCCATACACATTCCTATACCCTGTAATGCACTCCATGCGTCCCCCATACACTCTCCTATACCCCATAACACTCCATGCATCCCCTATACATTCTCCTCTCTCCCTTAATACACTCCATGCACTACACACACACTTTCTTATACTCCACACATTCCATGTGTCCCCATACACTCTACATAGCACACTCCATGCGTCCCGCATACACTCTACATAACTCACTCCATGAGTTCCCCCATACACTCTCCTATACCCCATAACACTCCATGCATCCCCTATACATTCTCCTCTCTCCCTTAATACACTCCATGCACTACACACACACTTTCTTATACTCCACACATTCCATGTGTCCCCATACACGCTACATAGCACACTCCATGCGTCCCGCATACACTCTACATAACTCACTCCATGAGTTCCCCCATACACTCTCCTATACCCCATAACACTCCATGCATCCCCTATACATTCTCCTCTCTCCCTTAATACACGCCATGCATCCCTCATTCACTCTCTTATACTCCACACATTCCATGCGTCCCCATACACTCTCCATAACTTACTCCATGCATCCCGCATACACTCTCCATAACACACTCCATGCGTCCACCATACACTCTGCATAACATACTCCATGTGTCCTCCATACAATCTCCTATACCTAACACACTCTCTTATACCCCATAGTGCACTCCATACGTTCCCCATACACTCTCAATAACAAACTGCATGCATCCTCCATACAATCTCCAAAACACACTCCATGCGTCCCCAACACACCCCTCCATATTCCCTGCACACTCCATGCATTCTCAACTATCCTATACCCCATACGTTCCCCATACACTCTCCATAACAAACTCCATCCATCCTCCATACAATCTCCAAAACACACTCCATGCGTCTCCAACGCACCCCTCCATATTCCCTGCACACTCCATGCATTCCCCACAACACACTCCATGCGCCCCCCCCCCCCCCTTCCCCCATACACCCCTCCATGCTTCCAGCACATTCCATGCAGTCAGCAGTCCTCTGTCCTCCTTGTTCTTCCGGGTCTTTCTATGCCCCGCCCACGTACACCGCTCTGTACCACCCCCCCCCGACACTCTACGGCATGTAATGGCTCCGCCCTGACAAATGACTCACCTTTGACACTCCGCCCCTCTACTATACAACCCAACCACAGACTTCCGGAAAGTTTTTGTGTTTGAAGAACTATTTTCCGATTCATTCTTGGAAGTGTAATTCAGAGCTGTGCCGTCTGCCTTTAGATAGTGGAAGATCCAGGCACGGAGGACTACAACTCCCAGAAGGAAGTGCGCCCTATTAATGCCCAACCTAAACCGAATCAAGAATCAGGAAGGCAGAATCCCCACCCATCTTGAGGCGGTGCTCCACTTCTTTAGGTGGTGGGCGCGATTTGTCAGCTACAGATGGAGCTGACCGGGGTGCCGGAGGCACAGTTCGGATGCTAATAGGAGCCGGGCGGGCGCTAGCAGGGCGCAAGGCGGGCAGAGGTTAGGCGAGAACATTGCGCCGGGCATGAGCCGTGTTTGTCCAGTCATGTTGGTACCTCTAGCGCCTCCTCTCGCCTCTCCCGCTTTCTCGGTAGTTGACAAGCTCCGCCCACAAGCTCTAGAAGTGGAGCGTCGCACTCAAGGATAGATTATGGGCGGAGATTCCGTCATGCCTCTTCCTGATTCGCTAATGGCGCTCAGGGCGGGGAGAAGGGAGGTGCTAGTAGTCGATGGAATCATATCGCAGGGTAGGAAGCCCCCACTGACTGTAGGGTCGCGCATTCCCTGCCCCACTGGAAACGCCTACAAAGGGGAGTGGCCACACTGCAGCCCCGCCTAGTTGCACGGACGTTCGATCTCCTCCAATCAAATGGACACACAGCGATCGGTCGGTGGGTTGTGATGTGGCAGCGTGGTCGGAAACACCGAGCCGGGATCGGTCCCCCATGAAATGACTGGATTCTTCCTGTGTCTGGGTTTTCCTCCTAATAAAGGACTTTTTCTAAGTGTGGTGTCTCTCGTCTCTATTGCTGGATTGGATGGTTGTGAAGGAGCAACAAGGTGTACTATGTACCCCATACTGTTCCACGGAGGGGGCGGGATCTGGGGCCCTCTTACTTTTCAGGGGACTTCCACATTCTGATAAGTCACCCACCGAACCTCACAACCACCGGGCCAGAGTTGTGATGAAGAGGCCCTTGTCCTCATCAACATGGGGGCCGGCTACTGTGCCTGGGGTCACCCCTGCCAGGGACCCCCCATGTTGAGGGCATGTGGCCCGGTAAGATTCAGGAGGGGGGGGCTGCATGCCCACCCCCCCTTTTCTGGCCTGCCAGGCATTGTGCTCGGATGAAGGGTCTGGTAGGGCTTCTGGGGGGAACCCTACGCTAAATTTTTCACTGGTGTTCCCCTTAAAAGCCTTACCAAATCTGAAGGGCCTGGTATGACATATGGGGGCACCTCCGCATTTTGTTTTATGGGGTCTGATATGGGGGACCCCATGGATGTTTTTGAAATTCCAGTCAGACTAGTCTTAAAGAGCCTGCTATGGCTTTTTTGGGGGGACTATACACACATTTGTCACATTTATAGGGCCTGGTGTGGCTTTTAGTGGGGACCGCACACATTTTGGGAATTCTAGTCAGAGCAGACCTAAAGGGCCTGGCATGGCTTTTGGGGGACCGCATGCATATTTTTGGAATTTCAGCCAGAGAAGACCTAAAGGGCGTGGTATGGCTTTTGACCCCATTCATTTTTGGGGGTTCCAGTCAGGCCAGGCCCAAAGAGTCCAGTATGGCTTTTGGTGGGAGGGGTACACATGCATAACTTTGGGGGGCCACTCACTTCAGACCTAAAATGTCTGGTTTGGGTTGTTTTGATGAAGCAGGGGGAGGGTTGCAGCAAGACCAGACCTGAAGGGCCTGGTATGACTTTTGGCAGGGAGGGACCCCACACCATTTTGAGGGGTTCCAGTCACATCAGACCTTAAGGGCCTTGTATGACTTTTGGGGGACCTACAGTGAAGGAAATAAGTATTTGATCCCATGCTGGTTTTGAATGTTTGCCCACTCACAAAGAAATGATCAGTCTAAAAATCAAATGGTAGGTGTATTGTAACACAGAGACAGAATAGCAACAACAATTTCAAAAGAAATGCATGTCTAAAAAATGATGCACTGATTTGCATGTTCATGAGGGAAATAAGTATTTGATCTCCTTCACAAAACAGTACTTGGTGGCCAATCCCTTGTTGGCAATCACGTTTTCACCACCATGTTTGACAGTTGGGATGGTGTTCTTGGGGTCATAGGCAGCATTCATCCTCCTACAAACACGGCGAGTTGAATTGATGCCAAAGAGCTTGATTTTGGTCTCATCTGACCACAGCACTTTCAACCAGTCCTCCTCTGCATTATTCAGGTGATCAGTGGTAAACTTCAGACGGTCCTGGACATGTGCTTTCTTGAACAGAGGGACCTTGCGGGCACTGCAGGATTTCAATCCTTGTTGCGTAGTGTGCTACCAATTGTTTTCTTGGTGACTGTGGTCCCAGCTGCCTGGAGATCATTGACAAGATCCTCACGTGTAGTTCTGGGATAATTCCTCACTGTTCTCATCATCATTGACACTCCACGAGGTGAGATCTTGCACGGTGCACCAGATCTAGGGAGACTGACAGTTGTTTTGCGTTTCTTATATTTGCGAACGATTGCACCAACTGTTGTCGCCTTCTCACCAAGCTGCTTGGCGATAGTTTTGTAGCTCAGTCCAGCCTTGTGTAGGTCTACAATCTCGTCCCTGACATCCTTGGAAAGCTCTTTGGTCTTCTCCATGGTGGAGAGTTTGGAATCTGATTGTTTAATTGCTCCCATGGACAGGTGTCTTTTATACAGGTAACAAAATGAGATTAGCAGCACTCCCTTTAAGAGACTGCTTCTAATCTCAGCTTGTTACCTGTATGAAAGACACCTGGTAGCCAGAAATCCTGCTGAATGATAGGGGATCAAATACGTATTTCCCTCGTGAACATGCAAATCAGTGCATCATTTGTTAGACATTCATTCAAAGTCAGCAGGGGATCAAATGCTTATTTCCTTCACTGTATATATCTAACTAGAGCTCGGACACTAATAAGGGCCATGGCTGAAAACATCCCAAAATACCACCATGAAATAGAACGCTCCTCTATCTCTCCTCTCCATCCCCCACAAAGGAAATGATGACACAAGGAATAACCACAGGAAAAAACGCACCAAAATGCAATAGGAGAGGAATAAAACGCAGATAAACGTTGGTGAATGTATGTGAGAGTTTCTGCACACACGTGTGACGAGTCCTATATGAGAGGAGGAGGGGAGGAGAGGAGTACAGGGATATGGGGGAGGACGTCTCCAATGTCATGGGGCATTCTCTGTGTGCGCCCCCCCCCCCCCCACGCAGGACATTGGTGGGAAGTGAAGCCTTCGGACATGGAGCACACTGCCTTGTACCTGGACAAGGTGGCCGAATGCTGGTGGTGGACTTGAATGGGTCACATTCAGCAGGCACTAGGCCCATCCAAAGCAACAGGTGGGAGATTCCTGCTGCAGCCACTAAGCCAAACATTGCCGCCACGCCATGACTACACCCTTGGACACTGCCTCTGCAGCTACAGGGGGAGGGGTTGGGGGCCAAGAAAAATGCAGCTCATTCGGGAGGTTTTACTGCCCCTCAACCACTAGTGTGAACAAGTCCTTCTGCAGGGGGTTGAGGCATGGTGCTCCAGGTTTTTAATAGTTAACACATATGGTGTGGAGGTGACATAACTCCTACGAGCCACCTCTCAAATGCTTTTATAAAGAGATCTCCTGTGGATTGCTTTTCAGAAGACAACATGTGTAAACAAGGCCTTAGAGGAATCGCTATCTGACCATAGGTAGGCTGGGGCAGCATGAAGTGTGGGCTCCGTACTTCTATGGAACATCAGGGAAATGTACCGGGAAGGAGATCACAGCAGGTCAAAGCTCTACCAATTCCCCAGCATTCAGTCCAGCTATTCAGCTCTGAAGATCCAACTAGAAGGAGCCATTCACACCGGAGCATTGCTATCACTTCTAGGGAAATGCATTTTCCCCGCATATCGGCATAACACACAAAGCTGGGAACAGCACCACATGTGCCATGACATTTCACGTTGTCACCAGAACAGGAATTCAGAGAAAATGTTCCAATGGAGACACTTGTTCCGGTGACAACTGTCTAAAAGGGGATTTCCCTCACATTGGAAAGATATCCTCTCACATCCTGCTGAGTCTACAGGACAGGAAGTGAAGGGAAATCTCCCTCATGAGACACAGGCAATAACAAAAGTTACAGCAGTTCCTTACTTAAGGGCTCATTCTACCCTTTTAGCACTCTGAAAAGAGATGTGATGGGTTGCTTTTCAGAGGACATTTGCCAGGCAATGAGGAGACATTAGGTTGTCTCCTCATGGCCTTATTTAAACCCTAAAAAGACTGCACCACCCTGCTGCAATCATGTACACTGCATGCAGTTGTGGCCTGGCCCTATTCACTTGAATGAGTCACATTAGTGTAGGCATATAAAATGTGTGTATCATAGATAGAATGATATATATAAAATATGAGGAAATGCACTATATACACATTCTTGTGTGTGACGTTGGCACTGATAGCGGACCAGACAAACTGCATTTTTTCATATCAAAAGAATAGAATAAGGACTCCTTACTATGTTCATTTATGCACGAGGTCATTACTTTACCTGTGTTATGTTGGGTTCACCAGTTTTTGGATAAATATGTGGAGAGTCAGGGGGAGTTTCAGAGCAGGTTATGTGCAAATCTACCAGCATTGTAAAATGCAAGTTTGTCTGATTAGATTTGGAAAGGTCTTAATATTCATAGTGTACCTGTTTATGGTGAAGAGAATTTCAACGTGGTTGTCGTGTCCACCTTTGTACAAGGATGTTGGAGATTGCCGTTTTGCTATAAACAAGACAAGGAGTATCTATTTAACTTTTTAATTAAAATCAAAATTAAAGAAACGTCCATTCTTTTTTAGTTCCATATTTTATTGAAATAACAGTTAAAAAAAAGAAAGAAAGGGCCCTGGGGGGGCCAAAGCCAACATTACAGCAATAGATGTGAAGGAGAGAGCGGGGAAAGAGAATTTATCCAAAAATACCAAACCAAACATCTGGTCATTAATCAGAACAATGCGTAGGAGTTGCGTACATGAGGTGACAGGCTATATACCAGTAATGAGCTATGAGTACATAACCAAGGCCCTGGTGTGTAGGGGACGATTACAGGATACAGGGTATAGTGCAATGAGCCGCAGTCCCCATGCAGTGGGGGACTAATGATAGAAGGGTCTAGACCTGGATTTCTCTACCAGGGTTCCTCTAGAGCAGCGGTTCTCAACCTGGGGGTCGGGACCCCTTTGGGGGTCGAACGACCATTTCCCAGGGGTCGCCTAAGACCATCGGAAAACACATATTTCCGATGGTCTTAGGAACCGAGACACCGCTCCTCTGACTCAGTCGATGTGTGGGCGGGATGACACGCTGCCCTGTCACCTGGCCACACCTCCGGGATCCCTCAACAACTCCGCCTCCTCGCCGCTGATTGGCCACCGGAACTGTAGCTCAGGAGAGGCACACAGGCGGCCAATCACCGGCGAGGAGGTGGAGCTTGGAGAGGAGGAGCCGAGCGGCAGCGCGCGTAGATCTAAGAAGATCGAGGGAACTGCCGGAGTAAGTGAAGAGGAGAGCGGCCAGAGAAGGAAGACAGCTGACAGGTAAGTGAGAGAGCGAGCCCAGGCTGGAGCAGGGGTCAGCAAGGTATCATTGGTGTCAGTGGGAGGAATAGTGCCCCATCATTTGTGTGACTAATACCAACAATGGGGCACCATTTCTCCCACTGACACCAATGATGGGGCACTATTTCCTCCCCCCCCCGCACTGACACCAATGATGGGGCACTATTCCTCCCTCCCACTGACACCAACGATGGGGCACTATTCCTCCCCCCCACTGACACCAACGATGGGGCACTATTCCTCCCCCCACTGACACCAACGATGGGGCACTATTCCTCCCCCCACTGACACCAAGAATGGGGCACTATTCCTCCCCCCACCGACACCAACGATGGGGCCCTATTCCCCCCCCTGACCCCAAAGATGGGGCACTATTTCTCCCTCCACCACACTGAAATCAATGATGGGGCACTATTCCTCCCACTGACACCAATGATGGGGCACTATTCCTCCCACTGACACCAATGATGGGGCACTATTCCTCCCACTGACACCAATGATGGGGCACTATTCCCCCCACTGACACCAATGATGGGGCACTATTCCCCCCACTGACACCAATGATGGGGCACTATTCCCCCCACTGACACCAATGATGGGGCACTATTCCCCCCCCTGACCCCAAAGATGGGGCACTATTTCCCCCTCCACCACACTGAAATCAATGATGGGGCACTATTCCTCCCACTGACACCAATGATGGGGCACTATTCCCCCCACTGACACCAATGATGGGGCACTATTCCCCCCACTGACACCAATGATGGGGCACTATTCCCCCCACTGACACCAATGATGGGGCACTATTTCCCCCTCCACCACACTGAAATCAATGATGGGGCACTATTCCTCCCACTGACACCAATGATGGGGCACTATTCCTCCCACTGACACCAATGATGGGGCACTATTCCCCCCACTGACACCAATGATGGGGCACTATTCCCCCCACTGACACCAATGATGGGGCACTATTCCCCCCACTGACACCAATGATGGGGCACTATTCCCCCCACTGACACCAATGATGGGGCACTATTCCCCCCACTGACACCAAGAATGGGGCACTATTCCCCCCCCTGACCCCAAAGATGGGGCACTATTTCCCCCTCCACCACACTGAAATCAATGATGGGGCACTATTCCTCCCACTGACACCAATGATGGGGCACTATTCCTCCCACTGACACCAATGATGGGGCACTATTCCTCCCACTGACACCAATGATGGGGCACTATTCCCCCCACTGACACCAATGATGGGGCACTATTCCCCCCACTGACACCAATGATGGGGCACTATTCCCCCCACTGACACCAATGATGGGGCACTATTCCTCCCACTGACACCAATGATGGGGCACTATTCCCTCCACTGACACCAATGATGGGGCACTATTCCCCCCACTGACACCAATGATGGGGCACTATTCCCCCCACTGACACCAATGATGGGGCACTATTCCTCCCACTGACACCAATGATGGGGCACTATTCCTCCCACTGACACCAATGATGGGGCACTATTCCTCCCACTGACACCAATGATGGGGCACTATTCCTCCCACTGACACCAATGATGGGGCACTATTCCTCCCACTGACACCAATGATGGGGCACTATTCCTCCCACTGACACCAATGATGGGGCACTATTCCCCCCACTGACACCAACGATGGGGCACTATTCCCCCCACTGACACCAACGATGGGGCACTATTCCCCCCACTGACACCAACGATGGGGCACTATTCCTCCCACTGACACCAACGATGGGGCACTATTCCCCCCACTGACACCAACGATGGGGCACTATTCCCCCCACTGACGCCAACGATGGGGCACTATTCCCCCCACTGTCGCCAACGATGGGGCACTATTCCCCCCACTGACACCAACGATGGGGCACTATTCCCCCCACTGACATCAACGATGGGGCACTATTCCCCCCACTGACACCAACGATGGGGCACTATTCCTCCCACTGACACCAACGATGGGGCACTATTCCTCCCACTGACACCAACGATGGGGCACTATTCCTCCCACTGACACCAACGATGGGGCACTATTCATCCCACTGACATCAGTGATGGGGCACTACTCCTTCCACTGACACCAATGATGTGGCACTAGTCCTCCCACTGCAAAATTACAGTTATGAAGTAGCAACGAAAATAATTTTATGGTTGGGGGTCACCACAACATGAGGAACTGTTTTAAGGGGTCGCGGCATTAGAAAGGTTGAGAACCACTGCTCTAGAGGTTCCTTAAACAATTTCTGCCTCTTAGATAACTTCCCACTGACACCATTGGTCCTTTTAGCTTTCTGGAAGAGGGTAATTCTTCCCCATGACCCTAAGTGTAAGGAGCATTCTTCCCCCCGACCATCACACTAATGTATCATGAGTTGTAGATATAGTCACTTTTAGCAGAGGTTCCCTGAGACCGGAAAGTTATTTCAAGGCTTCCTCTGTGTTGAAAAGGTTGAGAAAAACTGGTCTAGACCAACCTTTCTCAACCCTTTTATCCCAGCGGCAACCCTTGAAATAACTTTACGGTCTCGGGGAACCCCTACCAGTGAAAAATTGCCCCTTACATTGGTGGTCAATGAGAAGAATGCAACCCCCCCAGACAGCTAGAAAGATCACTGGCTTCAGGCAACTGGCTCTACCAAGTGCCGTTGACCTCAGAACTATGGCAGCCCCATCAAATGGAAGTAGGGGAAGGGAAGCAGAGGAAAAGAGAGGGGAAGAGGGGCATGAGATAAGAAAAAAGGAGATGGGGAGAAGAGTGGGGGAGAGAAGGAGAGTGAGGTAGGAAAGACGCATAGGGTATGGTGTTGGGCCATGAAGGGGAATGGAGGGAAGTGGTAGGTGAGAAGTGTGGGGAGTCCCTCTCAGCTGTTCAGCTGCCCCTCTCCGGCCCAAGCCCCCACCTCTTGAAGTCCATCCTTTTTTATGCTTTCTATCCCCTCTTCCTTTATCAGAAGCTACATGATGAAAATATATATCAATATATTGCACTCAATTAACCAAGTCAATACTGGCATGTAACACCCCCTCCATTACCAAGTTATTTTGCAGTTTTAAAAAGTGTTACTAAACCCACAACTGTAAAATCAGTCTGTGTTTGCAGTAAAGCATGCTGGTTATACTCACTGTGGAACCTAAGGGGTTAAACCTCCACATTATGTAAAAAGGCGGTTTGATCCTGTCTTCTCTGATCCTCCCTTTCTTTTACTGTCCCCAATCCATCTGCTGAAAGTACAGAGCCCCTAGGAGACACTCTGCACATGTTCAGTTTGGTGTGTATTCCTAGTTTTTTGGGGGGAGGGTGCATGTGATCGGTACAGGGCTAATAGGCAATGTCCAGAGGGTCAGGGGTCATACAGCCTCATAGGATAGTCAGAGAAGAATGGAAACACCTCCTATAAGCTTAGCCAGTGCTCGGCTGGACACTAACAGAAGTCACAAGACTGCTATATACTGCTGATGAAAAAAAGTATTTTGCTGTTTCTATTTACTGAAATGATTGCATTTCCATGTTCTGTGTACTGTGGGAGACCAGGTATAGTGAATGCAGGCTCCGGGGTTTAGTAACACTAAGTGCTGTGATAGTGTGACTGACAATTATAGGTCATGCAACACAGGACCCAGATTATTTTTAGATCATTTTTTTTTATACAGATAGAGATTTTGAGGCATTTATAACTACTTTTATATTTTCAACTCAAAAAAGGAAACAAGAACATTTATTTTTTAAACTTCCCTTTACGATATTGTTATCAAACAAAAATGACCCCTTTTGTGAAATCAGACACCTCATGGGGATCCCATGTTTTGCACGCTGGTATTGAGGTGGTTACATAAGGCTTCAGTGATCAATTCAAAGCCAGAGTGACCACAGAGAAAGTGGAAGATATAAATGGGGAGTCGGCCAGATCTGAACTGGAGTGCACTAAGACATATTGGCTCTGCCTGGATCATTTACCATGAAGGGTTACACAAGGGGATTCTCTCAACACAAAACCAGTCATACTACTGTGGGCTGCAGTGTGCGATTGTGTATTACTCCAGGGTCTGATTTACGAAAAACCTATTTTTGGTTCATTTCTAACAGTCATTTTTTTTTGCGGAAATTAAAGAAAATTATTTTTGTAATAAATGAATGAACCCAGCCGGTGTTTACTACTGGAATAGCTTTGATTGGTTTACAACGATCACAAGGCACAGAGCCACTCGGATTGGCTCGAGCCCTCATTTATAAGGGGCATACTACAGCATATGTCCATGCAAGGGCCGTGTTTACCTATGGATGCACAGAACAGTCATGTGGATGCGGGTGCATGCAGGTCCCTGAACTCCACACGGTCTGCATTCGAGGACCCGCACCCACACAGATGTCAAAATGGAAGCAGAGGCTGTCTATGCAGCTGCTGCATCCCAATTGATATCAGTGGGACCGTCTGCACAGAGATGCACGGAACGAACATGTGTGCATCCCCTGTGTGGGTAAACACGGCCCTCGCACAGGCAGAGCACACCCTGTGTGAATGAGGCCTTACATTTTGTGCTACCTAATGATATTGTGAGTACGCCTGGAAAATGCATGCTTGTTGGGAAAAATGACATATATATTGTATATCTATTCTGTACACATAAATGAGGTGAAGGAGAATAGCAGCTCTTGTTGCCCCTTTGAAAAGCCTTGCACAGTGAATTGCTTTTCAGAGGTCAGTAGAGAAAGCTATCATTTCACTTCCTGCTGAGTCTACAGGACAAGAAGTGAAGGGAAACCTTCCTAATGACAGCGCTGATAAAAAGAAAATTACAACAGTTCTTTACTTAAGGGCTTGTTGCACTGAAGGACTTTAGTACTCTGAAGAGTGGTGGATCGCTTTTCAGAGGACATTTTACAGGTGATAAGGACATGGCCTGCTTTAACCCCTAAAAAGTCTGCACCACCACGCTGCAACCGTGTACATTGCACACGGTTGCAGCTTGGACCAATTCACTTGAATTTACTGCCACCAAGTAAACCCCCCTTTTTTACCAGTCAAATGGAAATCTTGTATGTAAATATCACACCACAAGCCAAGTGATTGAGTTGTGACATGGACCTGTTTACTTGAATGGGTCGCATGTGGCGGCTCAACCTCCTGTTTTTACCTCCTGTGACAGCCGTGTGTGTGTGAAGCAATAAAGTATGGATCAGGCGCACTTCTAAAATTGAAAAATGACGCTCCGGGCTGGTTTAACCAGGATGTGGTGGGGGAAGGGCGAGTTCTCACTCAAAACGCACCGCCTTTGTGAGCTGCTGCAGGTGTCAATATATTCTTAAGCAGATATACTGCTACAAGGCGGCAAGGGTGCGCAAAATCACATATATATACACATGTGATTTAGAAGTTCAAGGTAGGGGACACACGTGTGCCATACCCGCACCGCCATTCATGGCCTCGGCTGTCAATCACCGGGTCCCGGCTGGTGATTTCTCGCCGGCACCCAGTGATCGCTGAGTATTTCCGACGGGGGAGAGACCTGTGCATAAACAACACAGATCCTTTCCCTGTCAGCTCCTGTTTTGTGACATCCGTGCCCATTCAGTCTCTGCCCGCATTTTGACAGCAGACATCTCTGGACCCGTGATGGCCCTATGGGCAGCTGGAAGTAAGTGGATTTGTGTCCGTTTACATCAGACTACCTCTGATAAGTCACAATTAGATGCTGAAAAACTGGAAAGGACAACGCCTGTTCTGTCCTATACAGAACCTGAATGGACTCAGAGGTAGGCAGATGTAAATGGGCATGTCCAGTTACAGTCACCTGACCATAGAGCTGCATGGAGCTTTTGATCAGGTCCACCTAAAAACTGATAATTGGAGCTTTCTGGAAATCCTGTGTAAAAAGGGTTTTTTTCATCCCCATCCACTCCAAGTTCCAGAAATTTCAAGGAACAGCAGGAAACACAGGCTGACCCATGATAATGTACCCAACGCAACTAAAAAAAAAAAAAAGGAGCTCTGCACACATGCATAGATCTAAGTAGGTCCTCACTGTAACCTGCGTTAACACGGTGCACAGGTTTGAAGCCGGCCTATAGAGCCCAGTAACAACAAAGTAAGAGGTCATTTGTGCAATGGGGACAAAAACAACCCCCTCCTCCATTTCCTGGTTGCACAACACCCCAATCATGTTAGGTTTGAGATAAAAGCTGTCAAATGTACTTTGTACGCGGTACCTACCAGACTTGCTGCTTATGTCACAGGCACCTCCTCTAATGTGGGTAAAGGGACGCAGAACACCACATTTTGGAGGACATGCCCAAAGGTCAAAGGTTTGGGATTTGTGTATACAATTTTGGGTTTTCTTTGACCCTCGTCAATTTTAAGAAGTCCCCATTACAGGCCCTACTTAACCAACCAATAGAGGAGGAACCAAAGCATTCCAAAAAATTGGTCTGGTTTACATTCCTAGCAGCCAGAATAGCAGTCACCAGGTCCTGGATGTCTTTTGTCCATCCCCTTTTCAGTAGTGAACGCTGTCATGGTAAATGATGCATAAAAAGCCATCAGCCACATTGAATGATAAACTACATTTATTGGAAAGATCATGGGACCCTTGGATAAGTTATATTTCAGCAGACAGACAATCAGCGAAGTTCCAACAAAGGGCAGAGGAGATGGACACGGAACAAAACTCGGATTACCCACATGTCCTGATATTCTTCTTCTAGCTTTCTCTCTCTTCTCTTCCTTTTCTTTCTCTATTCGGCCTTCCTTCTGCATTTACCTGGGTTGTCATATGCACCTGATTAAAGAAACATGTTCATTAGAGTATATCATTTTGGTGAGCACTCAACCTGCGTAAAAAATGTATGGCACAGCTATTGATATGAGAAATATCAAACCAGACCTCAGTACAAAAAATGATGCTGTACATGAAATCCCTTTTGCACTTAAAGGGTAACTCCACTTTCATGGGAAGAAAATTAGCAAACAAATCCCCCCCAAAAAATATAGCGTGTACAATGCCGATCAATGTAATATTGTAATTGAGTGTTATTAAAGATTACCTTTCCTTTTCAATCTGCAGCGTAAATTTTTGTAAATGTAATACAATATGGCTACCTGAAGGTGTTCTGTACACAGATGGTGTACAGAACATCCCCTAGAAATGTCATTTCCTGCTTTTGTGATTGGCTTACTGATTTTCCCAGAAGTCAGCACTAAGATGCAAGTCATATTTTTGGCATCCTCTGCAACAAAAATATAATTTTTGGTGAGATATTCTCAAAGGGAAATCACATCTAAAAAGGGATGCAGACCCTGCCAACTTCCCCAGAGCCTTGCAGGTGCAGCAGCTAATTGATCATTATAAAACCACTCCTATAAAAATTCACTCTGAACATGGGACACAAACAGCTATTCTTTCAGAATAACAAAAGGTAGGAACCCTTGCAATGTAAGTACATCACCCAGAGGGGAAGGTTTTTTTCTCAACAAAAGTGAAGTTACTCTTTAAATTACCTGCTAAGTCTTGGATGCGATGTTCCTATAATTTGTACATTTAATTGCCAATACAAATATTCAAACAGAAAAGCAGTCAAGCGGAGGGAGCATGGACACAAAGGTCCTCTGCTTGCGAGAGGGTAAAGAAAAGTAATAAATAACAAAGTAAAAATATTAAATAATAAAGAAATTTACGTCCTTTTTTCCCATGAATAGAGCTTTCTTTCGGTGGCATTTGATCGCCTGTGTGGTTTTTATTTTTTGCGCTATAAAAAAAAAAAAAAAAAGACCGAAAATTTTGAGAAAAAAAACAGTATTGTTGACTTTTTCCTAATAAACACATTAAGTAAAAAAAATTTAAAAATCAAATTTCGTCACAAATTTAGGCCAAAATGTATTCTGTGACATGTCTTTGATAAAAAAAAAATCCCAATACACGTAAATGAATTGTTTTATGCAAAAGTTATAGTGTCTACAAATGGCGGTATATATAGTGGAATTTGTTTTTTATACTAGTAATGGTAGCAATCAGCAACTTATAATCAAAAAAATATATAGGTTGCGCTAAACAAAATGAATAAACTAATCAAAAAAATACTGCAGTCAAAAATTAAAATGCAATCAAACAAATGATATATAAATCAATAATATTGTGAACAATATAAAATAAAAAATGCAGCGCTAAGTAAATAAATGATACTGGTCATAATAAACTGGAAAGTGTTAAAAACCAGAGATATAAAAACAATGCTTAATAAAATCAATATGTAGGTAATAAAACTCTATCAGATAACAACAATAAAGTGCTGAGATAATGGTGGTGATGCGTGCACATAATCTCAAAATATCAAAGTCTTGTGGCTTCCGTGGTGAGAAAGACAAACATTGCACTAACCAGATAGCGCAAAGGAAATGCGCATGGAGCAATTAAGACCAGCTCCTGGTACTCAGGGTATATGATACTGGAAGGAAGTGGTGTCATCTATGTAGTAGCCACTAGGTGTCCTCCATCTGAGAGAAAAGCATCCAGGATCCAGGAATGTCAGCCACAGCCACCAGGGGGGGTTTTGTTACACACAGCTCCCAGCCACAGCAAAGTACCTTCAAAACACAGGCTCCCAAGGAAATAAAGAGCCCGCAGAGAAGGCCTCCAATAGTGTGATAATGTTTTATTCAGGGGTAAAACAAATAACAAATAGAAAACCAACTTACATTAGTAGCTCAGCCGTCAGGAGACAGCTGGCTTGGTAGTACATGTACAAGAAGCAGTGAAATGGCACTTCCCTGACGCGTATCGTGTCCATACACATCATCAGAGGGAATCCTTTGCGCTATCTGGTTAGTGCAATGTTTGTCTTTATCACCACGGAAGCCACAAGACTTTGATATTTTGAGATTATGTGCACGCATCACCACCATTATCTCAGCACTTTAATGCACTTTATTGTTGTTATCCGATAGAGTTTTATTACCTACATATTGATTTTATTACGCATTGTTTTTATATCTCTGGTTTTTAACACTTTCCAGTTTATTATGACCAGTATCATTTATTTACTTAGCGCTGCATTTTTTATTTTATATTGTATACTGTGTATGGGTTCTCGAGGTACCTTTTAATGCTAGCGGCTACTACATATTCTATACCCAGCGCACGATATCTCATCTCTTTTAATAATATTGTGAAGTCCAAAAAAAGTCCAAAGTAATACGTGATGAAATAATAGTTGATCCAAATATCACCAAAAGTGCATCCACCACCGAATGAATTGAATAAACTCACCAGAGCGAGATGCTGATCATGTTATAAATCAGCATAGAACGCTTTCTGCTCTGGGAGCAATGATCAATAACTTGGGGCTGCAACACTGGGAATTTAGTAACTGGTATCCAGGGAGCAATACTCTGCAGGGAATATATATCATCCAGATCCACTTCACCCCTCAGTCACCGACTCTTTAGGATGATCAGACCTCCACTCAAAATACAAGGGAATAAAGACTCATGGTGCAGTACTTCATAAAACTTCCAATTTACTCAAAACACATTGCACTTACAAAAAGCAGTGTCTTAGCCGACGCCAGCATGAACAGCGCGTTGAATATCACAGACACGGACCCAGCCTGGCTGCGCATGCGCCGTATCAACGACTCGGGAACGTCCTGACGTCACATCCAAAGGCTCCGCCCCATGCGTTTCGCCATCGACGTCTTCACATGACGTCCTCTGGTGAGTTTATTCAGTTCATTCGGTGCTGGATGCACTTTTGGTGATATTTGGATCAACTATTATTTCATGACGTATTACTTGGGACTTTTTTTGGACTTCACAATATTATTGATTTATATATCATTTGTTTGATTGCATTTTAATTTTTGACTGCAATATTTTTTTGATTAGTTTATTCATTTTGTTTATTTTTTTGATTTACGCACCCTATTTTTATAGGTTAGGTTTTGCCGCTATTTTTACACTGTGTTCCGTGGCGCTATATTTTAAAATCAGCAACTTATAGTGGGACTGCAGGGGGGCATTCTAACACTGAGCGATGTGGAATGGGACACTGACTAACTGTCACTGAGATCACCAGTGACACCAAAATAGCAATCAGTACTAATATAAAGCACGGACACTGTACTAATGACACTGGGCAGGAAGGGGTTAACTTCTGGGGCGATCAAAGGGTTAACTGTGTGCTGTTTCGCTATGTGTGTGCTTTACACTGTAAGCACACTGCTTTGTATGGCTTTGCAATGCAGAGCCATACAAAGCAGTGTGCAGGAGCTGACAGAGGAGGGATCTGTTTGTTTACAAATAGGTCTCTACCCGGACCGTGATACACGGTGATCGCCGTGTGCCGGCGGGAAATCATTGGCCGGGACCGGGTGATTTTCAGCCAAGGCCGTGCACGCCCCCTACCCAGAAATGCAAAATCACGTATATAAATATACACATGTGATTTTGCGCACCCCTGCCACCCTGTAGAAGTATTTCTGCTATAGGCCGGTGGGAAAGCGGTTAAACACTACAGCTAAATATTTCAGGATATTTTTTTATTGGACCCTTTCCCCGGGACAAACGTTGCAAGCTGCAATTTCTACTAAACTGCTTTGTTTGAGACATGCCAACTTTGGAAAACACCGGTGCTAAAACTAATGAATGGCAACTAGTCTGCAAAGGACTTGCACCATTGGGACGGTCGGTTCTCTTGCAGTAATGGAGACAGATCTTGCTAATTGGGCCATACACATACCAATTATCTCACAAGAGATCCTAAAAGGTACAAACTAAGAAGCATTTTGTAATGTAAATAAAGTTTCATGTCTTGGCTTCTAAAACTTACCTATAAGCTCGGCAATGCCTGTATGCATATCAAAGAATGGATCGGTAACCAAAGGAGCCCGGTTCTGGCTGTAGGACTTGCTGATGGTCTCAAACAGCAGTAGGTTCTATGATCCGTCCTTGTCAGGGTATCCAGGTGGATTCCAGCTCACATCCATCACAATCTGCTCTGGGAGGAACTAAGTCCACTGCAGCTGAAACCCATTCATCCGCCCTGCCACAGAAACATAAAAGCGTCACAACAACCACAGCTGACCGGCATACTCTTGCTCAAAGCTACAAGTAAAGCCGCACTTTTCCCTATGAAGAGGAAAGCAATGGGTGTGCCTTCCCAAGTAGCAGGCAATCTTTATTGCCCACTGTGTGTGTTCAGTCATCAGCTACAATGACTCTGCTCAGAGCTTACACAGGGGAGAGGACCCCCCCATCCCCCACCTGCCTGATGTGAAAACTCTGGAGAAGGATATTTACCTGGAAAGTGAAATGGATCCCCTCCAATATTATTTCCCCATTCCACAAACCAAACAAGGCTTTGCCATAGTGTGAGGATGAGAGCACCTTAACACAGCGTTCCCACTCCAGACTGGACGGGACCATGTTGTAGTTCTGGTTCTGCTAATGTTCTGTCCAGTTTCATTGTAATGCGGCCTAAAGCAATACCTACAAATGGTTCAGTGCTGCACAGACAGCTGCACAATAAAACCGCACAACACACTGACTTAAAGCCGTACTAAGCCCAAAAACAAAAATGTCATATATTGCCGTGTACCGATCCTTGGATGTGATGCATGCATTGGATTTGGTGATCCTGCCAGTAACACACCTCCTGTATTAGAGTGCCCTACTCTGGATGAAGGAGCACAGGTACACACAAGGACAGCAGCACTGTCAGTCTGGGGGGAGGGGAGTGTTACGTGTACTAGCAGATTCTGATACACTAAAAAATTGAAGCCAAACTTCAGCTCACACTGCCGCTACACAAGCAGTTACAGCAAAAAGGTTTTTTTTTTGGTGGGGGGAATAAAGGTATTACGTTCAAAAATAAAAGCAAACCATTGTAATCACCTGTCAGTGGAAAATGGTTTCAACAATCTAACTGCTACACTTGCAGTAGAGCTTGTTTTCTTGAAAAATGTACTCTGAGCTGGGAGACTCCGTGTACATGACAGCTGACAGGCGGGGGAAGCATCTATGACAGCAGAAAGCGATTGGGTCTCTTCTGTCATAAAACTCTACCTGTCACATTTATTTAACCACTTGCCTACCGGACACTTTTACCCCCTTCGTGCCCAGGACAATTTTCAGCTTTCGACGCTCTCACACTTTGAATGGCAATTGCGCAGTCATGCAGCACTGTACCCATATGACATTGTTATCATTTTTTTAAACACACAGAGCTTTGTTTTGGTGGTATTTAAAAGGAAGGAAATATAGAAGGAAATGACAGGAGGACGTCATATGATGTCCTCCCACTCTAACTGCGCATGTGTGCCCCCAGGGACGTGCAGCGATCAGTGGTGCGCTGTGTCCCCGGGAAACAGCGGATGACATCAACTCTGTCATGTGATCAGCTGTGTCCAATCACAACTGATCACATGTAAACAAGGAAACGCCGGTTATCGGCATTCCTCTCCTCACACTGACAGCGCGTGAGGAGAGCCGGTAAGGGGCATTCCTCAGAGGGGACATGTACACTGATCATCAGGGCACTGATGATCAGTGTAGCCCCATCAGTGCCCATCAATGCCACTTGTCAGTGCCTACCAATGCAAAACAATGCCACATATGCCACATATCAGTGCCCATCTGAGCTGCCTTTCAGTGCCATATATCAGTGCTGCTTTTCAGTGCTCATCATATATGCCTGTCAATGCCCATCACTGATACCTACAAGTACCTCCTCATCAGTGCCCGTCAGTGACGCTTATCAGTGCAGCCTCATTAGCGCACATCAGTGAAGGAGAAAAAATTACTTATTTACAAAATTTTCTAACAGAACTAAGAAAAAAAATATTTTTCAAGATTTTCAGTCTTTTTTAGTGTGTTAAGCAAAAAAACCCCGTGGTGATTAAATACCACCAAAAGAAAGCTCTGTCTAAAAAAAATATACATAAATTTCATATGAGTACAGTGTTGCATGACCGCGCAATTGTCATTCAAAGTGCAACAGCGATGAAAGCTGAAAATTGACCTGGGCAGGAAGGGGGTGAAAATGCACGGTAGGCAAGTGGTTAATCACCACTGGGTGTTTTATTTTTGCACCATAAAAAAAAAAAAGAGCAAAAAATTTGAAAAAAAAACATTTTTTTCTATGTTTCTACAAAAAAATTTTCCAAACAGGTAATTTTTCTCCTTCACTGATGTGCGTTGATGAGGATGCACTGATAGGCGACACTGAGGCTGCACTGATGAGGAGGCATCAATGAGGAGGCACTGATGATGCCGCACTGATATGCAGCAATGATGGGCACTGATAGGCGGCACTGCTGGGCACCGATTATCAGTGCCGATCTGTTCTGTGTCATTTGCTGATTATCGGCAGTCCTTTCCTCACGCTGTGACAGTGTGAGGTACAGGACAAGGGAAGAGTGTTGTGGAGCTTTTTGTTTATGGATAGAAACACTCCAGGAACAAGTGTGAACATTGCAGCACTCTGATACAAGTTGAGGCACTCTGACATTGGTGCGGCTTGTCATGTGATTTAAAAGCTCCAAATTGCATGACAAATTGCACCCCATTGCCAGCAATGGAGCCGTTCATATTGCAGAGACTCATATTGCAGCGATTATGAAAAAGGTTCCTGAACGATTTTTGCTGATTTCATTGCGACTTGCATAGACTTCTGTTATATGAGGCTGCAAGCCGCAATGAAATCGGCGGTGCAAATCGCACTGATATGCGGCTCTGGAATGGCGCTGAAGTAGTGTGATTTCAGTGCCGCACCAGTGTGAACCGGGGCTCACTGGATGCTTGTGCAGCACTTGGACACAATTTGGACATCATTGTAAAGCAGAATTCTGGGTACAAATGACTTTTCCCTGTTCAGTGGGGCTGTGCGGGTCAGCTGAGTATGAGCTTTGTGCTCCCCCCCCGAGAAAAAACAAGCAGCTGATCCATGCAGTGGGGGGGGGGGCAAACATTTGTGAGCGCAATTCTGCTTTCATGTAGAAGTATAGGCCACATCTTTGGGGGGGTTAGAACCCTGGCACAGCTGCTGGGGGGGGTGATTGGGGGTCTTTCTGCACAGTGCCGTGTTACTATGGACAGGTGGGGGGGGGGGGGCAATTGATGGTGGAGCTGCAGCTGTCTGTCCCTCACCCCCCATCACCTATCAGCCTCTCCATACAGAATATACCCCCCAACCCCCTCCACCTTCCCTCATACCACCTCCATGCGGCCCCCCCTCACCTCCTCAGCTGGTCTCTCCCGGTCGCCATCACCTCAGAGACGGTTTCTCTAGCCCTCCCTCACTCTCAGCTTCTTCTCTCCTCTCCCCCGTACATTAGATAGAATAAAATGGCCTCCGTTGGGGAAGAAAGCCGAACTCTATGATGTGTATTGGAGCTGACTGGGAAGGGAGACATCTATGGCGGGAGGCGGTATTACCGCTACGGCACAATCACACCTAGTGACCTCTTGTGGCCGCTTTTATGAATAACCCTTAAACTCACCAAAAGACTGTCAAATTTCTGTCAAATCAATAAAATGATATCAAATTTATTTGGGTACAAGCGTCAATCAAAATAGGTAGGCCTGAAAAATGACAGCTGGTGTGAGGTGGCAGAGTGTGATTGGCTGATTGGCAGGAAGTCCGCTTAGCTCCGCCCCCAGGCTGCAGCTCACCTCAATGCTGCCCTGGTATCCGAGCCATAAGCAGCATCAGAGCTTGTCTCCTGCGACTGACAGAGATTATCGCCATTTATACGGATTTCGATTCCTATTATCACTACTATATAATTCTTTATATTATTAGTGGTAATATTTCATATTTTTAGCCATTTACAGGTCATCCAGCACCACCAGGATGCCTCGGCCTTCACGACGCCCATCTCGTGGGAGGCCTTCACATCAGGAGGACGGAGAGTCTCCGATCGCCCATCGGACTAGGTCCAGAGTCCAGCGTCATCGGAGACGGGAGGAGGCCTCCACCCACCGAAGCCGTTCACCAAGAGAACGAGCCGGGGCCCCTGAGCACTACCCACCTCCGGCCATGCAGCAGCATGCCAGGGCCCCTGAGAACCATCCTCCACTGGCCATGGAGCAGCACGACAGGGCCCCTGAGAACCACCCACCACCGGCCATGGAGCAGCGCGCCGAGGAGGAGGTAAGTGTGTGTCCCATTTGTTTGGCAGGTTGTGAAGATGGAGAGAACACGACCATCCTGGCCTGCGATCACGAGTTCCACACCAGCTGCATCTGCCGATGGTTTGGAGAGAACCCCACCTGTCCACTCTGCCGGGCTGATTTTTCCAACCAGCTATTTCTCCTTCGGAACTACGTACACGAAGTCGTCAATGGAGACATGTGGATTGGGTATGTAATTGGTGATGATGGTGCTATTTACGTTCAGTTTATTGCAGTCGGTAATTTGACCATCTTGCTTTAAAAGCCTGGATGACATCAGCTGTGTTGGAAATGTATATGACAACTGGTGTTGTGTATGTAATATTTTTTTTTTTCAATATATATTATACTATTAGTATTATTATTATACATGTTTACCTGTTTAAACCATACTTGTAGTAGTTATAGGTTAATGCTTTGAAAAAAAAACAACAAAAAAATAAAAAAAACAACAAAAAAACAAAAAAAAATTTCTTCTTCTTATTATTTACTCTTAGCCATTTTATGATTGTAATATAGTATTTAATGCTTTGAAAAAAAAACAAAAAAAGTAAAAAAAAAATTAGTATTATTATTATTATCCGTTTTATGATTGTAGGAGTTATAGTATTTAATACTTTGAAAAAAAAAAAATAAAAAAATAAAAAATGTATTATTATTAGCCGTTTTATGATTGTAGATGTTATAATATTTAATGCTTTGAAAAACATGGCCGGATCTAGGGGGGTGCTGGGGTGGACTGCACCCCCATAGATTTCAGTGGTGCCCCCCCAGACTACTGAGCTCCTTCCCCCCCATCCCCACACTCAGAGCCGGGACAAAGGAAAGGAAGCCTGGAGTTAAGTCCTGAAAGTGACAAGAGAGCAAGGAGTAGCGGTTCTGTGCTCTGCCCCCTCCTCCTGTCAGAACAGTGCTGCTCCATATAGCTGATGACACAGGATCGCTCCGTCCATCGGACTGTACACAGTTTCAATACCTGCCCCTATCTCTTCCAAGGACCGCTTATCTCCCACAGCAGTAAATGTAGATCGGGGCGGGTAATGAGACTGTGTACAGCCCCATGGTCAGAGCGATCCTGTGTCATCAGCTATATAGAGCAGTTCTGTTCTGACAGGAGGAGGGGGCAGAGCACAGCACCGCTCCTCTAGACTGTAATTTGGGGGGAGGGGGGGCTTACAGGCAAATTGTACATAATGAGGGGAGAGGTGTGGGGGAAACAGTCATTTCTGCTTGGGATGAGAAGGGGCTATCTGTGCTGGAAAGGGTAATGGCAGTTGCGGGGGGGATTCTGTTAGAAGGATTTGGGGGGATTTAAGCCAGGAGGGGGCATGGGGGAAATGTTTGTGCCTATTTGTGCTAAGAGGAGGCGGGGGATTTGGGCTAAGTGGGGGCAGAGGATTTGGAAAAGGAGAGGATCTGTGCTGGGAAGGGTACTTTGGAAGGGGTTGTACTAGGAGTAGGAATTTAGAGGAATTTGACATAGGGAGGGTATTGGAAGATGGGGATTTGGGGGAGGGGGGATTTGTTCTAGAAGGAGGATGGGGGATATGTGCTAGGAGGGGGGATTAGCGGGGAGATTTGTGCTATAAGGGGGGATAGGGGCGATTGTGCTAGGAGAGGGGATTGGAGGGATATGTGCTAGCAGAGAGGATTAGCGGGGAGATTTGTGCTAGAAGGGCGGATGAGGTTGATTGCGCTAGGAGAGGGGATTGGAGGGAATTGTGCTAGGAGGTAAGATTGGGGGGATTTGTGCTAGTAAGAGGTGATGGAATTTGGGTTAAGAGGGGGGACTGGGGGGGGGGGGGATTTGGAGATTTGTGCTTGGATGGGAAATTTGAAACGAAGGTGGATGTGTGCATGGAGGGATTATTTTTTGGGCGAGGGAGATTTGTGCTAGGATGAGGGAATTGGGGGCACTGGAAGCGGAATTGGGGGGCAAAGATTTGTGCTGGGAAAGGGGTCTATACTGGGAGGAGGGGGAATTTTTGCATTGTTGTGTGGGGAGAATTTTGGTTTGCAGACACAAGTTATGCTTGGGGGGAGCATGCTGATTCATTCTCTTTTCTTTTTGGGGGGGGGGATTTATGCTGAGACATGATGCTCACACATGAGGGGGGGCTTAGTTTGTCATCTTCACCCTGGGAGCTAGTCGACCTTGTCCTGGCACTACACACAGGGCAGTCAATAGATCTCCTCCTCCCCACTCATCACATTGCTGAAATCGGATTCCCTTACAGACACAGCCTCGATCTGCATGTATAGCTGGCTGCTATGTTGCAGTTCTGACCCTGTCCTCTCCTCTTCTGACCCCTGTCCTCTCCTCTTCTGACCCCTGTCCTCTCCTCTTCTGACCCCTGTCCTCTACCCTGCTGACCCCTGTCCTCTACCCTGCTGACCCTCTGTACCCTGCCATGCTGACCTCTGTCCTCCATCCTGCTGACCCGTGTACACTGCCCGTCGGCTTTCTTTACAACTTACCTTTTCTTGGAGCGGGTCCGGTGTCACCCCGTATAGGTTGCATGCTGGCGATCCCCGCAGGATGGATCGGATCCATCCCGCGGGGATTGTCGGCTTGCTTTGCAACTTACCTTTTTGTGGAGCGGGTCCGGTGTCACCCCATGCTTTCGGGGTCACCCGGTGCGGGCCGCACTTGCCTCGGGACGCCACTGCTCCCATCCTCTGCCCTGCTGACCGCCTGTACACTGCCCTCCTGAGTCTTGTACACTCCCCTGCTGACCTCTCATCCTCTGTCCTGCTGACCCCCTGTACACTGCCCCGCTAACCCTTGTACACTGCCTTGATAACCCGCTGTAAACTTCCCAACAAAGTAATGGCCTCTGTACTCTGCCCTACAAACTGCTGTCCCTATCTCTCTGCCCTGCTGGCCCCCCTGTACACTGCCCTAATGACTTCTATACACTGCCCTGCTGACCTCGCATCCTCTGCCCCCATGATGTTTTTTACTGCACCACCACATCAGACAGGCTAGATCCGGCCCTGTTGAAAAAAAAAATGATTACACTAGTATTGTTTATACTGTTATTAATATGATTATATATTTTTAGCTTTTTTAGGATTGTAGTAGTTATACTGTAGTAGCTGATTCTTTGGAAAAAAAAATTATACAATTATACTGGTATTGTTTATATTATTATTTTTATTATTATTATATATTTTTAGCTTTTTTATTATTGAAGTAGTTATAGTAGTTGATTCTTTACAAAAAATGACACTGGTATTGTTTGTATTATTATTATTATTATAAACCGGTTGCTGAACAGCCACAGTACATATACTGCGGCAGGGCGGCACCGCTGCACAAAATCACATTTATAAACATCATTCACACTCCCGATGTTTTCGCGGGCAGGGGGGGGCGCGCACGCGCCTCCGCCGACCCGCGGGTGTCACGATTCGATCCCTGAGGGATCAATCATTCAATTTCAGCCAGTGATGTCCGGCTGAAGTTGAATGATTGGTCTTTGTCCTATCCTATCCTGTGTTGACAGTTACACAGGACAGGATATGATGTAAATCTTCTCTGCCTGGGCACATTCCATCCCAGAGAGAGAAGAAGACACAGAAAATGTGAGTACAAAGCACTACACTAACAGTTAGAACACACCTAGGTCACATTTAACCCATTGATCGCCCCCCCCCCCGGTTAACCCCTTCACTGCCCTGTTACCAGTGTCATTGTTTACAGTGCATAGATTTTTACTGATTACTGTATTAGTGTCACTGGCGACTTCTGATAGTGTTAGCATCAGTTAGCGCCCATCCCAGAAAGCATCAGATTGCCCGCTAGTACACCAGTAATCATATTTAACCCCTTGATTGCCAGGAACACGCTCACTTGCACACTAAACCTCCATTGCTAGTATAGTGTCTGATTGGATCAATATCTTTTATCAGATCAGCGATATACCAGCGTTCACATTAGTATAGTGTCCCCAAAAATGCAGCGTTAGCGGGATCAGCCCCGACACCTGCGTTTAGCCCCTACGACCCCCCCTTCTTCCCCAGCAAGTGCAGTGTCAGTAGATAACTGTCACTTGATACTTTACACACAAAACCGCAGTGTTCACAGAATCGGACCTGATCTCTGTTAGCACGTGTCGGTAAATTTCCTGTAGCGGTTCAAGCAGTCCCTGACAGCCAGGCGCTCTTTTTCCCGTGAGTCGCACTAGGTACCTATAAATTTAGTGGCCAAAATGTCCAACCAAAGGTACTCTAGTGAAGAGGCCTACAGGATTCGGAGCATGTCAGGTGAGAGCGAAGGTGAAGACTCACTAAAAATTAAAAATACAAATCCCCCCAAAAAAATAAAAAAATTTAAAAACCAAAAATAGTTATAGTTTTTTTTGTTGTCATTTTTTGTGATTGTTCTACTTTTACTGTTTTATTGTTACTGTTTTATTGTTAATCATTTCTGTTTGTAGGAATGCTTTCAGCTGCAACACTGACCTGTTTATTCTGACAGCAACAGGAACTTGCTCTCAGAATAGACATAAATCAATGTGGGCAGGGCTGTTGGATGAGATTTATCATCCACAGTTAAAAAAAAGAGAATATATGCCAAAGCATGGGGGCCTGGGGTGGCCAGTGGGTGGATGGCCCCTATGCTTCGGCATATATATTTTATATTTGTTGGCACACTTCATGTGTGCCCACCATTAGAAGTGGGTGGATGCAGGGAGGTTTTCTAATGGTGGGCATACCACCAAACACTTTTCCTTATAAAGTTGTTTTATTGAGTTTGTTTTATTGTTAACCATTGTTGATTTCCGTGCAGGAATGTCAAACTGCAGCACTGACCTGTTTATTCTGACAGCAATAGGGTCTTGCTTTCAGAATAGACATAAGTAGGTGTGTGCAGTGCTGTCGGATGAGATTTTTCATCCACAGTTAAAAAAAAAGAATATATGCCAAAGCATGGGGGCCTGGGGTGGCCAGTGGGTGGATGGCCCCTATGCTTCGGCATATATATTTTATATTTGTTGGCACATTTCATGTGTGCCCACCATTAGAAGTGGGTGGATGCAGGGAGGTTTTCTAATGGTGGGCATACCACCACACACTTTTCCTTATAAAGTTGTTTTATTGAGTTTGTTTTATTGTTAACCATTGTTGATTTCTGTGCAGGAATGTCAAACTGCAGCACTGACCTGTTTATTCTGACAGCAACAGGGTCTTGCTTTCAGAATAGACATAAGTAGGTGTGTGCAGTGCTGTTGGATGAGATTTTTCATCCACAGTTAAAAAAAAGAGAATATATGCCAAAGCATGGGGGCCTGGGGTGGCCAGTGGGTGGATGGCCCCTATGTTTCGGCATATATATTTTATATTTGTTGGCACACTTCATGTGTGCCCACCATTAGAAGTGGGTGGATGCAGGGAGGTTTTCTAATGGTGGGCATACCACGCACTTTTTCTGGCAGAGATTTCTTCTCTTTTTTTTCATTCAGCCAACAGGCTGCATAAAGAAAAACAAAACATAGCATATACACCCAACAAGGACCAGCGACGTACTGGTACATCACTGGACTTTGAATGGTTATACCAGGGTGATGCCTGCAGCTGCAGGCATCATCCTGGTATCTTTTTTCAGCCGGCAATGGGCTTTCATGTAAAAGCATTTCTAGTGGCTAATTAGCTGCAGGATTGCTTTTACAAGCAGCGGGGGAAAATGCCGCCCCCCTCCTCCTCCCTGAGATAGCATTAAAAGTGATAAAAAAAAAAAAATTAAAGGGACAGTGTAAAAATAATTAAATAAATCAGAAAAAGAAAAAAAAAAAAAAAGTACCCTCGCCCATCCGCGCACCCCTGCGGTTGTAAGCGTTGACCCTGTGCCAGTATGGAAACAGCGATTGCACCATGCATGTGAGGTATCGCCATGAACGTCAGATCAAGGGCAGTAATTATAGCTCTAGACCTCCTCTGTAAATCTAAAATGGTAGCTTGTAAAGGCTTCACCGCTAGCTCCGGCCAATGGTGTACGTCTGACTGGAAACTGTCAGAACTGTCATCCACTATTGGGCGAAGCTATTGATGAAATCACCGCTAGCTGAGACTTTGGCAGATCATGGCTCTTACTGTTAACTCAGCTGTGATTGGTCAAAGTATTGCACCTGACCTGTTGTCAGATGCAATGCTTTGGCCAATTACAATGTGCCGCCAGAGCGTATTACATTGTGGGGCGCGCGGGCAAACGGCCCAGATAATCGTGTGTTTAGCGATCACATGAACAACCAATGTTCGACATATAGATCAGCCCTAATATACAGCTAAGAGGCTGGAGGTACCACCGAAAGTGCCCCGTTTGTTTGTTTTAGGAGGAATTGGGGGCACGGACTTTGGCTATTGGGAGTAGAAAAGGTCCTGATGTGCGTGGGAATAGACAATGCACCAGGGTGTTGTCAGAGAAAGAAATAGCACCCCATCATTGGTGACAGTGGGAGGAATTGTGACCCACCATGAGTGTCATTGGGAGGAATTGTGACCCACCATGAGTGTCATTGGGAGGAATTGTGACCCACCATGAGTGTCATTGGGAGGAATTGTGACCCATCATGAGTGTCATTGGTAGGAATTGTGACCCATCATTAGTGTCATTGGGCCCTATTACTGCTGTCATTGGAAGGAATTATGACCATTTTTGGTGTCATTGGGAGGAATTATGACCCATCATGAGTGTCATTGGGAGGAATTGTGACCCATCATGAGTGTCATTGGGAGGAATTGTGACCCATCATGAGTGTCATTGGGCCCTATTACTGCTGTCATTGGAAGGAATTATGACCGGTTTTGGTGTCATTGGGAGGAATTATGACCCATCGTTGGTGTCAATGGGCCCCATTACTGTTGTCATTGGCAGGAATTGCGACCCATCGTTGGCGTCATTGGGAGGAATTGTGACCCATCGTTGGTGACAATGAGAGGAACTGTGACGCTTCGTTGGTGTCATTGGGAGGAATTGTGACCCATCGTTGGTGTCACTGGGAGGAATTGCGACCCATCGTTGGCGTCATTGGGAGGAATTGTGACCCATCGTTGGCGTCATTGGGAGGAATTGTGACCCATCGTTGGCGTCATTGGGAGGAATTGTGACCCATCGTTGGCGTCATTGGGAGGGACTGTGAAGCTTCGTTGGTGTCATTGGAAGGAATTGTGACCCATTGTTGGTGTCATTAAGAGGGACTGTGATGCTTCGTTGGTGTCATTGGGAGGAATTGTGACCCATCGTTGGTGTCATTGGGCATAATTACTGGTGTCATTGGGAGGAAATGCGCCCCTTCATTGGTGGCAGTAGGGGGAATTATGTCCCTTTGTTGCTATCAGTGGATGGAATAGTGCCCCAAGGGCTGGACAAAGGGCCGCAGTTTGGAGACCACGGCTGTAGAAGATGGAAAACCTTTCCTTCCTGAGATCAGTTCCACTGTAAAAGAATGAGGTGTGTCACCAGATTCCATATTTCCTTCCAATCCAAACAGCTGGATCTCTATGATTGGAGGAGAGAAGACATGGCAATGTATGGGGGTCACTGTCATCACTCAGAGCGTCCCGCTACAAAGACAAGTCTACACCCCCCACAGGGGACTAGGGGGAGGAGGAGCCAGTACCCCCCCATCTATACACACCTTACCTCTCACCATATACATCGTACTCCATACCAATCCCGGGATCTATTCATCCATCCTATGGGGAGTGCTGTGCACCCCTCCCCTCCCCCATCACACCACTCACCACAATGACCCCCCCCCATCCACATCTACACTATGGCACACCCCATATGTTTCCTACACACTCTTCTACATCACAGCGCACTCCAGGTGTCCCCCATACACTCTCCTATACCCCATAACACACTCCATGCGTCCCCTATTCACCACTATAACACATCGCACACATCTACCATACACTATCCTAAACCCCATAACACACTCCATGCATCCCCCATACACTGTCCTATACCCCATAACGCACTCCCATGCATCCCCCATACACACTCCATATGTCCCCCATACACTCTCCTATACCCCAAAGCGCACTCAACGCCTTCTCCATAACCCAGTCCATACGTCCACCATACAGTCTCCATGATACACTCCATGCGTCCACACACATTCTCCTATACCCCGTAATGCACTCCATGTGTCCCCCATAACACACTCCATACATCTCCCATATACTTGTCTATACCCCATAACGCACTCCCATGTATCCCCCATACACACTCCATGCGTCCCCATACACTTTCCTATACCCCGTAACACACTTCATGCCTCCTCCATACGCTCTCCTATACCCCATAACAACATGCGTCCACCACACTTTGTCCGATACCCCATAACACCCTCCATGTGTCCCCATACTCTCCTATACCCCCTAACACACTCCTTGTGTCCTTTATACACTGTCCTACACCCCACAACATACTCCATGCATCCCACATACACTCTCCATAACACACTCTGTGTTGCCCATAAACTCTCCTAAACTCGGAAAGCACTCCATGCGTCCCCCATACACTCTCCTATACCCCAAAGCGCACTCCATGCCTTCTCCATAACACACTCCATGCGTCCCCATACATTCTCCTATACCCCGTAATGCATTCCATGTCTCCCTCATACACTCTCGTATACCCAATAACACACTCCATGCATCCCCTATTCACCATCCATAACCCATTCCACGCATCTACCATACACTATCCTATACCCCATAACACACTCCATACATCTCCCATATACTCGCCTATACCCCATAACACACTCCAAGCACCCCCCATACACTGTCCTATACCCCATAACACACTCCATACATCTCCCATATACTCGCCTATACCCCATAACACACTCCAAGCACCCCCCATACACTGTCCTATACCCCATAACACACTCCATACATCTCCCATATACTCGCCTATACCCCATAACACACTCCAAGCACCCCCCATACACTGTCCTATACCCCATAACACACTCCATACATCTCCCATATACTCGCCTATACCCCATAACACACTCCAAGCACCCCCCATACACTGTCCTATACCCCATAACACACTCCATACATCTCCCATATACTCTCCTATACCCCATAACACACTCCAAGCACCCCCCATACACTGTCCTATACCCCATACATCTCCCATATACTCGCCTATACCCCATAACACACTCCAAGCACCCCCCAGACACTGTCCTATACCCCATAACGCACTCCCATGCGTTCTTCATACACACTCCATGCTTCCCTTATTCACCATCCATAACACACTTCACGCATCTACCATACACTGTCCTATACCCCATAACACACTCCATGCATACCCCATACACACTTCATGCGTCCCCCATACACTCTCCTATACCCCGTAATGCACTCCATGCGTCCCCCATACACTCTCCTATATCCCGTAACCCACTCAATGTGTCCCCCATTCACTCTCGTATACCCCATAACACACTCCATGCGTCCCCTGTTCACCATCCATAACACACTCCACGCATCTATCATACACCATCATATACCCCATAACACACTCCATGCATCCCCCATACACTGTCCTATACCCCATAATGCACTCCCATGCGTCCTCCATACACTCACCTATAACCCCATAACACACTCCATGCATCCCCCATACACTCTCCATAAAACACTCCATGCATACCCTATACACTCTCATATATCCCATAACACACTCCATGGGTCCTCCATACATTCTCCTTTACCCCATAACACACTCCATGTGTCCCCCATACACATTCCTATACCCTGTAATGCACTCCATGCGTCCCCCATACACTCTCCTATACCCCATAACACTCCATGCATCCCCTATACATTCTCCTCTCTCCCTTAATACACTCCATGCACTACACACACACTTTCTTATACTCCACACATTCCATGTGTCCCCATACACTCTACATAGCACACTCCATGCGTCTCGCATACACTCTACATAACTCACTCCATGAGTTCCCCCATACACTCTCCTATACCCCATAACACTCCATGCATCCCCTATACATTCTCCTCTCTCCCTTAATACACTCCATGCACTACACACACACTTTCTTATACGCCACACATTCCATGTGTCCCCATACACTCTACATAGCACACTCCATGCGTCCCGCATACACTCTACATAACTCACTCCATGAGTTCCCCCATACACTCTCCTATACCCCATAACACTCCATGCATCCCCTATACATTCTCCTCTCTCCCTTAATACACTCCATGCACTACACACACACTTTCTTATACTCCACACATTCCATGTGTCCCCATACACGCTACATAGCACACTCCATGCGTCCCGCATACACTCTACATAACTCACTCCATGAGTTCCCCCATACACTCTCCTATACATTCTCCTCTCTCCCTTAATACACGCCATGCATCCCTCATTCACTCTCTTATACTCCACACATTCCATGCGTCCCCATACACTCTCCATAACTTACTCCATGCATCCCGCATACACTCTCCATAACACACTCCATGCGTCCACCATACACTCTGCATAACATACTCCATGTGTCCTCCATACAATCTCCTATACCTAACACACTCTCTTATACCCCATAGTGCACTCCATACGTTCCCCATACACTCTCAATAACAAACTGCATGCATCCTCCATACAATCTCCAAAACACACTCCATGCGTCCCCAACACACCCCTCCATATTCCCTGCACACTCCATGCATTCTCAACTATCCTATACCCCATACGTTCCCCATACACTCTCCATAACAAACTCCATCCATCCTCCATACAATCTCCATAACACACTCCATGCATCCACCATACACTCTGCATAACATACTCCATGTGTCCTCCATACAATCTCCTATACCTAACACACTCCACACTCTCTTATACCCCATAGTGCACTCCATACGTTCCCCATACACTCTCAATAACAAACTGCATGCATCCTCCATACAATCTCCAAAACACACTCCATGCGTCCCCAACACACCCCTCCATATTCCCTGCACACTCCATGCATTCTCAACTATCCTATACCCCATACGTTCCCCATACACTCTCCATAACAAACTCCATCCATCCTCCATACAATCTCCAAAACACACTCCATGCGTCTCCAACGCACCCCTCCATATTCTCTGCACACTCCATGCATTCCCCACAACACACTCCATGCGCCCCCCCCCCTTCCCCCATACACCCCTCCATGCTTCCAGCACATTCCATGCAGTCAGCAGTCCTCTGTCCTCCTCGTTCTTCCGGGTCTTTCTATGCCCCGCCCACGTACACCGCTCTGTACCACCCCCCCCCGACACTCTACGGCATGTAATGGCTCCGCCCTGACAAATGACTCACCTTTGACACTCCGCCCCTCTACTATACAACCCAACCACAGACTTCCGGAAAGTTTTTGTGTTTGAAGAACTATTTTCCGATTCATTCTTGGAAGTGTAATTCAGAGCTGTGCCGTCTGCCTTTAGATAGTGGAAGATCCAGGCACGGAGGACTACAACTCCCAGAAGGAAGTGCGCCCTATTAATGCCCAACCTAAACCGAATCAAGAATCAGGAAGGCAGAATCCCCACCCATCTTGAGGCGGTGCTCCACTTCTTTAGGTGGTGGGCGCGATTTGTCAGCTACAGATGGAGCTGACCGGGGTGCCGGAGGCACAGTTCGGATGCTAATAGGAGCCGGGCGGGCGCTAGCAGGGCGCAAGGCGGGCAGAGGTTAGGCGAGAACATTGCGCCGGGCATGAGCCGTGTTTGTCCAGTCATGTTGGTACCTCTAGCGCCTCCTCTCGCCTCTCCCGCTTTCTCGGTAGTTGACAAGCTCCGCCCACAAGCTCTAGAAGTGGAGCGTCGCACTCAAGGATAGATTATGGGCGGAGATTCCGTCATGCCTCTTCCTGATTCGCTAATGGCGCTCAGGGCGGGGAGAAGGGAGGTGCTAGTAGTCGATGGAATCATATCGCAGGGTAGGAAGCCCCCACTGACTGTAGGGTCGCGCATTCCCTGCCCCACTGGAAACGCCTACAAAGGGGAGTGGCCACACTGCAGCCCCGCCTAGTTGCACGGACGTTCGATCTCCTCCAATCAAATGGACACACAGCGATCGGTCGGTGGGTTGTGATGTGGCAGCGTGGTCGGAAACACCGAGCCGGGATCGGTCCCCCATGAAATGACTGGATTCTTCCTGTGTCTGGGTTTTCCTCCTAATAAAGGACTTTTTCTAAGTGTGGTGTCTCTCGTCTCTATTGCTGGATTGGATGGTTGTGAAGGAGCAACAAGGTGTACTATGTACCCCATACTGTTCCACGGAGGGGGCGGGATCTGGGGCCCTCTTACTTTTCAGGGGACTTCCACATTCTGATAAGTCACCCACCGAACCTCACAACCACCGGGCCAGAGTTGTGATGAAGAGGCCCTTGTCCTCATCAACATGGGGGCCGGCTACTGTGCCTGGGGTCACCCCTGCCAGGGACCCCCCATGTTGAGGGCATGTGGCCCGGTAAGATTCAGGAGGGGGGGGCTGCATGCCCACCCCCCCTTTCCTGGCCTGCCAGGCATTGTGCTCGGATGAAGGGTCTGGTAGGGCTTCTGGGGGGAACCCTACGCTAAATTTTTCACTGGTGTTCCCCTTAAAAGCCTTACCAAATCTGAAGGGCCTGGTATGACATATGGGGGCACCTCCGCATTTTGTTTTATGGGGTCTGATATGGGGGACCCCATGGATGTTTTTGAAATTCCAGTCAGACTAGTCTTAAAGAGCCTGCTATGGCTTTTTTGGGGGGACTATACACACATTTGTCACATTTATAGGGCCTGGTGTGGCTTTTAGTGGGGACCGCACACATTTTGGGAATTCTAGTCAGAGCAGACCTAAAGGGCCTGGCATGGCTTTTGGGGGACCGCATGCATATTTTTGGAATTTCAGCCAGAGAAGACCTAAAGGGCGTGGTATGGCTTTTGACCCCATTCATTTTTGGGGGTTCCAGTCAGGCCAGGCCCAAAGAGTCCAGTATGGCTTTTGGTGGGAGGGGTACACATGCATAACTTTGGGGGGCCACTCACTTCAGACCTAAAATGTCTGGTTTGGGTTGTTTTGATGAAGCGGGGGGAGGGTTGCAGCAAGACCAGACCTGAAGGGCCTGGTATGACTTTTGGCAGGGAGGGACCCCACACCATTTTGAGGGGTTCCAGTCACATCAGACCTTAAGGGCCTTGTATGACTTTTGGGGGACCTACAGTGAAGGAAATAAGTATTTGATCCCATGCTGGTTTTGAATGTTTGCCCACTCACAAAGAAATGATCAGTCTAAAAATCAAATGGTAGGTGTATTGTAACACAGAGACAGAATAGCAACAACAATTTCAAAAGAAATGCATGTCTAAAAAATGATGCACTGATTTGCATGTTCATGAGGGAAATAAGTATTTGATCTCCTTCACAAAACAGTACTTGGTGGCCAATCCCTTGTTGGCAATCACGTTTTCACCACCATGTTTGACAGTTGGGATGGTGTTCTTGGGGTCATAGGCAGCATTCATCCTCCTACAAACACGGCGAGTTGAATTGATGCCAAAGAGCTTGATTTTGGTCTCATCTGACCACAGCACTTTCAACCAGTCCTCCTCTGCATTATGCAGGTGATCAGTGGTAAACTTCAGACGGTCCTGGACATGTGCTTTCTTGAACAGAGGGACCTTGCGGGCACTGCAGGATTTCAATCCTTGTTGCGTAGTGTGCTACCAATTGTTTTCTTGGTGACTGTGGTCCCAGCTGCCTGGAGATCATTGACAAGATCCTCACGTGTAGTTCTGGGATAATTCCTCACTGTTCTCATCATCATTGACACTCCACGAGGTGAGATCTTGCACGGTGCACCAGATCTAGGGAGACTGACAGTTGTTTTGCGTTTCTTATATTTGCGAACGATTGCACCAACTGTTGTCGCCTTCTCACCAAGCTGCTTGGCGATAGTTTTGTAGCTCAGTCCAGCCTTGTGTAGGTCTACAATCTCGTCCCTGACATCCTTGGAAAGCTCTTTGGTCTTCTCCATGGTGGAGAGTTTGGAATCTGATTGTTTAATTGCTCCCATGGACAGGTGTCTTTTATACAGGTAACAAAATGAGATTAGCAGCACTCCCTTTAAGAGACTGCTTCTAATCTCAGCTTGTTACCTGTATGAAAGACACCTGGTAGCCAGAAATCCTGCTGAATGATAGGGGATCAAATACGTATTTCCCTCGTGAACATGCAAATCAGTGCATCATTTGTTAGACATTCATTCAAAGTCAGCAGGGGATCAAATACTTATTTCCTTCACTGTATATATCTAACTAGAGCTCGGACACTAATAAGGGCCATGGCTGAAAACATCCCAAAATACCACCATGAAATAGAACGCTCCTCTATCTCTCCTCTCCATCCCCCACAAAGGAAATGATGACACAAGGAATAACCACAGGAAAAAACGCACCAAAATGCAATAGGAGAGGAATAAAACGCAGATAAACGTTGGTGAATGTATGTGAGAGTTTCTGCACAAACGTGTGACGAGTCCTATATGAGAGGAGGAGGGGAGGAGAGGAGTACAGGGATATGGGGGAGGACGTCTCCAATGTCATGGGGCATTCTCTGTGTGCGCCCCCCCCCCAACGCAGGACATTGGTGGGAAGTGAAGCCTTCGGACATGGAGCACACTGCCTTGTACCTGGACAAGGTGGCCGAATGCTGGTGGTGGACTTGAATGGGTCACATTCAGCAGGCACTAGGCCCATCCAAAGCAACAGGTGGGAGATTCCTGCTGCAGCCACTAAGCCAAACATTGCCGCCACGCCATGACTACACCCTTGGACACTGCCTCTGCAGCTACAGGGGGAGGGGTTGGGGGCCAAGAAAAATGCAGCTCATTCGGGAGGTTTTACTGCCCCTCAACCACTAGTGTGAACAAGTCCTTCTGCAGGGGGTTGAGGCATGGTGCTCCAGGTTTTTAATAGTTAACACATATGGTGTGGAGGTGACATAACTCCTACGAGCCACCTCTCAAATGCTTTTATAAAGAGATCTCCTGTGGATTGCTTTTCAGAAGACAACATGTGTAAACAAGGCCTTAGAGGAATCGCTATCTGACCATAGGCAGGCTGGGGCAGCATGAAGTGTGGGCTCCGTACTTCTATGGAACATCAGGGAAATGTACCGGGAAGGAGATCACAGCAGGTCAAAGCTCTACCAATTCCCCAGCATTCAGTCCAGCTATTCAGCTCTGAAGATCCAACTAGAAGGAGCCATTCACACCGGAGCATTGCTATCACTTCTAGGGAAATGCATTTTCCCCGTATATCGGCATAACACACAAAGCTGGGAACAGCACCACATGTGCCATGACATTTCACGTTGTCACCAGAACAGGAATTCAGAGAAAATGTTCCAATGGAGACACTTGTTCCGGTGACAACTGTCTAAAAGGGGATTTCCCTCACATTGGAAAGATATCCTCTCACATCCTGCTGAGTCTACAGGACAGGAAGTGAAGGGAAATCTCCCTCATGAGACACAGGCAATAACAAAAGTTACAGCAGTTCAGGGCTCATTCTACCCTTTTAGCACTCTGAAAAGAGATGTGATGGGTTGCTTTTCAGAGGACATTTGCCAGGCAATGAGGAGACATTAGGTTGTCTCCTCATGGCCTTATTTAAACCCTAAAAAGACTGCACCACCCTGCTGCAATCATGTACACTGCATGCAGTTGTGGCCTGGCCCTATTCACTTGAATGAGTCACATTAGTGTAGGCATATAAAATGTGTGTATCATAGATAGAATGATATATATAAAATATGAGGAAATGCACTATATACACATTCTTGTGTGTGACGTTGGCACTGATAGCGGACCAGACAAACTGCATTTTTTCATATCAAAAGAATAGAATAAGGACTCCTTACTATGTTCATTTATGCACGAGGTCATTACTTTACCTGTGTTATGTTGGGTTCACCAGTTTTTGGATAAATATGTGGAGAGTCAGGGGGAGTTTCAGAGCAGGTTATGTGCAAATCTACCAGCATTGTAAAATGCAAGTTTGTCTGATTAGATTTGGAAAGGTCTTAATATTCATAGTGTACCTGTTTATGGTGAAGAGAATTTCAACGTGGTTGTCGTGTCCACCTTTGTACAAGGATGTTGGAGATTGCCGTTTTGCTATAAACAAGACAAGGAGTATCTATTTAACTTTTTAATTAAAATCAAAATTAAAGAAACGTCCATTCTTTTTTAGTTCCATATTTTATTGAAATAACAGTTAAAAAAAAGAAAGAAAGGGCCCTGGGGGGGCCAAAGCCAACATTACAGCAATAGATGTGAAGGAGAGAGCGGGGAAAGAGAATTTATCCAAAAATACCAAACCAAACATCTGGTCATTAATCAGAACAATGCGTAGGAGTTGCGTACATGAGGTGACAGGCTATATACCAGTAATGAGCTATGAGTACATAACCAAGGCCCTGGTGTGTAGGGGACGATTACAGGATACAGGGTATAGTGCAATGAGCCGCAGTCCCCATGCAGTGGGGGACTAATGATAGAAGGGTCTAGACCTGGATTTCTCTACCAGGGTTCCTCTAGAGCAGCGGTTCTCAACCTGGGGGTCGGGACCCCTTTGGGGGTCGAACGACCATTTCCCAGGGGTCGCCTAAGACCATCGGAAAACACATATTTCCGATGGTCTTAGGAACCGAGACACCGCTCCTCTGACTCAGTCGATGTGTGGGCGGGATGACACGCTGCCCTGTCACCTGGCCACACCTCCGGGATCCCTCAACAACTCCGCCTCCTCGCCGCTGATTGGCCACCGGAACTGTAGCTCAGGAGAGGCACACAGGCGGCCAATCACCGGCGAGGAGGTGGAGCTTGGAGAGGAGGAGCCGAGCGGCAGCGCGCGTAGATCTAAGAAGATCGAGGGAACTGCCGGAGTAAGTGAAGAGGAGAGCGGCCAGAGAAGGAAGACAGCTGACAGGTAAGTGAGAGAGCGAGCCCAGGCTGGAGCAGGGGTCAGCAAGGTAAGTATCATTGGTGTCAGTGGGAGGAATAGTGCCCCATCATTTGTGTGACTAATACCAACAATGGGGCACCATTTCTCCCACTGACACCAATGATGGGGCACTATTTCCTCCCCCCCCCGCACTGACACCAATGATGGGGCACTATTCCTCCCTCCCACTGACACCAACGATGGGGCACTATTCCTCCCCCCCACTGACACCAACGATGGGGCACTATTCCTCCCCCCCACAGACACCAACGATGGGGCACTATTCCTCCCCCCACTGACACCAAGAATGGGGCACTATTCCTCCCCCCACCGACACCAACGATGGGGCCCTATTCCCCCCCCCTGACCCCAAAGATGGGGCACTATTTCCCCCTCCACCACACTGAAATCAATGATGGGGCACTATTCCTCCCACTGACACCAATGATGGGGCACTATTCCTCCCACTGACACCAATGATGGGGCACTATTCCTCCCACTGACACCAATGATGGGGCACTATTCCTCCCACTGACACCAATGATGGGGCACTATTCCCCCCACTGACACCAATGATGGGGCACTATTCCCCCCACTGACACCAATGATGGGGCACTATTCCCCCCACTGACACCAATGATGGGGCACTATTCCCCCCCCTGACCCCAAAGATGGGGCACTATTTCCCCCTCCACCACACTAAAATCAATGATGGGGCACTATTCCTCCCACTGACACCAATGATGGGGCACTATTCCCCCCACTGACACCAATGATGGGGCACTATTCCCCCCACTGACACCAATGATGGGGCACTATTCCCCCCACTGACACCAAGAATGGGGCACTATTCCCCCCCCTGACCCCAAAGATGGGGCACTATTTCCCCCTCCACCACACTGAAATCAATGATGGGGCACTATTCCTCCCACTGACACCAATGATGGGGCACTATTCCTCCCACTGACACCAATGATGGGGCACTATTCCTCCCACTGACACCAATGATGGGGCACTATTCCCCCCACTGACACCAATGATGGGGCACTATTCCCCCCACTGACACCAATGATGGGGCACTATTCCCCCCACTGACACCAATGATGGGGCACTATTCCCCCCACTGACACCAAGAATGGGGCACTATTCCCCCCCCTGACCCCAAAGATGGGGCACTATTTCCCCCTCCACCACACTGAAATCAATGATGGGGCACTATTCCTCCCACTGACACCAATGATGGGGCACTATTCCTCCCACTGACACCAATGATGGGGCACTATTCCTCCCACTGACACCAATGATGGGGCACTATTCCCCCCACTGACACCAATGATGGGGCACTATTCCCCCCACTGACACCAATGATGGGGCACTATTCCTCCCACTGACACCAATGATGGGGCACTATTCCCTCCACTGACACCAATGATGGGGCACTATTCCCCCCACTGACACCAATGATGGGGCACTATTCCCCCCACTGACACCAATGATGGGGCACTATTCCTCCCACTGACACCAATGATGGGGCACTATTCCTCCCACTGACACCAATGATGGGGCACTATTCCTCCCACTGACACCAATGATGGGGCACTATTCCTCCCACTGACACCAATGATGGGGCACTATTCCTCCCACTGACACCAATGATGGGGCACTATTCCTCCCACTGACACCAACGATGGGGCACTATTCCCCCCACTGACACCAACGATGGGGCACTATTCCCCCCACTGACACCAACGATGGGGCACTATTCCCCCCACTGACACCAACGATGGGGCACTATTCCTCCCACTGACACCAACGATGGGGCACTATTCCCCCCACTGACACCAACGATGGGGCACTATTCCCCCCACTGACGCCAACGATGGGGCACTATTCCCCCCACTGTCGCCAACGATGGGGCACTATTCCCCCCACTGACACCAACGATGGGGCACTATTCCCCCCACTGACATCAACGATGGGGCACTATTCCCCCCACTGACACCAACGATGGGGCACTATTCCTCCCACTGACACCAACGATGGGGCACTATTCCTCCCACTGACACCAACGATGGGGCACTATTCCTCCCACTGACACCAACGATGGGGCACTATTCATCCCACTGACATCAGTGATGGGGCACTACTCCTTCCACTGACACCAATGATGTGGCACTAGTCCTCCCACTGCAAAATTACAGTTATGAAGTAGCAACGAAAATAATTTTATGGTTGGGGGTCACCACAACATGAGGAACTGTTTTAAGGGGTCGCGGCATTAGAAAGGTTGAGAACCACTGCTCTAGAGGTTCCTTAAACAATTTCTGCCTCTTAGATAACTTCCCACTGACACCATTGGTCCTTTTAGCTTTCTGGAAGAGGGTAATTCTTCCCCATGACCCTAAGTGTAAGGAGCATTCTTCCCCCCGACCATCACACTAATGTATCATGAGTTGTAGATATAGTCACTTTTAGCAGAGGTTCCCTGAGACCGGAAAGTTATTTCAAGGCTTCCTCTGTGTTGAAAAGGTTGAGAAAAACTGGTCTAGACCAACCTTTCTCAACCCTTTTATCCCAGCGGCAACCCTTGAAATAACTTTACGGTCTCGGGGAACCCCTACCAGTGAAAAATTGCCCCTTACATTGGTGGTCAATGAGAAGAATGCAACCCCCCCAGACAGCTAGAAAGATCACTGGCTTCAGGCAACTGGCTCTACCAAGTGCCGTTGACCTCAGAACTATGGCAGCCCCATCAAATGGAAGTAGGGGAAGGGAAGCAGAGGAAAAGAGAGGGGAAGAGGGGCATGAGATAAGAAAAAAGGAGATGGGGAGAAGAGTGGGGGAGAGAAGGAGAGTGAGGTAGGAAAGACGCATAGGGTATGGTGTTGGGCCATGAAGGGGAATGGAGGGAAGTGGTAGGTGAGAAGTGTGGGGAGTCCCTCTCAGCTGTTCAGCTGCCCCTCTCCGGCCCAAGCCCCCACCTCTTGAAGTCCATCCTTTTTTATGCTTTCTATCCCCTCTTCCTTTATCAGAAGCTACATGATGAAAATATATATCAATATATTGCACTCAATTAACCAAGTCAATACTGGCATGTAACACCCCCTCCATTACCAAGTTATTTTGCAGTTTTAAAAAGTGTTACTAAACCCACAACTGTAAAATCAGTCTGTGTTTGCAGTAAAGCATGCTGGTTATACTCACTGTGGAACCTAAGGGGTTAAACCTCCACATTATGTAAAAAGGCGGTTTGATCCTGTCTTCTCTGATCCTCCCTTTCTTTTACTGTCCCCAATCCATCTGCTGAAAGTACAGAGCCCCTAGGAGACACTCTGCACATGTTCAGTTTGGTGTGTATTCCTAGTTTTTTGGGGGGAGGGTGCATGTGATCGGTACAGGGCTAATAGGCAATGTCCAGAGGGTCAGGGGTCATACAGCCTCATAGGATAGTCAGAGAAGAATGGAAACACCTCCTATAAGCTTAGCCAGTGCTCGGCTGGACACTAACAGAAGTCACAAGACTGCTATATACTGCTGATGAAAAAAAGTATTTTGCTGTTTCTATTTACTGAAATGATTGCATTTCCATGTTCTGTGTACTGTGGGAGACCAGGTATAGTGAATGCAGGCTCCGGGGTTTAGTAACACTAAGTGCTGTGATAGTGTGACTGACAATTATAGGTCATGCAACACAGGACCCAGATTATTTTTAGATCATTTTTTTTTATACAGATAGAGATTTTGAGGCATTTATAACTACTTTTATATTTTCAACTCAAAAAAGGAAACAAGAACATTTATTTTTTAAACTTCCCTTTACGATATTGTTATCAAACAAAAATGACCCCTTTTGTGAAATCAGACACCTCATGGGGATCCCATGTTTTGCACGCCGGTATTGAGGTGGTTACATAAGGCTTCAGTGATCAATTCAAAGCCAGAGTGACCACAGAGAAAGTGGAAGATATAAATGGGGAGTCGGCCAGATCTGAACTGGAGTGCACTAAGACATATTGGCTCTGCCTGGATCATTTACCATGAAGGGTTACACAAGGGGATTCTCTCAACACAAAACCAGTCATACTACTGTGGGCTGCAGTGTGCGATTGTGTATTACTCCAGGGTCTGATTTACGAAAAACCTATTTTTGGTTCATTTCTAACAGTCATTTTTTTTTGCGGAAATTAAAGAAAATTATTTTTGTAATAAATGAATGAACCCAGCCGGTGTTTACTACTGGAATAGCTTTGATTGGTTTACAACGATCACAAGGCACAGAGCCACTCGGATTGGCTCGAGCCCTCATTTATAAGGGGCATACTACAGCATATGTCCATGCAAGGGCCGTGTTTACCTATGGATGCACAGAACAGTCATGTGGATGCGGGTGCATGCAGGTCCCTGAACTCCACACGGTCTGCATTCGAGGACCCGCACCCACACAGATGTCAAAATGGAAGCAGAGGCTGTCTATGCAGCTGCTGCATCCCAATTGATATCAGTGGGACCGTCTGCACAGAGATGCACGGAACGAACATGTGTGCATCCCCTGTGTGGGTAAACACGGCCCTCGCACAGGCAGAGCACACCCTGTGTGAATGAGGCCTTACATTTTGTGCTGCCTAATGATATTGTGAGTACGCCTGGAAAATGCATGCTTGTTGGGAAAAATGACATATATATTGTATATCTATTCTGTACACATAAATGAGGTGAAGGAGAATAGCAGCTCTTGTTGCCCCTTTGAAAAGCCTTGCACAGTGAATTGCTTTTCAGAGGTCAGTAGAGAAAGCTATCATTTCACTTCCTGCTGAGTCTACAGGACAAGAAGTGAAGGGAAACCTTCCTAATGACAGCGCTGATAAAAAGAAAATTACAACAGTTCTTTACTTAAGGGCTTGTTGCACTGAAGGACTTTAGTACTCTGAAGAGTGGTGGATCGCTTTTCAGAGGACATTTTACAGGTGATAAGGACATGGCCTGCTTTAACCCCTAAAAAGTCTGCACCACCACGCTGCAACCGTGTACATTGCACACGGTTGCAGCTTGGACCAATTCACTTGAATTTACTGCCACCAAGTAAACCCCCCTTTTTTACCAGTCAAATGGAAATCTTGTATGTAAATATCACACCACAAGCCAAGTGATTGAGTTGTGACATGGACCTGTTTACTTGAATGGGTCGCATGTGGCGGCTCAACCTCCTGTTTTTACCTCCTGTGACAGCCGTGTGTGTGTGAAGCAATAAAGTATGGATCAGGCGCACTTCTAAAATTGAAAAATGACGCTCCGGGCTGGTTTAACCAGGATGTGGTGGGGGAAGGGCGAGTTCTCACTCAAAACGCACCGCCTTTGTGAGCTGCTGCAGGTGTCAATATATTCTTAAGCAGATATACTGCTACAAGGCGGCAAGGGTGCGCAAAATCACATATATATACACATGTGATTTAGAAGTTCAAGGTAGGGGACACACGTGTGCCATACCCGCACCGCCATTCATGGCCTCGGCTGTCAATCACCGGGTCCCGGCTGGTGATTTCTCGCCGGCACCCAGTGATCGCTGAGTATTTCCGACGGGGGAGAGACCTGTGCATAAACAACACAGATCCTTTCCCTGTCAGCTCCTGTTTTGTGACATCCGTGCCCATTCAGTCTCTGCCCGCATTTTGACAGCAGACATCTCTGGACCCGTGATGGCCCTATGGGCAGCTGGAAGTAAGTGGATTTGTGTCCGTTTACATCAGACTACCTCTGATAAGTCACAATTAGATGCTGAAAAACTGGAAAGGACAACGCCTGTTCTGTCCTATACAGAACCTGAATGGACTCAGAGGTAGGCAGATGTAAATGGGCACGTCCAGTTACAGTCACCTGACCATAGAGCTGCATGGAGCTTTTGATCAGGTCCACCTAAAAACTGATAATTGGAGCTTTCTGGAAATCCTGTGTAAAAAGGGTTTTTTTCATCCCCATCCACTCCAAGTTCCAGAAATTTCAAGGAACAGCAGGAAACACAGGCTGACCCATGATAATGTACCCAACGCAACTAAAAAAAAAAAAAAGGAGCTCTGCACACATGCATAGATCTAAGTAGGTCCTCACTGTAACCTGCGTTAACACGGTGCACAGGTTTGAAGCCGGCCTATAGAGCCCAGTAACAACAAAGTAAGAGGTCATTTGTGCAATGGGGACAAAAACAACCCCCTCCTCCATTTCCTGGTTGCACAACACCCCAATCATGTTAGGTTTGAGATAAAAGCTGTCAAATGTACTTTGTACGCGGTACCTACCAGACTTGCTGCTTATGTCACAGGCACCTCCTCTAATGTGGGTAAAGGGACGCAGAACACCACATTTTGGAGGACATGCCCAAAGGTCAAAGGTTTGGGATTTGTGTATACAATTTTGGGTTTTCTTTGACCCTCGTCAATTTTAAGAAGTCCCCATTACAGGCCCTACTTAACCAACCAATAGAGGAGGAACCAAAGCATTCCAAAAAATTGGTCTGGTTTACATTCCTAGCAGCCAGAATAGCAGTCACCAGGTCCTGGATGTCTTTTGTCCATCCCCTTTTCAGTAGTGAACGCTGTCATGGTAAATGATGCATAAAAAGCCATCAGCCACATTGAATGATAAACTACATTTATTGGAAAGATCATGGGACCCTTGGATAAGTTATATTTCAGCAGACAGACAATCAGCGAAGTTCCAACAAAGGGCAGAGGAGATGGACACGGAACAAAACTCGGATTACCCACATGTCCTGATATTCTTCTTCTAGCTTTCTCTCTCTTCTCTTCCTTTTCTTTCTCTATTCGGCCTTCCTTCTGCATTTACCTGGGTTGTCATATGCACCTGATTAAAGAAACATGTTCATTAGAGTATATCATTTTGGTGAGCACTCAACCTGCGTAAAAAATGTATGGCACAGCTATTGATATGAGAAATATCAAACCAGACCTCAGTACAAAAAATGATGCTGTACATGAAATCCCTTTTGCACTTAAAGGGTAACTCCACTTTCATGGGAAGAAAATTAGCAAACAAATCCCCCCCAAAAAATATAGCGTGTACAATGCCGATCAATGTAATATTGTAATTGAGTGTTATTAAAGATTACCTTTCCTTTTCAATCTGCAGCGTAAATTTTTGTAAATGTAATACAATATGGCTACCTGAAGGTGTTCTGTACACAGATGGTGTACAGAACATCCCCTAGAAATGTCATTTCCTGCTTTTGTGATTGGCTTACTGATTTTCCCAGAAGTCAGCACTAAGATGCAAGTCATATTTTTGGCATCCTCTGCAACAAAAATATAATTTTTGGTGAGATATTCTCAAAGGGAAATCACATCTAAAAAGGGATGCAGACCCTGCCAACTTCCCCAGAGCCTTGCAGGTGCAGCAGCTAATTGATCATTATAAAACCACTCCTATAAAAATTCACTCTGAACATGGGACACAAACAGCTATTCTTTCAGAATAACAAAAGGTAGGAACCCTTGCAATGTAAGTACATCACCCAGAGGGGAAGGTTTTTTTCTCAACAAAAGTGAAGTTACTCTTTAAATTACCTGCTAAGTCTTGGATGCGATGTTCCTATAATTTGTACATTTAATTGCCAATACAAATATTCAAACAGAAAAGCAGTCAAGCGGAGGGAGCATGGACACAAAGGTCCTCTGCTTGCGAGAGGGTAAAGAAAAGTAATAAATAACAAAGTAAAAATATTAAATAATAAAGAAATTTACGTCCTTTTTTCCCATGAATAGAGCTTTCTTTCGGTGGCATTTGATCGCCTGTGTGGTTTTTATTTTTTGCGCTATAAAAAAAAAAAAAAAAAGACCGAAAATTTTGAGAAAAAAAACAGTATTGTTGACTTTTTCCTAATAAACACATTAAGTAAAAAAAATTTAAAAATCAAATTTCGTCACAAATTTAGGCCAAAATGTATTCTGTGACATGTCTTTGATAAAAAAAAAATCCCAATACACGTAAATGAATTGTTTTATGCAAAAGTTATAGTGTCTACAAATGGCGGTATATATAGTGGAATTTGTTTTTTATACTAGTAATGGTAGCAATCAGCAACTTATAATCAAAAAAATATATAGGTTGCGCTAAACAAAATGAATAAACTAATCAAAAAAATACTGCAGTCAAAAATTAAAATGCAATCAAACAAATGATATATAAATCAATAATATTGTGAACAATATAAAATAAAAAATGCAGCGCTAAGTAAATAAATGATACTGGTCATAATAAACTGGAAAGTGTTAAAAACCAGAGATATAAAAACAATGCGTAATAAAATCAATATGTAGGTAATAAAACTCTATCAGATAACAACAATAAAGTGCTGAGATAATGGTGGTGATGCGTGCACATAATCTCAAAATATCAAAGTCTTGTGGCTTCCGTGGTGAGAAAGACAAACATTGCACTAACCAGATAGCGCAAAGGAAATGCGCATGGAGCAATTAAGACCAGCTCCTGGTACTCAGGGTATATGATACTGGAAGGAAGTGGTGTCATCTATGTAGTAGCCACTAGGTGTCCTCCATCTGAGAGAAAAGCATCCAGGATCCAGGAATGTCAGCCACAGCCACCAGGGGGGGTTTTGTTACACACAGCTCCCAGCCACAGCAAAGTACCTTCAAAACACAGGCTCCCAAGGAAATAAAGAGCCCGCAGAGAAGGCCTCCAATAGTGTGATAATGTTTTATTCAGGGGTAAAACAAATAACAAATAGAAAACCAACTTACATTAGTAGCTCAGCCGTCAGGAGACAGCTGGCTTGGTAGTACATGTACAAGAAGCAGTGAAATGGCACTTCCCTGACGCGTATCGTGTCCATACACATCATCAGAGGGAATCCTTTGCGCTATCTGGTTAGTGCAATGTTTGTCTTTATCACCACGGAAGCCACAAGACTTTGATATTTTGAGATTATGTGCACGCATCACCACCATTATCTCAGCACTTTAATGCACTTTATTGTTGTTATCCGATAGAGTTTTATTACCTACATATTGATTTTATTACGCATTGTTTTTATATCTCTGGTTTTTAACACTTTCCAGTTTATTATGACCAGTATCATTTATTTACTTAGCGCTGCATTTTTTATTTTATATTGTATACTGTGTATGGGTTCTCGAGGTACCTTTTAATGCTAGCGGCTACTACATATTCTATACCCAGCGCACGATATCTCATCTCTTTTAATAATATTGTGAAGTCCAAAAAAAGTCCAAAGTAATACGTGATGAAATAATAGTTGATCCAAATATCACCAAAAGTGCATCCACCACCGAATGAATTGAATAAACTCACCAGAGCGAGATGCTGATCATGTTATAAATCAGCATAGAACGCTTTCTGCTCTGGGAGCAATGATCAATAACTTGGGGCTGCAACACTGGGAATTTAGTAACTGGTATCCAGGGAGCAATACTCTGCAGGGAATATATATCATCCAGATCCACTTCACCCCTCAGTCACCGACTCTTTAGGATGATCAGACCTCCACTCAAAATACAAGGGAATAAAGACTCATGGTGCAGTACTTCATAAAACTTCCAATTTACTCAAAACACATTGCACTTACAAAAAGCAGTGTCTTAGCCGACGCCAGCATGAACAGCGCGTTGAATATCACAGACACGGACCCAGCCTGGCTGCGCATGCGCCGTATCAACGACTCGGGAACGTCCTGACGTCACATCCAAAGGCTCCGCCCCATGCGTTTCGCCATCGACGTCTTCACATGACGTCCTCTGGTGAGTTTATTCAGTTCATTCGGTGCTGGATGCACTTTTGGTGATATTTGGATCAACTATTATTTCATGACGTATTACTTGGGACTTTTTTTGGACTTCACAATATTATTGATTTATATATCATTTGTTTGATTGCATTTTAATTTTTGACTGCAATATTTTTTTGATTAGTTTATTCATTTTGTTTATTTTTTTGATTTACGCACCCTATTTTTATAGGTTAGGTTTTGCCGCTATTTTTACACTGTGTTCCGTGGCGCTATATTTTAAAATCAGCAACTTATAGTGGGACTGCAGGGGGGCATTCTAACACTGAGCGATGTGGAATGGGACACTGACTAACTGTCACTGAGATCACCAGTGACACCAAAATAGCAATCAGTACTAATATAAAGCACGGACACTGTACTAATGACACTGGGCAGGAAGGGGTTAACTTCTGGGGCGATCAAAGGGTTAACTGTGTGCTGTTTCGCTGTGTGTGTGCTTTACACTGTAAGCACACTGCTTTGTATGGCTTTGCAATGCAGAGCCATACAAAGCAGTGTGCAGGAGCTGACAGAGGAGGGATCTGTTTGTTTACAAATAGGTCTCTACCCGGACCGTGATACACGGTGATCGCCGTGTGCCGGCGGGAAATCATTGGCCGGGACCGGGTGATTTTCAGCCAAGGCCGTGCACGCCCCCTACCCAGAAATGCAAAATCACGTATATAAATATACACATGTGATTTTGCGCACCCCTGCCACCCTGTAGAAGTATTTCTGCTATAGGCCGGTGGGAAAGCGGTTAAACACTACAGCTAAATATTTCAGGATATTTTTTTATTGGACCCTTTCCCCGGGACAAACGTTGCAAGCTGCAATTTCTACTAAACTGCTTTGTTTGAGACATGCCAACTTTGGAAAACACCGGTGCTAAAACTAATGAATGGCAACTAGTCTGCAAAGGACTTGCACCATTGGGACGGTCGGTTCTCTTGCAGTAATGGAGACAGATCTTGCTAATTGGGCCATACACATACCAATTATCTCACAAGAGATCCTAAAAGGTACAAACTAAGAAGCATTTTGTAATGTAAATAAAGTTTCATGTCTTGGCTTCTAAAACTTACCTATAAGCTCGGCAATGCCTGTATGCATATCAAAGAATGGATCGGTAACCAAAGGAGCCCGGTTCTGGCTGTAGGACTTGCTGATGGTCTCAAACAGCAGTAGGTTCTATGATCCGTCCTTGTCAGGGTATCCAGGTGGATTCCAGCTCACATCCATCACAATCTGCTCTGGGAGGAACTAAGTCCACTGCAGCTGAAACCCATTCATCCGCCCTGCCACAGAAACATAAAAGCGTCACAACAACCACAGCTGACCGGCATACTCTTGATCAAAGCTACAAGTAAAGCCGCACTTTTCCCTATGAAGAGGAAAGCAATGGGTGTGCCTTCCCAAGTAGCAGGCAATCTTTATTGCCCACTGTGTGTGTTCAGTCATCAGCTACAATGACTCTGCTCAGAGCTTACACAGGGGAGAGGACCCCCCCATCCCCCACCTGCCTGATGTGAAAACTCTGGAGAAGGATATTTACCTGGAAAGTGAAATGGATCCCCTCCAATATTATTTCCCCATTCCACAAACCAAACAAGGCTTTGCCATAGTGTGAGGATGAGAGCACCTTAACACAGCGTTCCCACTCCAGACTGGACGGGACCATGTTGTAGTTCTGGTTCTGCTAATGTTCTGTCCAGTTTCATTGTAATGCGGCCTAAAGCAATACCTACAAATGGTTCAGTGCTGCACAGACAGCTGCACAATAAAACCGCACAACACACTGACTTAAAGCCGTACTAAGCCCAAAAACAAAAATGTCATATATTGCCGTGTACCGATCCTTGGATGTGATGCATGCATTGGATTTGGTGATCCTGCCAGTAACACACCTCCTGTATTAGAGTGCCCTACTCTGGATGAAGGAGCACAGGTACACACAAGGACAGCAGCACTGTCAGTCTGGGGGGAGGGGAGTGTTACGTGTACTAGCAGATTCTGATACACTAAAAAATTGAAGCCAAACTTCAGCTCACACTGCCGCTACACAAGCAGTTACAGCAAAAAGGTTTTTTTTTGGTAGGGGGAATAAAGGTATTACGTTCAAAAATAAAAGCAAACCATTGTAATCACCTGTCAGTGGAAAATGGTTTCAACAATCTAACTGCTACACTTGCAGTAGAGCTTGTTTTCTTGAAAAATGTACTCTGAGCTGGGAGACTCCGTGTACATGACAGCTGACAGGCGGGGGAAGCATCTATGACAGCAGAAAGCGATTGGGTCTCTTCTGTCATAAAACTCTACCTGTCACATTTATTTAACCACTTGCCTACCGGACACTTTTACCCCCTTCGTGCCCAGGACAATTTTCAGCTTTCGACGCTCTCACACTTTGAATGGCAATTGCGCAGTCATGCAGCACTGTACCCATATGACATTGTTATCATTTTTTTAAACACACAGAGCTTTGTTTTGGTGGTATTTAAAAGGAAGGAAATATAGAAGGAAATGACAGGAGGACGTCATATGATGTCCTCCCACTCTAACTGCGCATGTGTGCCCCCAGGGACGTGCAGCGATCAGTGGTGCGCTGTGTCCCCGGGAAACAGCGGATGACATCAACTCTGTCATGTGATCAGCTGTGTCCAATCACAACTGATCACATGTAAACAAGGAAACGCCGGTTATCGGCATTCCTCTCCTCACACTGACAGCGCGTGAGGAGAGCCGGTAAGGGGCATTCCTCAGAGGGGACATGTACACTGATCATCAGGGCACTGATGATCAGTGTAGCCCCATCAGTGCCCATCAATGCCACTTGTCAGTGCCTATCAATGCAAAACAATGCCACATATCAGTGCCCATCTGAGCTGCCTTTCAGTGCCATATATCAGTGCTGCTTTTCAGTGCTCATCATATATGCCTGTCAATGCCCATCACTGATACCTACAAGTACCTCCTCATCAGTGCCCGTCAGTGACGCTTATCAGTGCAGCCTCATTAGCGCACAACAGTGAAGGAGAAAAAATTACTTATTTACAAAATTTTCTAACAGAACTAAGAAAAAAAATATTTTTCAAGATTTTCAGTCTTTTTTAGTGTGTTAAGCAAACCCCCCCCCCCCCGTGGTGATTAAATACCACCAAAAGAAAGCTCTGTCTAAAAAAAATATACATAAATTTCATATGAGTACAGTGTTGCATGACCGCGCAATTGTCATTCAAAGTGCAACAGCGATGAAAGCTGAAAATTGACCTGGGCAGGAAGGGGGTGAAAATGCACGGTAGGCAAGTGGTTAATCACCACTGGGTGTTTTATTTTTGCACCATAAAAAAAAAAAAAGAGCAAAAAATTTGAAAAAAAAACATTTTTTTCTATGTTTCTACAAAAAATTTTTCCAAACAGGTAAGTTTTCTCCTTCACTGATGTGCGTTGATGAGGATGCACTGATAGGCGACACTGAGGCTGCACTGATGAGGAGGCATCAATGAGGAGGCACTGATGATGCCGCACTGATATGCAGCAATGATGGGCACTGACAGGCGGCACTGCTGGGCACCGATTACACTGTTCAACAGGTAAAAAGTTTTGGGCATAAAATTAGCTAATCTTACATAATTTTGGGGTGCTGAAAACGAAAATGACCCTAAAAAATGTTGATTGGCTCTAGTTTCCATGATATATTCACCCATCTAATGACGTAAGCCATTCAAAATTATGATGCAACTTCAGCTGCATATTGCGCAATTGATACTGGTGACCAATAGAAAATTGCATGTATACTGAGATGATGCAATATTAGCCTTTAATTGCATCACTTCACTGCATAAAAGCTGCAGTATCTGTAGCTGATTGGAGTTCGTCTTTACATTTCGTTTTCTGCTTATATAGGCTACTCAGTAATGCCTGGAACTTGTGTGAATAAAGCAGATAATTTCTGCTATATCTGCGGTGAAATAACTTTTATCTCACAAAAAAGGAGGATAACAGGAATGATTAAGAAAGCCTACAACTTGTATTTTGGCTGCAAGATAGGAGACCAGGACAAGAGCTGGGCACCACATATATGCTGCAATTCTTGTGGGACGGCACTGGAGCAATGGTTGAATGGAAAATGTGCCAATGATTTGGAGAGAGCCAACAGATCATGTTAGTAATTGTTACTTTTGTATGGTGCCTCCAACAAAAGGGCTAAATAAGAAGAAAAAGTTATCTGTGCACTATCCAAATATTCCATCGGCAATACGTCCAGTTCCTCATGGAGAGGGGCTACCAATTCCTAAAGCACCAGAATCCTTCGTGGTTGAGTCAAGTGAGGAAGAACCTGAAGCGTGTAGTCATCAACCGTCAACCTCACATGACCCAGACTTTCTTCCATCCACACCCACTGAACCACACCTCATTACACAAGTGGAATTGAGCGATCTTATCAGAGACCTGGATCTTCCGAAGAACAAGGCAGAGCTTTTGGGGTCAAGACTACAACAGTGGAATCTCCTAGCAAGTGATGTTCGTACGTCTTTCTACCGTCATCGTCAGAAAGATCTGATCCCATTCTTCGTCCAGGAAGGTGATATTGCTGTATGTAACAATGTTCATGGTTTAATCTCAGCCATCGGCGTATGCTATGATCCCGATGAGTGGAGGCTGTTCATTGATGCTTCAAAGGCGAGTCTTAAAGCTGTTTTGCTCCATAATGGCAATCAGTTGCCGTCAGTTCCAGTTGCTTACGCAGTTTCAATGAAAGAAACGTATGAAAACTTGAAAGAGCTTTTAAGGTGCATCAACTATGATGAACATCAATGGTCGATTTGTGGTGACCTGAAGGTGATTGCTATCCTACTTGGACTTCAAGGTGGATATACTAAGTACTGCTGCTTCCTCTGTGAGTGGGACAGTCGTGCGAGAGAAATGCACTATGCCAAAAGAGACTGGCCATTACGCCAGTCATTGCAGCCTGGAGAAAAAAATGTTAACTATCCAGCACTTGTAGACAGCAATAATATGTTATTACCTCCATTACACATCAAGTTGGGATTAATGAAAAACTTTGTTAAGGCAATGGACAAGAATAAAGCAGGTTTCAAGTACCTGATTAGCAAATTTCCAGCACTTAGTGCTGCAAAAATAAATGAAGGAGTCTTTGTTGGGCCACAGATTCGTAAACTTATTCATGATGATGAGTTTCTTTCTCTGTTGCGTGGAAAGGAAAAGGCTGCCTGGACAGCATTTGTATCAGTGACATCAAATTTTCTTGGAAACAATAAAACACCAGACTACAAGAAAGTGGTAGAAAAACTCATCCAGACTTACAGAAATCTGGGTTGCAACATGTCTCTAAAAATTCATTTTCTACATTCGCATCTGGATTTTTTCCCACCAAACTGTGGAGCAGTGAGTGATGAACACGGAGAGCGCTTCCATCAAGACATTGCAGCTATGGAAAGAAGATATCAAGGTAAATGGAGCCCATCAATGCTTGCTGACTATTGCTGGACAGTTGTAAGAGATAGCCCTTTCCTCGAATACAAGAGAAAAGCCAAGAGAAGCAAAACCGACACAAACTGAAGACAAAACTAGTGAGAATCCTAAGTATTAAAATGATTCAACTTAGCTTATGGCTATAATTTTTCTTGGTAATCCTATGCAATATATTATGCCATTTAGGCTTTGTTATGTAGTCAATATCACTTGCTTTATATTTGTGGAAAGACATCTATCTATCTAATTATTGTGCATTATGTAGTCATTACGCCTATAGTAGAAAATTTTCCGTTTACAGAAAAACTAGAGCCAATTGACAAATTTCATTGTTATATTTGAACTCAGAATGTGAAATTCATTAAGAAATGGATCCTTTTGTTTCCAAAACTGGCAAAAAATAAAAATTTGTTGAACAGTGTTATCAGTGCCGATCTGTTCTGTGTCATTTGCTGATTATCGGCAGTCCTTTCCTCACGTTGTGACAGTGTGAGGTACAGGACAAGGGAAGAGTGTTGTGGAGCTTTTTGTTTATGGATAGAAACACTCCAGGAACAAGTGTGAACATTGCAGCACTCTGATACAAGTTGAGGCACTCTGACATTGGTGCGGCTTGTCATGTGATTTAAAAGCTCCAAATTGCATGACAAATTGCACCCCATTGCCAGCAATGGAGCCGTTCATATTGCAGAGACTCATATTGCAGCGATTATGAAAAAGGTTCCTGAACGATTTTTGCTGATTTCATTGCGACTTGCATAGACTTCTGTTATATGAGGCTGCAAGCCGCAATGAAATCGGCGGTGCAAATCGCACTGATATGCGGCTCTGGAATGGCGCTGAAGTAGTGTGATTTCAGTGCCGCACCAGTGTGAACCGGGGCTCACTGGATGCTTGTGCAGCACTTGGACACAATTTGGACATCATTGTAAAGCAGAATTCTGGGTACAAATGACTTTTCCCTGTTCAGTGGGGCTGTGCGGGTCAGCTGAGTATGAGCTTTGTGCTCCCCCCCCCCCCCCGAGAAAAAACAAGCAGCTGATCCATGCATTGGGGGGGCAAACATTTGTGAGCGCAATTCTGCTTTCATGTAGAAGTATAGGCCACATCTTTGGGGGGGTTAGAACCCTGGCACAGCTGCTGGGGGGGGTGATTGGGGGTCTTTCTGCACAGTGCCGTGTTACTATGGACAGGTGGGGGGGGGGGGCAATTGATGGTGGAGCTGCAGCTGTCTGTCCCTCACCCCCCATCACCTATCAGCCTCTCCATACAGAATATACCCCCCAACCCCCTCCACCTTCCCTCATACCACCTCCATGCGGCCCCCCCTCACCTCCTCAGCTGGTCTCTCCCGGTCGCCATCACCTCAGAGACGGTTTCTCTAGCCCTCCCTCACTCTCAGCTTCTTCTCTCCTCTCCCCCGTACATTAGATAGAATAAAATGGCCTCCGTTGGGGAAGAAAGCCGAACTCTATGATGTGTATTGGAGCTGACTGGGAAGGGAGACATCTATGGCGGGAGGCGGTATTACCGCTACGGCACAATCACACCTAGTGACCTCTTGTGGCCGCTTTTATGAATAACCCTTAAACTCACCAAAAGACTGTCAAATTTCTGTCAAATCAATAAAATGATATCAAATTTATTTGGGTACAAGCGTCAATCAAAATAGGTAGGCCTGAAAAATGACAGCTGGTGTGAGGTGGCAGAGTGTGATTGGCTGATTGGCAGGAAGTCCGCTTAGCTCCGCCCCCAGGCTGCAGCTCACCTCAATGCTGCCCTGGTATCCGAGCCATAAGCAGCATCAGAGCTTGTCTCCTGCGACTGACAGAGATTATCGCCATTTATACGGATTTCGATTCCTATTATCACTACTATATAATTCTTTATATTATTAGTGGTAATATTTCATATTTTTAGCCATTTACAGGTCATCCAGCACCACCAGGATGCCTCGGCCTTCACGACGCCCATCTCGTGGGAGGCCTTCACATCAGGAGGACGGAGAGTCTCCGATCGCCCATCGGACTAGGTCCAGAGTCCAGCGTCATCGGAGACGGGAGGAGGCCTCCACCCACCGAAGCCGTTCACCAAGAGAACGAGCCGGGGCCCCTGAGCACTACCCACCTCCGGCCATGCAGCAGCATGCCAGGGCCCCTGAGAACCATCCTCCACTGGCCATGGAGCAGCACGACAGGGCCCCTGAGAACCACCCACCACCGGCCATGGAGCAGCGCGCCGAGGAGGAGGTAAGTGTGTGTCCCATTTGTTTGGCAGGTTGTGAAGATGGAGAGAACACGACCATCCTGGCCTGCGATCACGAGTTCCACACCAGCTGCATCTGCCGATGGTTTGGAGAGAACCCCACCTGTCCACTCTGCCGGGCTGATTTTTCCAACCAGCTATTTCTCCTTCGGAACTACGTACACGAAGTCGTCAATGGAGACATGTGGATTGGGTATGTAATTGGTGATGATGGTGCTATTTACGTTCAGTTTATTGCAGTCGGTAATTTGACCATCTTGCTTTAAAAGCCTGGATGACATCAGCTGTGTTGGAAATGTATATGACAACTGGTGTTGTGTATGTAATATTTTTTTTTTTCAATATATATTATACTATTAGTATTATTATTATACATGTTTACCTGTTTAAACCATACTTGTAGTAGTTATAGGTTAATGCTTTGAAAAAAAAACAACAAAAAAATAAAAAAAAAAACAACAAAAAAACAAAAAAAAATTTCTTCTTCTTATTATTTACTCTTAGCCATTTTATGATTGTAATATAGTATTTAATGCTTTGAAAAAAAAACAAAAAAAGTAAAAAAAAAATTAGTATTATTATTATTATCCGTTTTATGATTGTAGGAGTTATAGTATTTAATACTTTGAAAAAAAAAAAATAAAAAAATAAAAAATGTATTATTATTAGCCGTTTTATGATTGTAGATGTTATAATATTTAATGCTTTGAAAAACATGGCCGGATCTAGGGGGGTGCTGGGGTGGACTGCACCCCCATAGATTTCAGTGGTGCCCCCCCAGACTACTGAGCTCCTTCCCCCCCCATCCCCACACTCAGAGCCGGGACAAAGGAAAGGAAGCCTGGAGTTAAGTCCTGAAAGTGACAAGAGAGCAAGGAGTAGCGGTTCTGTGCTCTGCCCCCTCCTCCTGTCAGAACAGTGCTGCTCCATATAGCTGATGACACAGGATCGCTCCGTCCATCGGACTGTACACAGTTTCAATACCTGCCCCTATCTCTTCCAAGGACCGCTTATCTCCCACAGCAGTAAATGTAGATCGGGGCGGGTAATGAGACTGTGTACAGCCCCATGGTCAGAGCGATCCTGTGTCATCAGCTATATAGAGCAGTTCTGTTCTGACAGGAGGAGGGGGCAGAGCACAGCACCGCTCCTCTAGACTGTAATTTGGGGGGAGGGGGGGCTTACAGGCAAATTGTACATAATGAGGGGAGAGGTGTGGGGGAAACAGTCATTTCTGCTTGGGATGAGAAGGGGCTATCTGTGCTGGAAAGGGTAATGGCAGTTGCGGGGGGGATTCTGTTAGAAGGATTTGGGGGGATTTAAGCCAGGAGGGGGCATGGGGGAAATGTTTGTGCCTATTTGTGCTAAGAGGAGGCGGGGGATTTGGGCTAAGTGGGGGCAGAGGATTTGGAAAAGGAGAGGATCTGTGCTGGGAAGGGTACTTTGGAAGGGGTTGTACTAGGAGTAGGAATTTAGAGGAATTTGACATAGGGAGGGTATTGGAAGATGGGGATTTGGGGGAGGGGGGATTTGTTCTAGAAGGAGGATGGGGGATATGTGCTAGGAGGGGGGATTAGCGGGGAGATTTGTGCTATAAGGGGGGATAGGGGCGATTGTGCTAGGAGAGGGGATTGGAGGGATATGTGCTAGCAGAGAGGATTAGCGGGGAGATTTGTGCTAGAAGGGCGGATGAGGTTGATTGCGCTAGGAGAGGGGATTGGAGGGAATTGTGCTAGGAGGTAAGATTGGGGGGATTTGTGCTAGTAAGAGGTGATGGAATTTGGGTTAAGAGGGGGGACTGGGGGGGGGGGGGATTTGGAGATTTGTGCTTGGATGGGAAATTTGAAACGAAGGTGGATGTGTGCATGGAGGGATTATTTTTTGGGCGAGGGAGATTTGTGCTAGGATGAGGGAATTGGGGGCACTGGAAGCGGAATTGGGGGGCAAAGATTTGTGCTGGGAAAGGGGTCTATACTGGGAGGAGGGGGAATTTTTGCATTGTTGTGTGGGGAGAATTTTGGTTTGCAGACACAAGTTATGCTTGGGGGGAGCATGCTGATTCATTCTCTTTTCTTTTTGGGGGGGGGGATTTATGCTGAGACATGATGCTCACACATGAGGGGGGGCTTAGTTTGTCATCTTCACCCTGGGAGCTAGTCGACCTTGTCCTGGCACTACACACAGGGCAGTCAATAGATCTCCTCCTCCCCACTCATCACATTGCTGAAATCGGATTCCCTTACAGACACAGCCTCGATCTGCATGTATAGCTGGCTGCTATGTTGCAGTTCTGACCCTGTCCTCTCCTCTTCTGACCCCTGTCCTCTCCTCTTCTGACCCCTGTCCTCTACCCTGCTGACCCCTGTCCTCTACCCTGCTGACCCTCTGTACCCTGCCATGCTGACCTCTGTCCTCCATCCTGCTGACCCGTGTACACTGCCCGTCGGCTTTCTTTACAACTTACCTTTTCTTGGAGCGGGTCCGGTGTCACCCCGTATAGGTTGCATGCTGGCGATCCCCGCAGGATGGATCGGATCCATCCCGCGGGGATTGTCGGCTTGCTTTGCAACTTACCTTTTTGTGGAGCGGGTCCGGTGTCACCCCATGCTTTCGGGGTCACCCGGTGCGGGCCGCACTTGCCTCGGGACGCCACTGCTCCCATCCTCTGCCCTGCTGACCGCCTGTACACTGCCCTCCTGAGTCTTGTACACTCCCCTGCTGACCTCTCATCCTCTGTCCTGCTGACCCCCTGTACACTGCCCCGCTAACCCTTGTACACTGCCTTGATAACCCGCTGTAAACTTCCCAACAAAGTAATGGCCTCTGTACTCTGCCCTACAAACTGCTGTCCCTATCTCTCTGCCCTGCTGGCCCCCCTGTACACTGCCCTAATGACTTCTATACACTGCCCTGCTGACCTCGCATCCTCTGCCCCCATGATGTTTTTTACTGCACCACCACATCAGACAGGCTAGATCCGGCCCTGTTGAAAAAAAAAATGATTACACTAGTATTGTTTATACTGTTATTAATATGATTATATATTTTTAGCTTTTTTAGGATTGTAGTAGTTATACTGTAGTAGCTGATTCTTTGGAAAAAAAAATTATACAATTATACTGGTATTGTTTATATTATTATTTTTATTATTATTATATATTTTTAGCTTTTTTATTATTGAAGTAGTTATAGTAGTTGATTCTTTACAAAAAATGACACTGGTATTGTTTGTATTATTATTATTATTATAAACCGGTTGCTGAACAGCCACAGTACATATACTGCGGCAGGGCGGCACCGCTGCACAAAATCACATTTATAAACATCATTCACACTCCCGATGTTTTCGCGGGCAGGGGGGGGCGCGCACGCGCCTCCGCCGACCCGCGGGTGTCACGATTCGATCCCTGAGGGATCAATCATTCAATTTCAGCCAGTGATGTCCGGCTGAAGTTGAATGATTGGTCTTTGTCCTATCCTATCCTGTGTTGACAGTTACACAGGACAGGATATGATGTAAATCTTCTCTGCCTGGGCACATTCCATCCCAGAGAGAGAAGAAGACACAGAAAATGTGAGTACAAAGCACTACACTAACAGTTAGAACACACCTAGGTCACATTTAACCCATTGATCGCCCCCCCCCCCCCGGTTAACCCCTTCACTGCCCTGTTACCAGTGTCATTGTTTACAGTGCATAGATTTTTACTGATTACTGTATTAGTGTCACTGGCGACTTCTGATAGTGTTAGCATCAGTTAGCGCCCATCCCAGAAAGCATCAGATTGCCCGCTAGTACACCAGTAATCATATTTAACCCCTTGATTGCCAGGAACACGCTCACTTGCACACTAAACCTCCATTGCTAGTATAGTGTCTGATTGGATCAATATCTTTGATCAGATCAGCGATATACCAGCGTTCACATTAGTATAGTGTCCCCAAAAATGCAGCGTTAGCGGGATCAGCCCCGACACCTGCGTTTAGCCCCTACGACCCCCCCTTCTTCCCCAGCAAGTGCAGTGTCAGTAGATAACTGTCACTTGATACTTTACACACAAAACCGCAGTGTTCACAGAATCGGACCTGATCTCCGTTAGCACGTGTCGGTAAATTTCCTGTAGCGGTTCAAGCAGTCCCTGACAGCCAGGCGCTCTTTTTCCCGTGAGTCGCACTAGGTACCTATAAATTTAGTGGCCAAAATGTCCAACCAAAGGTACTCTAGTGAAGAGGCCTACAGGATTCGGAGCATGTCAGGTGAGAGCGAAGGTGAAGACTCACTAAAAATTAAAAATACAAATCCCCCCAAAAAAATAAAAAAATTTAAAAACCAAAAATAGTTATAGTTTTTTTTGTTGTCATTTTTTGTGATTGTTCTACTTTTACTGTTTTATTGTTACTGTTTTATTGTTAATCATTTCTGTTTGTAGGAATGCTTTCAGCTGCAACACTGACCTGTTTATTCTGACAGCAACAGGAACTTGCTCTCAGAATAGACATAAATCAATGTGGGCAGGGCTGTTGGATGAGATTTATCATCCACAGTTAAAAAAAAGAGAATATATGCCAAAGCATGGGGGCCTGGGGTGGCCAGTGGGTGGATGGCCCCTATGCTTCGGCATATATATTTTATATTTGTTGGCACACTTCATGTGTGCCCACCATTAGAAGTGGGTGGATGCAGGGAGGTTTTCTAATGGTGGGCATACCACCAAACACTTTTCCTTATAAAGTTGTTTTATTGAGTTTGTTTTATTGTTAACCATTGTTGATTTCCGTGCAGGAATGTCAAACTGCAGCACTGACCTGTTTATTCTGACAGCAATAGGGTCTTGCTTTCAGAATAGACATAAGTAGGTGTGTGCAGTGCTGTCGGATGAGATTTTTCATCCACAGTTAAAAAAAAAGAATATATGCCAAAGCATGGGGGCCTGGGGTGGCCAGTGGGTGGATGGCCCCTATGCTTCGGCATATATATTTTATATTTGTTGGCACATTTCATGTGTGCCCACCATTAGAAGTGGGTGGATGCAGGGAGGTTTTCTAATGGTGGGCATACCACCACACACTTTTCCTTTATAAAGTTGTTTTATTGAGTTTGTTTTATTGTTAACCATTGTTGATTTCTGTGCAGGAATGTCAAACTGCAGCACTGACCTGTTTATTCTGACAGCAACAGGGTCTTGCTTTCAGAATAGACATAAGTAGGTGTGTGCAGTGCTGTTGGATGAGATTTTTCATCCACAGTTAAAAAAAAGAGAATATATGCCAAAGCATGGGGGCCTGGGGTGGCCAGTGGGTGGATGGCCCCTATGTTTCGGCATATATATTTTATATTTGTTGGCACACTTCATGTGTGCCCACCATTAGAAGTGGGTGGATGCAGGGAGGTTTTCTAATGGTGGGCATACCACGCACTTTTTCTGGCAGAGATTTCTTCTCTTTTTTTTCATTCAGCCAACAGGCTGCATAAAGAAAAACAAAACATAGCATATACACCCAACAAGGACCAGCGACGTACTGGTACATCACTGGACTTTGAATGGTTATACCAGGGTGATGCCTGCAGCTGCAGGCATCATCCTGGTATCTTTTTTCAGCCGGCAATGGGCTTTCATGTAAAAGCATTTCTAGTGGCTAATTAGCTGCAGGATTGCTTTTACAAGCAGCGGGGGAAAATGCCGCCCCCCTCCTCCTCCCTGAGATAGCATTAAAAGTGATAAAAAAAAAAAAATTAAAGGGACAGTGTAAAAATAATTAAATAAATCAGAAAAAGAAAAAAAAAAAAAAAGTACCCTCGCCCATCCGCGCACCCCTGCGGTTGTAAGCGTTGACCCTGTGCCAGTATGGAAACAGCGATTGCACCATGCATGTGAGGTATCGCCATGAACGTCAGATCAAGGGCAGTAATTATAGCTCTAGACCTCCTCTGTAAATCTAAAATGGTAGCTTGTAAAGGCTTCACCGCTAGCTCCGGCCAATGGTGTACGTCTGACTGGAAACTGTCAGAACTGTCATCCACTATTGGGCGAAGCTATTGATGAAATCACCGCTAGCTGAGACTTTGGCAGATCATGGCTCTTACTGTTAACTCAGCTGTGATTGGTCAAAGTATTGCACCTGACCTGTTGTCAGATGCAATGCTTTGGCCAATTACAATGTGCCGCCAGAGCGTATTACATTGTGGGGCGCGCGGGCAAACGGCCCAGATAATCGTGTGTTTAGCGATCACATGAACAACCAATGTTCGACATATAGATCAGCCCTAATATACAGCTAAGAGGCTGGAGGTACCACCGAAAGTGCCCCGTTTGTTTGTTTTAGGAGGAATTGGGGGCACGGACTTTGGCTATTGGGAGTAGAAAAGGTCCTGATGTGCGTGGGAATAGACAATGCACCAGGGTGTTGTCAGAGAAAGAAATAGCACCCCATCATTGGTGACAGTGGGAGGAATTGTGACCCACCATGAGTGTCATTGGGAGGAATTGTGACCCACCATGAGTGTCATTGGGAGGAATTGTGACCCACCATGAGTGTCATTGGGAGGAATTGTGACCCATCATGAGTGTCATTGGTAGGAATTGTGACCCATCATTAGTGTCATTGGGCCCTATTACTGCTGTCATTGGAAGGAATTATGACCATTTTTGGTGTCATTGGGAGGAATTATGACCCATCATGAGTGTCATTGGGAGGAATTGTGACCCATCATGAGTGTCATTGGGAGGAATTGTGACCCATCATGAGTGTCATTGGGCCCTATTACTGCTGTCATTGGAAGGAATTATGACCGGTTTTGGTGTCATTGGGAGGAATTATGACCCATCGTTGGTGTCAATGGGCCCCATTACTGTTGTCATTGGCAGGAATTGCGACCCATCGTTGGCGTCATTGGGAGGAATTGTGACCCATCGTTGGTGACAATGAGAGGAACTGTGACGCTTCGTTGGTGTCATTGGGAGGAATTGTGACCCATCGTTGGTGTCACTGGGAGGAATTGCGACCCATCGTTGGCGTCATTGGGAGGAATTGTGACCCATCGTTGGCGTCATTGGGAGGAATTGTGACCCATCGTTGGCGTCATTGGGAGGAATTGTGACCCATCGTTGGCGTCATTGAGAGGGACTGTGAAGCTTCGTTGGTGTCATTGGAAGGAATTGTGACCCATTGTTGGTGTCATTAAGAGGGACTGTGATGCTTCGTTGGTGTCATTGGGAGGAATTGTGACCCATCGTTGGTGTCATTGGGCATAATTACTGGTGTCATTGGGAGGAAATGCGCCCCTTCATTGGTGGCAGTAGGGGGAATTATGTCCCTTTGTTGCTATCAGTGGATGGAATAGTGCCCCAAGGGCTGGACAAAGGGCCGCAGTTTGGAGACCACGGCTGTAGAAGATGGAAAACCTTTCCTTCCTGAGATCAGTTCCACTGTAAAAGAATGAGGTGTGTCACCAGATTCCATATTTCCTTCCAATCCAAACAGCTGGATCTCTATGATTGGAGGAGAGAAGACATGGCAATGTATGGGGGTCACTGTCATCACTCAGAGCGTCCCGCTACAAAGACAAGTCTACACCCCCCACAGGGGACTAGGGGGAGGAGGAGCCAGTACCCCCCCATCTATACACACCTTACCTCTCACCATATACATCGTACTCCATACCAATCCCGGGATCTATTCATCCATCCTATGGGGAGTGCTGTGCACCCCTCCCCTCCCCCATCACACCACTCACCACAATGACCCCCCCCCATCCACATCTACACTATGGCACACCCCATATGTTTCCTACACACTCTTCTACATCACAGCGCACTCCAGGTGTCCCCCATACACTCTCCTATACCCCATAACACACTCCATGCGTCCCCTATTCACCACTATAACACATCGCACACATCTACCATACACTATCCTAAACCCCATAACACACTCCATGCATCCCCCATACACTGTCCTATACCCCATAACGCACTCCCATGCATCCCCCATACACACTCCATATGTCCCCCATACACTCTCCTATACCCCAAAGCGCACTCAACGCCTTCTCCATAACCCAGTCCATACGTCCACCATACAGTCTCCATGATACACTCCATGCGTCCACACACATTCTCCTATACCCCGTAATGCACTCCATGTGTCCCCCATAACACACTCCATACATCTCCCATATACTTGTCTATACCCCATAACGCACTCCCATGTATCCCCCATACACACTCCATGCGTCCCCATACACTTTCCTATACCCCGTAACACACTTCATGCCTCCTCCATACGCTCTCCTATACCCCATAACAACATGCGTCCACCACACTTTGTCCGATACCCCATAACACCCTCCATGTGTCCCCATACTCTCCTATACCCCCTAACACACTCCTTGTGTCCTTTATACACTGTCCTACACCCCACAACATACTCCATGCATCCCACATACACTCTCCATAACACACTCTGTGTTGCCCATAAACTCTCCTAAACTCGGAAAGCACTCCATGCGTCCCCCATACACTCTCCTATACCCCAAAGCGCACTCCATGCCTTCTCCATAACACACTCCATGCGTCCCCATACATTCTCCTATACCCCGTAATGCATTCCATGTCTCCCTCATACACTCTCGTATACCCAATAACACACTCCATGCATCCCCTATTCACCATCCATAACCCATTCCACGCATCTACCATACACTATCCTATACCCCATAACACACTCCATACATCTCCCATATACTCGCCTATACCCCATAACACACTCCAAGCACCCCCCATACACTGTCCTATACCCCATAACACACTCCATACATCTCCCATATACTCGCCTATACCCCATAACACACTCCAAGCACCCCCCATACACTGTCCTATACCCCATAACACACTCCATACATCTCCCATATACTCGCCTATACCCCATAACACACTCCAAGCACCCCCCATACACTGTCCTATACCCCATAACACACTCCATACATCTCCCATATACTCGCCTATACCCCATAACACACTCCAAGCACCCCCCATACACTGTCCTATACCCCATAACACACTCCATACATCTCCCATATACTCTCCTATACCCCATAACACACTCCAAGCACCCCCCATACACTGTCCTATACCCCATACATCTCCCATATACTCGCCTATACCCCATAACACACTCCAAGCACCCCCCAGACACTGTCCTATACCCCATAACGCACTCCCATGCGTTCTTCATACACACTCCATGCTTCCCTTATTCACCATCCATAACACACTTCACGCATCTACCATACACTGTCCTATACCCCATAACACACTCCATGCATACCCCATACACACTTCATGCGTCCCCCATACACTCTCCTATACCCCGTAATGCACTCCATGCGTCCCCCATACACTCTCCTATATCCCGTAACCCACTCAATGTGTCCCCCATTCACTCTCGTATACCCCATAACACACTCCATGCGTCCCCTGTTCACCATCCATAACACACTCCACGCATCTATCATACACCATCATATACCCCATAACACACTCCATGCATCCCCCATACACTGTCCTATACCCCATAATGCACTCCCATGCGTCCTCCATACACTCACCTATAACCCCATAACACACTCCATGCATCCCCCATACACTCTCCATAAAACACTCCATGCATACCCTATACACTCTCATATATCCCATAACACACTCCATGGGTCCTCCATACATTCTCCTTTACCCCATAACACACTCCATGTGTCCCCCATACACATTCCTATACCCTGTAATGCACTCCATGCGTCCCCCATACACTCTCCTATACCCCATAACACTCCATGCATCCCCTATACATTCTCCTCTCTCCCTTAATACACTCCATGCACTACACACACACTTTCTTATACTCCACACATTCCATGTGTCCCCATACACTCTACATAGCACACTCCATGCGTCTCGCATACACTCTACATAACTCACTCCATGAGTTCCCCCATACACTCTCCTATACCCCATAACACTCCATGCATCCCCTATACATTCTCCTCTCTCCCTTAATACACTCCATGCACTACACACACACTTTCTTATACGCCACACATTCCATGTGTCCCCATACACTCTACATAGCACACTCCATGCGTCCCGCATACACTCTACATAACTCACTCCATGAGTTCCCCCATACACTCTCCTATACCCCATAACACTCCATGCATCCCCTATACATTCTCCTCTCTCCCTTAATACACTCCATGCACTACACACACACTTTCTTATACTCCACACATTCCATGTGTCCCCATACACGCTACATAGCACACTCCATGCGTCCCGCATACACTCTACATAACTCACTCCATGAGTTCCCCCATACACTCTCCTATACATTCTCCTCTCTCCCTTAATACACGCCATGCATCCCTCATTCACTCTCTTATACTCCACACATTCCATGCGTCCCCATACACTCTCCATAACTTACTCCATGCATCCCGCATACACTCTCCATAACACACTCCATGCGTCCACCATACACTCTGCATAACATACTCCATGTGTCCTCCATACAATCTCCTATACCTAACACACTCTCTTATACCCCATAGTGCACTCCATACGTTCCCCATACACTCTCAATAACAAACTGCATGCATCCTCCATACAATCTCCAAAACACACTCCATGCGTCCCCAACACACCCCTCCATATTCCCTGCACACTCCATGCATTCTCAACTATCCTATACCCCATACGTTCCCCATACACTCTCCATAACAAACTCCATCCATCCTCCATACAATCTCCATAACACACTCCATGCATCCACCATACACTCTGCATAACATACTCCATGTGTCCTCCATACAATCTCCTATACCTAACACACTCCACACTCTCTTATACCCCATAGTGCACTCCATACGTTCCCCATACACTCTCAATAACAAACTGCATGCATCCTCCATACAATCTCCAAAACACACTCCATGCGTCCCCAACACACCCCTCCATATTCCCTGCACACTCCATGCATTCTCAACTATCCTATACCCCATACGTTCCCCATACACTCTCCATAACAAACTCCATCCATCCTCCATACAATCTCCAAAACACACTCCATGCGTCTCCAACGCACCCCTCCATATTCTCTGCACACTCCATGCATTCCCCACAACACACTCCATGCGCCCCCCCCCCTTCCCCCATACACCCCTCCATGCTTCCAGCACATTCCATGCAGTCAGCAGTCCTCTGTCCTCCTCGTTCTTCCGGGTCTTTCTATGCCCCGCCCACGTACACCGCTCTGTACCACCCCCCCCCGACACTCTACGGCATGTAATGGCTCCGCCCTGACAAATGACTCACCTTTGACACTCCGCCCCTCTACTATTCAACCCAACCACAGACTTCCGGAAAGTTTTTGTGTTTGAAGAACTATTTTCCGATTCATTCTTGGAAGTGTAATTCAGAGCTGTGCCGTCTGCCTTTAGATAGTGGAAGATCCAGGCACGGAGGACTACAACTCCCAGAAGGAAGTGCGCCCTATTAATGCCCAACCTAAACCGAATCAAGAATCAGGAAGGCAGAATCCCCACCCATCTTGAGGCGGTGCTCCACTTCTTTAGGTGGTGGGCGCGATTTGTCAGCTACAGATGGAGCTGACCGGGGTGCCGGAGGCACAGTTCGGATGCTAATAGGAGCCGGGCGGGCGCTAGCAGGGCGCAAGGCGGGCAGAGGTTAGGCGAGAACATTGCGCCGGGCATGAGCCGTGTTTGTCCAGTCATGTTGGTACCTCTAGCGCCTCCTCTCGCCTCTCCCGCTTTCTCGGTAGTTGACAAGCTCCGCCCACAAGCTCTAGAAGTGGAGCGTCGCACTCAAGGATAGATTATGGGCGGAGATTCCGTCATGCCTCTTCCTGATTCGCTAATGGCGCTCAGGGCGGGGAGAAGGGAGGTGCTAGTAGTCGATGGAATCATATCGCAGGGTAGGAAGCCCCCACTGACTGTAGGGTCGCGCATTCCCTGCCCCACTGGAAACGCCTACAAAGGGGAGTGGCCACACTGCAGCCCCGCCTAGTTGCACGGACGTTCGATCTCCTCCAATCAAATGGACACACAGCGATCGGTCGGTGGGTTGTGATGTGGCAGCGTGGTCGGAAACACCGAGCCGGGATCGGTCCCCCATGAAATGACTGGATTCTTCCTGTGTCTGGGTTTTCCTCCTAATAAAGGACTTTTTCTAAGTGTGGTGTCTCTCGTCTCTATTGCTGGATTGGATGGTTGTGAAGGAGCAACAAGGTGTACTATGTACCCCATACTGTTCCACGGAGGGGGCGGGATCTGGGGCCCTCTTACTTTTCAGGGGACTTCCACATTCTGATAAGTCACCCACCGAACCTCACAACCACCGGGCCAGAGTTGTGATGAAGAGGCCCTTGTCCTCATCAACATGGGGGCCGGCTACTGTGCCTGGGGTCACCCCTGCCAGGGACCCCCCATGTTGAGGGCATGTGGCCCGGTAAGATTCAGGAGGGGGGGGCTGCATGCCCACCCCCCCTTTCCTGGCCTGCCAGGCATTGTGCTCGGATGAAGGGTCTGGTAGGGCTTCTGGGGGGAACCCTACGCTAAATTTTTCACTGGTGTTCCCCTTAAAAGCCTTACCAAATCTGAAGGGCCTGGTATGACATATGGGGGCACCTCCGCATTTTGTTTTATGGGGTCTGATATGGGGGACCCCATGGATGTTTTTGAAATTCCAGTCAGACTAGTCTTAAAGAGCCTGCTATGGCTTTTTTGGGGGGACTATACACACATTTGTCACATTTATAGGGCCTGGTGTGGCTTTTAGTGGGGACCGCACACATTTTGGGAATTCTAGTCAGAGCAGACCTAAAGGGCCTGGCATGGCTTTTGGGGGACCGCATGCATATTTTTGGAATTTCAGCCAGAGAAGACCTAAAGGGCGTGGTATGGCTTTTGACCCCATTCATTTTTGGGGGTTCCAGTCAGGCCAGGCCCAAAGAGTCCAGTATGGCTTTTGGTGGGAGGGGTACACATGCATAACTTTGGGGGGCCACTCACTTCAGACCTAAAATGTCTGGTTTGGGTTGTTTTGATGAAGCGGGGGGAGGGTTGCAGCAAGACCAGACCTGAAGGGCCTGGTATGACTTTTGGCAGGGAGGGACCCCACACCATTTTGAGGGGTTCCAGTCACATCAGACCTTAAGGGCCTTGTATGACTTTTGGGGGACCTACAGTGAAGGAAATAAGTATTTGATCCCATGCTGGTTTTGAATGTTTGCCCACTCACAAAGAAATGATCAGTCTAAAAATCAAATGGTAGGTGTATTGTAACACAGAGACAGAATAGCAACAACAATTTCAAAAGAAATGCATGTCTAAAAAATGATGCACTGATTTGCATGTTCATGAGGGAAATAAGTATTTGATCTCCTTCACAAAACAGTACTTGGTGGCCAATCCCTTGTTGGCAATCACGTTTTCACCACCATGTTTGACAGTTGGGATGGTGTTCTTGGGGTCATAGGCAGCATTCATCCTCCTACAAACACGGCGAGTTGAATTGATGCCAAAGAGCTTGATTTTGGTCTCATCTGACCACAGCACTTTCAACCAGTCCTCCTCTGCATTATGCAGGTGATCAGTGGTAAACTTCAGACGGTCCTGGACATGTGCTTTCTTGAACAGAGGGACCTTGCGGGCACTGCAGGATTTCAATCCTTGTTGCGTAGTGTGCTACCAATTGTTTTCTTGGTGACTGTGGTCCCAGCTGCCTGGAGATCATTGACAAGATCCTCACGTGTAGTTCTGGGATAATTCCTCACTGTTCTCATCATCATTGACACTCCACGAGGTGAGATCTTGCACGGTGCACCAGATCTAGGGAGACTGACAGTTGTTTTGCGTTTCTTATATTTGCGAACGATTGCACCAACTGTTGTCGCCTTCTCACCAAGCTGCTTGGCGATAGTTTTGTAGCTCAGTCCAGCCTTGTGTAGGTCTACAATCTCGTCCCTGACATCCTTGGAAAGCTCTTTGGTCTTCTCCATGGTGGAGAGTTTGGAATCTGATTGTTTAATTGCTCCCATGGACAGGTGTCTTTTATACAGGTAACAAAATGAGATTAGCAGCACTCCCTTTAAGAGACTGCTTCTAATCTCAGCTTGTTACCTGTATGAAAGACACCTGGTAGCCAGAAATCCTGCTGAATGATAGGGGATCAAATACGTATTTCCCTCGTGAACATGCAAATCAGTGCATCATTTGTTAGACATTCATTCAAAGTCAGCAGGGGATCAAATACTTATTTCCTTCACTGTATATATCTAACTAGAGCTCGGACACTAATAAGGGCCATGGCTGAAAACATCCCAAAATACCACCATGAAATAGAACGCTCCTCTATCTCTCCTCTCCATCCCCCACAAAGGAAATGATGACACAAGGAATAACCACAGGAAAAAACGCACCAAAATGCAATAGGAGAGGAATAAAACGCAGATAAACGTTGGTGAATGTATGTGAGAGTTTCTGCACACACGTGTGACGAGTCCTATATGAGAGGAGGAGGGGAGGAGAGGAGTACAGGGATATGGGGGAGGACGTCTCCAATGTCATGGGGCATTCTCTGTGTGCGCCCCCCCCCCCCCCCACGCAGGACATTGGTGGGAAGTGAAGCCTTCGGACATGGAGCACACTGCCTTGTACCTGGACAAGGTGGCCGAATGCTGGTGGTGGACTTGAATGGGTCACATTCAGCAGGCACTAGGCCCATCCAAAGCAACAGGTGGGAGATTCCTGCTGCAGCCACTAAGCCAAACATTGCCGCCACGCCATGACTACACCCTTGGACACTGCCTCTGCAGCTACAGGGGGAGGGGTTGGGGGCCAAGAAAAATGCAGCTCATTCGGGAGGTTTTACTGCCCCTCAACCACTAGTGTGAACAAGTCCTTCTGCAGGGGGTTGAGGCATGGTGCTCCAGGTTTTTAATAGTTAACACATATGGTGTGGAGGTGACATAACTCCTACGAGCCACCTCTCAAATGCTTTTATAAAGAGATCTCCTATGGATTGCTTTTCAGAAGACAACATGTGTAAACAAGGCCTTAGAGGAATCGCTATCTGACCATAGGTAGGCTGGGGCAGCATGAAGTGTGGGCTCCGTACTTCTATGGAACATCAGGGAAATGTACCGGGAAGGAGATCACAGCAGGTCAAAGCTCTACCAATTCCCCAGCATTCAGTCCAGCTATTCAGCTCTGAAGATCCAACTAGAAGGAGCCATTCACACCGGAGCATTGCTATCACTTCTAGGGAAATGCATTTTCCCCGCATATCGGCATAACACACAAAGCTGGGAACAGCACCACATGTGCCATGACATTTCACGTTGTCACCAGAACAGGAATTCAGAGAAAATGTTCCAATGGAGACACTTGTTCCGGTGACAACTGTCTAAAAGGGGATTTCCCTCACATTGGAAAGATATCCTCTCACATCCTGCTGAGTCTACAGGACAGGAAGTGAAGGGAAATCTCCCTCATGAGACACAGGCAATAACAAAAGTTACAGCAGTTCCTTACTTAAGGGCTCATTCTACCCTTTTAGCACTCTGAAAAGAGATGTGATGGGTTGCTTTTCAGAGGACATTTGCCAGGCAATGAGGAGACATTAGGTTGTCTCCTCATGGCCTTATTTAAACCCTAAAAAGACTGCACCACCCTGCTGCAATCATGTACACTGCATGCAGTTGTGGCCTGGCCCTATTCACTTGAATGAGTCACATTAGTGTAGGCATATAAAATGTGTGTATCATAGATAGAATGATATATATAAAATATGAGGAAATGCACTATATACACATTCTTGTGTGTGACGTTGGCACTGATAGCGGACCAGACAAACTGCATTTTTTCATATCAAAAGAATAGAATAAGGACTCCTTACTATGTTCATTTATGCACGAGGTCATTACTTTACCTTTGTTATGTTGGGTTCACCAGTTTTTGGATAAATATGTGGAGAGTCAGGGGGAGTTTCAGAGCAGGTTATGTGCAAATCTACCAGCATTGTAAAATGCAAGTTTGTCTGATTAGATTTGGAAAGGTCTTAATATTCATAGTGTACCTGTTTATGGTGAAGAGAATTTCAACGTGGTTGTCGTGTCCACCTTTGTACAAGGATGTTGGAGATTGCCGTTTTGCTATAAACAAGACAAGGAGTATCTATTTAACTTTTTAATTAAAATCAAAATTAAAGAAACGTCCATTCTTTTTTAGTTCCATATTTTATTGAAATAACAGTTAAAAAAAAGAAAGAAAGGGCCCTGGGGGGGCCAAAGCCAACATTACAGCAATAGATGTGAAGGAGAGAGCGGGGAAAGAGAATTTATCCAAAAATACCAAACCAAACATCTGGTCATTAATCAGAACAATGCGTAGGAGTTGCGTACATGAGGTGACAGGCTATATACCAGTAATGAGCTATGAGTACATAACCAAGGCCCTGGTGTGTAGGGGACGATTACAGGATACAGGGTATAGTGCAATGAGCCGCAGTCCCCATGCAGTGGGGGACTAATGATAGAAGGGTCTAGACCTGGATTTCTCTACCAGGGTTCCTCTAGAGCAGCAGTTCTCAACCTGGAGGTAGCGACCCCTTTGGGGGTCGAACGACCATTTCCCAGGGGTCGCCTAAGACCATCGGAAAACACATATTTCCGATGGTCTTAGGAACCGAGACACCGCTCCTCTGACTCAGTCGATGTGTGGGCGGGATGACACGCTGCCCTGTCACCTGGCCACACCTCCGGGATCCCTCAACAACTCCGCCTCCTCGCCGCTGATTGGCCACCGGAACTGTAGCTCAGGAGAGGCACACAGGCGGCCAATCACCGGCGAGGAGGTGGAGCTTGGAGAGGAGGAGCCGAGCGGCAGCGCGCGTAGATCTAAGAAGATCGAGGGAACTGCCGGAGTAAGTGAAGAGGAGAGCGGCCAGAGAAGGAAGACAGCTGACAGGTAAGTGAGAGAGCGAGCCCAGGCTGGAGCAGGGGTCAGCAAGGTAAGTATCATTGGTGTCAGTGGGAGGAATAGTGCCCCATCATTTGTGTGACTAATACCAACAATGGGGCACCATTTCTCCCACTGACACCAATGATGGGGCACTATTTCCTCCCCCCCCCGCACTGACACCAATGATGGGGCACTATTCCTCCCTCCCACTGACACCAACGATGGGGCACTATTCCTCCCCCCCACTGACACCAACGATGGGGCACTATTCCTCCCCCCCACAGACACCAACGATGGGGCACTATTCCTCCCCCCACTGACACCAAGAATGGGGCACTATTCCTCCCCCCACCGACACCAACGATGGGGCCCTATTCCCCCCCCTGACCCCAAAGATGGGGCACTATTTCTCCCTCCACCACACTGAAATCAATGATGGGGCACTATTCCTCCCACTGACACCAATGATGGGGCACTATTCCCCCCACTGACACCAATGATGGGGCACTATTCCCCCCCCTGACCCCAAAGATGGGGCACTATTCCCCCCACTGACACCAAGAATGGGGCACTATTCCCCCCCCTGACCCCAAAGATGGGGCACTATTTCCCCCTCCACCACACTGAAATCAATGATGGGGCACTATTCCTCCCACTGACACCAATGATGGGGCATTATTCCTCCCACTGACACCAATGATGGGGCACTATTCCTCCCACTGACACCAATGATGGGGCACTATTCCCCCCACTGACACCAATGATGGGGCACTATTCCCCCCACTGACACCAATGATGGGGCACTATTCCCCCCACTGACACCAATGATGGGGCACTATTCCCCCCACTGACACCAATGATGGGGCACTATTCCCCCCACTGACACCAATGATGGGGCACTATTCCCCCCCCTGACCCCAAAGATGGGGCACTATTTCCCCCTCCACCACACTGAAATCAATGATGGGGCACTATTCCTCCCACTGACACCAATGATGGGGCACTATTCCCCCCACTGACACCAATGATGGGGCACTATTCCCCCCACTGACACCAATGATGGGGCACTATTCCCCCCACTGACACCAATGATGGGGCACTATTCCCCCCACTGACACCAAGAATGGGGCACTATTCCCCCCCCTGACCCCAAAGATGGGGCACTATTTCCCCCTCCACCACACTGAAATCAATGATGGGGCACTATTCCTCCCACTGACACCAATGATGGGGCACTATTCCTCCCACTGACACCAATGATGGGGCACTATTCCTCCCACTGAAACCAATGATGGGGCACTATTCCCCCCACTGACACCAATGATGGGGCACTATTCCCCCCACTGACACCAATGATGGGGCACTATTCCTCCCACTGACACCAATGATGGGGCACTATTCCCTCCACTGACACCAATGATGGGGCACTATTCCCCCCACTGACACCAATGATGGGGCACTATTCCCCCCACTGACACCAATGATGGGGCACTATTCCTCCCACTGACACCAATGATGGGGCACTATTCCTCCCACTGACACCAATGATGGGGCACTATTCCTCCCACTGACACCAATGATGGGGCACTATTCCTCCCACTGACACCAATGATGGGGCACTATTCCTCCCACTGACACCAATGATGGGGCACTATTCCTCCCACTGACACCAATGATGGGGCACTATTCCTCCCACTGACACCAATGATGGGGCACTATTCCTCCCACTGACACCAATGATGGGGCACTATTCCTCCCACTGACACCAATGATGGGGCACTATTCCTCCCACTGACACCAATGATGGGGCACTATTCCTCCCACTGACACCAATGATGGGGCACTATTCCTCCCACTGACACCAATGATGGGGCACTATTCCCCCCACTGACACCAATGATGGGGCACTATTCCCCCACTGACACCAATGATGGGGCACTATTCCCCCCACTGACACCAATGTTGGGGCACTATTCCCCCCACTGACACCAACGTTGGGGCACTATTCCCCCCACTGACACCAACGTTGGGGCACTATTCCCCCCACTGACACCAACGATGGGGCACTATTCCCCCCACTGACACCAACGATGTGGCACTATTCCCCCCACTGACACCAACGATGGGGCACTATTCCCCCCACTGACACCAACGATGGGGCACTATTCCCCCCACTGACACCAACGATGGGGCACTATTCCTCCCACTGACACCAACGATGGGGCACTATTCCCCCCACTGACACCAACGATGGGGCACTATTCCCCCCACTGACGCCAACGATGGGGCACTATTCCCCCCACTGTCGCCAACGATGGGGCACTATTCCCCCCACTGACACCAACGATGGGGCACTATTCCCCCCACTGACATCAACGATGGGGCACTATTCCCCCCACTGACACCAACGATGGGGCACTATTCCTCCCACTGACACCAACGATGGGGCACTATTCCTCCCACTGACACCAACGATGGGGCACTATTCCTCCCACTGACACCAACGATGGGGCACTATTCATCCCACTGACATCAGTGATGGGGCACTACTCCTTCCACTGACACCAATGATGTGGCACTAGTCCTCCCACTGCAAAATTACAGTTATGAAGTAGCAACGAAAATAATTTTATGGTTGGGGGTCACCACAACATGAGGAAGTGTATTAAGGGGTCGCGGCATTAGAAAGGTTGAGAACCACTGCTCTAGAGGTTCCTTAAACAATTTCTGCCTCTTAGATAACTTCCCACTGACACCATTGGTCCTTTTAGCTTTCTGGAAGAGGGTAATTCTTCCCCATGACCCTAAGTGTAAGGAGCATTCTTCCCCCCGACCATCACACTAATGTATCATGAGTTGTAGATATAGTCACTTTTAGCAGAGGTTCCCTGAGACCGGAAAGTTATTTCAAGGCTTCCTCTGTGTTGAAAAGGTTGAGAAAAACTGGTCTAGACCAACCTTTCTCAACCCTTTTATCCCAGCGGCAACCCTTGAAATAACTTTACGGTCTCGGGGAACCCCTACCAGTGAAAAATTGCCCCTTACATTGGTGGTCAATGAGAAGAATGCAACCCCCCCAGACAGCTAGAAAGATCACTGGCTTCAGGCAACTGGCTCTACCAAGTGCCGTTGACCTCAGAACTATGGCAGCCCCATCAAATGGAAGTAGGGGAAGGGAAGCAGAGGAAAAGAGAGGGGAAGAGGGGCATGAGATAAGAAAAAAGGAGATGGGGAGAAGAGTGGGGGAGAGAAGGAGAGTGAGGTAGGAAAGACGCATAGGGTATGGTGTTGGGCCATGAAGGGGAATGGAGGGAAGTGGTAGGTGAGAAGTGTGGGGAGTCCCTCTCAGCTGTTCAGCTGCCCCTCTCCGGCCCAAGCCCCCACCTCTTGAAGTCCATCCTTTTTTATGCTTTCTATCCCCTCTTCCTTTATCAGAAGCTACATGATGAAAATATATATCAATATATTGCACTCAATTAACCAAGTCAATACTGGCATGTAACACCCCCTCCATTACCAAGTTATTTTGCAGTTTTAAAAAGTGTTACTAAACCCACAACTGTAAAATCAGTCTGTGTTTGCAGTAAAGCATGCTGGTTATACTCACTGTGGAACCTAAGGGGTTAAACCTCCACATTATGTAAAAAGGCGGTTTGATCCTGTCTTCTCTGATCCTCCCTTTCTTTTACTGTCCCCAATCCATCTGCTGAAAGTACAGAGCCCCTAGGAGACACTCTGCACATGTTCAGTTTGGTGTGTATTCCTAGTTTTTTGGGGGGAGGGTGCATGTGATCGGTACAGGGCTAATAGGCAATGTCCAGAGGGTCAGGGGTCATACAGCCTCATAGGATAGTCAGAGAAGAATGGAAACACCTCCTATAAGCTTAGCCAGTGCTCGGCTGGACACTAACAGAAGTCACAAGACTGCTATATACTGCTGATGAAAAAAAGTATTTTGCTGTTTCTATTTACTGAAATGATTGCATTTCCATGTTCTGTGTACTGTGGGAGACCAGGTATAGTGAATGCAGGCTCCGGGGTTTAGTAACACTAAGTGCTGTGATAGTGTGACTGACAATTATAGGTCATGCAACACAGGACCCAGATTATTTTTAGATCATTTTTTTTTATACAGATAGAGATTTTGAGGCATTTATAACTACTTTTATATTTTCAACTCAAAAAAGGAAACAAGAACATTTATTTTTTAAACTTCCCTTTACGATATTGTTATCAAACAAAAATGACCCCTTTTGTGAAATCAGACACCTCATGGGGATCCCATGTTTTGCACGCTGGTATTGAGGTGGTTACATAAGGCTTCAGTGATCAATTCAAAGCCAGAGTGACCACAGAGAAAGTGGAAGATATAAATGGGGAGTCGGCCAGATCTGAACTGGAGTGCACTAAGACATATTGGCTCTGCCTGGATCATTTACCATGAAGGGTTACACAAGGGGATTCTCTCAACACAAAACCAGTCATACTACTGTGGGCTGCAGTGTGCGATTGTGTATTACTCCAGGGTCTGATTTACGAAAAACCTATTTTTGGTTCATTTCTAACAGTCATTTTTTTTTGCGGAAATTAAAGAAAATTATTTTTGTAATAAATGAATGAACCCAGCCGGTGTTTACTACTGGAATAGCTTTGATTGGTTTACAACGATCACAAGGCACAGAGCCACTCGGATTGGCTCGAGCCCTCATTTATAAGGGGCATACTACAGCATATGTCCATGCAAGGGCCGTGTTTACCTATGGATGCACAGAACAGTCATGTGGATGCGGGTGCATGCAGGTCCCTGAACTCCACACGGTCTGCATTCGAGGACCCGCACCCACACAGATGTCAAAATGGAAGCAGAGGCTGTCTATGCAGCTGCTGCATCCCAATTGATATCAGTGGGACCGTCTGCACAGAGATGCACGGAACGAACATGTGTGCATCCCCTGTGTGGGTAAACACGGCCCTCGCACAGGCAGAGCACACCCTGTGTGAATGAGGCCTTACATTTTGTGCTACCTAATGATATTGTGAGTACGCCTGGAAAATGCATGCTTGTTGGGAAAAATGACATATATATTGTATATCTATTCTGTACACATAAATGAGGTGAAGGAGAATAGCAGCTCTTGTTGCCCCTTTGAAAAGCCTTGCACAGTGAATTGCTTTTCAGAGGTCAGTAGAGAAAGCTATCATTTCACTTCCTGCTGAGTCTACAGGACAAGAAGTGAAGGGAAACCTTCCTAATGACAGCGCTGATAAAAAGAAAATTACAACAGTTCTTTACTTAAGGGCTTGTTGCACTGAAGGACTTTAGTACTCTGAAGAGTGGTGGATCGCTTTTCAGAGGACATTTTACAGGTGATAAGGACATGGCCTGCTTTAACCCCTAAAAAGTCTGCACCACCACGCTGCAACCGTGTACATTGCACACGGTTGCAGCTTGGACCAATTCACTTGAATTTACTGCCACCAAGTAAACCCCCCTTTTTTACCAGTCAAATGGAAATCTTGTATGTAAATATCACACCACAAGCCAAGTGATTGAGTTGTGACATGGACCTGTTTACTTGAATGGGTCGCATGTGGCGGCTCAACCTCCTGTTTTTACCTCCTGTGACAGCCGTGTGTGTGTGAAGCAATAAAGTATGGATCAGGCGCACTTCTAAAATTGAAAAATGACGCTCCGGGCTGGTTTAACCAGGATGTGGTGGGGGAAGGGCGAGTTCTCACTCAAAACGCACCGCCTTTGTGAGCTGCTGCAGGTGTCAATATATTCTTAAGCAGATATACTGCTACAAGGCGGCAAGGGTGCGCAAAATCACATATATATACACATGTGATTTAGAAGTTCAAGGTAGGGGACACACGTGTGCCATACCCGCACCGCCATTCATGGCCTCGGCTGTCAATCACCGGGTCCCGGCTGGTGATTTCTCGCCGGCACCCAGTGATCGCTGAGTATTTCCGACGGGGGAGAGACCTGTGCATAAACAACACAGATCCTTTCCCTGTCAGCTCCTGTTTTGTGACATCCGTGCCCATTCAGTCTCTGCCCGCATTTTGACAGCAGACATCTCTGGACCCGTGATGGCCCTATGGGCAGCTGGAAGTAAGTGGATTTGTGTCCGTTTACATCAGACTACCTCTGATAAGTCACAATTAGATGCTGAAAAACTGGAAAGGACAACGCCTGTTCTGTCCTATACAGAACCTGAATGGACTCAGAGGTAGGCAGATGTAAATGGGCACGTCCAGTTACAGTCACCTGACCATAGAGCTGCATGGAGCTTTTGATCAGGTCCACCTAAAAACTGATAATTGGAGCTTTCTGGAAATCCTGTGTAAAAAGGGTTTTTTTCATCCCCATCCACTCCAAGTTCCAGAAATTTCAAGGAACAGCAGGAAACACAGGCTGACCCATGATAATGTACCCAACGCAACTAAAAAAAAAAAAAAGGAGCTCTGCACACATGCATAGATCTAAGTAGGTCCTCACTGTAACCTGCGTTAACACGGTGCACAGGTTTGAAGCCGGCCTATAGAGCCCAGTAACAACAAAGTAAGAGGTCATTTGTGCAATGGGGACAAAAACAACCCCCTCCTCCATTTCCTGGTTGCACAACACCCCAATCATGTTAGGTTTGAGATAAAAGCTGTCAAATGTACTTTGTACGCGGTACCTACCAGACTTGCTGCTTATGTCACAGGCACCTCCTCTAATGTGGGTAAAGGGACGCAGAACACCACATTTTGGAGGACATGCCCAAAGGTCAAAGGTTTGGGATTTGTGTATACAATTTTGGGTTTTCTTTGACCCTCGTCAATTTTAAGAAGTCCCCATTACAGGCCCTACTTAACCAACCAATAGAGGAGGAACCAAAGCATTCCAAAAAATTGGTCTGGTTTACATTCCTAGCAGCCAGAATAGCAGTCACCAGGTCCTGGATGTCTTTTGTCCATCCCCTTTTCAGTAGTGAACGCTGTCATGGTAAATGATGCATAAAAAGCCATCAGCCACATTGAATGATAAACTACATTTATTGGAAAGATCATGGGACCCTTGGATAAGTTATATTTCAGCAGACAGACAATCAGCGAAGTTCCAACAAAGGGCAGAGGAGATGGACACGGAACAAAACTCGGATTACCCACATGTCCTGATATTCTTCTTCTAGCTTTCTCTCTCTTCTCTTCCTTTTCTTTCTCTATTCGGCCTTCCTTCTGCATTTACCTGGGTTGTCATATGCACCTGATTAAAGAAACATGTTCATTAGAGTATATCATTTTGGTGAGCACTCAACCTGCGTAAAAAATGTATGGCACAGCTATTGATATGAGAAATATCAAACCAGACCTCAGTACAAAAAATGATGCTGTACATGAAATCCCTTTTGCACTTAAAGGGTAACTCCACTTTCATGGGAAGAAAATTAGCAAACAAATCCCCCCCAAAAAATATAGCGTGTACAATGCCGATCAATGTAATATTGTAATTGAGTGTTATTAAAGATTACCTTTCCTTTTCAATCTGCAGCGTAAATTTTTGTAAATGTAATACAATATGGCTACCTGAAGGTGTTCTGTACACAGATGGTGTACAGAACATCCCCTAGAAATGTCATTTCCTGCTTTTGTGATTGGCTTACTGATTTTCCCAGAAGTCAGCACTAAGATGCAAGTCATATTTTTGGCATCCTCTGCAACAAAAATATAATTTTTGGTGAGATATTCTCAAAGGGAAATCACATCTAAAAAGGGATGCAGACCCTGCCAACTTCCCCAGAGCCTTGCAGGTGCAGCAGCTAATTGATCATTATAAAACCACTCCTATAAAAATTCACTCTGAACATGGGACACAAACAGCTATTCTTTCAGAATAACAAAAGGTAGGAACCCTTGCAATGTAAGTACATCACCCAGAGGGGAAGGTTTTTTTCTCAACAAAAGTGAAGTTACTCTTTAAATTACCTGCTAAGTCTTGGATGCGATGTTCCTATAATTTGTACATTTAATTGCCAATACAAATATTCAAACAGAAAAGCAGTCAAGCGGAGGGAGCATGGACACAAAGGTCCTCTGCTTGCGAGAGGGTAAAGAAAAGTAATAAATAACAAAGTAAAAATATTAAATAATAAAGAAATTTACGTCCTTTTTTCCCATGAATAGAGCTTTCTTTCGGTGGCATTTGATCGCCTGTGTGGTTTTTATTTTTTGCGCTATAAAAAAAAAAAAAAAAAGACCGAAAATTTTGAGAAAAAAAACAGTATTGTTGACTTTTTCCTAATAAACACATTAAGTAAAAAAAATTTAAAAATCAAATTTCGTCACAAATTTAGGCCAAAATGTATTCTGTGACATGTCTTTGATAAAAAAAAAATCCCAATACACGTAAATGAATTGTTTTATGCAAAAGTTATAGTGTCTACAAATGGCGGTATATATAGTGGAATTTGTTTTTTATACTAGTAATGGTAGCAATCAGCAACTTATAATCAAAAAAATATATAGGTTGCGCTAAACAAAATGAATAAACTAATCAAAAAAATACTGCAGTCAAAAATTAAAATGCAATCAAACAAATGATATATAAATCAATAATATTGTGAACAATATAAAATAAAAAATGCAGCGCTAAGTAAATAAATGATACTGGTCATAATAAACTGGAAAGTGTTAAAAACCAGAGATATAAAAACAATGCGTAATAAAATCAATATGTAGGTAATAAAACTCTATCAGATAACAACAATAAAGTGCTGAGATAATGGTGGTGATGCGTGCACATAATCTCAAAATATCAAAGTCTTGTGGCTTCCGTGGTGAGAAAGACAAACATTGCACTAACCAGATAGCGCAAAGGAAATGCGCATGGAGCAATTAAGACCAGCTCCTGGTACTCAGGGTATATGATACTGGAAGGAAGTGGTGTCATCTATGTAGTAGCCACTAGGTGTCCTCCATCTGAGAGAAAAGCATCCAGGATCCAGGAATGTCAGCCACAGCCACCAGGGGGGGTTTTGTTACACACAGCTCCCAGCCACAGCAAAGTACCTTCAAAACACAGGCTCCCAAGGAAATAAAGAGCCCGCAGAGAAGGCCTCCAATAGTGTGATAATGTTTTATTCAGGGGTAAAACAAATAACAAATAGAAAACCAACTTACATTAGTAGCTCAGCCGTCAGGAGACAGCTGGCTTGGTAGTACATGTACAAGAAGCAGTGAAATGGCACTTCCCTGACGCGTATCGTGTCCATACACATCATCAGAGGGAATCCTTTGCGCTATCTGGTTAGTGCAATGTTTGTCTTTATCACCACGGAAGCCACAAGACTTTGATATTTTGAGATTATGTGCACGCATCACCACCATTATCTCAGCACTTTAATGCACTTTATTGTTGTTATCCGATAGAGTTTTATTACCTACATATTGATTTTATTACGCATTGTTTTTATATCTCTGGTTTTTAACACTTTCCAGTTTATTATGACCAGTATCATTTATTTACTTAGCGCTGCATTTTTTATTTTATATTGTATACTGTGTATGGGTTCTCGAGGTACCTTTTAATGCTAGCGGCTACTACATATTCTATACCCAGCGCACGATATCTCATCTCTTTTAATAATATTGTGAAGTCCAAAAAAAGTCCAAAGTAATACGTGATGAAATAATAGTTGATCCAAATATCACCAAAAGTGCATCCACCACCGAATGAATTGAATAAACTCACCAGAGCGAGATGCTGATCATGTTATAAATCAGCATAGAACGCTTTCTGCTCTGGGAGCAATGATCAATAACTTGGGGCTGCAACACTGGGAATTTAGTAACTGGTATCCAGGGAGCAATACTCTGCAGGGAATATATATCATCCAGATCCACTTCACCCCTCAGTCACCGACTCTTTAGGATGATCAGACCTCCACTCAAAATACAAGGGAATAAAGACTCATGGTGCAGTACTTCATAAAACTTCCAATTTACTCAAAACACATTGCACTTACAAAAAGCAGTGTCTTAGCCGACGCCAGCATGAACAGCGCGTTGAATATCACAGACACGGACCCAGCCTGGCTGCGCATGCGCCGTATCAACGACTCGGGAACGTCCTGACGTCACATCCAAAGGCTCCGCCCCATGCGTTTCGCCATCGACGTCTTCACATGACGTCCTCTGGTGAGTTTGTTCAGTTCATTCGGTGCTGGATGCACTTTTGGTGATATTTGGATCAACTATTATTTCATGACGTATTACTTGGGACTTTTTTTGGACTTCACAATATTATTGATTTATATATCATTTGTTTGATTGCATTTTAATTTTTGACTGCAATATTTTTTTGATTAGTTTATTCATTTTGTTTATTTTTTTGATTTACGCACCCTATTTTTATAGGTTAGGTTTTGCCGCTATTTTTACACTGTGTTCCGTGGCGCTATATTTTAAAATCAGCAACTTATAGTGGGACTGCAGGGGGGCATTCTAACACTGAGCGATGTGGAATGGGACACTGACTAACTGTCACTGAGATCACCAGTGACACCAAAATAGCAATCAGTACTAATATAAAGCACGGACACTGTACTAATGACACTGGGCAGGAAGGGGTTAACTTCTGGGGCGATCAAAGGGTTAACTGTGTGCTGTTTCGCTGTGTGTGTGCTTTACACTGTAAGCACACTGCTTTGTATGGCTTTGCAATGCAGAGCCATACAAAGCAGTGTGCAGGAGCTGACAGAGGAGGGATCTGTTTGTTTACAAATAGGTCTCTACCCGGACCGTGATACACGGTGATCGCCGTGTGCCGGCGGGAAATCATTGGCCGGGACCGGGTGATTTTCAGCCAAGGCCGTGCACGCCCCCTACCCAGAAATGCAAAATCACGTATATAAATATACACATGTGATTTTGCGCACCCCTGCCACCCTGTAGAAGTATTTCTGCTATAGGCCGGTGGGAAAGCGGTTAAACACTACAGCTAAATATTTCAGGATATTTTTTTATTGGACCCTTTCCCCGGGACAAACGTTGCAAGCTGCAATTTCTACTAAACTGCTTTGTTTGAGACATGCCAACTTTGGAAAACACCGGTGCTAAAACTAATGAATGGCAACTAGTCTGCAAAGGACTTGCACCATTGGGACGGTCGGTTCTCTTGCAGTAATGGAGACAGATCTTGCTAATTGGGCCATACACATACCAATTATCTCACAAGAGATCCTAAAAGGTACAAACTAAGAAGCATTTTGTAATGTAAATAAAGTTTCATGTCTTGGCTTCTAAAACTTACCTATAAGCTCGGCAATGCCTGTATGCATATCAAAGAATGGATCGGTAACCAAAGGAGCCCGGTTCTGGCTGTAGGACTTGCTGATGGTCTCAAACAGCAGTAGGTTCTATGATCCGTCCTTGTCAGGGTATCCAGGTGGATTCCAGCTCACATCCATCACAATCTGCTCTGGGAGGAACTAAGTCCACTGCAGCTGAAACCCATTCATCCGCCCTGCCACAGAAACATAAAAGCGTCACAACAACCACAGCTGACCGGCATACTCTTGATCAAAGCTACAAGTAAAGCCGCACTTTTCCCTATGAAGAGGAAAGCAATGGGTGTGCCTTCCCAAGTAGCAGGCAATCTTTATTGCCCACTGTGTGTGTTCAGTCATCAGCTACAATGACTCTGCTCAGAGCTTACACAGGGGAGAGGACCCCCCCATCCCCCACCTGCCTGATGTGAAAACTCTGGAGAAGGATATTTACCTGGAAAGTGAAATGGATCCCCTCCAATATTATTTCCCCATTCCACAAACCAAACAAGGCTTTGCCATAGTGTGAGGATGAGAGCACCTTAACACAGCGTTCCCACTCCAGACTGGACGGGACCATGTTGTAGTTCTGGTTCTGCTAATGTTCGGTCCAGTTTCATTGTAATGCTGCCTAAAGCAATACCTACATATGGTTCAGTGCTGCACAGACAGCTGCACAATAAAACCGCACAACACACTGACTTAAAGCCGTACTAAGCCCAAAAACAAAAATGTCATATATTGCCGTGTACCGATCCTTGGATGTGATGCATGCATTGGATTTGGTGATCCTGCCAGTAACACACCTCCTGTATTAGAGTGCCCTACTCTGGATGAAGGAGCACAGGTACACACAAGGACAGCAGCACTGTCAGTCTGGGGGGAGGGGAGTGTTACGTGTACTAGCAGATTCTGATACACTAAAAAATTGAAGCCAAACTTCAGCTCACACTGCCGCTACACAAGCAGTTACAGCAAAAAGGTTTTTTTTTTGGTGGGGGGAATAAAGGTATTACGTTCAAAAATAAAAGCAAACCATTGTAATCACCTGTCAGTGGAAAATGGTTTCAACAATCTAACTGCTACACTTGCAGTAGAGCTTGTTTTCTTGAAAAATGTACTCTGAGCTGGGAGACTCCGTGTACATGACAGCTGACAGGCGGGGGAAGCATCTATGACAGCAGAAAGCGATTGGGTCTCTTCTGTCATAAAACTCTACCTGTCACATTTATTTAACCACTTGCCTACCGGACACTTTTACCCCCTTCGTGCCCAGGACAATTTTCAGCTTTCGACGCTCTCACACTTTGAATGGCAATTGCGCAGTCATGCAGCACTGTACCCATATGACATTGTTATCATTTTTTTAAACACACAGAGCTTTGTTTTGGTGGTATTTAAAAGGAAGGAAATATAGAAGGAAATGACAGGAGGACGTCATATGATGTCCTCCCACTCTAACTGCGCATGTGTGCCCCCAGGGACGTGCAGCGATCAGTGGTGCGCTGTGTCCCCGGGAAACAGCGGATGACATCAACTCTGTCATGTGATCAGCTGTGTCCAATCACAACTGATCACATGTAAACAAGGAAACGCCGGTTATCGGCATTCCTCTCCTCACACTGACAGCGCGTGAGGAGAGCCGGTAAGGGGCATTCCTCAGAGGGGACATGTACACTGATCATCAGGGCACTGATGATCAGTGTAGCCCCATCAATGCCACTTGTCAGTGCCTATCAATGCAAAACAATGCCACATATCAGTGCCCATCTGAGCTGCCTTTCAGTGCCATATATCAGTGCTGCTTTTCAGTGCTCATCATATATGCCTGTCAATGCCCATCACTGATACCTACAAGTACCTCCTCATCAGTGCCCGTCAGTGACGCTTATCAGTGCAGCCTCATTAGCGCACAACAGTGAAGGAGAAAAAATTACTTATTTACAAAATTTTCTAACAGAACTAAGAAAAAAAATATTTTTCAAGATTTTCAGTCTTTTTTAGTGTGTTAAGCAAACCCCCCCCGTGGTGATTAAATACCACCAAAAGAAAGCTCTGTCTAAAAAAAATATACATAAATTTCATATGAGTACAGTGTTGCATGACCGCGCAATTGTCATTCAAAGTGCAACAGCGATGAAAGCTGAAAATTGACCTGGGCAGGAAGGGGGTGAAAATGCACGGTAGGCAAGTGGTTAATCACCACTGGGTGTTTTATTTTTGCACCATAAAAAAAAAAAAAAGAGCAAAAAATTTGAAAAAAAAACATTTTTTTCTATGTTTCTACAAAAAAGTTTTCCAAACAGGTAATTTTTCTCCTTCACTGATGTGCGTTGATGAGGATGCACTGATAGGCGACACTGAGGCTGCACTGATGAGGAGGCATCAATGAGGAGGCACTGATGATGCCGCACTGATATGCAGCAATGATGGGCACTGACAGGCGGCACTGCTGGGCACCGATTATCAGTGCCGATCTGTTCTGTGTCATTTGCTGATTATCGGCAGTCCTTTCCTCACGCTGTGACAGTGTGAGGTACAGGACAAGGGAAGAGTGTTGTGGAGCTTTTTGTTTATGGATAGAAACACTCCAGGAACAAGTGTGAACATTGCAGCACTCTGATACAAGTTGAGGCACTTTGACATTGGTGCGGCTTGTCATGTGATTTAAAAGCTCCAAATTGCATGACAAATTGCACCCCATTGCCAGCAATGGAGCCGTTCATATTGCAGAGACTCATATTGCAGCGATTATGAAAAAGGTTCCTGAACGATTTTTGCTGATTTCATTGCGACTTGCATAGACTTCTGTTATATGAGGCTGCAAGCCGCAATGAAATCGGCGGTGCAAATCGCACTGATATGCGGCTCTGGAATGGCGCTGAAGTAGTGTGATTTCAGTGCCGCACCAGTGTGAACCGGGGCTCACTGGATGCTTGTGCAGCACTTGGACACAATTTGGACATCATTGTAAAGCAGAATTCTGGGTACAAATGACTTTTCCCTGTTCAGTGGGGCTGTGCGGGTCAGCTGAGTATGAGCTTTGTGCTCCCCCCCCCCGAGAAAAAACAAGCAGCTGATCCATGCATTGGGGGGGGGGGGGGGGGGGGGGGGCAAACATTTGTGAGCGCAATTCTGCTTTCATGTAGAAGTATAGGCCACATCTTTGGGGGGGTTAGAACCCTGGCACAGCTGCTGGGGGGGGTTATTGGGGGTCTTTCTGCACAGTGCCGTGTTACTATGGACAGGTGGGGGGGGGGGCAATTGATGGTGGAGCTGCAGCTGTCTGTCCCTCACCCCCCATCACCTATCAGCCTCTCCATACAGAATATACCCCCCAACCCCCTCCACCTTCCCTCATACCACCTCCATGCGGCCCCCCCTCACCTCCTCAGCTGGTCTCTCCCGGTCGCCATCACCTCAGAGACGGTTTCTCTAGCCCTCCCTCACTCTCAGCTTCTTCTCTCCTCTCCCCCGTACATTAGATAGAATAAAATGGCCTCCGGTGGGGAAGAAAGCCGAACTCTATGATGTGTATTGGAGCTGACTGGGAAGGGAGACATCTATGGCGGGAGGCGGTATTACCGCTACGGCACAATCACACCTAGTGACCTCTTGTGGCCGCTTTTATGAATAACCCTTAAACTCACCAAAAGACTGTCAAATTTCTGTCAAATCAATAAAATGATATCAAATTTATTTGGGTACAAGCGTCAATCAAAATAGGTAGGCCTGAAAAATGACAGCTGGTGTGAGGTGGCAGAGTGTGATTGGCTGATTGGCAGGAAGTCCGCTTAGCTCCGCCCCCAGGCTGCAGCTCACCTCAATGCTGCCCTGGTATCCGAGCCATAAGCAGCATCAGAGCTTGTCTCTGCGACTGACAGAGATTATCGCCATTTATACGGATTTCGATTCCTATTATCACTACTATATAATTCTTTATATTATTAGTGGTAATATTTCATATTTTTAGCCATTTACAGGTCATCCAGCACCACCAGGATGCCTCGGCCTTCACGACGCCCATCTCGTGGGAGGCCTTCACATCAGGAGGACGGAGAGTCTCCGATCGCCCATCGGACTAGGTCCAGAGTCCAGCGTCATCGGAGACGGGAGGAGGCCTCCACCCACCGAAGCCGTTCACCAAGAGAACGAGCCAGGGCCCCTGAGCACTACCCACCTCCGGCCATGCAGCAGCATGCCAGGGCCCCTGAGAACCATCCTCCACTGGCCATGGAGCAGCACGACAGGGCCCCTGAGAACCACCCACCACCGGCCATGGAGCAGCGCGCCGAGGAGGAGGTAAGTGTGTGTCCCATTTGTTTGGCAGGTTGTGAAGATGGAGAGAACACGACCATCCTGGCCTGCGATCACGAGTTCCACACCAGCTGCATCTGCCGATGGTTTGGAGAGAACCCCACCTGTCCACTCTGCCGGGCTGATTTTTCCAACCAGCTATTTCTCCTTCGGAACTACGTACACAAAGTCGTCAATGGAGACATGTGGATTGGGTATGTAATTGGTGATGATGGTGCTATTTACGTTCAGTTTATTGCAGTCGGTAATTTGACCATCTTGCTTTAAAAGCCTGGATGACATCAGCTGTGTTGGAAATGTATATGACAACTGGTGTTGTGTATGTAATATTTTTTTTTTTCAATATATATTATACTATTAGTATTATTATTATACATGTTTACCTGTTTAAACCATACTTGTAGTAGTTATAGGTTAATGCTTTGAAAAAAAACAAAAAAAAAAAAAAAATTTCTTCTTATTATTTACTCTTAGCCGTTTTATGATTGTAATATAGTATTTAATGCTTTGAAAAAAAAACAAAAAAAGTAAAAAAAAAATTAGTATTATTATTATTATCCGTTTTATGATTGTAGGAGTTATAGTATTTAATACTTTGAAAAAAAAATAAAAAAATAAAAAATGTATTATTATTAGCGTTTTATGATTGTAGATGTTATAATATTTAATGCTTTGAAAACATGGCCGGATCTAGGGGGGTGCTGGGGTGGACTGCACCCCATAGATTTCAGTGGTGCCCCCCAGACTACTGAGCTCCTTCCCCCCCATCCCCACACTCAGAGCTGGGACAAAGGAAAGGAAGCCTGGAGTTAAGTCCTGAAAGTGACAAGAGAGCAAGGAGTAGCGGTTCTGTGCTCTGCCCCCTCCTCCTGTCAGAACAGTGCTGCTCCATATAGCTGATGACACAGGATCGCTCCGTCCATCGGACTGTACACAGTTTCAATACCTGCCCCTATCTCTTCCAAGGACCGCTTATCTCCCACAGCAGTAAATGTAGATCGGGGCGGGTAATGAAACTGTGTACAGCCCCATGGTCGAGCGATCCTGTGTCATCAGCTATATAGAGCAGCTCTGTTCTGACAGGAGGAGGGGGCAGAGCACAGCACCGCTCCCTCTAGACTGTAATTTGGGGGGAGGGGGGCTTACAGGCAAATTGTACATAATGAGGGAGAGGGTGTGGGGGAAACAGTCATTTCTGCTTGGGATGAGAAGGGGCTATCTGTGCTGGAAAGGGTAATGGCAGTTGCGGGGGGATTCTGTTAGAAGGATTTGGGGGGATTTAAGCCAGGAGGGGGCATGGGGGAAATGTTTGTGCCTAATTGTGCTAAGAGGAGGCGGGGGATTTGGGCTAAGTGGGGGGCAGAGGAATTTGAAAAGGAGAGGATCTGTGCTGGGAAGGGTACTTTGGAAGGGGTTGTACTAGGAGTAGGAATTTAGAGGAATTTGACATACGGAGGGTATTGGAGGATGGGGATTTGGGGGAGGGGGGATTTGTTCTAGAAGGAGGATGGGGGATATGTGCTAGGAGGGGGGATTAGCGGGGAGATTTGTGCTATAAGGGGGGATAGGGGCGATTGTGCTAGGAGAGGGGATTGGAGGGATTTGTGCTAGAAAGAGGAATTAGCGGGGGGGGGGGGTATTTGTGCTAGAAGGGGGATGGGGGATATGTGCTAGCAGAGGGGATTAGCGGGGAGATTTGTGCTAGAAGGGCGGATGAGGTTGATTGCGCTAGGAGAGGGGATTGGAGGGAATTGTGCTAGGAGGTAAGATTGGGGGGATTTGTGCTAGGAAGAGGTGAGGGAATTTGGGTTAAGAGGGGGGACTGGGGGGGTGGGGGATTTGGAGATTTGTGCTTGGATGGGAAATTTGAAACGAAGGTGGATGTGTGCATGGAGGGATTATTTTTTGGGCGAGGGAGATTTGTGCTAGGATGAGGGAATTGGGGGCACTGGAAGCGGAATTGGGGGGCAAAGATTTGTGCTGGGAAAGGGGTCTATACTGGGAGGAGGAGGAATTTTTGCATTGTTGTGTGGGGAGAATTTTGGTTTGCAGACACAAGTTATGCTTGGGGGGAGCATGCTGATTCATTCTCTTTTCTTTTCTTTTTGGGGTTGGGGGGATTTATGCTGAGACATGATGCTCACACATGAGGGGGGGCTTAGTTTGTCATCTTCACCCTGGGAGCTAGTCGACCTTGTCCTGGCACTACACACAGGGCAGTCAATAGATCTCCTCCTCCCCACTCATCACATTGCTGAAATCGGATTCCCTTACAGACACAGCCTCGATCTGCATGTATAGCTGGCTGCTATGTTGCAGTTCTGACCCTGTCCTCTCCTCTTCTGACCCCTGTCCTCTACCCTGCTGACCCCTGTCCTCTACCCTGTTGACCCTCTGTACCCTGCCATGCTGACCTCTGTCCTCCATCCTGCTGACCCGTGTACACTGCCCGTCGGCTTTCTTTACAACTTACCTTTTCTTGGAGCGGGTCCGGTGTCACCCCGTATAGGTTGCATGCTGGCGATCCCCGCAGGATGGATCGGATCCATCCCGCGGGGATTGTCGGCTTGCTTTGCAACTTACCTTTTTGTGGAGCGGGTCCGGTGTCACCCCATGCGGTCGGGGTCACCCGGTGCGGGCCGCACTTGCCTCGGGACGCCACTGCTCCCATCCTCTGCCCTGCTGACCGCCTGTACACTGCCCTCCTGAGTCTTGTACACTCCCCTGCTGACCTCTCATCCTCTGTCCTGCTGACCCCCTGTACACTGCCCCGCTAACCCTTGTACACTGCCTTGATAACCCGCTGTAAACTTCCCAACAAACTAATGGCCTCTGTACTCTGCCCTACAAACTGCTGTCCCTATCTCTCTGCCCTGCTGGCCCCTCTGTACACTGCCCTACTGACTTCTATACACTGCCCTGCTGACCTCGCATCCTCTGCCCCCCTGATGTTTTTTACTGCACCACCACATCAGACAGGCTAGATCCGGCCCTGTTGAAAAAAAAAATGATTACACTAGTATTGTTTATACTGTTATTAATAAGATTATATATTTTTAGCTTTTTTAGGATTGTAGTAGTTATACTGTAGTAGCTGATTCTTTGGAAAAAAAGAATTATACAATTATACTGGTATTGTTTATATTATTATTTTTATTATTATTATATATTTTTAGCTTTTTTATTATTGAAGTAGTTATAGTAGTTGATTCTTTACAAAAAATGACACTGGTATTGTTTGTATTATTATTATTATTATAAACCGGTTGCTGAACAGCCACAGTACATATACTGCGGCAGGGCGGCACCGCTGCACAAAATCACATTTATAAACATCATTCACACTCCCGATGTTTTCGCGGGCGGGGGCGCGCACGCGCCTCCGCCGACCCGCGGGTGTCACGATTCGATCCCTGAGGGATCAATCATTCAATTTCAGCCAGTGATGTCCGGCTGAAGTTGAATGATTGGTCTCTGTCCTATCCTATCCTGTGTTGACAGTTACACAGGACAGGATATGATGTAAATCTTCTCTGCCTGGGCACATTCCATCCCAGAGAGAGAAGAAGACACAGAAAATGTGAGTACAAAGCACTACACTAACAGTTAGAACACACCTAGGTCACATTTAACCCATTGATCGCCCCCCCCCCCCCCCCCCCAGTTAACCCCTTCACTGCCCTGTTACCAGTGTCATTGTTTACAGTGCATAGATTTTTACTGATTACTGTATTAGTGTCGCTGGCGACTTCTGATAGTGTTAGCGTCAGTTAGCGCCCATCCCAGAAAGCATCAGATTGCCCGCTAGTACACCAGTAATCATATTTAACCCCTTGATTGCCAGGAACACGCTCACTTGCACACTAAACCTCCATTGCTAGTATAGTGTCTGATTGGATCAATATCTTTGATCAGATCAGCGATATACCAGCGTTCACATTAGTATAGTGTCCCCAAAAATGCAGCGTTAGCGGGATCAGCCCCGACACCTGCGTTTAGCCCCTACGACCCCCCCTTCTTCCCCAGCAAGTGCAGTGTCAGTAGATAACTGTCACTTGATACTTTACACACAAAACCGCAGTGTTCACAGAATCGGACCTGATCTCTGTTAGCACGTGTCGGTAAATTTTCTGTAGCGGTTCAAGCAGTCCCTGACAGCCAGGCGCTCTTTTTCCCGTGAGTCGCACTAGGTACCTATAAATTTAGTGGCCAAAATGTCCAACCAAAGGTACTCTAGTGAAGAGGCCTACAGGATTCGGAGCATGTCAGGTGAGAGCGAAGGTGAAGACTCACTAAAAATTAAAAATACAAATCCCCCCAAAAAAATAAAAAAATTTAAAAACCAAAAATAGTTATAGTTTTTTTTGTTGTCATTTTTTGTGATTGTTCTACTTTTACTGTTTTTTATTGTTACTGTTTTATTGTTAATCATTTCTGTTTGTAGGAATGCTTTCAGCTGCAACACTGACCTGTTTATTCTGACAGCAACAGGAACTTGCTCTCAGAATAGACATAAATCAATGTGGGCAGGGCTGTCGGATGAGATTTTTCATCCGCAGTTAAAAAAAGAGCATATATGCCGAAGCATGGGGGTCTGGGGTGGCCAGTCGGTGGATGGCCCCTATGCTTCGGCATATATATTTAATATTTGTTGGCACACTTCATGTGTGCCCATCATTAGAAGTGGGTGGATGCAGGGAGGTTGTCTAATGGTGGGCATACCACCAAACACTTTTCCTTATAAAATTGTTTTATTGAGTTTGTTTTATTGTTAACCATTGTTGATTTCTGTGCAGGAATGTCAAACTGCAGCACTGACCTGTTTATTCTGACAGCAATAGGGTCTTGCTTTCAGAATAGACATAAGTAGGTGTGTGCAGTGCTGTCGGATGAGATTTTTCATCCACAGTTAAAAAAAAGAGAATATATGCCAAAGCATGGGGGCCTGGGGTGGCCAGTGGGTGGATGGCCCCTATGCTTCGGCATATATATTTTATATTTGTTGGCACATTTCATGTGTGCCCACCATTAGAAGTGGGTGGATGCAGGGAGGTTTTCTAATGGTGGGCATACCACCACACACTTTTCCTTATAAAGTTGTTTTATTGAGTTTGATTTATTGTTAACCATTGTTGATTTCTGTCCAGGAATGTCAAACTGCAGCACTGACCTGTTTATTCTGACAGCAACAGGGTCTTGCTTTTAGAATAGACATAAGTAGGTGTGTGCAGTGCTGTCGGATGAGATTTTTCATCCACAGTTAAAAAAAAGAGAATATATGCCAAAGCATGGGGGCCTGAAGTGGCCAGTGGGTGGATGGCCCCTATGCTTCGGCATATATATTTTATATTTGTTGGCACATTTCATGTGTGCCCACCATTAGAAGTGGGTGGATGCAGGGAGGTTTTCTAATGGTGGGCATACCACCACACAATTTTCCTTATAAAGTTGTTTTATTGAGTTTGTTTTATTGTTAACCATTGTTGATTTCTGTCCAGGAATGTCAAACTGCAGAACTGACCTGTTTATTCTGACAGCAACAGGGTCTTGCTTTCAGAATAGACATAAGTAGGTGTGTGCAGTGCTGTTGGATGAGATTTTTCATCCACAGTTAAAAAAAAGAGAATATATGCCAAAGCATGGGGGCCTGGGGTGGCCAGTGGGTGGATGGCCCCTATGCTTCGGCATATATATTTTATATTTGTTGGCACACTTCATGTGTGCCCACCATTAGAAGTGGGTGGATGCAGGGAGGTTTTCTAATGGTGGGCATACCACCAAACACTTTTCCTTATAAAGTTGTTTTATTGAGTTTGTTTTATTGTTAACCATTGTTGATTTCCGTGCAGGAATGTCAAACTGCAGCACTGACCTGTTTATTCTGACAGCAATAGGGTCTTGCTTTCAGAATAGACATAAGTAGGTGTGTGCAGTGCTGTCGGATGAGATTTTTCATCCACAGTTAAAAAAAAAGAATATATGCCAAAGCATGGGGGCCTGGGGTGGTCAGTGGGTGGATGGCCCCTATGCTTCGGCATATATATTTTATATTTGTTGGCACATTTCATGTGTGCCCACCATTAGAAGTGGGTGGATGCAGGGAGGTTTTCTAATGGTGGGCATACCACCACACACTTTTCCTTATAAAGTTGTTTTATTGAGTTTGTTTTATTGTTGATTTCCGTGCAGGAATGTCAAACTGCAGCACTGACCTGTTTATTCTGACAGCAACAGGGTCTTGCTTTCAGAATAGACATAAGTAGGTGTGTGCAGTGCTGTCGGATGAGATTTTTCATCCACAGTTAAAAAAAAGAGAATATATGCCAAAGCATGGGGGCCTGGGGTGGCCAGTGGGTGGATGGCCCCTATGCTTCGGCATATATATTTTATATTTGGTGGCACATTTCATGTGTGCCCACCATTAGAAGTGGGTGGATGCAGGGAGGTTTTCTAATGGTGGGCATACCACCACACACTTTTCCTTATAAAGTTGTTTTATTGAGTTTGTTTTATTGTTAACCATTGTTGATTTCTGTGCAGGAATGTCAAACTGCTGCACTGACCTGTTTATTCTGACAGCAACAGGGTCTTGCTTTCAGAATAGACATAAGTAGGTGTGTGCAGTGCTGTTGGATGAGATTTTTCATCCGCAGTTAAAAAAAAAGAGAATATATGCCAAAGCATGGGGGCCTGGGGTGGCCAGTGGGTGGATGGCCCCTATGCTTCGGCATATATATTTTATATTTGTTGGCACATTTCATGTGTGCCCACCATTAGAAGTGGGTGGATGCAGGGAGGTTTTCTAATGGTGGGCATACCACGCACTTTTTCTGGCAGAGATTTCTTCTCTTTTTTTTCATTCAGCCCACAGGCTGCATAAAGAAAAACAAAACATAGCATATACACCCAACAAGGACCAGCGACGTACTGGTACATCACTGGACTTTGAATGGTTATACCAGGGTGATGCCTGCAGCTGCAGGCATCATCCTGGTATCTTTTTTCAGCCGGCAATGGGCTTTCATGTAAAAGCATTTCTAGAGGCTAATTAGCTGCAGGATTGCTTTTACAAGCAGCGGGAGAAAATGCCGCCCCCTCCTCCTCCCTGAGATAGCATTAAAAGTGATAAAAAAAAAAAAATTAAAGGGACAGTGTAAAAATAATTAAATAAATCAGAAAAAGAAAAAAAAAAAAGTACCCTCGCCCATCCGCGCACCCCTGCGGTTGTAAGCGTTGACCCTGTTCCAGTATGGAAACAGCGATTGCACCATGCATGTGAGGTATCGCCATGAACGTCAGATCAAGGGCAGTAATTATAGCTCTAGACCTCCTCTGTAAATCTAAAATGGTAGCTTGTAAAGGCTTCACCGCTAGCTCCGGCCAATGGTGTACGTCTGACTGGAAACTGTCAGAACTGTCATCCACTATTGGGCGAAGCTATTGATGAAATCACCGCTAGCTGAGACTTTGGCCGATCATGGCTCTTACTGTTAACTCAGCTGTGATTGGTCAAAGTATTGCACCTGACCTGTTGTCAGATGCAATGCTTTGGCCAATTACAATGTGCCGCCAGAGCGTATTACATTGTGGGGCGCGCGGGCAAACGGCCCAGATAATCGTGTGTTTAGCGATCACATGAACAACCAATGTTCGACATATAGATCAGCCCTAATATACAGCTAAGAGGCTGGAGGTACCACCGAAAGTGCCCCGTTTGTTTGTTTTAAGAGGAATTGGGGGCACGGACTTTGGCTATTGGGAGTAGAAAAGGTCCTGATGTGCGTGGGAATAGACAATGCACCAGGGTGTTGTCAGAGAAAGAAATAGCACCCCATCATTGGTGACAGTGGGAGGAATTGTGACCCACCATGAGTGTCATTGGGAGGAATTGTGACCCACCATGAGTGTCATTGGGAGGAATTGTGACCCACCATGAGTGTCATTGGGAGGAATTGTGACCCACCATGAGTGTCATTGGGAGGAATTGTGACCCATCATGAGTGTCATTGGTAGGAATTGTGACCCATCATTAGTGTCATTGGGAGGAATTGTGACCCATCATGAGTGTCATTGGGAGGAATTGTGACCCATCATGAGTGTCATTGGGCCCTATTACTGCTGTCATTGGAAGGAATTATGACCGTTTTTGGTGTCATTGGGAGGAATTATGACCCATCATGAGTGTCATTGGGAGGAATTGTGACCCATCATGAGTGTCATTGGGAGGAATTGTGACCCATCATGAGTGTCATTGGGCCCTATTACTGCTGTCATTGGAAGGAATTATGACCGTTTTTGGTGTCATTGGGAGGAATTATGACCTATCGTTGGTGTTAGAGATGGGCGAATTATTCAAAAATTCGATTCAGCTGATTCGCCGAATTTGCGGGAGAAATTCGATTCGATGCGAATTTATTCGCTACGAATTTAACTTATAAAAAGGGTTTCTAGGCTTCAGAGAGCCTTTAAATTAGTGCAGAACACTGTACCTTTAATTTAAATGCCCTTGGAGATGAGGAAGGAGAAGGAGAAGGAGAAGGATGAGAAGAAGGAGAAGGAGAAGGATGAGAAGAAGGAGAAGGATGAGAAGAAGGAGAAGGATGAGAAGAAGGAGAAGGATGAGAAGAAGGAGAAGGAGAAGGCTGAGAAGAAGGAGAAGGATGAGAAGAAGGAGAAGGATGAGAAGAAGGAGAAGGAGAAGGATGAGAAGAAGGAGAAGGATGAGAAGAAGAAGGATGAGAAGAAGGAGAAGGAGAAGGATGAGAAGAAGGAGAAGGATGAGAAGAAGGAGAAGGATGAGAAGAAGGATGAGAAGAAGGAGAAGGATGAGAAGAAGGAGAAGGATGAGAAGAAGGAGAAGGATGAGAAGAAGAAGGATGAGAAGAAGAAGAAGGATGAGAAGAAGGAGAAGGATGAGAAGAAGGAGAAGGATGAGAAGAAGGAGAAGGATGAGAAGAAGAAGAAGGATGAGAAGAAGAAGAAGGATAAGGAGAAGGATGAGAAGAAGAAGAAGGATGAGAAGAAGGAGAAGGATGAGAAGAAGGAGAAGGATGAGAAGAAGGAGAAGGATGAGAAGAAGGAGAAGGATGAGAAGAAGAAGAAGAAGGATGAGAAGAAGGAGAATTCCAAGCCGGCAAAAAGTGTATCTGCAGAGCTCCGCTATTTCTTAGCGGAGCTCTGCAGATACACTTAGCGGAGCTCTGCAGATACACTTAGCGGAGCTCTGCAGATACACTTTTTGCCGGCTTGGAATTCTTCTTATTTTCATCCTACTTCTTCTTCCTCTTCTTCTTCATCCTCAGAAGAAGAAGAAGAGGATGAGGATGAAGAGGAAGAAGAAGAAGAAGTAGGATGAAAATAAGAAGAATTCCAAGCCGGCAAAAAGTGTATCTGCAGAGCTCCTCTATTCTGCAGATACACTTAGAGGAGCTCTGCAGATACACTTTTTGCCGGCTTGGAATTCTTCTTATTTTCATCCTTCTTCTTCTTCTTCTTCATCCTCATCCTCAGAAGAAGAAGAGGATGAGGATGAAGAAGAAGAAGAAGAAGAAGTAGGATGAAAATAAGAAGAATTCCAAGCCGACAAAAAGTGTATCTGCAGAGCTCCGCTAAGTGTATCTGCAGAGCTCCGCTATTTCTGACAGTTCTCTGACATTCACTCCATACAGCGGTTGAAACATTGTATCTATTTGTTTCCATAAAAATGGAAACAAATAGCTACAATGTTTCAACCGCTGTATGGGAGTGAATGTCAGAGAACTGTCAGAAATAGGCTATTTCTGACAGTTCTCTGACATTCACTCCTCAACCGCTGTATGGAGTATTGAATGTCAGAGAACTGTCAGAAATAGCCTATTTCTGACAGTTCTCTGACATTCACTCCATACAGCGGTTGAAACATTGTATCTATTTGTTTCCATTTATGGAAACAAATAGATACAATGTTTCAACCGCTGTATGGAGTGAATGTCAGAGAACTGTCAGAAATAGCGGAGCTCTGCAGATACACTTAGCGGAGCTCTGAAGATACACTTTTTGCCGGCTTGGAATTCTTATTTTCATCCTACTTCTTCTTCTTCATCCTCATCCTCTTCTTCTGAGGATGAAGAAGAAGAAGAAGTAGGATGAAAATAAGAAGAATTCCAAGCCGGCAAAAAGTGTATCTGCAGAGCTCCTCTATTCTGCAGATACACTTAGAGGAGCTCTGCAGATACACTTTTTGCCGGCTTGGAATTCTTCTTATTTTCATCCTACTTCTTCTTCTTCTTCTTCATCCTCATCCTCAGAAGAAGAGGATGAGGATGAAGAAGAAGAAGAAGTAGGATGAAAATAAGAAGAATTCTAAGCCGGCAAAAAGTGTATCTGCAGAGCTCCTCTATTTCTGACAGTTCTATGTCAGAGAACTGTCAGAAATAGAGGAGCTCTGCAGATACACTTTTTGCCAGCTTGGAATTCTTCTTATTTTCATCCTACTTCTTCTTCTTCATCCTCATCTTTTCTTCTTCTTCCGAGGATGAGGATGAAGAAGAAGAAGTAGGATGAAAAGAAGAATGAAAAGAAGAAGAAGAATGAAAAGAAGAATGAAAAGATTCTTCTTTTCATTCTTCTTTTCATTCTTCTTCTTCTTTTCATTCTTCTTCTTCTTTTCATTCTTCTTTTCATTCTTCTCATTCTTCTTTTCATTCTTCTTCTCATTCTTCTTTTCATTCTTCTTCTTCTTTTCATTCTTCTCATTCTTCTTTTCATTCTTCTCATTCTTCTTCTCATTCTTCTTTTCATTCTTCTTTTCATTCATTCTTCTTTTCATTCTTCTTCTTCTTCTTTTCATTCTTCTTTTCATTCTTCTCATTCTTCTTCTCATTCTTCTTTTCATTCTTCTTTTCATTCTTCTTCTTTTCATTCTTCTCATTCTTCTTTTCATTCTTCTTCTTTTCATTTTTCTTTTCATTCTTCTTTTCATTCTTCTTCTCATTCTTCTTTTCATGAAGAAGAAAAGAAGAATGAGAAGAATGAAAAGAAGAATGAAAAGAAGAAGAATGAAAAGAAGAATGAGAAGAATGAAAAGAAGAATGAAAAGAAGAAGAAGAAGAAGAATGAAAAGAAGAAGAAGAAGAATGAAAAGAAGAATGAAAAGAAGAAGAAGAAGAATGAAAAGAAGAATGAAAAGATTATTCTTCTTCTTCTTTTCATTCTTCTTTTTATTCTTCTTCTTTTCATTCTTCTTCTTTTCATTCTTCTTTTCATTCTTCTCATTCTTCTTTTTATTCTTCTTCTCATTCTTCTTTTCATTCTTCTTCTCATTCTTCTTTTCATTCTTCTTCTTCTTTTCATTCTTCTTCTTTTCATTCTTCTTTTCATTCTTCTTCTTCTTTTCATTCTTCTTCTTTTCATTCTTCTTTTCATTCTTCTTCTTCTTCTTTTCATTCTTCTTCTTATTCTTCTTCTTCTTCTTTTCATTCTTCTTCTTCTTTTCATTCTTCTTTTCAATTCTTCTTTTCATTCTTCTCATTCTACTTTTCATTCTTCTTTTCATTCTTCTTCTTCTTTTCATTCTTCTTCTCATTCTTCTTTTCATGAAGAAGAATGAAAAGAAGAAGAATGAAAAGAAGAAGAATGAAAAGAAGAATGAAAAGAAGAATGAGAAGAAGAATGAAAAGAAGAAGAAGAATGAAAAGAAGAAGAATGAAAAGAAGAATGAAAAGAAGAAGAAGAATGAAAAGAAGAATGAGAAGAATGAAAAGAAGAAGAAGAGGAATGAAAAGAAGAAGAAGAAGAATGAGAAGAATGAAAAGAAGGAGAAGAATGAAAAGAAGAATGAAAAGAAGAAGAATGAAAAGAAGAAGAAGAAGAATGAAAAGAAGAAGAATGAGAAGAAGAATGAAAAGAAGAATGAAAAGAAGAATGAGAAGAATGAAAAGATTCTTCTTCTTTTCATTCTTCTTTTCATTCTTCTTCTTCTTTTCATTCTTCTTTTCATTCTTCTTTTCATTCTTCTTCTCATTCTTCTTTTCATGAAGAAGAAAATAAGAATGAGAAGAATGAGAAGGAGAATGAAGAGAAGAATGAAAAGAAGAATGGAAAGAAGAAGTATTCCAGTACAGCAAAAAGTGTATCTGCAGAGAGCTCCGCTATTTCTGACAGTTCTCTGACAGTTCCTTCACATGTACAGCGGTTGAAACATTGTATCTATTTATTTCCGAATAAAAACATCTGTATCCTAAATGGAAACAAATAGATACAATGTTTCAACCGCTGTACATGTGAAGGAACTGTCAGAGAACTGTCAGAAATAGCGGAGCTCTCTGCAGGGACACTTTTGCCGGCTGATCGGGAAAAATCCGATTCGCGCACCCGAATTATGCAAATATTCGGATTCGACGCGAATCGAATTTTTCCTGAAATTCGAAACGAATTCCACTTCGCCTGGTTCGATTCACTCATCTCTAGTTGGTGTCAATGGGCCCCATTACTGTTGTCATTGGCAGAAATTGCGACCCATCGTTGGCGTCATTGGGAGGAATTGTGACCCATCGTTGGTGACAATGAGAGGAACTGTGACGCTTCGTTGGTGTCATTGGGAGGAATTGTGACCCATCGTTGGTGTCACTGGGAGGAATTGTGACCCATCGTTGGTGTCACTGGGAGGAACTGCGACCCATCGTTGGCGTCATTGGGAGGAATTGTGACCCATCGTTGGCGTCATTGGGAGGAATTGTGACCCATCGTTGACGTCATTGGGAGGAATTGTGACCCATCGTTGGTGTCATTGAGAGGGACTGTGAAGCTTTGTTGGTGTCATTGGAAGGAATTGTGACCCATTGTTGGTGTCATTAAGAGGGACTGTGATGCTTCGTTGGTGTCATTGGGAGGAATTGTGACCCATCGTTGGTGTCATTGGGCATAATTACTGGTGTCATTGGGAGGAAATGCGCCCCTTCATTGGTGGCAGTAGGGGGAATTATGTCCCTTTGTTGCTATCAGTGGATGGAATAGTGCCCCAAGGGCTGGACAAAGGGCCGCAGTTTGGAGACCACGGCTGTAGAAGATGGAAAACCTTTCCTTCCTGAGATCAGTTCCACTGTAAAAGAATGAGGTGTGTCACCAGATTCCATATTTCCTTCCAATCCAAACAGCTGGATCTCTATGATTGGAGGAGAGAAGACATGGCAATGTATGGGGGTCACTGTCATCACTCAGAGCGTCCCGCTACAAAGTCAAGTCTACACCCCCCACAGGGGACTAGGGGGAGGAGGAGCCAGTACCCCCCCCCTCCCCCCCATCTATACACACCTTACCTCTCACCATATACATCGTACTCCATACCAATCCCGGGATCTATTCATCCATCCTATGGGGAGTGCTGTGCACCCCTCCCCTCCCCCATCACACCACTCACCACAATGACCCCCCCCCCATCCACATCTACACTATGGGGAGCTCATAGGGAACCCCGGAAACCATCCTACCCCATGTTCTCTACTGCACCCAATGGGCCCCCCCTGTGGTCCTTATATACTCTCCTATACCCCACAGCACACCCCATGTATCCCCATACACTCTCCATGTGTCCCCATACCCTTTCATAAACACCATAGCACACCTCATATGTTTCCTACACACTCTTCTACATCACAGCGCACTCCAGGTGTCCCCCATACACTCTCCTATACCCCATAACACACTCCATGCGTCCCCTATTCACCACTATAACACACTCCACACATCTACAATACACTATCCTAAACCCCATAACACACTCCATGCATCCCCCATACACTGTCCTATACCCCATAACGCACTCCCATGCATCCCCCATACACACTCCATATGTCCCCCATACACTCTCCTATACCCCAAAGCGCACTCAACGCCTTCTCCATAACCCAGTCCATACGTCCACCATACAGTCTCCATGATACACTCCATGCGTCCACACACATTCTCCTATACCCCGTAATGCACTCCATGTGTCCCCCATAACACACTCCATACATCTCCCATATACTTGTCTATACCCCATAACGCACTCCCATGTATCCCCCATACACACTCCATGCGTCCCCATACACTTTCCTATACCCCGTAACACACTTCATGCCTCCTCCATACGCTATCCTATACCCCATAACAACATGCGTCCTCCACACATTGTCCGATACCCCATAACACCCTCCATGTGTCCCCATACTCTCCTATACCCCCTAACACACTCCTTGTGTCCTTTATACACTGCCCTACACCCCACAACATACTCCATGCATCCCACATACACTCTCCATAACACACTCTGTGTTGCCCATAAACTCTCCTAAACTCGGAAAGCACTCCATGCGTCCCCCATACACTCTCCTATACCCCAAAGCGCACTCCATGCCTTCTCCATAACACACTCCATGCATCTCCCATATACTCGCCTATACCCCATAACACACTCCAAGCACCCCCCATACACTGTCCTATACCCCATAACACACTCCATACATCTCCCATATACTCGCCTATACCCCATAACACACTCCAAGCACCCCCCATACACTGACCTATACCCCATAACGCACTCCCATGCGTTCTTCATACACACTCCATGCTTCCCTTATTCACCATCCATAACACACTTCACGCATCTACCATACACTGTCCTATACCCCATAACACACTCCATGCATACCCCATACACACTTCATGCGTCCCCCATACACTCTCCTATACCCCGTAATGCACTCCATGCGTCCCCCATACACTCTCCTATATCCCGTAACCCACTCAATGTGTCCCCCATTCACTCTCGTATACCCCATAACACACTCCATGCATCCCCTGTTCACCATCCATAACACACTCCACGCATCTATCATACACCATCATATACCCCATAACACACTCCATGCATCCCCCATACACTGTCCTATACCCCATAATGCACTCCCATGCGTCCTCCATACACTCACCTATAACCCCATAACACACTCCATGCATCCCCCATACACTCTCCATAAAACACTCCATGCATACCCTATACACTCTCATATATCCCATAACACACTCCATGGGTCCTCCATACATTCTCCTTTACCCCATAACACACTCCATGTGTCCCCCGTACACATTCCTATACCCTGTAATGCACTCCATGCGTCCCCCATACACTCTCCTATACCCCATAACACTCCATGCATCCCCTATACATTCTCCTCTCTCCCTTAATACACTCCATGCACTACACACACACTTTCTTATACTCCACACATTCCATGTGTCCCCATACACTCTACATAGCACACTCCATGCGTCCCGCATACACTCTACATAACTCACTCCATGAGTTCCCCCATACACTCTCCTATACCCCATAACACTCCATGCATCCCCTATACATTCTCCTCTCTCCCTTAATACACGCCATGCATCCCTCATTCACTCTCTTATACTCCACACATTCCATTCGTCCCCATACACTCTCCATAACTTACTCCATGCATCCCGCATACACTCTCCATAACACACTCCATGCGTCCACCATACACTCTGCATAACATACTCCATGTGTCCTCCATACAATCTCCTATACCTAACACACTCCACACTCTCTTATACCCCATAGTGCACTCCATACGTTCCCCATACACTCTCCATAACAAACTGCATGCATCCTCCATACAATCTCCAAAACACACTCCATGCGTCCCCAACACACCCCTCCATATTCCCTGCACACTCCATGCATTCTCAACTATCCTATACCACATACGTTCCCCATACACTCTCCATAACAAACTCCATCCATCCTCCATACAATCTCCAAAACACACTCCATGCGTCTCCAACGCACCCCTCCATATTCCCTGCACACTCCATGCATTCCCCACAACACACTCCATGCGCCCCCCCCTTCCCCCCATGCTTCCAGCACATTCCATGCAGTCAGCAGTCCTCTGTCCTCCTCGTTCTTCCAGGTCTTTCCATGCCCCGCCCACGTACACCGCTCTGTACCGCCCCCCCCGGGCACTCTACGGCATGTAATGGCTCCGCCCTGACAAATGACTCACCTATGACACTCCGCCCCTCTACTATACAACCCAACCACAGACTTCCGGAAAGTTTTTGTGTTTGAAGAACTATTTTCCGATTCATTCTTGGAAGTGTAATTCAGAGCTGTGCCGTCTGCCTTTAGATAGTGGAAGATCCAGGCACGGAGGACTACAACTCCCAGAAGGAAGTGCGCCCTATTAATGCCCAACCTAAACCGAATCAAGAATCAGGAAGGCAGAATCCCCACCCATCTTGGGGCGGTGCTCCACTTCTATAGGTGGTGGGCGCGATTTGTCAGCTACAGATGGAGCTGACCGGGGTGCCGGAGGCACAGTTCGGATGCTAATAGGAGCCGGGCGGGCGCTAGCAGGGCGCAAGGCGGGCAGAGGTTAGGCGATAACATTGCGCCGGGCATGAGCCGTGTTTGTCCAGTCATGTTGGTACCTCTAGCGCCTACTCTCGCCTCTCCCGCTTTCTCGGTAATTGACAAGCTCCGCCCACAAGCTCTAGAAGTGGACGTCGCACTCATGGATAGATTATGGGCGGAGATTCCGTCATGCCTCTTCCTGATTCGCTAATGGCGCTCAGGGCGGGGAGAAGGGAGGTGCTAGTAGTCGATGGAATCATATCGCAGGGTAGGAAGCCCCCACTGACTGTAGGGTCGCGCCTTCCCTGCCCTACTGGAAACGCCTACAAAGGGGAGTGGCCACATTGCAGCCCCGCCTAGTTGCACGGACGTTCGATCTCCTCCAATCAAATGGACACACAGCGATCGGTCGGTGGGTTGTGATGTGGCAGCGTGGTCGGAAACACCGAGCCGGGATCGGTCCCCCATGAAATGACTGGATTCTTCCTGTGTCTGGGTTTTCCTCCTAATAAAGGACTATTTCCCAGTGTGGTGTCTTTCGTCTCTATTGCTGGATTGGATGGTTGTGAAGGAGTAACAAGGTGTACTATGTACCCCATACTGTTCCACGGAGGGGGCGGGATCTGGGGCCCTCTTACTTTTCAGGGGACTTCCACATTCTGATAAGTCACCCACCGAACCTCACAACCACCGGGCCAGAGTTGTGAGGAAGAGGCCCTTGTCCTCATCAACATGGGGGCCGGCTACTGTGCCTGGGGTCACCCCTGCCAGGGACCCCCCATGTTGAGGGCATGTGGCCTGGTAAGATTCAGGAGGGGGGGGGGGGCTGCATGCCCATCCCCCCCTTTCCTGGCCTGCCAGGCATTGTGCTCGGATGAAGGGTCTGGTAGGGCTTCTGGGGGGAACCCTACGCTAAATTTTTCACTGGTGTTCCCCTTAAAAGCCTTACCAAATCTGAAGGGCCTGGTATGACATCTGGGGGGCACCTCTGCATTTTGTTTTATGGGGTCTGATATGGGGGACCCCATGGATGTTTTTGAAATTCCAGTCAGACTAGTCTTAAAGAGACTGCTATGGCTTTTTTGGGGGGACTATACACACATTTGTCACATTTATAGGGCCTGGTGTGGCTTTTAGTGGGGACCGCACACATTTTGGGAATTCTAGTCAGAGCAGACCTAAAGGGCCTGGCATGGCTTTTGGGGGACCGCATGCATATTTTTGGAATTTCAGCCAGAGAAGACCTAAAGGGCGTGGTATGGCTTTTGACCCCATTCATTTTTGGGGGTTCCAGTCAGGCCAGGCCTAAAGAGTCCAGTATGGCTTTTGGTGGGAGGGGTACACATGCATAACTTTGGGGGGCCACTCACTTCAGACCTAAAATGTCTGGTTTGGGTTGTTTTGATGAAGCGGGGGGAGGGTTGCAGTAAGACCAGACCTGAAGGGCCTGGTATGACTTTTGGCAGGGAGGGACCCCACACCATTTTGAGGGGTTCCAGTCACTTCAGACCTTAAGGGCCTTGTATGACTTTTGGGGGACCTACAGTGAAGGAAATAAGTATTTGATCCCATGCTGGTTTTGAATGTTTGCCCACTCACAAAGAAATGATCAGTCTAAAAATCAAATGGTAGGTGTATTGTAACACAGAGACAGAATAGCAACACAAATTTCAAAAGAAATGCATGTCTAAAAAATGATGCACTGATTTGCATGTTCATGAGGGAAATAAGTATTTGATCTCCTTCACAAAACAGTACTTGGTGGCCAATCCCTTGTTGGCAATCACATGTTTTCACCACCATGTTTGACAGTTGGGATGGTGTTCTTGGGGTCATAGGCAGCATTCATCCTCCTACAAACACGGCGAGTTGAATTGATGCCAAAGAGCTTGATTTTGGTCTCATCTGACCACAGCACTTTCAACCAGTCCTCCTCTGCATTATTCAGGTGATCAGTGGTGAACTTCAGACGGTCCTGGACATGTGCTTTCTTGAGCAGAGGGCACTGCAGGATTTCAATCCTTGTTGGCGTAGTGTGCTACCAATTGTTTTCTTGGTGACTGTGGTCCCAGCTGCCTGGAGATCATTGACAAGATCCTCACGTGTAGTTCTGGGATAATTCCTCACTGTTCTCATCATCATTGACACTCCACGAGGTGAGATCTTGCACGGTGCACCAGATCTAGGGAGACTGACAGTTGTTTTGCGTTTCTTATATTTGCGAACGATTGCACCAACTGTTGTCGCCTTCTCACCAAGCTGCTTGGCGATAGTTTTGTAGCTCAGTCCAGCCTTGTGTAGGTCTACAATCTCGTCCCTGACATCCTTGGAAAGCTCTTTGGTCTTCTCCATGGTGGAGAGTTTGGAATCTGATTGTTTAATTGCTCCCATGGACAGGTGTCTTTTATACAGGTAACAAAATGAGATTAGCAGCACTCCCTTTAAGAGACTGCTTCTAATCTCAGCTTGTTACCTGTATGAAAGACACCTGGTAGCCAGAAATCCTGCTGAATGATAGGGGATCAAATACGTATTTCCCTCGTGAACATGCAAATCAGTGCATCATTTGTTAGACATTCATTCAAAGTCAGCAGGGGATCAAATACTTATTTCCTTCACTGTATATATCTAACTAGAGCTCGGACACTAATAAGGGCCATGGCTGAAAACATCCCAAAATACCACCATGAAATAGAACGCTCCTCTATCTCTCCTCTCCATCCCCCACAAAGGAAATGATGACACAAGGAATAACCACAGGAAAAAACGCACCAAAATGCAATAGGAGAGGAATAAAACGCAGATAAATGTTGGTGAATGTATGTGAGAGTTTCTGCACACACGTGTGACGAGTCCTATATGAGAGGAGGAGGGGAGGAGAGGAGTACAGGGATATGGGGGAGGACGTCTCCAATGTCATGGGGCATTCTCTGTGTGCGCCCCCCCACGCAGGACATTGGTGGGAAGTGAAGCCTTCGGACATGGAGCACACTGCCTTGTACCTGGACAAGGTGGCCGAATGCTGGTGGTGGACTTGAATGGGTCACATTCAGCAGGCACTAGGCCCATCCAAAGCAACAGGTGGGAGATTCCTGCTGCAGCCACTAAGCCAAACATTGCCGCCACGCCATGACTACACCCTTGGACACTGCCTCTGCAGCTACAGGGGGAGGGGTTGGGGGCCAAGAAAAATGCAGCTCATTCGGGAGGTTTTACTGCCCCTCAACCACTAGTGTGAACAAGTCCTTCTGCAGGGGGTTGAGGCATGGTGCTCCAGGTTTTTAATAGTTAACACATATGGTGTGGAGGTGACATAACTCCTACGAGCCACCTCTCAAATGCTTTTATAAAGAGATCTCCTATGGATTGCTTTTCAGAAGACAACATGTGTAAACAAGGCCTTAGAGGAATCGCTATCTGACCATAGGTAGGCTGGGGCAGCATGAAGTGTGGGCTCCGTACTTCTATGGAACATCAGGGAAATGTACCGGGAAGGAGATCACAGCAGGTCAAAGCTCTACCAATTCCCCAGCATTCAGTCCAGCTATTCAGCTCTGAAGATCCAACTAGAAGGAGCCATTCACACCGGAGCATTGCTATCACTTCTAGGGAAATGCATTTTCCCCGCATATCGGCATAACACACAAAGCTGGGAACAGCACCACATGTGCCATGACATTTCACGTTGTCACCAGAACAGGAATTCAGAGAAAATGTTCCAATGGAGACACTTGTTCCGGTGACAACTGTCTAAAAGGGGATTTCCTTCACATTGGAAAGATATCCTCTCACATCCTGCTGAGTCTACAGGACAGGAAGTGAAGGGAAATCTCCCTCATGAGACACAGGCAATAACAAAAGTTACAGCAGTTCCTTACTTAAGGGCTCATTCTACCCTTTTAGCACTCTGAAAAGAGATGTGATGGGTTGCTTTTCAGAGGACATTTGCCAGGCAATGAGGAGACATTAGGTTGTCTCCTCATGGCCTTATTTAAACCCTAAAAAGACTGCACCACCCTGCTGCAATCATGTACACTGCATGCAGTTGTGGCCTGGCCCTATTCACTTGAATGAGTCACATTAGTGTAGGCATATAAAATGTGTGTATCATAGATAGAATGATATATATAAAATATGAGGAAATGCACTATATACACATTCTTGTGTGTGACGTTGGCACTGATAGCGGACCAGACAAACTGCATTTTTTCATATCAAAAGAATAGAATAAGGACTCCTTACTATGTTCATTTATGCACGAGGTCATTACTTTACCTTTGTTATGTTGGGTTCACCAGTTTTTGGATAAATATGTGGAGAGTCAGGGGGAGTTTCAGAGCAGGTTATGTGCAAATCTACCAGCATTGTAAAATGCAAGTTTGTCTGATTAGATTTGGAAAGGTCTTAATATTCATAGTGTACCTGTTTATGGTGAAGAGAATTTCAACGTGGGTGTCGTGTCCACCTTTGTACAAGGATGTTGGAGATTGCCGTTTTGCTATAAACAAGACAAGGAGTATCTATTTAACTTTTTAATTAAAATCAAAATTAAAGAAACGTCCATTCTTTTTTAGTTCCATATTTTATTGAAATAACAGTTAAAAAAAAGAAAGAAAGGGCCCTGGGGGGGCCAAAGCCAACATTACAGCAATAGATGTGAAGGAGAGAGCGGGGAAAGAGAATTTATCCAAAAATACCAAACCAAACATCTGGTCATTAATCAGAACAATGCGTAGGAGTTGCGTACATGAGGTGACAGGCTATATACCAGTAATGAGCTATGAGTACATAACCAAGGCCCTGGTGTGTAGGGGACGATTACAGGATACAGGGTATAGTGCAATGAGCCGCAGTCCCCATGCAGTGGGGGACTAATGATAGAAGGGTCTAGACCTGGATTTCTCTACCAGGGTTCCTCTAGAGGTTCCTTAAACAATTTCTGCCTCTTAGATAACTTCCCACTGACACCATTGGTCCTTTTAGCTTTCTGGAAGAGGGTAATTCTTCCCCATGACCCTAAGTGTAAGGAGCATTCTTCCCCCCGACCATCACACTAATGTATCATGAGTTGTAGATATAGTCACTTTTAGCAGAGGTTCCCTGAGACCGGAAAGTTATTTCAAGGCTTCCTCTGTGTTGAAAAGGTTGAGAAAAACTGGTCTAGACCAACCTTTCTCAACCCTTTTATCCCAGCGGCAACCCTTGAAATAACTTTACGGTCTCGGGGAACCCCTACCAGTGAAAAATTGCCCCTTACATTGGTGGTCAATGAGAAGAATGCAACCCCCCCAGACAGCTAGAAAGATCACTGGCTTCAGGCAACTGGCTCTACCAAGTGCCGTTGACCTCAGAACTATGGCAGCCCCATCAAATGGAAGTAGGGGAAGGGAAGCAGAGGAAAAGAGAGGGGAAGAGGGGCATGAGATAAGAAAAAAGGAGATGGGGAGAAGAGTGGGGGAGAGAAGGAGAGTGAGGTAGGAAAGACGCATAGGGTATGGTGTTGGGCCATGAAGGGGAATGGAGGGAAGTGGTAGGTGAGAAGTGTGGGGAGTCCCTCTCAGCTGTTCAGCTGCCCCTCTCCGGCCCAAGCCCCCACCTCTTGAAGTCCATCCTTTTTTATGCTTTCTATCCCCTCTTCCTTTATCAGAAGCTACATGATGAAAATATATATCAATATATTGCACTCAATTAACCAAGTCAATACTGGCATGTAACACCCCCTCCATTACCAAGTTATTTTGCAGTTTTAAAAAGTGTTACTAAACCCACAACTGTAAAATCAGTCTGTGTTTGCAGTAAAGCATGCTGGTTATACTCACTGTGGAACCTAAGGGGTTAAACCTCCACATTATGTAAAAAGGCGGTTTGATCCTGTCTTCTCTGATCCTCCCTTTCTTTTACTGTCCCCAATCCATCTGCTGAAAGTACAGAGCCCCTAGGAGACACTCTGCACATGTTCAGTTTGGTGTGTATTCCTAGTTTTTTGGGGGGAGGGTGCATGTGATCGGTACAGGGCTAATAGGCAATGTCCAGAGGGTCAGGGGTCATACAGCCTCATAGGATAGTCAGAGAAGAATGGAAACACCTCCTATAAGCTTAGCCAGTGCTCGGCTGGACACTAACAGAAGTCACAAGACTGCTATATACTGCTGATGAAAAAAAGTATTTTGCTGTTTCTATTTACTGAAATGATTGCATTTCCATGTTCTGTGTACTGTGGGAGACCAGGTATAGTGAATGCAGGCTCCGGGGTTTAGTAACACTAAGTGCTGTGATAGTGTGACTGACAATTATAGGTCATGCAACACAGGACCCAGATTATTTTTAGATCATTTTTTTTTATACAGATAGAGATTTTGAGGCATTTATAACTACTTTTATATTTTCAACTCAAAAAAGGAAACAAGAACATTTATTTTTTAAACTTCCCTTTACGATATTGTTATCAAACAAAAATGACCCCTTTTGTGAAATCAGACACCTCATGGGGATCCCATGTTTTGCACGCTGGTATTGAGGTGGTTACATAAGGCTTCAGTGATCAATTCAAAGCCAGAGTGACCACAGAGAAAGTGGAAGATATAAATGGGGAGTCGGCCAGATCTGAACTGGAGTGCACTAAGACATATTGGCTCTGCCTGGATCATTTACCATGAAGGGTTACACAAGGGGATTCTCTCAACACAAAACCAGTCATACTACTGTGGGCTGCAGTGTGCGATTGTGTATTACTCCAGGGTCTGATTTACGAAAAACCTATTTTTGGTTCATTTCTAACAGTCATTTTTTTTTGCGGAAATTAAAGAAAATTATTTTTGTAATAAATGAATGAACCCAGCCGGTGTTTACTACTAGAATAGCTTTGATTGGTTTACAACGATCACAAGGCACAGAGCCACTCGGATTGGCTCGAGCCCTCATTTATAAGGGGCATACTACAGCATATGTCCATGCAAGGGCCGTGTTTACCTATGGATGCACAGAACAGTCATGTGGATGCGGGTGCATGCAGGTCCCTGAACTCCACACGGTCTGCATTCGAGGACCCGCACCCACACAGATGTCAAAATGGAAGCAGAGGCTGTCTATGCAGCTGCTGCATCCCAATTGATATCAGTGGGACCGTCTGCACAGAGATGCACGGAACGAACATGTGTGCATCCCCTGTGTGGGTAAACACGGCCCTCGCACAGGCAGAGCACACCCTGTGTGAATGAGGCCTTACATTTTGTGCTGCCTAATGATATTGTGAGTACGCCTGGAAAATGCATGCTTGTTGGGAAAAATGACATATATATTGTATATCTATTCTGTACACATAAATGAGGTGAAGGAGAATAGCAGCTCTTGTTGCCCCTTTGAAAAGCCTTGCACAGTGAATTGCTTTTCAGAGGTCAGTAGAGAAAGCTATCATTTCACTTCCTGCTGAGTCTACAGGACAAGAAGTGAAGGGAAACCTTCCTAATGACAGCGCTGATAAAAAGAAAATTACAACAGTTCTTTACTTAAGGGCTTGTTGCACTGAAGGACTTTAGTACTCTGAAGAGTGGTGGATCGCTTTTCAGAGGACATTTTACAGGTGATAAGGACATGGCCTGCTTTAACCCCTAAAAAGTCTGCACCACCACGCTGCAACCGTGTACATTGCACACGGTTGCAGCTTGGACCAATTCACTTGAATTTACTGCCACCAAGTAAACCCCCCTTTTTTACCAGTCAAATGGAAATCTTGTATGTAAATATCACACCACAAGCCAAGTGATTGAGTTGTGACATGGACCTGTTTACTTGAATGGGTCGCATGTGGCGGCTCAACCTCCTGTTTTTACCTCCTGTGACAGCCGTGTGTGTGTGAAGCAATAAAGTATGGATCAGGCGCACTTCTAAAATTGAAAAATGACGCTCCGGGCTGGTTTAACCAGGATGTGGTGGGGGAAGGGCGAGTTCTCACTCAAAACGCACCGCCTTTGTGAGCTGCTGCAGGTGTCAATATATTCTTAAGCAGATATACTGCTACAAGGCGGCAAGGGTGCGCAAAATCACATATATATACACATGTGATTTAGAAGTTCAAGGTAGGGGACACACGTGTGCCATACCCGCACCGCCATTCATGGCCTCGGCTGTCAATCACCGGGTCCCGGCTGGTGATTTCTCGCCGGCACCCAGTGATCGCTGAGTATTTCCGACGGGGGAGAGACCTGTGCATAAACAACACAGATCCTTTCCCTGTCAGCTCCTGTTTTGTGACATCCGTGCCCATTCAGTCTCTGCCCGCATTTTGACAGCAGACATCTCTGGACCCGTGATGGCCCTATGGGCAGCTGGAAGTAAGTGGATTTGTGTCCGTTTACATCAGACTACCTCTGATAAGTCACAATTAGATGCTGAAAAACTGGAAAGGACAACGCCTGTTCTGTCCTATACAGAACCTGAATGGACTCAGAGGTAGGCAGATGTAAATGGGCACGTCCAGTTACAGTCACCTGACCATAGAGCTGCATGGAGCTTTTGATCAGGTCCACCTAAAAACTGATAATTGGAGCTTTCTGGAAATCCTGTGTAAAAAGGGTTTTTTTCATCCCCATCCACTCCAAGTTCCAGAAATTTCAAGGAACAGCAGGAAACACAGGCTGACCCATGATAATGTACCCAACGCAACTAAAAAAAAAAAAAAAGGAGCTCTGCACACATGCATAGATCTAAGTAGGTCCTCACTGTAACCTGCGTTAACACGGTGCACAGGTTTGAAGCCGGCCTATAGAGCCCAGTAACAACAAAGTAAGAGGTCATTTGTGCAATGGGGACAAAAACAACCCCCTCCTCCATTTCCTGGTTGCACAACACCCCAATCATGTTAGGTTTGAGATAAAAGCTGTCAAATGTACTTTGTACGCGGTACCTACCAGACTTGCTGCTTATGTCACAGGCACCTCCTCTAATGTGGGTAAAGGGACGCAGAACACCACATTTTGGAGGACATGCCCAAAGGTCAAAGGTTTGGGATTTGTGTATACAATTTTGGGTTTTCTTTGACCCTCGTCAATTTTAAGAAGTCCCCATTACAGGCCCTACTTAACCAACCAATAGAGGAGGAACCAAAGCATTCCAAAAAATTGGTCTGGTTTACATTCCTAGCAGCCAGAATAGCAGTCACCAGGTCCTGGATGTCTTTTGTCCATCCCCTTTTCAGTAGTGAACGCTGTCATGGTAAATGATGCATAAAAAGCCATCAGCCACATTGAATGATAAACTACATTTATTGGAAAGATCATGGGACCCTTGGATAAGTTATATTTCAGCAGACAGACAATCAGCGAAGTTCCAACAAAGGGCAGAGGAGATGGACACGGAACAAAACTCGGATTACCCACATGTCCTGATATTCTTCTTCTAGCTTTCTCTCTCTTCTCTTCCTTTTCTTTCTCTATTCGGCCTTCCTTCTGCATTTACCTGGGTTGTCATATGCACCTGATTAAAGAAACATGTTCATTAGAGTATATCATTTTGGTGAGCACTCAACCTGCGTAAAAAATGTATGGCACAGCTATTGATATGAGAAATATCAAACCAGACCTCAGTACAAAAAATGATGCTGTACATGAAATCCCTTTTGCACTTAAAGGGTAACTCCACTTTCATGGGAAGAAAATTAGCAAACAAATCCCCCCCAAAAAATATAGCGTGTACAATGCCGATCAATGTAATATTGTAATTGAGTGTTATTAAAGATTACCTTTCCTTTTCAATCTGCAGCGTAAATTTTTGTAAATGTAATACAATATGGCTACCTGAAGGTGTTCTGTACACAGATGGTGTACAGAACATCCCCTAGAAATGTCATTTCCTGCTTTTGTGATTGGCTTACTGATTTTCCCAGAAGTCAGCACTAAGATGCAAGTCATATTTTTGGCATCCTCTGCAACAAAAATATAATTTTTGGTGAGATATTCTCAAAGGGAAATCACATCTAAAAAGGGATGCAGACCCTGCCAACTTCCCCAGAGCCTTGCAGGTGCAGCAGCTAATTGATCATTATAAAACCACTCCTATAAAAATTCACTCTGAACATGGGACACAAACAGCTATTCTTTCAGAATAACAAAAGGTAGGAACCCTTGCAATGTAAGTACATCACCCAGAGGGGAAGGTTTTTTTCTCAACAAAAGTGAAGTTACTCTTTAAATTACCTGCTAAGTCTTGGATGCGATGTTCCTATAATTTGTACATTTAATTGCCAATACAAATATTCAAACAGAAAAGCAGTCAAGCGGAGGGAGCATGGACACAAAGGTCCTCTGCTTGCGAGAGGGTAAAGAAAAGTAATAAATAACAAAGTAAAAATATTAAATAATAAAGAAATTTACGTCCTTTTTTCCCATGAATAGAGCTTTCTTTCGGTGGCATTTGATCGCCTGTGTGGTTTTTATTTTTTGCGCTATAAAAAAAAAAAAAAAAAGACCGAAAATTTTGAGAAAAAAAACAGTATTGTTGACTTTTTCCTAATAAACACATTAAGTAAAAAAAATTTAAAAATCAAATTTCGTCACAAATTTAGGCCAAAATGTATTCTGTGACATGTCTTTGATAAAAAAAAAATCCCAATACACGTAAATGAATTGTTTTATGCAAAAGTTATAGTGTCTACAAATGGCGGTATATATAGTGGAATTTGTTTTTTATACTAGTAATGGTAGCAATCAGCAACTTATAATCAAAAAAATATATAGGTTGCGCTAAACAAAATGAATAAACTAATCAAAAAAATACTGCAGTCAAAAATTAAAATGCAATCAAACAAATGATATATAAATCAATAATATTGTGAACAATATAAAATAAAAAATGCAGCGCTAAGTAAATAAATGATACTGGTCATAATAAACTGGAAAGTGTTAAAAACCAGAGATATAAAAACAATGCGTAATAAAATCAATATGTAGGTAATAAAACTCTATCAGATAACAACAATAAAGTGCTGAGATAATGGTGGTGATGCGTGCACATAATCTCAAAATATCAAAGTCTTGTGGCTTCCGTGGTGAGAAAGACAAACATTGCACTAACCAGATAGCGCAAAGGAAATGCGCATGGAGCAATTAAGACCAGCTCCTGGTACTCAGGGTATATGATACTGGAAGGAAGTGGTGTCATCTATGTAGTAGCCACTAGGTGTCCTCCATCTGAGAGAAAAGCATCCAGGATCCAGGAATGTCAGCCACAGCCACCAGGGGGGGTTTTGTTACACACAGCTCCCAGCCACAGCAAAGTACCTTCAAAACACAGGCTCCCAAGGAAATAAAGAGCCCGCAGAGAAGGCCTCCAATAGTGTGATAATGTTTTATTCAGGGGTAAAACAAATAACAAATAGAAAACCAACTTACATTAGTAGCTCAGCCGTCAGGAGACAGCTGGCTTGGTAGTACATGTACAAGAAGCAGTGAAATGGCACTTCCCTGACGCGTATCGTGTCCATACACATCATCAGAGGGAATCCTTTGCGCTATCTGGTTAGTGCAATGTTTGTCTTTATCACCACGGAAGCCACAAGACTTTGATATTTTGAGATTATGTGCACGCATCACCACCATTATCTCAGCACTTTAATGCACTTTATTGTTGTTATCCGATAGAGTTTTATTACCTACATATTGATTTTATTACGCATTGTTTTTATATCTCTGGTTTTTAACACTTTCCAGTTTATTATGACCAGTATCATTTATTTACTTAGCGCTGCATTTTTTATTTTATATTGTATACTGTGTATGGGTTCTCGAGGTACCTTTTAATGCTAGCGGCTACTACATATTCTATACCCAGCGCACGATATCTCATCTCTTTTAATAAAATTGTGAAGTCCAAAAAAAGTCCAAAGTAATACGTGATGAAATAATAGTTGATCCAAATATCACCAAAAGTGCATCCACCACCGAATGAATTGAATAAACTCACCAGAGCGAGATGCTGATCATGTTATAAATCAGCATAGAACGCTTTCTGCTCTGGGAGCAATGATCAATAACTTGGGGCTGCAACACTGGGAATTTAGTAACTGGTATCCAGGGAGCAATACTCTGCAGGGAATATATATCATCCAGATCCACTTCACCCCTCAGTCACCGACTCTTTAGGATGATCAGACCTCCACTCAAAATACAAGGGAATAAAGACTCATGGTGCAGTACTTCATAAAACTTCCAATTTACTCAAAACACATTGCACGTACAAAAAGCAGTGTCTTAGCCGACGCCAGCATGAACAGCGCGTTGAATATCACAGACACGGACCCAGCCTGGCTGCGCATGCGCCGTATCAACGACTCGGGAACGTCCTGACGTCACATCCAAAGGCTCCGCCCCATGCGTTTCGCCATCGACGTCTTCACATGACGTCCTCTGGTGAGTTTATTCAGTTCATTCGGTGCTGGATGCACTTTTGGTGATATTTGGATCAACTATTATTTCATGACGTATTACTTGGGACTTTTTTTGGACTTCACAATATTATTGATTTATATATCATTTGTTTGATTGCATTTTAATTTTTGACTGCAATATTTTTTTGATTAGTTTATTCATTTTGTTTATTTTTTTGATTTACGCACCCTATTTTTATAGGTTAGGTTTTGCCGCTATTTTTACACTGTGTTCCGTGGCGCTATATTTTAAAATCAGCAACTTATAGTGGGACTGCAGGGGGGCATTCTAACACTGAGCGATGTGGAATGGGACACTGACTAACTGTCACTGAGATCACCAGTGACACCAAAATAGCAATCAGTACTAATATAAAGCACGGACACTGTACTAATGACACTGGGCAGGAAGGGGTTAACTTCTGGGGCGATCAAAGGGTTAACTGTGTGCTGTTTCGCTGTGTGTGTGCTTTACACTGTAAGCACACTGCTTTGTATGGCTTTGCAATGCAGAGCCATACAAAGCAGTGTGCAGGAGCTGACAGAGGAGGGATCTGTTTGTTTACAAATAGGTCTCTACCCGGACCGTGATACACGGTGATCGCCGTGTGCCGGCGGGAAATCATTGGCCGGGACCGGGTGATTTTCAGCCAAGGCCGTGCACGCCCCCTACCCAGAAATGCAAAATCACGTATATAAATATACACATGTGATTTTGCGCACCCCTGCCACCCTGTAGAAGTATTTCTGCTATAGGCCGGTGGGAAAACGGTTAAACACTACAGCTAAATATTTCAGGATATTTTTTTATTGGACCCTTTCCCCGGGACAAACGTTGCAAGCTGCAATTTCTACTAAACTGCTTTGTTTGAGACATGCCAACTTTGGAAAACACCGGTGCTAAAACTAATGAATGGCAACTAGTCTGCAAAGGACTTGCACCATTGGGACGGTCGGTTCTCTTGCAGTAATGGAGACAGATCTTGCTAATTGGGCCATACACATACCAATTATCTCACAAGAGATCCTAAAAGGTACAAACTAAGAAGCATTTTGTAATGTAAATAAAGTTTCATGTCTTGGCTTCTAAAACTTACCTATAAGCTCGGCAATGCCTGTATGCATATCAAAGAATGGATCGGTAACCAAAGGAGCCCGGTTCTGGCTGTAGGACTTGCTGATGGTCTCAAACAGCAGTAGGTTCTATGATCCGTCCTTGTCAGGGTATCCAGGTGGATTCCAGCTCACATCCATCACAATCTGCTCTGGGAGGAACTAAGTCCACTGCAGCTGAAACCCATTCATCCGCCCTGCCACAGAAACATAAAAGCGTCACAACAACCACAGCTGACCGGCATACTCTTGATCAAAGCTACAAGTAAAGCCGCACTTTTCCCTATGAAGAGGAAAGCAAGGGGTGTGCCTTCCGAAGTAGCGGGCAATCTTTATTGCCCACTGTGTGTGTTCAGTCATCAGCTACAATGACTCTGCTCAGAGCTTACACAGGGGAGAGGACCCCCCCATCCCCCACCTGCCTGATGTGAAAACTCTGGAGAAGGATATTTACCTGGAAAGTGAAATGGATCCCCTCCAATATTATTTCCCCATTCCACAAACCAAACAAGGCTTTGCCATAGTGTGAGGATGAGAGCACCTTAACACAGCGTTCCCACTCCAGACTGGACGGGACCATGTTGTAGTTCTGGTTCTGCTAATGTTCTGTCCAGTTTCATTGTAATGCGGCCTAAAGCAATACCTACAAATGGTTCAGTGCTGCACAGACAGCTGCACAATAAAACCGCACAACACACTGACTTAAAGCCGTACTAAGCCCAAAAACAAAAATGTCATATATTGCCGTGTACCGATCCTTGGATGTGATGCATGCATTAGATTTGGTGATCCTGCCAGTAACACACCTCCTGTATTAGAGTGCCCTACTCTGGATGAAGGAGCACAGGTACACACAAGGACAGCAGCACTGTCAGTCTGGGGGGAGGGGAGTGTTATGTGTACTAGCAGATTCTGATACACTAAAAAATTGAAGCCAAACTTCAGCTCACACTGCCGCTACACAAGCAGTTACAGCAAAAAGGTTTTTTTTTTGGTGGGGGGGAGGGGGGGAATAAAGGTATTACGTTCAAAAATAAAAGCAGACCATTGTAATCACCTGTCAGTGGAAAATGGTTTCAACAATCTAACTGCTACATTTGCAGTAGAGCTTGTTTTCTTGAAAAATGTACTCTGAGCTGGGAGACTCCGTGTACATGACAGCTGACAGGCGGGGGAAGCATCTATGACAGCAGAAAGCGATTGGGTCTCTTCTGTCATAAAACTCTACCTGTCACATTTATTTAACCACTTGCCTACCGGACACTTTTACCCCCTTCGTGCCCAGGACAATTTTCAGCTTTCGACGCTCTCACACTTTGAATGGCAATTGCGCAGTCATGCAGCACTGTACCCATATGACATTGTTATCATTTTTTTAAACACACAGAGCTTTGTTTTGGTGGTATTTAAAAGGAAGGAAATATAGAAGGAAATGACAGGAGGACGTCATATGATGTCCTCCCACTCTAACTGCGCATGTGTGCCCCCAGGGACGTGCAGCGATCAGTGGTGCACTGTGTCCCCGGGAAACAGCGGATGACATCAACTCTGTCATGTGATCAGCTGTGTCCAATCACAACTGATCACATGTAAACAAGGAAACGCCGGTTATCGGCATTCCTCTCCTCACACTGACAGCGCGTGAGGAGAGCCGGTAAGGGGCATTCCTCAGAGGGGACATGTACACTGATCATCAGGGCACTGATGATCAGTGTAGCCCCATCAGTGCCCATCAATGCCACTTGTCAGTGCCTATCAATGCAAAACAATGCCACATATCAGTGCCCATCTGAGCTGCCTTTCAGTGCCATATATCAGTGCTGCTTTTCAGTGCTCATCATATATGCCTGTCAATGCCCATCACTGATACCTACAAGTACCTCCTCATCAGTGCCCGTCAGTGACGCTTATCAGTGCAGCCTCATTAGCGCACAACAGTGAAGGAGAAAAAATTACTTATTTACAAAATTTTCTAACAGAACTAAGAAAAAAAATATTTTTCAAGATTTTCAGTCTTTTTTAGTGTGTTAAGCAAACCCCCCCCCCCCCGTGGTGATTAAATACCACCAAAAGAAAGCTCTGTCTAAAAAAAATATACATAAATTTCATATGAGTACAGTGTTGCATGACCGCGCAATTGTCATTCAAAGTGCAACAGCGATGAAAGCTGAAAATTGACCTGGGCAGGAAGGGGGTGAAAATGCACGGTAGGCAAGTGGTTAATCACCACTGGGTGTTTTATTTTTGCACCATAAAAAAAAAAAAAGAGCAAAAAATTTGAAAAAAAAACATTTTTTTCTATGTTTCTACAAAAATTTTTTCCAAACAGGTAAGTTTTCTCCTTCACTGATGTGCGTTGATGAGGATGCACTGATAGGCGACACTGAGGCTGCACTGATGAGGAGGCATCAATGAGGAGGCACTGATGATGCCGCACTGATATGCAGCAATGATGGGCACTGACAGGCGGCACTGCTGGGCACCGATTACACTGTTCAACAGGTAAAAAGTTTTGGGCATAAAATTAGCTAATCTTACATAATTTTGGGGTGCTGAAAACGAAAATGACCCTAAAAAATGTTGATTGGCTCTAGTTTCCATGATATATTCACCCATCTAATGACGTAAGCCATTCAAAATTATGATGCAACTTCAGCTGCATATTGCGCAATTGATACTGGTGACCAATAGAAAATTGCATGTATACTGAGATGATGCAATATTAGCCTTTAATTGCATCACTTCACTGCATAAAAGCTGCAGTATCTGTAGCTGATTGGAGTTCGTCTTTACATTTCGTTTTCTGCTTATATAGGCTACTCAGTAATGCCTGGAACTTGTGTGAATAAAGCAGATAATTTCTGCTATATCTGCGGTGAAATAACTTTTATCTCACAAAAAAGGAGGATAACAGGAATGATTAAGAAAGCCTACAACTTGTATTTTGGCTGCAAGATAGGAGACCAGGACAAGAGCTGGGCACCACATATATGCTGCAATTCTTGTGGGACGGCACTGGAGCAATGGTTGAATGGAAAATGTGCCAATGATTTGGAGAGAGCCAACAGATCATGTTAGTAATTGTTACTTTTGTATGGTGCCTCCAACAAAAGGGCTAAATAAGAAGAAAAAGTTATCTGTGCACTATCCAAATATTCCATCGGCAATACGTCCAGTTCCTCATGGAGAGGGGCTACCAATTCCTAAAGCACCAGAATCCTTCGTGGTTGAGTCAAGTGAGGAAGAACCTGAAGCGTGTAGTCATCAACCGTCAACCTCACATGACCCAGACTTTCTTCCATCCACACCCACTGAACCACACCTCATTACACAAGTGGAATTGAGCGATCTTATCAGAGACCTGGATCTTCCGAAGAACAAGGCAGAGCTTTTGGGGTCAAGACTACAACAGTGGAATCTCCTAGCAAGTGATGTTCGTACGTCTTTCTACCGTCATCGTCAGAAAGATCTGATCCCATTCTTCGTCCAGGAAGGTGATATTGCTGTATGTAACAATGTTCATGGTTTAATCTCAGCCATCGGCGTATGCTATGATCCCGATGAGTGGAGGCTGTTCATTGATGCTTCAAAGGCGAGTCTTAAAGCTGTTTTGCTCCATAATGGCAATCAGTTGCCGTCAGTTCCAGTTGCTTACGCAGTTTCAATGAAAGAAACGTATGAAAACTTGAAAGAGCTTTTAAGGTGCATCAACTATGATGAACATCAATGGTCGATTTGTGGTGACCTGAAGGTGATTGCTATCCTACTTGGACTTCAAGGTGGATATACTAAGTACTGCTGCTTCCTCTGTGAGTGGGACAGTCGTGCGAGAGAAATGCACTATGCCAAAAGAGACTGGCCATTACGCCAGTCATTGCAGCCTGGAGAAAAAAATGTTAACTATCCAGCACTTGTAGACAGCAATAATATCTTATTACCTCCATTACACATCAAGTTGGGATTAATGAAAAACTTTGTTAAGGCAATGGACAAGAATAAAGCAGGTTTCAAGTACCTGATTAGCAAATTTCCAGCACTTAGTGCTGCAAAAATAAATGAAGGAGTCTTTGTTGGGCCACAGATTCGTAAACTTATTCATGATGATGAGTTTCTTTCTCTGTTGCGTGGAAAGGAAAAGGCTGCCTGGACAGCATTTGTATCAGTGACATCAAATTTTCTTGGAAACAATAAAACACCAGACTACAAGAAAGTGGTAGAAAAACTCATCCAGACTTACAGAAATCTGGGTTGCAACATGTCTCTAAAAATTCATTTTCTACATTCGCATCTGGATTTTTTCCCACCAAACTGTGGAGCAGTGAGTGATGAACACGGAGAGCGCTTCCATCAAGACATTGCAGCTATGGAAAGAAGATATCAAGGTAAATGGAGCCCATCAATGCTTGCTGACTATTGCTGGACAGTTGTAAGAGATAGCCCTTTCCTCGAATACAAGAGAAAAGCCAAGAGAAGCAAAACCGACACAAACTGAAGACAAAACTAGTGAGAATCCTAAGTATTAAAATGATTCAACTTAGCTTATGGCTATAATTTTTCTTGGTAATCCTATGCAATATATTATGCCATTTAGGCTTTGTTATGTAGTCAATATCACTTGCTTTATATTTGTGGAAAGACATCTATCTATCTAATTATTGTGCATTATGTAGTCATTACGCCTATAGTAGAAAATTTTCCGTTTACAGAAAAACTAGAGCCAATTGACAAATTTCATTGTTATATTTGAACTCAGAATGTGAAATTCATTAAGAAATGGATCCTTTTGTTTCCAAAACTGGCAAAAAATAAAAATTTGTTGAACAGTGTTATCAGTGCCGATCTGTTCTGTGTCATTTGCTGATTATCAGCAGTCCTTTCCTCACGTTGTGACAGTGTGAGGTACAGGACAAGGGAAGAGTGTTGTGGAGCTTTTTGTTTATGGATAGAAACACTCCAGGAACAAGTGTGAACATTGCAGCACTCTGATACAAGTTGAGGCACTCTGACATTGGTGCGGCTTGTCATGTGATTTAAAAGCTCCAAATTGCATGACAAATTGCACCCCATTGCCAGCAATGGAGCCGTTCATATTGCAGAGACTCATATTGCAGCGATTATGAAAAAGGTTCCTGAACGATTTTTGCTGATTTCATTGCGACTTGCATAGACTTCTGTTATATGAGGCTGCAAGCCGCAATGAAATCGGCGGTGCAAATCGCACTGATATGCGGCTCTGGAATGGCGCTGAAGTAGTGTGATTTCAGTGCCGCACCAGTGTGAACCGGGGCTCACTGGATGCTTGTGCAGCACTTGGACACAATTTGGACATCATTGTAAAGCAGAATTCTGGGTACAAATGACTTTTCCCTGTTCAGTGGGGCTGTGCGGGTCAGCTGAGTATGAGCTTTGTGCTCCCCCCCGAGAAAAAACAAGCAGCTGATCCATGCAGTGGGGGGGGGGGGGGGCAAACATTTGTGAGCGCAATTCTGCTTTCATGTAGAAGTATAGGTTACATCTTTGGGGGGGTTAGAACCCTGGCACAGCTGCTGGGGGGGTTATTGGGGGTCTTTCTGCACAGTGCCGTGTTACTATGGACAGGTGGGGGGGGGGGGCAATTGATGGTGGAGCTGCAGCTGTCTGTCCCTCACCCCCCATCACCTATCAGCCTCTCCATACAGAATATACCCCCCAACCCCCTCCACCTTCCCTCATACCACCTCCATGCGGCCCCCCCTCACCTCCTCAGCTGGTCTCTCCCGGTCGCCATCACCTCAGAGACGGTTTCTCTAGCCCTCCCTCACTCTCAGCTTCTTCTCTCCTCTCCCCCGTACATTAGATAGAATAAAATGGCCTCCGTTGGGGAAGAAAGCCGAACTCTATGATGTGTATTGGAGCTGACTGGGAAGGGAGACATCTATGGCGGGAGGCGGTATTACCGCTACGGCACAATCACACCTAGTGACCTCTTGTGGCCGCTTTTATGAATAACCCTTAAACTCACCAAAAGACTGTCAAATTTCTGTCAAATCAATAAAATGATATCAAATTTATTTGGGTACAAGCGTCAATCAAAATAGGTAGGCCTGAAAAATGACAGCTGGTGTGAGGTGGCAGAGTGTGATTGGCTGATTGGCAGGAAGTCCGCTTAGCTCCGCCCCCAGGCTGCAGCTCACCTCAATGCTGCCCTGGTATCCGAGCCATAAGCAGCATCAGAGCTTGTCTCCTGCGACTGACAGAGATTATCGCCATTTATACGGATTTCGATTCCTATTATCACTACTATATAATTCTTTATATTATTAGTGGTAATATTTCATATTTTTAGCCATTTACAGGTCATCCAGCACCACCAGGATGCCTCGGCCTTCACGACGCCCATCTCGTGGGAGGCCTTCACATCAGGAGGACGGAGAGTCTCCGATCGCCCATCGGACTAGGTCCAGAGTCCAGCGTCATCGGAGACGGGAGGAGGCCTCCACCCACCGAAGCCGTTCACCAAGAGAACGAGCCAGGGCCCCTGAGCACTACCCACCTCCGGCCATGCAGCAGCATGCCAGGGCCCCTGAGAACCATCCTCCACTGGCCATGGAGCAGCACGACAGGGCCCCTGAGAACCACCCACCACCGGCCATGGAGCAGCGCGCCGAGGAGGAGGTAAGTGTGTGTCCCATTTGTTTGGCAGGTTGTGAAGATGGAGAGAACACGACCATCCTGGCCTGCGATCACGAGTTCCACACCAGCTGCATCTGCCGATGGTTTGGAGAGAACCCCACCTGTCCACTCTGCCGGGCTGATTTTTCCAACCAGCTATTTCTCCTTCGGAACTACGTACACGAAGTCGTCAATGGAGACATGTGGATTGGGTATGTAATTGGTGATGATGGTGCTATTTACGTTCAGTTTATTGCGGTCGGTAATTTGACCATCTTGCTTTAAAAGCCTGGATGACATCAGCTGTGTTGGAAATGTATATGACAACTGGTGTTGTGTATGTAATATTTTTTTTTTTCAATATATATTATACTATTAGTATTATTATTATACATGTTTACCTGTTTAAACCATACTTGTAGTAGTTATAGGTTAATGCTTTGAAAAAAAAACAACAAAAAAAAAAAAAAAAAAACAACAAAAAAACAAAAAAAAATTTCTTCCTATTATTTACTCTTAGCCGTTTTATGATTGTAATATAGTATTTAATGCTTTGAAAAAAAAACAAAAAAAGTAAAAAAAAAATTAGTATTATTATTATTATTATCCGTTTTATGATTGTAGGAGTTATAGTATTTAATACTTTGAAAAAAAAATAAAAAATGTATTATTATTAGCCGTTTTATGATTGTAGATGTTATAATATTTAATGCTTTGAAAAACATGGCCAGATCTAGGGGGGTGCTGGGGTGGACTGCACCCCCATAGATTTCAGTGGTGCCCCCCCAGACTACTGAGCTCCTTCCCCCCCATCCCCACACTCAGAGCCGGGACAAAGGAAAGGAAGCCTGGAGTTAAGTCCTGAAAGTGACAAGAGAGCAAGGAGTAGCGGTTCTGTGCTCTGCCCCCTCCTCCTGTCAGAACAGTGCTGCTCCATATAGCTGATGACACAGGATCGCTCCGTCCATCGGACTGTACACAGTTTCAATACTTGCCCCTATCTCTTCCAAGGACCGCTTATCTCCCACAGCAGTAAATGTAGATCGGGGCGGGTAATGAGACTGTGTACAGCCCCATGGTCAGAGCGATCCTGTGTCATCAGCTATATAGAGCAGTTCTGTTCTGACAGGAGGAGGGGGCAGAGCACAGCACCGCTCCTCTAGACTGTAATTTGGGGGGAGGGGGGGCTTACAGGCAAATTGTACATAATGAGGGGAGAGGTGTGGGGGAAACAGTCATTTCTGCTTGGGATGAGAAGGGGCTATCTGTGCTGGAAAGGGTAATGGCAGTTGCGGGGGGGATTCTGTTAGAAGGATTTGGGGGGATTTAAGCCAGGAGGGGGCATGGGGGAAATGTTTGTGCCTATTTGTGCTAAGAGGAGGCGGGGGATAGGGGCGATTGTGCTAGGAGAGGGGATTGGAGGGATTTGTGCTAGAAAGAGGAATTAGCGGGGGGGGGGGGGATTTGTGCTAGAAGGGGGATGGGGGATATGTGCTAGCAGAGAGGATTAGCGGGGAGATTTGTGCTAGAAGGGCGGATGAGGTTGATTGCGCTAGGAGAGGGGATTGGAGGGAATTGTGCTAGGAGGTAAGATTGGGGGGATTTGTGCTAGGAAGAGGTGAGGGAATTTGGGTTAAGAGGGGGGACTGGGGGGGGGATTTGGAGATTTGTGCTTGGATGGGAAATTTGAAACGAAGGTGGATGTGTGTATGGAGGGATTATTTTTTGGGCGAGGGAGATTTGTGCTAGGATGAGGGAATTGGGGGCACTGGAAGCGGAATTGGGGGGCAAAGATTTGTGCTGGGAAAGGGGTCTATACTGGGAGGAGGGGGAATTTTTGCATTGTTGTGTGGGGAGAATTTTGGTTTGCAGACACAAGTTATGCTTGGGGGGAGTATGCTGATTCATTCTCTTTTCTTTTCTTTTTTGGGGGGGGGGGGATTTATGCTGAGACATGATGCTCACACATGAGGGGGGGCTTAGTTTGTCATCTTCACCCTGGGAGCTAGTCGACCTTGTCCTGGCACTACACACAGGGCAGTCAATAGATCTCCTCCTCCCCACTCATCACATTGCTGAAATCGGATTCCCTTACAGACACAGCCTCGATCTGCATGTATAGCTGGCTGCTATGTTGCAGTTCTGACCCTGTCCTCTCCTCTTCTGACCCCTGTCCTCTCCTCTTCTGACCCCTGTCCTCTACCCTGCTGACCCTCTGTACCCTGCCATGCTGACCTCTGTCCTCCATCCTGCTGACCCGTGTACACTGCCTGTCGGCTTTCTTTACAACTTACCTTTTCTTGGAGCGGGTCCGGTGTCACCCCGTATAGGTTGCATGCTGGCGATCCCCGCAGGATGGATCGGATCCATCCCGCGGGGATTGTCGGCTTGCTTTGCAACTTACCTTTTTGTGGAGCGGGTCCGGTGTCACCCCATGCTTTCGGGGTCACCCGGTGCGGGCCGCACTTGCCTCGGGACGCCACTGCTCCCATCCTCTGCCTTGCTGACCGCCTGTACACTGCCCTCCTGAGTCTTGTACACTCCCCTGCTGACCTCTCATCCTCTGTCCTGCTGACCCCCTGTACACTGCCCCTCTAACCCTTGTACACTGCCTTGATAACCCGCTGTAAACTTCCCAACAAACTAATGGCCTCTGTACTCTGCCCTACAAACTGCTGTCCCTATCTCTCTGCCCTGCTGGCCCCCCTGTACACTGCCCTAATGACTTCTATACACTGCCCTGCTGACCTCGCATCCTCTGCCCCCCTGATGTTTTTTACTGCACCACCACATCAGACAGGCTAGATCCGGCCCTGTTGAAAAAAAAAATGATTACACTAGTATTGTTTATACTGTTATTAATATGATTATATATTTTTAGCTTTTTTAGGATTGTAGTAGTTATACTGTAGTAGCTGATTCTTTGGAAAAAAAAATTATACAATTATACTGGTATTGTTTATATTATTATTTTTATTATTATTATATATTTTTAGCTTTTTTATTATTGAAGTAGTTATAGTAGTTGATTCTTTACAAAAAATGACACTGGTATTGTTTGTATTATTATTATTATAAACCGGTTGCTGAACAGCCACAGTACATATACTGCGGCAGGGCGGCACCGCTGCACAAAATCACATTTATAAACATCATTCACACTCCCGATGTTTTCGCGGGCCGGGGGGGGCACGCACGCGCCTCCGCCGACCCGCGGGTGTCACGATTCGATCCCTGAGGGATCAATCATTCAATTTCAGCCAGTGATGTCCGGCTGAAGTTGAATGATTGGTCTTTGTCCTATCCTATCCTGTGTTGACAGTTACACAGGACAGGATATGATGTAAATCTTCTCTGCCTGGGCACATTCCATCCCAGAGAGAGAAGAAGACACAGAAAATGTGAGTACAAAGCACTACACTAACAGTTAGAACACACCTAGGTCACATTTAACCCATTGATCGCCCCCCCCCCCCCCCCCAGTTAACCCCTTCACTGCCCTGTTACCAGTGTCATTGTTTACAGTGCATAGATTTTTACTGATTACTGTATTAGTGTCACTGGCGACTTCTGATAGTGTTAGCATCAGTTAGCGCCCATCCCAGAAAGCATCAGATTGCATGCTAGTACACCAGTAATCATATTTAACCCCTTGATTGCCAGGAACACGCTCACTTGCACACTCAACCTCCATTGCTAGTATAGTGTCTGATTGGATCAATATCTTTGATCAGATCAGCGATATACCAGCGTTCACATTAGTATAGTGTCCCCAAAAATGCAGCGTTAGCGGGATCAGCCCCGACACCTGCGTTTAGCCCCTACGACCCCCCCTTCTTCCCCAGCAAGTGCAGTGTCAGTAGATAACTGTCACTTGATACTTTACACACAAAACCGCAGTGTTCACAGAATCGGACCTGATCTCTGTTAGCACGTGTCGGTAAATTTCCTGTAGCGGTTCAAGCAGTCCCTGACAGCCAGGCGCTCTTTTTCCCGTGAGTCGCACTAGGTACCTATAAATTTAGTGGCCAAAATGTCCAACCAAAGGTACTCTAGTGAAGAGGCCTACAGGATTCGGAGCATGTCAGGTGAGAGCGAAGGTGAAGACTCACTAAAAATTAAAAATACAAATCCCCCCAAAAAAATAAAAAAATTTAAAAACCAAAAATAGTTATAGTTTTTTTTGTTGTCATTTTTTGTGATTGTTCTACTTTTACTGTTTTATTGTTACTGTTTTATTGTTAATAATTTCTGTTTGTAGGAATGCTTTCAGCTGCAACACTGACCTGTTTATTCTGACAGCAACAGGAACTTGCTCTCAGAATAGACATAAATCAATGTGGGCAGGGCTGTTGGATGAGATTTTTCATCCGCAGTTAAAAAAAGAGCATATATGCCGAAGCATGGGGGTCTGGGGTGGCCAGTCGGTGGATGGCCCCTATGCTTCGGCATATATATTTTATGTTTGTTGGCACACTTCATGTGTGCCCACCATTAGAAGTGGGTGGATGCAGGGAGGTTTTCTAATGGTGGGCATACCACCACACACTTTTCCTTATAAAATTGTTTTATTGAGTTTGTTTTATTGTTAACCATTGTTGATTTCTGTGCAGGAATGTCAAACTGCAGCACTGACCTGTTTATTCTGACAGCAATAGGGTCTTGCTTTCAGAATAGACATAAGTAGGTGTGTGCAGTGCTGTCGGATGAGATTTATCATCCACAGTTAAAAAAAAGAGAATATATGCCAAAGCATGGGGGCCTGGGGTGGCCAGTGGGTGGATGGCCCCTATGCTTCGGCATATATATTTTATATTTGTTGGCACATTTCATGTGTGCCCACCATTAGAAGTGGGTGGATGCAGGGAGGTTTTCTAATGGTGGGCATACCACCACACACTTTTCCTTATAAAGTTGTTTTATTGAGTTTGTTTTATTGTTAACCATTGTTGATTTCTGTGCAGGAATGTCAAACTGCAGCACTGACCTGTTTATTCTGACAGCAACAGGGTCTTGCTTTCAGAATAGACATAAGTAGGTGTGTGCAGTGCTGTTGGATGAGATTTATCATCCACAGTTAAAAAAAAGAGACTATATGCCAAAGCATGGGGGCCTGGGGTGGCCAGTGGGTGGATGGCCCCTATGCTTCGGCATATATATTTTATATTTGTTGGCACACTTCATGTGTGCCCACCATTAGAAGTGGGTGGATGCAGGGAGGTTTTCTAATGGTGGGCATAGCACCAAACACTTTTCCTTATAAAGTTGTTTTATTGAGTTTGTTTTATTGTTAACCATTGTTGATTTCCGTGCAGGAATGTCAAACTGCAGCACTTACCTGTTTATTCTGACAGCAATAGGGTCTTGCTTTCAGAATAGACATAAGTAGGTGTGTGCAGTGCTGTCGGATGAGATTTTTCATCCACAGTTAAAAAAAAAGAATATATGCCAAAGCATGGGGGCCTGGGGTGGCCAGTGGGTGGATGGCCCCTATGCTTCGGCATATATATTTTATATTTGTTGGCACATTTCATGTGTGCCCACCATTAGAAGTGGGTGGATGCAGGGAGGTTTTCTAATGGTGGGCATACCACCACACACTTTTCCTTATAAAGTTGTTTTATTGAGTTTGTTTTATTGTTAACCATTGTTGATTTCTGTGCAGGAATGTCAAACTGCAGCACTGACCTGTTTACTCTGACAGCAACAGGGTCTTGATTTCAGAATAGACATAAGTGGGTGTGTGCAGTGCTGTTGGATGAGATTTTTCATCCACAGTTAAAAAAAAGAGAATATATGCCAAAGCATGGGGGCCTGGGGTGGCCAGTGGGTGGATGGCCCCTATGCTTCGGCATATATATTTTATATTTGTTGGCACACTTCATGTGTGCCCACCATTAGAAGTGGGTGGATGCAGGGAGGTTTTCTAATGGTGGGCATACCACGCACTTTTTCTGGCAGAGATTTCTTCTCTTTTTTTTCATTCAGCCAACAGGCTGCATAAAGAAAAACAAAACATAGCATATACACCCAACAAGGACCTGCGACGTACTGGTACATCACTGGACTTTGAATGGTTATACCAGGGTGATGCCTGCAGCTGCAGGCATCATCCTGGTATCTTTTTTCAGCCGGCAATGGGCTTTCATGTAAAAGCATTTCTAGTGGCTAATTAGCTGCAGGATTGCTTTTACAAGCAGCGGGAGAAAATGCCGCCCCCCTCCTCCTCCCTGAGATAGCATTAAAAGTGATAAAAAAAAAAATTAAAGGGACAGTGTAAAAATAATTAAATAAATCAGAAAAAGAAAAAAAAAAAAAAGTACCCTCGCCCATCCGCGCACGCGCACCCCTGCGGTTGTAAGCATTGACCCTGTGCCAGTATGGAAACAGCGATTGCACCATGCATGTGAGGTATCGCCATGAACGTCAGATCAAGGGCAGTAATTATAGCTCTAGACCTCCTCTGTAAATCTAAAATGGTAGCTTGTAAAGGCTTCACCGCTAGCTCCGGCCAATGTTGTACGTCTGACTGGAAACTGTCAGAACTGTCATCCACTATTGGGCGAAGCTATTGATGAAATCACCGCTAGCTGAGACTTTGGCAGATCATGGCTCTTACTGTTAACTCAGCTGTGATTGGTCAAAGTATTGCACCTGACCTGTTGTCAGATGCAATGCTTTGGCCAATTACAATGTGCCGCCAGAGCGTATTACATTGTGGGGCGCGCGGGCAAACGGCCCAGATAATCGTGTGTTTAGCGATCACATGAACAACCAATGTTCGACATATAGATCAGCCCTAATATACAGCTAAGAGGCTGGAGGTACCACCGAAAGTGCCCCGTTTGTTTGTTTTAGGAGGAATTGGGGGCACGGACTTTGGCTATTGGGAGTAGAAAAGGTCCTGATGTGCGTGGGAATAGACAATGCACCAGGGTGTTGTCAGAGAAAGAAATAGCACCCCATCATTGGTGACAGTGGGAGGAATTGTGACCCACCATGAGTGTCATTGGGAGGAATTGTGACCCATCATGAGTGTCATTGGTAGGAATTGTGACCCATCATTAGTGTCATTGGGAGGAATTGTGACCCATCATGAGTGTCATTGGTAGGAATTGTGACCCATCATTAGTGTCATTGGGCCCTATTACTGCTGTCATTGGAAGGAATTATGACCGTTTTTGGTGTCATTGGGAGGAATTATGACCCATCATGAGTGTCATTGGGAGGAATTGTGACCCATCATGAGTGTCATTGGGAGGAATTGTGACCCATCATGAGTGTCATTGGGCCCTATTACTGCTGTCATTGGAAGGAATTATGACCGGTTTTGGTGTCATTGGGAGGAATTATGACCCATCGTTGGTGTCAATGGGCCCCATTACTGTTGTCATTGGCAGGAATTGCGACCCATCGTTGGCGTCATTGGGAGGAACTGTGACGCTTCGTTGGTGTCATTGGGAGGAATTGTGACCCATCGTTGGTGTCACTGGGAGGAATTGCGACCCATCGTTGGCGTCATTGGGAGGAATTGTGACCCATCGTTGGCGTCATTGGGAGGAATTGTGACCCATCGTTGGTGTCATTGAGAGGGACTGTGAAGCTTCGTTGGTGTCATTGGAAGGAATTGTGACCCATTGTTGGTGTCATTAAGAGGGACTGTGATGCTTCGTTGGTGTCATTGGGAGGAATTGTGACCCATCGTTGGTGTCATTGGGCATAATTACTGGTGTCATTGGGAGGAAATGCGCCCCTTCATTGGTGGCAGTAGGGGGAATTATGTCCCTTTGTTGCTATCAGTGGATGGAATAGTGCCCCAAGGGCTGGACAAAGGGCCGCAGTTTGGAGACCACGGCTGTAGAAGATGGAAAACCTTTCCTTCCTGAGATCAGTTCCACTGTAAAAGAATGAGGTGTGTCACCAGATTCCATATTTCCTTCCAATCCAAACAGCTGGATCTCTATGATTGGAGGAGAGAAGACATGGCAATGTATGGGGGTCACTGTCATCACTCAGAGCGTCCCGCTACAAAGACAAGTCTACACCCCCCACAGGGGACTAGGGGGAGGAGGAGCCAGTACCCCCCCATCTATACACACCTTACCTCTCACCATATACATCGTACTCCATACCAATCCCGGGATCTATTCATCCATCCTATGGGGAGTGCTGTGCACCCCTCCCCTCCCCCATCACACCACTCACCACAATGACCCCCCCCCATCCACATCTACACTATGGCACACCCCATATGTTTCCTACACACTCTTCTACATCACAGCGCACTCCAGGTGTCCCCCATACACTCTCCTATACCCCATAACACACTCCATGCGTCCCCTATTCACCACTATAACACATCGCACACATCTACCATACACTATCCTAAACCCCATAACACACTCAATGCATCCCCCATACACTGTCCTATACCCCATAACGCACTCCCATGCATCCCCCATACACACTCCATATGTCCCCCATACACTCTCCTATACCCCAAAGCGCACTCAACGCCTTCTTCATAACCCAGTCCATACGTCCACCATACAGTCTCCATGATACACTCCATGCGTCCACACACATTCTCCTATACGCCGTAATGCACTCCATGTGTCCCCCATAACACACTCCATACATCTCCCATATACTTGTCTATACCCCATAATGCACTCCCATGTATCCCCCATACACACTCCATGCGTCCCCATACACTTTCCTATACCCCGTAACACACTTCATGCCTCCTCCATACGCTCTCCTATACCCCATAACAACATGCGTCCAGCACACATTGTCCGATACCCCATAACACCCTCCATGTGTCCCCATACTCTCCTATACCCCCTAACACACTCCTTGTGTCCTTTATACACTGTCCTACACCCCACAACATACTCCATGCATCCCACATACACTCTCCATAACACACTCTGTGTTGCCCATAAACTCTCCTAAACTCGGAAAGCACTCCATGCGTCCCCCATACACTCTCCTATACCCCAAAGCGCACTCCATGCCTTCTCCATAACACACTCCATGCGTCCCCATACATTCTCCTATACCCCGTAATGCATTCCATGTCTCCCTCATACACTCTCGTATACCCAATAACACACTCCATGCATCCCCTATTCACCATCCATAACCCATTCCACGCATCTACCATACACTATCCTATACCCCATAACACACTCCATACATCTCCCATATACTCGCCTATACCCCATAACACACTCCAAGCACCCCCCATACACTGTCCTATACCCCATAACACACTCCATACATCTCCCATATACTCGCCTATACCCTATAACACACTCCAAGCACCCCCCATACACTGTCCTATACCCCATAACACACTCCATACATCTCCCATATACTCTCCTATACCCCATAACACACTCCAAGCACCCCCCATACACTGTCCTATACCCCATAATGCACTCCCATGCGTTCTTCATACACACTCCATGCTTCCCTTATTCACCATCCATAACACACTTCACGCATCTACCATACACTGTCCTATACCCCATAACACACTCCATGCATACCCCATACACACTTCATGCGTCCCCCATACACTATCCTATTCCCCATAACACACTCCATACATCTCCCATATACTCGCCTATACCCCATAACACACTCCAAGCACCCCCCATACACTGTCCTATACCCCATACATCTCCCATATACTCGCCTATACCCCATAACACACTCCAAGCACCCCCCAGACACTGTCCTATACCCCATAACGCACTCCCATGCGTTCTTCATACACACTCCATGCTTCCCTTATTCACCATCCATAACACACTTCACGCATCTACCATACACTGTCCTATACCCCATAACACACTCCATGCATACCCCATACACACTTCATGCGTCCCCCATACACTCTCCTATATCCTGTAACCCACTCAATGTGTCCCCCATTCACTCTCGTATACCCCATAACACACTCCATGCGTCCCCTGTTCACCATCCATAACACACTCCACGCATCTATCATACACCATCATATACCCCATAACACACTCCATGCATCCCCCATACACTGTCCTATACCCCATAATGCACTCCCATGCGTCCTCCATACACTCACCTATAACCCCATAACACACTCCATGCATCCCCCATACACTCTCCATAAAACACTCCATGCATACCCTATACACTCTCATATATCCCATAACACACTCCATGGGTCCTCCATACATTCTCCTTTACCCCATAACACACTCCATGTGTCCCCCATACACATTCCTATACCCTGTAATGCACTCCATGCGTCCCCCATACACTCTCCTATACCCCATAACACTCCATGCATCCCCTATACATTCTCCTCTCTCCCTTAATACACTCCATGCACTACACACACACTTTCTTATACTCCACACATTCCATGTGTCCCCATACACTCTACATAGCACACTCCATGCGTCCCGCATACACTCTACATACCTCACTCCATGAGTTCCCCCATACACTCTCCTATACCCCATAACACTCCATGCATCCCCTATACATTCTCCTCTCTCCCTTAATACACTCCATGCACTACACACACACTTACTTATACTCCACACATTCCATGTGTCCCCATACACTCTACATAGCACACTCCATGCGTCCCGCATACACTCTACATAACTCACTCCATGAGTTCCCCCATACACTCTCCTATACCCCATAACACTCCATGCATCCCCTATACATTCTCCTCTCTCCCTTAATACACGCCATGCATCCCTCATTCACTCTCTTATACTCCACACATTCCATGCGTCCCCATACACTCTCCATAACTTACTCCATGCATCCCGCATACACTCTCCATAACACACTCCATGCGTCCACCATACACTCTGCATAACATACTCCATGTGTCCTCCATACAATCTCCTATACCTAACACACTCCACACTCTCTTATACCCCATAGTGCACTCCATACGTTCCCCATACACTCTCAATAACAAACTGCATGCATCCTCCATACAATCTCCAAAACACACTCCATGCGTCCCCAACACACCCCTCCATATTCCCTGCACACTCCATGCATTCTCAACTATCCTATACCCCATACGTTCCCCATACACTCTCCATAACAAACTCCATCCATCCTCCATACAATCTCCAAAACACACTCCATGCGTCTCCAACGCACCCCTCCATATTCCCTGCACACTCCATACATTCCCCACAACACACTCCATGCGCCCCCCCCCCCCCCTTCCCCCATACACCCCTCCATGCTTCCAGCACATTCCATGCAGTCAGCAGTCCTCTGTCCTCCTCGTTCTTCCGGGTCTTTCTATGCCCCGCCCACGTACACCGCTCTGTACCGCCCCCCCCGGCACTCTACGGCATGTAATGGCTCCGCCCTGACAAATGACTCACCTTTGACACTCTGCCCCTCTACTATACAACCCAACCACAGACTTCCGGAAAGTTTTTGTGTTTGAAGAACTATTTTCCGATTCATTCTTGGAAGTGTAATTCAGAGCTGTGCCGTCTGCCTTTAGATAGTGGAAGATCCAGGCACGGAGGACTACAACTCCCAGAAGGAAGTGCGCCCTATTAATGCCCAACCTAAACCGAATCAAGAATCAGGAAGGCAGAATCCCCACCCATCTTGGGGCGGTGCGCCACTTCTTTAGGTGGTGGGCGCGATTTGTCAGCTACAGATGGAGCTGACCGGGGTGCCGGAGGCACAGTTCGGATGCTAATAGGAGCCGGGCGGGCGCTAGCAGGGCGCAAGGCGGGCAGAGGTTAGGCGATAACATTGCGCCGGGCATGAGCCGTGTTTGTCCAGTCATGTTGGTACCTCTAGCGCCTCCTCTCGCCTCTCCCGCTTTCTCGGTAGTTGACAAGCTCCGCCCACAAGCTCTAGAAGTGGAGCGTCGCACTCAAGGATAGATTATGGGCGGAGATTCCGTCATGCCTCTTCCTGATTCGCTAATGGCGCTCAGGGCGGGGAGAAGGGAGGTGCTAGTAGTCGATGGAATCATATCGCAGGGTAGGAAGCCCCCACTGACTGTAGGGTCGCGCATTCCCTGCCCCACTGGAAACGCCTACAAAGGGGAGTGGCCACACTGCAGCCCCGCCTAGTTGCACGGACCTTCGATCTCCTCCAATCAAATGGACACACAGCGATCGGTCGGTGGGTTGTGATGTGGCAGCGTGGTCGGAAACACCGAGCCGGGATCGGTCCCCCATGAAATGACTGGATTCTTCCTGTGTCTGGGTTTTCCTCCTAATAAAGGACTTTTTCTAAGTGTGGTGTCTCTCGTCTCTATTGCTGGATTGGATGGTTGTGAAGGAGCAACAAGGTGTACTATGTACCCCATACTGTTCCACGGAGGGGGCGGGATCTGGGGCCCTCTTACTTTTCAGGGGACTTCCACATTCTGATAAGTCACCCACCGAACCTCACAACCACCGGGCCAGAGTTGTGAGGAAGAGGCCCTTGTCCTCATCAACATGGGGGCCGGCTACTGTGCCTGGGGTCACCCCTGCCAGGGACCCCCCATGTTGAGGGCATGTGGCCCGGTAAGATTCAGGAGGGGGGGGCTGCATGCCCACCCCCCCTTTCCTGGCCTGCCAGGCATTGTGCTCGGATGAAGGGTCTGGTAGGGCTTATGGGGGGAACCCTACGCTAAATTTTTCACTGGTGTTCCCCTTAAAAGCCTTACCAAATCTGAAGGGCCTGGTATGACATATGGGGGCACCTCCGCATATTGTTTTATGGGGTCTGATATGGGGGACCCCATGGATGTTTTTGAAATTCCAGTCAGACTAGTCTTAAAGAGCCTGCTATGGCTTTTTTGGGGGGACTATACACACATTTGTCACATTTATAGGGCCTGGTGTGGCTTTTAGTGGGGACCGCACACATTTTGGGAATTCTAGTCAGAGCAGACCTAAAGGGCCTGGCATGGCTTTTGGGGGACCGCATGCATATTTTTGGAATTTCAGCCAGAGAAGACCTAAAGGGCGTGGTATGGCTTTTGACCCCATTCATTTTTGGGGGTTCCAGTCAGGCCAGGCCCAAAGAGTCCAGTATGGCTTTTGGTGGGAGGGGTACACATGCATAACTTTGGGGGGCCACTCACTTCAGACCTAAAATGTCTGGTTTGGGTTGTTTTGATGAAGCGGGGGGAGGGTTGCAGCAAGACCAGACCTGAAGGGCCTGGTATGACTTTTGGCAGGGAGGGACCCCACACCATTTTGAGGGGTTCCAGTCACATCAGACCTTAAGGGCCTTGTATGACTTTTGGGGGACCTACAGTGAAGGAAATAAGTATTTGATCCCATGCTGGTTTTGAATGTTTGCCCACTCACAAAGAAATGATCAGTCTAAAAATCAAATGGTAGGTGTATTGTAACACAGAGACAGAATAGCAACAACAATTTCAAAAGAAATGCATGTCTAAAAAATGATGCACTGATTTGCATGTTCATGAGGGAAATAACTCCTTCACAAAACAGTACTTGGTGGCCAATCCCTTGTTGGCAATCACGTTTTCACCACCATGTTTGACAGTTGGGATGGTGTTCTTGGGGTCATAGGCAGCATTCATCCTCCTACAAACACGGCGAGTTGAATTGATGCCAAAGAGCTTGATTTTGGTCTCATCTGACCACAGCACTTTCAACCAGTCCTCCTCTGCATTATTCAGGTGATCAGTGGTAAACTTCAGACGGTCCTGGACATGTGCTTTCTTGAACAGAGGGACCTTGCGGGCACTGCAGGATTTCAATCCTTGTTGCGTAGTGTGCTACCAATTGTTTTCTTGGTGACTGTGGTCCCAGCTGCCTGGAGATCATTGACAAGATCCTCACGTGTAGTTCTGGGATAATTCCTCACTGTTCTCATCATCATTGACACTCCACGAGGTGAGATCTTGCACGGTGCACCAGATCTAGGGAGACTGACAGTTGTTTTGCGTTTCTTATATTTGCGAACGATTGCACCAACTGTTGTCGCCTTCTCACCAAGCTGCTTGGCGATAGTTTTGTAGCTCAGTCCAGCCTTGTGTAGGTCTACAATCTCGTCCCTGACATCCTTGGAAAGCTCTTTGGTCTTCTCCATGGTGGTGAGTTTGGAATCTGATTGTTTAATTGCTCCCATGGACAGGTGTCTTTTATACAGGTAACAAAATGAGATTAGCAGCACTCCCTTTAAGAGACTGCTTCTAATCTCAGCTTGTTACCTGTATGAAAGACACCTGGTAGCCAGAAATCCTGCTGAATGATAGGGGATCAAATACGTATTTCCCTCGTGAACATGCAAATCAGTGCATCATTTGTTAGACATTCATTCAAAGTCAGCAGGGGATCAAATACTTATTTCCTTCACTGTATATATCTAACTAGAGCTCGGACACTAATAAGGGCCATGGCTGAAAACATCCCAAAATACCACCATGAAATAGAACGCTCCTCTATCTCTCCTCTCCATCCCCCACAAAGGAAATGATGACACAAGGAATAACCACAGGAAAAAACGCACCAAAATGCAATAGGAGAGGAATAAAACGCAGATAAACGTTGGTGAATGTATGTGAGAGTTTCTGCACAAACGTGTGACGAGTCCTATATGAGAGGAGGAGGGGAGGAGAGGAGTACAGGGATATGGGGGAGGACGTCTCCAATGTCATGGGGCATTCTCTGTGTGCGCCCCCCCCCCCCAACGCAGGACATTGGTGGGAAGTGAAGCCTTCGGACATGGAGCACACTGCCTTGTACCTGGACAAGGTGGCCGAATGCTGGTGGTGGACTTGAATGGGTCACATTCAGCAGGCACTAGGCCCATCCAAAGCAACAGGTGGGAGATTCCTGCTGCAGCCACTAAGCCAAACATTGCCGCCACGCCATGACTACACCCTTGGACACTGCCTCTGCAGCTACAGGGGGAGGGGTTGGGGGCCAAGAAAAATGCAGCTCATTCGGGAGGTTTTACTGCCCCTCAACCACTAGTGTGAACAAGTCCTTCTGCAGGGGGTTGAGGCATGGTGCTCCAGGTTTTTAATAGTTAACACATATGGTGTGGAGGTGACATAACTCCTAGGAGCCACCTCTCAAATGCTTTTATAAAGAGATCTCCTGTGGATTGCTTTTCAGAAGACAACATGTGTAAACAAGGCCTTAGAGGAATCGCTATCTGACCATAGGCAGGCTGGGGCAGCATGAAGTGTGGGCTCCGTACTTCTATGGAACATCAGGGAAATGTACCGGGAAGGAGATCACAGCAGGTCAAAGCTCTACCAATTCCCCAGCATTCAGTCCAGCTATTCAGCTCTGAAGATCCAACTAGAAGGAGCCATTCACACCGGAGCATTGCTATCACTTCTAGGGAAATGCATTTTCCCCGCATGTCGGCATAACACACAAAGCTGGGTACAGCACCACATGTGCCATGACATTTCACGTTGTCACCAGAACAGGAATTCAGAGAAAATGTTCAAATGGAGACACTTGTTCCAGTGACAACTGTCTAAAAGGGGATTTCCCTCACATTGGAAAGATATCCTCTCACATCCTGCTGAGTCTACAGGACAGGAAGTGAAGGGAAATCTCCCTCATGAGACACAGGCAATAACAAAAGTTACAGCAGTTCAGGGCTCATTCTACCCTTTTAGCACTCTGAAAAGAGATGTGATGGGTTGCTTTTCAGAGGACATTTGCCAGGCAATGAGGAGACATTAGGTTGTCTCCTCATGGCCTTATTTAAACCCTAAAAAGACTGCACCACCCTGCTGCAATCATGTACACTGCATGCAGTTGTGGCCTGGCCCTATTCACTTGAATGAGTCACATTAGTGTAGGCATATAAAATGTGTGTATCATAGATAGAATGATATATATAAAATATGAGGAAATGCACTATATACACATTCTTGTGTGTGACGTTGGCACTGATAGCGGACCAGACAAACTGCATTTTTTCATATCAAAAGAATAGAATAAGGACTCCTTACTATGTTCATTTATGCACGAGGTCATTACTTTACCTTTGTTATGTTGGGTTCACCAGTTTTTGGATAAATATGTGGAGAGTCAGGGGGAGTTTCAGAGCAGGTTATGTGCAAATCTACCAGCATTGTAAAATGCAAGTTTGTCTGATTAGATTTGGAAAGGTCTTAATATTCATAGTGTACCTGTTTATGGTGAAGAGAATTTCAACGTGGGTGTTGTGTCCACCTTTGTACAAGGATGTTGGAGATTGCCGTTTTGCTATAAACAAGACAAGGAGTATCTATTTAACTTTTTAATTAAAATCAAAATTAAAGAAACGTCCATTCTTTTTTAGTTCCATATTTTATTGAAATAACAGTTAAAAAAAAGAAAGAAAGGGCCCTGGGGGGGCCAAAGCCAACATTACAGCAATAGATGTGAAGGAGAGAGCGGGGAAAGAGAATTTATCCAAAAATACCAAACCAAACATCTGGTCATTAATCAGAACAATGCGTAGGAGTTGCGTACATGAGGTGACAGGCTATATACCAGTAATGAGCTATGAGTACATAACCAAGGCCCTGGTGTGTAGGGGACGATTACAGGATACAGGGTATAGTGCAATGAGCCGCAGTCCCCATGCAGTGGGGGACTAATGATAGAAGGGTCTAGACCTGGATTTCTCTACCAGGGTTCCTGGTTCCTTAAACAATTTCTGCCTCTTAGATAACTTCCCACTGACACCATTGGTCCTTTTAGCTTTCTGGAAGAGGGTAATTCTTCCCCATGACCCTAAGTGTAAGGAGCATTCTTCCCCCCGACCATCACACTAATGTATCATGAGTTGTAGATATAGTCACTTTTAGCAGAGGTTCCCTGAGACCGGAAAGTTATTTCAAGGCTTCCTCTGTGTTGAAAAGGTTGAGAAAAACTGGTCTAGACCAACCTTTCTCAACCCTTTTATCCCAGCGGCAACCCTTGAAATAACTTTACGGTCTCGGGGAACCCCTACCAGTGAAAAATTGCCCCTTACATTGGTGGTCAATGAGAAGAATGCAACCCCCCCAGACAGCTAGAAAGATCACTGGCTTCAGGCAACTGGCTCTACCAAGTGCCGTTGACCTCAGAACTATGGCAGCCCCATCAAATGGAAGTAGGGGAAGGGAAGCAGAGGAAAAGAGAGGGGAAGAGGGGCATGAGATAAGAAAAAAGGAGATGGGGAGAAGAGTGGGGGAGAGAAGGAGAGTGAGGTAGGAAAGACGCATAGGGTATGGTGTTGGGCCATGAAGGGGAATGGAGGGAAGTGGTAGGTGAGAAGTGTGGGGAGTCCCTCTCAGCTGTTCAGCTGCCCCTCTCCGGCCCAAGCCCCCACCTCTTGAAGTCCATCCTTTTTTATGCTTTCTATCCCCTCTTCCTTTATCAGAAGCTACATGATGAAAATATATATCAATATATTGCACTCAATTAACCAAGTCAATACTGGCATGTAACACCCCCTCCATTACCAAGTTATTTTGCAGTTTTAAAAAGTGTTACTAAACCCACAACTGTAAAATCAGTCTGTGTTTGCAGTAAAGCATGCTGGTTATACTCACTGTGGAACCTAAGGGGTTAAACCTCCACATTATGTAAAAAGGCGGTTTGATCCTGTCTTCTCTGATCCTCCCTTTCTTTTACTGTCCCCAATCCATCTGCTGAAAGTACAGAGCCCCTAGGAGACACTCTGCACATGTTCAGTTTGGTGTGTATTCCTAGTTTTTTGGGGGGAGGGTGCATGTGATCGGTACAGGGCTAATAGGCAATGTCCAGAGGGTCAGGGGTCATACAGCCTCATAGGATAGTCAGAGAAGAATGGAAACACCTCCTATAAGCTTAGCCAGTGCTCGGCTGGACACTAACAGAAGTCACAAGACTGCTATATACTGCTGATGAAAAAAAGTATTTTGCTGTTTCTATTTACTGAAATGATTGCATTTCCATGTTCTGTGTACTGTGGGAGACCAGGTATAGTGAATGCAGGCTCCGGGGTTTAGTAACACTAAGTGCTGTGATAGTGTGACTGACAATTATAGGTCATGCAACACAGGACCCAGATTATTTTTAGATCATTTTTTTTTATACAGATAGAGATTTTGAGGCATTTATAACTACTTTTATATTTTCAACTCAAAAAAGGAAACAAGAACATTTATTTTTTAAACTTCCCTTTACGATATTGTTATCAAACAAAAATGACCCCTTTTGTGAAATCAGACACCTCATGGGGATCCCATGTTTTGCACGCTGGTATTGAGGTGGTTACATAAGGCTTCAGTGATCAATTCAAAGCCAGAGTGACCACAGAGAAAGTGGAAGATATAAATGGGGAGTCGGCCAGATCTGAACTGGAGTGCACTAAGACATATTGGCTCTGCCTGGATCATTTACCATGAAGGGTTACACAAGGGGATTCTCTCAACACAAAACCAGTCATACTACTGTGGGCTGCAGTGTGCGATTGTGTATTACTCCAGGGTCTGATTTACGAAAAACCTATTTTTGGTTCATTTCTAACAGTCATTTTTTTTTGCGGAAATTAAAGAAAATTATTTTTGTAATAAATGAATGAACCCAGCCGGTGTTTACTACTGGAATAGCTTTGATTGGTTTACAACGATCACAAGGCACAGAGCCACTCGGATTGGCTCGAGCCCTCATTTATAAGGGGCATACTACAGCATATGTCCATGCAAGGGCCGTGTTTACCTATGGATGCACAGAACAGTCATGTGGATGCGGGTGCATGCAGGTCCCTGAACTCCACACGGTCTGCATTCGAGGACCCGCACCCACACAGATGTCAAAATGGAAGCAGAGGCTGTCTATGCAGCTGCTGCATCCCAATTGATATCAGTGGGACCGTCTGCACAGAGATGCACGGAACGAACATGTGTGCATCCCCTGTGTGGGTAAACACGGCCCTCGCACAGGCAGAGCACACCCTGTGTGAATGAGGCCTTACATTTTGTGCTGCCTAATGATATTGTGAGTACGCCTGGAAAATGCATGCTTGTTGGGAAAAATGACATATATATTGTATATCTATTCTGTACACATAAATGAGGTGAAGGAGAATAGCAGCTCTTGTTGCCCCTTTGAAAAGCCTTGCACAGTGAATTGCTTTTCAGAGGTCAGTAGAGAAAGCTATCATTTCACTTCCTGCTGAGTCTACAGGACAGGAAGTGAAGGGAAACCTTCCTAATGACAGCGCTGATAAAAAGAAAATTACAACAGTTCTTTACTTAAGGGCTTGTTGCACTGAAGGACTTTAGTACTCTGAAGAGTGGTGGATCGCTTTTCAGAGGACATTTTACAGGTGATAAGGACATGGCCTGCTTTAACCCCTAAAAAGTCTGCACCACCACGCTGCAACCGTGTACATTGCACACGGTTGCAGCTTGGACCAATTCACTTGAATTTACTGCCACCAAGTAAACCCCCCTTTTTTACCAGTCAAATGGAAATCTTGTATGTAAATATCACACCACAAGCCAAGTGATTGAGTTGTGACATGGACCTGTTTACTTGAATGGGTCGCATGTGGCGGCTCAACCTCCTGTTTTTACCTCCTGTGACAGCCGTGTGTGTGTGAAGCAATAAAGTATGGATCAGGCGCACTTCTAAAATTGAAAAATGACGCTCCGGGCTGGTTTAACCAGGATGTGGTGGGGGAAGGGCGAGTTCTCACTCAAAACGCACCGCCTTTGTGAGCTGCTGCAGGTGTCAATATATTCTTAAGCAGATATACTGCTACAAGGCGGCAAGGGTGCGCAAAATCACATATATATACACATGTGATTTAGAAGTTCAAGGTAGGGGACACACGTGTGCCATACCCGCACCGCCATTCATGGCCTCGGCTGTCAATCACCGGGTCCCGGCTGGTGATTTCTCGCCGGCACCCAGTGATCGCTGAGTATTTCCGACGGGGGAGAGACCTGTGCATAAACAACACAGATCCTTTCCCTGTCAGCTCCTGTTTTGTGACATCCGTGCCCATTCAGTCTCTGCCCACATTTTGACAGCAGACATCTCTGGACCCGTGATGGCCCTATGGGCAGCTGGAAGTAAGTGGATTTGTGTCCGTTTACATCAGACTACCTCTGATAAGTCACAATTAGATGCTGAAAAACTGGAAAGGACAACGCCTGTTCTGTCCTATACAGAACCTGAATGGACTCAGAGGTAGGCAGATGTAAATGGGCACGTCCAGTTACAGTCACCTGACCATAGAGCTGCATGGAGCTTTTGATCAGGTCCACCTAAAAACTGATAATTGGAGCTTTCTGGAAATCCTGTGTAAAAAGGGTTTTTTTCATCCCCATCCACTCCAAGTTCCAGAAATTTCAAGGAACAGCAGGAAACACAGGCTGACCCATGATAATGTACCCAACGCAACTAAAAAAAAAAAAAAGGAGCTCTGCACACATGCATAGATTGTCTTGGAAATTCTCTTTAACGAATTTCTCCTTACCGTGAGTACTCGCAGTTGGATGCGCAGAAATCCCCCATAAAGCTGTGCGAATCTCGCTTACCACGACTGCAGCCAAACTACACGATTCCTGCCCATCCAAATACTTTGGTTCTGTTGAATTTGTGGGTGATTGGAGCTCCGTTACCCTAGAATGATCACACGACACTCTAGGCTGGTTGCAATCCACATAAGGGCCGGCTTTTGGCTCAGCTCTCTGTTTTATTAAGAATACACACATGCCCCCCACATGAATAAAGTCAATCCCTCCCACCGAACAATACAATGGGGATTGCCTATACAGAGGATGTACATTCCAATTGGAGCATAGCCTTTGCTATTATCTATCACTGGTCCTCCCCCCATGAGTCTTCTGAGGTCAGCAGACTTCCTCCCCTTCCCCCCTATGAGCCATCTGAGGTCATATTTCCTGTCCTACTAGCTTCTATTGGTATGCAAAATTCTCTGCACAAGCATCTCCCTAAAAATATCAGTCTGTACCTGGATGGGCCCGATACGATCTTTATTAAAACACATCCATCCCAGATACAGTTCAGATTAGTAATGGGTTGTAAGATATGCATAAGCCTACACACGGAGTTCACACCGCTTGCGCATTGCGTTATGAAGCCCACGTGGTACCATGCTGCTGATATGCGGATACAGGCCCACGGTCTACTGACAGCAGCATTCGCATGGAATGCCGTGGTGGTATACACGCCGGTCTATAAGCGCAGATCTGCCATCTCATCCATTACCAAGCTGAGTACTGTAATACATACATTGTACATGCGCATGGCCCAATTGCAGCCTTCAGAGCTTTAATTAAGCCACACGAGAGACATATGAATAACACGAATATATGACACATTTAAAGTTCGACCAATAATACAAAATTTCCATGACATTCCCTCCTGTTTTATCATATTCTCCTCGTGTCCCTTCTTGATCTTCTTCAGCTTGATGGGTGTAGTCTCAAACTTCAAAGAGTTCCTGTAGTTGTCCCTGAGAATAAAGCTCCACGGGGTACCTGAAACAACAAGACCCGACGCAGACTCGACGCAAACAGGCTTGATTGAAGCGATGATCCTCAAGAGCGTTGGAACCTTCACTACAGGAAGGCTCTTGCAAAAACCACAAACAGACTTGTGGTATGAATAAAGCTTGTGATCCCACGGTGGTCTGGGGAGATCCAGCAACAGATTCTCAAATTGCCCCTGCAGACGGGGCCACACAAGGCTGGTCTCGACCCAGACAGTTTTCCAAATCGCAGACACAAACCATGATGAGGCTTGAAGCTTGCTCGAAGGTCTTGGAGAATGTGGTCTTCAGAGAGATAAATTAGAGGGAAGCCAGGACGTAATCTGTAGAGAAGGTGGTTGGTTGGTGAGGTCTTCCCCCGATCAGTGGTTGGAGTGGGATCCCCGGAGCGGGCATGGAGATGTGGTCGTCTGCCCGAGCTTGGCTTACACGGTCGATGAGGCAACAGGAACATCTCACCGCGGCATATAAAAGGCAGATGAAAAAGAGAAGCATCAGGACATACACTCCCACTTCCTTCAACCAAGATCCGATGGAGAACAGGAAATCTCCCAATCCTCCCAAACCCTTGAACGGATTTCAACCCTCACTAGCTATAGCTCTAGCTTTTCCCTGTAGTTCACTAACTTTGTCCATATGGGCCTGGACCTTGTCATCGGTGTCTTCTATCCAAGTACAACAATCCTCTCCGATGAACTCACAGAACCCCCCTTTGGCGGCTAAAAGATAATCAAGGGCCATCTTCTCCTGAAGCACTAAAATTCCCATCTGCCGTTGTTCTTGGGCAATTTCTCTGACAGCCTCTACGGTCTCGTTAAACATACTATCCACGATGACAGAAAAATTGTTCAGGCGCTTCATAAGTTCTATTCCCCATCCTGTCCATGAGGGGAACCAAGCCCATGCCTGGTCGCCCTCAGAGAACAGTTCCCTGCGAACTCTCCCTGCCATCCTTACCTTCTTGTGGACCATCAACTCTTCATGGTCCATCACTACATAGGATGCGGGGACTAGCTTTATGAGGGCACACGAACCTTTCGCGTTCTGGGGGAATGTTCTATAGGCTGCCGAACCACACAGAAAATAGTATGGACCTGTCAGAGCAGAGCAGGAGGAGTTCCTCGTTCGGCCTCTGGCACTGAGCAACAGTTGCACAGACTGGGGGATTGCTCCCTCAGTCTGCACATCACATCCGTCCTTCCAACACACGTGGTCTGGTCGGTCAGTGTGGTTACTCAGAAAGGAAGTCTGGTTAGTCAGATTGACAGTTATACCTCCCTCGCAGGTGGTAGTCCCAACAAACTTGTTACCTGTGCCAAAGCTGATGTTAAAGCACACCTGAGGGCTGCCTAGCTGCCCAGTTACCCATAATGGACTGACGAGGGCCCTACAGGAGCTAGAGCTAATATTGGTGCTGAAACTGATGTTACCTGCTAAAAATGTGTCATTAAGTTCTACCGATAAATGTCTACGTGGGGGCTGACCAGGGGTCCCTTGCTTTTTCATGCCGACGCGGATGTCATATAGGGCATGAACAGCGGCCATTGCGGACATGTGATGACTGGGTGGGGGCTTAGAGCATACCCAACAGTTGGTTTTGTTGGCGGTTCTGGCTAAACGTAGGTGCATTTTAAATAAAAGGTTGGGGTATCTGCCATCTTTTCCTCCGTTCACACACATGTAAGACATACAAACAAAAAGAAAAAGGAAAATGACACCCCTCATTCTCTGGTGTAGCTGAGAAGCTTCTTGCAGTGGCTTGCGTGCACCCAGTTGTCTCGTCCCTCGAGCTTGAGTGAGGTAGGTGTCGTCAGCTGGACTTGGTATGGTCCGGTGAACCGTGGCTCGAGTCCGGTTCTTTGATGTTTCTTTAGGACGACCCAATCACCTGGCTCAATAGAAAGAACACCTGTTATTGTATTTGGATCGGGGAGCGATTCGCGAACCCGATGGTGTATCTTCTGCAGCTCCCGTTGCAGAGATTGCACATAACCTGTAAGCTGTGAATGCAAAGACAACAACTGTTGAGGAAAGTACAACCCTGTTTTGGGAGGTCCCCCAAACAACACCTCGTAGGGTGACAGCCCATGTGGTTGCCGAGGGGCATTCCGGATGGAATAGGGGGCAATGGGGAGACACTCAGGCCAAGGTTTTTGGGTATCGGAAGACGTTCAACCTTACCGCTACTCTCGGGGTGATATGGGGTGTGTCGCCGCTGACTCCAGTTCCACCAAAGAAATGCAGTCGTGTCCTTTGGAAGAGAGATTAGTAGTGGACAAAGAAGACATGTTAGCAGAAGAGGTGTTAGTATTGTTAGTCGTGTTGCAAAATTCAGCACTGTCATTGCTGTCCCCCCCCCCTTCTCATCTTCCGACACAGGAAGAAGAGAAGCTGGGTTAAGAATAGTGCATCGTTTGATAGTGAGGTTAGTAGGGGTTAGGAGGGCTTTCCCCTGAGAGGGGTACCTTGCCTTGGATGTCCTGTTTTCGCAGGACCGTTCTTGCTGCACCGGTGTCAGTGAGGCAAGGGAGGGGATATTTTAATTCCTCTAGAAAAAGATGGATCTGGGCCGACACCGATTTGTCAACTTCCTATGAGAATTCATAGGAGTTACTTACCATGGTGGTCATAGGGGCGGAGGACTCATCAGGAATGAACTTCCACCGACCTTTAGGTAATTGGGGACAGCTCCTCCTCATGTGCCCCGTTTGGTGGCACTGGAAGCACCTGGGTGGGGGCCTATCCTTCCTGTGACCCAGATCCCTTGGTTTTTCGTGTGGGGTCTGGGACATAAGAACTTTGGCCTTGTCTTGTTTTCTTCTATCCATTTCCCTCTCTATTGCCGCAAGAGTGGAAAGGATAGCAGGGATAGACATCTCATTATATTCGGGTCGGGCCAGAACCAGCCTTTCCCGAATTTTAGTATCGATGCCTTCCAAAAATTTGGCCCGCAACAGAATGTGCGTCGCGGTCACCTTTACCCCTTCAGTTGGAGCATCAGGTCCAACTTCCAGATCCGCATCCAGTGCCGTCTGCTTGAGACGGCGCCAGAAGCAGGCGCTTTCCTCATTAGGACCCTGGGTGAGCTTCATCATGTCCGTAGTAGAGGTAGCACCATACATTTCTGGAAGCTTTGCCTTTAGCTGTGTACAGAACTCTTTGCCCCCTGAAGTCATCTCCTCATGCGTGGTTATAGAGCACCCTGCAATCACTGTACTGGCCACTTCCATGCCCACCTTTGCCCGTAGGATCTGTGCACAATCTGACCCGCTCATACCATAGCTGAACTGGTTTTGTCCAAACATTCGAGCAAATCCTCTCGGATTGACTCGATAGTCTGGGAGCTCAGCCAGAATAGTGCGGATCTCTGCCGGGGTGAAGGGGACATGCCAAACTACCCGTTCCCCTAAAGTCCGTTCCCCCTGTGCATTGGGAGGACCTTCAAATTGCTGCACCCTGACTGGATAGGCCTCGGTCCGGGAAGAGTGCAAGGGCTGGCCCAGCATCATCGGTGGGCTTAGATTAACCACCTCGCTTACTGCACCTTCAGGTTTGAGGTCCCTCAGATCAGGGTATAGCTGGGGGGCAGGGGTCTGATCAGTGGTTCGTAGCGCTTTGATGCAATCCGCCCTGTTTTTTAACCGGGTGTCTATTCCCCTTGATTCACAGATAGTCTGCAAATCGGTTGTTGAGAAGGCTTCATAGTTGGAAACAGAAGGAGCTGGGGTGAAGCAGGGAGAAGGGAGAGGTAGAGGCAGAGGCTGAGGCATAGAGACAGAAGACACAGAAGGTATGTCAAGAGTGACGTCACTAACAGAAGAGACAGGTGCAGTTATACTTATCTCAGCCACTGTTGGTTGTTGGGGGACCCCAGCAGACCCTGATCCTGCCTGCCTTAGTAGAGTCAGCCCTGAAAGAGCTTCTTCCACCTCTGACACTGGATCCTCCTGTTTTATTCCCTCTGGAGGCCAGGTATACATCACCTGGTTCTTCCGGACAGACACCAGTTTATGTATGCCTTGCTTCCCTAATCGGATTGACCTGTGAAGCCATAGCTGTGCGATCTCTAGTTCTGACGCCTGCATCCGTGGTCCAAATTCAGAGATGAATTTTTCCCACCTCCATGCGTCAAATGTACCTTCCCGGGGAATTTCCCATCTGGTACCCTTCGACCATTTATTCCACCTTTTGAGGGGTTCTGTAGACTTCCCCCCCAAACTCACCTTCATCAGTTGTGCAGCTGTCCTTACCCTGAAGAGGGCTGGTTCCCCCTCTCTCTTCATGGACTGACTACTGCCCATCGTGACTAGTCACTGGTATATATCCCGCGTCCGGGTACCTGTTTACCCCCTGGAGCACTCGGTGGATCCTACCGAGAGGCCTGATTCCACCACTTTCCCAGCACAGCGTAATTTATGTGATACTTATCGATCACCCGAAGCGCATCAAGTGGCGGTCAGACTGAGAGCACACCTCCCACTCCCACAGCGCAATTTGTGTGATCCTGACCACCCGAAGTGTTTGTGGTAACCAGGCTAAGTGTTATACTTACCTGGACCGCCCACTCGCACAGCGTAATTTATGTGGTTCTCATCACCCACTGTGTTTGGCAGGCCACACCGCACAATGATGAAAGTGGCTTTTCTCTCCCTGCACACAGTAGCTAACACAAGTCAAAACAAAAAGAGGGGTTCTTGGATGTTACTTAGGGGTCACTGGTTGGGCAGAAACCTACTAACTGACCTTTAGGAAATTTGTGTAAAGAAAAAAACTTTCCTAATACACACAGAAAAACCCTTTTTCAACCTGAAAAACTGTTAAAAAGGACAAAGTGGATCCTTATGAAAAACACGGGACGTTTCACAGTAAAACAATTACACAGAGGTAAACCGAAAAACTGCGCCAAAAGTAACCTTGTTGCTGACTCAAAAATCACTCCTATCAGCACCGCTAAACGATCCACGTTATACACGCAATCTTTACTGCAACCACCTAAAACCGTTTACACAAAAAGTTTGCTGGACGTGAAACACGCGACACAGCAGCTTAAAACAAACCCGCTTTACAATAAGGAACTACTTTTAACAGGAAAAACACAAGAAAAACATAATCACTATACAAGAAATCTATGTGCAAAAACCCAGACTACACCGCGCTCATTAAATGTGGAACACGTGAAGGGAAAACTCGCTTAATACACTTTAAATTGGCTGGCAATACGCAAATTTAAAGCTAAAAGCAAACAAATGAAACTGTAAAAAATTTGGATTAAAAACACAATATGGGTCAAATGCATATAGGAAACTTCATGCACATTGCATAGAGATTACTGCACATTTGGTAGCCAACAAAATGGCCACCAAACAAAAGGAGTCCATGTGGTTTAGTCAAGAAAATGACCCCCCACAGGGAAACACACGGTAGACTCTAGCCTCAAAATTGCCTCTTACATAAAACAGACTTTTAGACAGAACATACACTGGACAATTACACAACAATATGAAGTACACATACAACACAATTTGGGCACAATCACAGAACGGACATAAAACACCAACATATCACACTAACATGCACATGTAACAGAAAGGACCCCCTGCTGCATGCTTGCTGGGAGCAGTAGTACCACAAAACATTGTACAGACCACATACACAGATCTTACAACAGTTAACAATTAACCTAAACCTTTCAGCACTGTAATAATTACCTCACGTGGAGGGGGGTAAAGCAATCACCACAGTACCTACAGCCCACAAATACTTACCTAACACTATGCAACAACTTTTACCCACTAAAACATATAACCGTTTAATTTTTGGTTGGAAGATTTTTAAACTTGACCAAATCCAGCCAACCAAAACCCACCCCTCTGCTGCTCTCCGCAGAGACAAACCCTCGTCTTTCACCCACAAATCAAGAGTTTAGGACAAAAAACGAGGTCCTTGTTAAGCGGTATTTCTTGTTAGCTAACAGAGAGCGAAATCAGCCACACGAACACGCAAAAAGCGATCCTCTTAATGGCAGAGAGACCTGAAATGTGCCGGCATACTTTTTGCTAGTTCATGATGGCCATTCCCCCCTCGTTCTAGGTTAGCTACGCAAGAATACGCGTTAGTATCCACCAGGCTCGCCAAACTGTCTTGGAAATTCTCTTTAACGAATTTCTCCTTACCGTGAGTACTCGCAGTTGGATGCGCAGAAATCCCCCATAAAGCTGTGCGAATCTCGCTTACCACGACTGCAGCCAAACTACACGATTCCTGCCCATCCAAATACTTTGGTTCTGTTGAATTTGTGGGTGATTGGAGCTCCGTTACCCTAGAATGATCACACGACACTCTAGGCTGGTTGCAATCCACATAAGGGCCGGCTTTTGGCTCAGCTCCCTGTTTTATTAAGAATACACACATGCCCCCCACATGAATAAAGTCAATCCCTCCCACCGAACAATACAATGGGGATTGCCTATACAGAGGATGTACATTCCAATTGGAGCATAGCCTTTGCTATTATCTATCACTGGTCCTCCCCCCATGAGTCTTCTGAGGTCAGCAGACTTCCTCCCCTTCCCCCCTATGAGCCATCTGAGGTCATATTTCCTGTCCTACTAGCTTCTATTGGTATGCAAAATTCTCTGCACAAGCATCTCCCTAAAAATATCAGTCTGTACCTGGATGGGCCCGATACGATCTTTATTAAAACACATCCATCCCAGATACAGTTCAGATTAGTAATGGGTTGTAAGATATGCATAAGCCTACACACGGAGTTCACACCGCTTGCGCATTGCGTTATGAAGCCCACGTGGTACCATGCTGCTGATATGCGGATACAGGCCCACGGTCTACTGACAGCAGCATTCGCATGGAATGCCGTGGTGGTATACACGCCGGTCTATAAGCGCAGATCTGCCATCTCATCCATTACCAAGCTGAGTACTGTAATACATACATTGTACATGCGCATGGCCCAATTGCAGCCTTCAGAGCTTTAATTAAGCCACACGAGAGACATATGAATAACACGAATATATGACACATTTAAAGTTCGACCAATAATACAAAATTTCCATGACAAGATCTAAGTAGGTCCTCACTGTAACCTGCGTTAACAAGGTGCACAGGTTTGAAGCCGGCCTATAGAGCCCAGTAACAACAAAGTAAGAGGTCATTTGTGCAATGGGGACAAAAACAACCCCCTCCTCCATTTCCTGGTTGCACAACACCCCAATCATGTTAGGTTTGAGATAAAAGCTGTCAAATGTACTTTGTACGCGGTACCTACCAGACTTGCTGCTTATGTCACAGGCACCTCCTCTAATGTGGGTAAAGGGACGCAGAACACCACATTTTGGAGGACATGCCCAAAGGTCAAAGGTTTGGGATTTGTGTATACAATTTTGGGTTTTCTTTGACCCTCGTCAATTTTAAGAAGTCCCCATTACAGGCCCTACTTAACCAACCAATAGAGGAGGAACCAAAGCATTCCAAAAAATTGGTCTGGTTTACATTCCTAGCAGCCAGAATAGCAGTCACCAGGTCCTGGATGTCTTTTGTCCATCCCCTTTTCAGTAGTGAACGCTGTCATGGTAAATGATGCATAAAAAGCCATCAGCCACATTGAATGATAAACTACATTTATTGGAAAGATCATGGGACCCTTGGATAAGTTATATTTCAGCAGACAGACAATCAGCGAAGTTCCAACAAAGGGCAGAGGAGATGGACACGGAACAAAACTCGGATTACCCACATGTCCTGATATTCTTCTTCTAGCTTTCTCTCTCTTCTCTTCCTTTTCTTTCTCTATTCGGCCTTCCTTCTGCATTTACCTGGGTTGTCATATGCACCTGATTAAAGAAACATGTTCATTAGAGTATATCATTTTGGTGAGCACTCAACCTGCGTAAAAAATGTATGGCACAGCTATTGATATGAGAAATATCAAACCAGACCTCAGTACAAAAAATGATGCTGTACATGAAATCCCTTTTGCACTTAAAGGGTAACTCCACTTTCATGGGAAGAAAATTAGCAAACAAATCCCCCCCAAAAAATATAGCGTGTACAATGCCGATCAATGTAATATTGTAATTGAGTGTTATTAAAGATTACCTTTCCTTTTCAATCTGCAGCGTAAATTTTTGTAAATGTAATACAATATGGCTACCTGAAGGTGTTCTGTACACAGATGGTGTACAGAACATCCCCTAGAAATGTCATTTCCTGCTTTTGTGATTGGCTTACTGATTTTCCCAGAAGTCAGCACTAAGATGCAAGTCATATTTTTGGCATCCTCTGCAACAAAAATATAATTTTTGGTGAGATATTCTCAAAGGGAAATCACATCTAAAAAGGGATGCAGACCCTGCCAACTTCCCCAGAGCCTTGCAGGTGCAGCAGCTAATTGATCATTATAAAACCACTCCTATAAAAATTCACTCTGAACATGGGACACAAACAGCTATTCTTTCAGAATAACAAAAGGTAGGAACCCTTGCAATGTAAGTACATCACCCAGAGGGGAAGGTTTTTTTCTCAACAAAAGTGAAGTTACTCTTTAAATTACCTGCTAAGTCTTGGATGCGATGTTCCTATAATTTGTACATTTAATTGCCAATACAAATATTCAAACAGAAAAGCAGTCAAGCGGAGGGAGCATGGACACAAAGGTCCTCTGCTTGCGAGAGGGTAAAGAAAAGTAATAAATAACAAAGTAAAAATATTAAATAATAAAGAAATTTACGTTCTTTTTTCCCATGAATAGAGCTTTCTTTTGGTGGCATTTGATCGCCTGTGTGGTATTTATTTTTTGTGCTATAAAAAAAAAAAAAAAAAAAAAGACGGAAAATTTTGAGAAAAAAAAAACAGTATTGTTGACTTTTTCCTAATAAACACATTCAGTAAAAAAAATTTAAAAATCAAATTTCGTCACAAATTTAGGCCAAAATGTATTCTGTGACATGTCTTTGATAAAAAAAAAATCCCAATACACGTAAATGAATTGTTTTATGCAAAAGTTATAGTGTCTACAAATGGCGGTATATATAGTGGAATTTGTTTTTTATACTAGTAATGGTAGCAATCAGCAACTTATAATCAAAAAAATATATAGGTTGCGCTAAACAAAATGAATAAACTAATCAAAAAAATACTGCAGTCAAAAATTAAAATGCAATCAAACAAATGATATATAAATCAATAATATTGTGAACAATATAAAATAAAAAATGCAGCGCTAAGTAAATAAATGATACTGGTCATAATAAACTGGAAAGTGTTAAAAACCAGAGATATAAAAACAATGCGTAATAAAATCAATATGTAGGTAATAAAACTCTATCAGATAACAACAATAAAGTGCTGAGATAATGGTGGTGATGCGTGCACATAATCTCAAAATATCAAAGTCTTGTGGCTTCCGTGGTGAGAAAGACAAACATTGCACTAACCAGATAGCGCAAAGGAAATGCGCATGGAGCAATTAAGACCAGCTCCTGGTACTCAGGGTATATGATACTGGAAGGAAGTGGTGTCATCTATGTAGTAGCCACTAGGTGTCCTCCATCTGAGAGAAAAGCATCCAGGATCCAGGAATGTCAGCCACAGCCACCAGGGGGGGTTTTGTTACACACAGCTCCCAGCCACAGCAAAGTACCTTCAAAACACAGGCTCCCAAGGAAATAAAGAGCCCGCAGAGAAGGCCTCCAATAGTGTGATAATGTTTTATTCAGGGGTAAAACAAATAACAAATAGAAAACCAACTTACATTAGTAGCTCAGCCGTCAGGAGACAGCTGGCTTGGTAGTACATGTACAAGAAGCAGTGAAATGGCACTTCCCTGACGCGTATCGTGTCCATACACATCATCAGAGGGAATCCTTTGCGCTATCTGGTTAGTGCAATGTTTGTCTTTATCACCACGGAAGCCACAAGACTTTGATATTTTGAGATTATGTGCACGCATCACCACCATTATCTCAGCACTTTAATGCACTTTATTGTTGTTATCCGATAGAGTTTTATTACCTACATATTGATTTTATTACGCATTGTTTTTATATCTCTGGTTTTTAACACTTTCCAGTTTATTATGACCAGTATCATTTATTTACTTAGCGCTGCATTTTTTATTTTATATTGTATACTGTGTATGGGTTCTCGAGGTACCTTTTAATGCTAGCGGCTACTACATATTCTATACCCAGCGCACGATATCTCATCTCTTTTAATAATATTGTGAAGTCCAAAAAAAGTCCAAAGTAATACGTGATGAAATAATAGTTGATCCAAATATCACCAAAAGTGCATCCACCACCGAATGAATTGAATAAACTCACCAGAGCGAGATGCTGATCATGTTATAAATCAGCATAGAACGCTTTCTGCTCTGGGAGCAATGATCAATAACTTGGGGCTGCAACACTGGGAATTTAGTAACTGGTATCCAGGGAGCAATACTCTGCAGGGAATATATATCATCCAGATCCACTTCACCCCTCAGTCACCGACTCTTTAGGATGATCAGACCTCCACTCAAAATACAAGGGAATAAAGACTCATGGTGCAGTACTTCATAAAACTTCCAATTTACTCAAAACACATTGCACTTACAAAAAGCAGTGTCTTAGCCGACGCCAGCATGAACAGCGCGTTGAATATCACAGACACGGACCCAGCCTGGCTGCGCATGCGCCGTATCAACGACTCGGGAACGTCCTGACGTCACATCCAAAGGCTCCGCCCCATGCGTTTCGCCATCGACGTCTTCACATGACGTCCTCTGGTGAGTTTATTCAATTCATTCGGTGCTGGATGCACTTTTGGTGATATTTGGATCAACTATTATTTCATGACGTATTACTTGGGACTTTTTTTGGACTTCACAATATTATTGATTTATATATCATTTGTTTGATTGCATTTTAATTTTTGACTGCAATATTTTTTTGATTAGTTTATTCATTTTGTTTATTTTTTTGATTTACGCACCCTATTTTTATAGGTTAGGTTTTGCCGCTATTTTTACACTGTGTTCCGTGGCGCTATATTTTAAAATCAGCAACTTATAGTGGGACTGCAGGGGGGCATTCTAACACTGAGCGATGTGGAATGGGACACTGACTAACTGTCACTGAGATCACCAGTGACACCAAAATAGCAATCAGTACTAATATAAAGCACGGACACTGTACTAATGACACTGGGCAGGAAGGGGTTAACTTCTGGGGCGATCAAAGGGTTAACTGTGTGCTGTTTCGCTGTGTGTGTGCTTTACACTGTAAGCACACTGCTTTGTATGGCTTTGCAATGCAGAGCCATACAAAGCAGTGTGCAGGAGCTGACAGAGGAGGGATCTGTTTGTTTACAAATAGGTCTCTACCCAGACCGTGATACACGGTGATCGCCGTGTGCCGGCGGGAAATCATTGGCCGGGACCGGGTGATTTTCAGCCAAGGCCGTGCACGCCCCCTACCCAGAAATGCAAAATCACGTATATAAATATACACATGTGATTTTGCGCACCCCTGCCACCCTGTAGAAGTATTTCTGCTATAGGCCGGTGGGAAAGCGGTTAAACACTACAGCTAAATATTTCAGGATATTTTTTTATTGGACCCTTTCCCCGGGACAAACGTTGCAAGCTGCAATTTCTACTAAACTGCTTTGTTTGAGACATGCCAACTTTGGAAAACACCGGTGCTAAAACTAATGAATGGCAACTAGTCTGCAAAGGACTTGCACCATTGGGACGGTCGGTTCTCTTGCAGTAATGGAGACAGATCTTGCTAATTGGGCCATACACATACCAATTATCTCACAAGAGATCCTAAAAGGTACAAACTAAGAAGCATTTTGTAATGTAAATAAAGTTTCATGTCTTGGCTTCTAAAACTTACCTATAAGCTCGGCAATGCCTGTATGCATATCAAAGAATGGATCGGTAACCAAAGGAGCCCGGTTCTGGCTGTAGGACTTGCTGATGGTCTCAAACAGCAGTAGGTTCTATGATCCGTCCTTGTCAGGGTATTCAGGTGGATTCCAGCTCACATCCATCACAATCTGCTCTGGGAGGAACTAAGTCCACTGCAGCTGAAACCCATTCATCCGCCCTGCCACAGAAACATAAAAGCGTCACAACAACCACAGCTGACCGGCATACTCTTGCTCAAAGCTACAAGTAAAGCCGCACTTTTCCCTATGAAGAGGAAAGCAATGGGTGTGCCTTCCCAAGTAGCAGGCAATCTTTATTGCCCACTGTGTGTGTTCAGTCATCAGCTACAATGACTCTGCTCAGAGCTTACACAGGGGAGAGGACCCCCCATCCCCCACCTGCCTGATGTGAAAACTCTGGAGAAGGATATTTACCTGGAAAGTGAAATGGATCCCCTCCAATATTATTTCCCCATTCCACAAACCAAACAAGGCTTTGCCATAGTGTGAGGATGAGAGCACCTTAACACAGCGTTCCCACTCCAGACTGGACGGGACCATGTTGTAGTTCTGGTTCTGCTAATGTTCTGTCCAGTTTCATTGTAATGCTGCCTAAAGCAATACCTACATATGGTTCAGTGCTGCACAGACAGCTGCACAATAAAACCGCACAACACACTGACTTAAAGCCGTACTAAGCCCAAAAACAAAAATGTCATATATTGCCGTGTACCGATCCTTGGATGTGATGCATGCATTAGATTTGGTGATCCTGCCAGTAACACACCTCCTGTATTAGAGTGCCCTACTCTGGATGAAGGAGCACAGGTACACACAAGGACAGCAGCACTGTCAGTCTGGGGGGAGGGGAGTGTTACGTGTACTAGCAGATTCTGATACACTAAAAAATTGAAGCCAAACTTCAGCTCACACTGCCGCTACACAAGCAGTTACAGCAAAAAGGTTTTTTTTTTGGTGGGGGGAATAAAGGTATTCCGTTCAAAAATAAAAGCAGACCATTGTAATCACCTGTCAGTGGAAAATGGTTTCAACAATCTAACTGCTACACTTGCAGTAGAGCTTGTTTTCTTGAAAAATGTACTCTGAGCTGGGAGACTCCGTGTACATGACAGCTGACAGGCGGGGGAAGCATCTATGACAGCAGAAAGCGATTGGGTCTCTTCTGTCATAAAACTCTACCTGTCACATTTATTTAACCACTTGCCTACCGGACACTTTTACCCCCTTCGTGCCCAGGACAATTTTCAGCTTTCGACGCTCTCACACTTTGAATGGCAATTGCGCAGTCATGCAGCACTGTACCCATATGACATTGTTATCATTTTTTTAAACACACAGAGCTTTGTTTTGGTGGTATTTAAAAGGAAGGAAATATAGAAGGAAATGACAGGAGGACGTCATATGATGTCCTCCCACTCTAACTGCGCATGTGTGCCCCCAGGGACGTGCAGCGATCAGTGGTGCGCTGTGTCCCCGGGAAACAGCGGATGACATCAACTCTGTCATGTGATCAGCTGTGTCCAATCACAACTGATCACATGTAAACAAGGAAACGCCGGTTATCGGCATTCCTCTCCTCACACTGACAGCGCGTGAGGAGAGCCGGTAAGGGGCATTCCTCAGAGGGGACATGTACACTGATCATCAGGGCACTGATGATCAGTGTAGCCCCATCAGTGCCCATCAATGCCACTTGTCAGTGCCTACCAATGCAAAACAATGCCACATATGCCACATATCAGTGCCCATCTGAGCTGCCTTTCAGTGCCATATATCAGTGCTGCTTTTCAGTGCTCATCATATATGCCTGTCAATGCCCATCACTGATACCTACAAGTACCTCCTCATCAGTGCCCGTCAGTGACGCTTATCAGTGCAGCCTCATTAGCGCACAACAGTGAAGGAGAAAAAAATTACTTATTTACAAAATTTTCTAACAGAACTAAGAAAAAAAATATTTTTCAAGATTTTCAGTCTTTTTTAGTGTGTTAAGCAAACCCCCCCCCCCCCCCCCGTGGTGATTAAATACCACCAAAAGAAAGCTCTGTCTAAAAAAAATATACATAAATTTCATATGAGTACAGTGTTGCATGACCGCGCAATTGTCATTCAAAGTGCAACAGCGATGAAAGCTGAAAATTGACCTGGGCAGGAAGGGGGTGAAAATGCACGGTAGGCAAGTGGTTAATCACCACTGGGTGTTTTATTTTTGCACCATAAAAAAAAAAAAGAGCAAAAAATTTGAAAAAAAAACATTTTTTTCTGTTTGTACAAAAATTTTTTTCCAAACAGGTAATTTTTCTCCTTCACTGATGTGCGTTGATGAGGATGCACTGATAGGCGACACTGAGGCTGCACTGATGAGGAGGCATCAATGAGGAGGCACTGATGATGCCGCACTGATATGCAGCAATGATGGGCACTGACAGGCGGCACTGCTGGGCACCGATTATCAGTGCCGATCTGTTCTGTGTCATTTGCTGATTATCGGCAGTCCTTTCCTCACGCTGTGACAGTGTGAGGTACAGGACAAGGGAAGAGTGTTGTGGAGCTTTTTGTTTATGGATAGAAACACTCCAGGAACAAGTGTGAACATTGCAGCACTCTGATACAAGTTGAGGCACTCTGACATTGGTGCGGCTTGTCATGTGATTTAAAAGCTCCAAATTGCATGACAAATTGCACCCCATTGCCAGCAATGGAGCCGTTCATATTGCAGAGACTCATATTGCAGCGATTATGAAAAAGGTTCCTGAACGATTTTTGCTGATTTCATTGCGACTTGCATAGACTTCTGTTATATGAGGCTGCAAGCCGCAATGAAATCGGCGGTGCAAATCGCACTGATATGCGGCTCTGGAATGGCGCTGAAGTAGTGTGATTTCAGTGCCGCACCAGTGTGAACCGGGGCTCACTGGATGCTTGTGCAGCACTTGGACACAATTTGGACATCATTGTAAAGCAGAATTCTGGGTACAAATGACTTTTCCCTGTTCAGTGGGGCTGTGCGGGTCAGCTGAGTATGAGCTTTGTGCTCCCCCCCCGAGAAAAAACAAGCAGCTGATCCATGCAGTGGGGGGGGGGCAAACATTTGTGAGCGCAATTCTGCTTTCATGTAGAAGTATAGGCCACATCTTTGGGGGGGTTAGAACCCTGGCACAGCTGCTGGGGGGGGGTGATTGGGGGTCTTTCTGCACAGTGCCGTGTTACTATGGACAGGTGGGGGGGGGGGGGCAATTGATGGTGGAGCTGCAGCTGTCTGTCCCTCACCCCCCATCACCTATCAGCCTCTCCATACAGAATATACCCCCCAACCCCTCCACCTTCCCTCATACCACCTCCATGCGGCCCCCCCTCACCTCCTCAGCTGGTCTCTCCCGGTCGCCATCACCTCAGAGACGGTTTCTCTAGCCCTCCCTCACTCTCAGCTTCTTCTCTCCTCTCCCCCGTACATTAGATAGAATAAAATGGCCTCCGTTGGGGAAGAAAGCCGAACTCTATGATGTGTATTGGAGCTGACTGGGAAGGGAGACATCTATGGCGGGAGGCGGTATTACCGCTACGGCACAATCACACCTAGTGACCTCTTGTGGCCGCTTTTATGAATAACCCTTAAACTCACCAAAAGACTGTCAAATTTCTGTCAAATCAATAAAATGATATCAAATTTATTTGGGTACAAGCGTCAATCAAAATAGGTAGGCCTGAAAAATGACAGCTGGTGTGAGGTGGCAGAGTGTGATTGGCTGATTGGCAGGAAGTCCGCTTAGCTCCGCCCCCAGGCTGCAGCTCACCTCAATGCTGCCCTGGTATCCGAGCCATAAGCAGCATCAGAGCTTGTCTCCTGCGACTGACAGAGATTATCGCCATTTATACGGATTTCGATTCCTATTATCACTACTATATAATTCTTTATATTATTAGTGGTAATATTTCATATTTTTAGCCATTTACAGGTCATCCAGCACCACCAGGATGCCTCGGCCTTCACGACGCCCATCTCGTGGGAGGCCTTCACATCAGGAGGACGGAGAGTCTCCGATCGCCCATCGGACTAGGTCCAGAGTCCAGCGTCATCGGAGACGGGAGGAGGCCTCCACCCACCGAAGCCGTTCACCAAGAGAACGAGCCGGGGCCCCTGAGCACTACCCACCTCCGGCCATGCAGCAGCATGCCAGGGCCCCTGAGAACCATCCTCCACTGGCCATGGAGCAGCACGACAGGGCCCCTGAGAACCACCCACCACCGGCCATGGAGCAGCGCGCCGAGGAGGAGGTAAGTGTGTGTCCCATTTGTTTGGCAGGTTGTGAAGATGGAGAGAACACGACCATCCTGGCCTGCGATCACGAGTTCCACACCAGCTGCATCTGCCGATGGTTTGGAGAGAACCCCACCTGTCCACTCTGCCGGGCTGATTTTTCCAACCAGCTATTTCTCCTTCGGAACTACGTACACGAAGTCGTCAATGGAGACATGTGGATTGGGTATGTAATTGGTGATGATGGTGCTATTTACGTTCAGTTTATTGCGGTCGGTAATTTGACCATCTTGCTTTAAAAGCCTGGATGACATCAGCTGTGTTGGAAATGTATATGACAACTGGTGTTGTGTATGTAATATTTTTTTTTTTCAATATATATTATACTATTAGTATTATTATTATACATGTTTACCTGTTTAAACCATACTTGTAGTAGTTATAGGTTAATGCTTTGAAAAAAAAACAACAAAAAAATAAAAAAAAAAACAACAAAAAAACAAAAAAAAATTTCTTCTTATTATTTACTCTTAGCCGTTTTATGATTGTAATATAGTATTTAATGCTTTGAAAAAAAAACAAAAAAAGTAAAAAAAAAATTAGTATTATTATTATTATCCGTTTTATGATTGTAGGAGTTATAGTATTTAATACTTTGAAAAAAAAATAAAAAATGTATTATTATTAGCCGTTTTATGATTGTAGATGTTATAATATTTAATGCTTTGAAAAACATGGCCAGATCTAGGGGGGTGCTGGGGTGGACTGCACCCCCATAGATTTCAGTGGTGCCCCCCCAGACTACTGAGCTCCTTCCCCCCCATCCCCACACTCAGAGCCGGGACAAATGAAAGGAAGCCTGGAGTTAAGTCCTGAAAGTGACAAGAGAGCAAGGAGTAGCGGTTCTGTGCTCTGCCCCCTCCTCCTGTCAGAACAGCGCTGCTCCATATAGCTGATGACACAGGATCGCTCCGTCCATCGGACTGTACACAGTTTCAATACCTGCCCCTATCTCTTCCAAGGACCGCTTATCTCCCACAGCAGTAAATGTAGATCGGGGCGGGTAATGAAACTGTGTACAGCCCCATGGTCAGAGCGATCCTGTGTCATCAGCTATATAGAGCAACTCTGTTCTGACAGGAGGAGGGGGCAGAGCAAAGCACCGCTCCTCTAGACTGTAATTTGGGGGGAGGGGGGGCTTACAGGCAAATTGTACATAATGAGGGGAGAGGTGTGGGGGAAACAGTCATTTCTGCTTGGGATGAGAAGGGGCTATCTGTGCTGGAAAGGGTAATGGCAGTTGCGAGGGGGATTCTGTTAGAAGGATTTGGGGGGATTTAAGCCAGGAGGGGGCATGGGGGAAATGTTTGTGCCTATTTGTGCTAAGAGGAGGGGGGGATAGGGGCGATTGTGCTAGGAGAGGGGATTGGAGGGATTTGTGCTAGAAAGAGGAATTAGCGGGGGGGGGGGGGGGGGATTTGTGCTAGAAGGGGGATGGGGGATATGTGCTAGCAGAGAGGATTAGCGGGGAGATTTGTGCTAGAAGGGCGGATGAGGTTGATTGCGCTAGGAGAGGGGATTGGAGGGAATTGTGCTAGGAGGTAAGATTGGGGGGATTTGTGCTAGGAAGAGGTGAGGGAATTTGGGTTAAGAGGGGGGACTGGGGGGGGGGGGGGGGATTTGGAGATTTGTGCTTGGATGGGAAATTTGAAACGAAGGTGGATGTGTGCATGGAGGGATTATTTTTTGGGCGAGGGAGATTTGTGCTAGGATGAGGGAATTGGGGGCACTGGAAGCGGAATTGGGGGGCAAAGATTTGTGCTGGGAAAGGGGTCTATACTGGGAGGAGGGGAATTTTTGCATTGTTGTGTGGGGAGAATTTTGGTTTGCAGACACAAGTTATGCTTGGGGGGAGTATGCTGATTCATTCTCTTTTCTTTTCTTTTTTGGGGGGGGGGGATTTATGCTGAGACATGATGCTCACACATGAGGGGGGGCTTAGTTTGTCATCTTCACCCTGGGAGCTAGTCGACCTTGTCCTGGCACTACACACAGGGCAGTCAATAGATCTCCTCCTCCCCACTCATCACATTGCTGAAATCGGATTCCCTTACAGACACAGCCTCGATCTGCATGTATAGCTGGCTGCTATGTTGCAGTTCTGACCCTGTCCTCTCCTCTTCTGACCCCTGTCCTCTCCTCTTCTGACCCCTGTCCTCTACCCTGCTGACCCTCTGTACCCTGCCATGCTGACCTCTGTCCTCCATCCTGCTGACCCGTGTACACTGCCTGTCGGCTTTCTTTACAACTTACCTTTTCTTGGAGCGGGTCCGGTGTCACCCCGTATAGGTTGCATGCTGGCGATCCCCGCAGGATGGATCGGATCCATCCCGCGGGGATTGTCGGCTTGCTTTGCAACTTACCTTTTTGTGGAGCGGGTCCGGTGTCACCCCATGCTTTCGGGGTCACCCGGTGCGGGCCGCACTTGCCTCGGGACGCCACTGCTCCCATCCTCTGCCCTGCTGACCACCTGTACACTGCCCTCCTGAGTTTTACACTCCCCTGCTGACCTCTCATCCTCTGTCCTGCTGACCCCCTGTACACTGCCCCGCTAACCCTTGTACACTGCCTTGATAACCCGCTGTAAACTTCCCAACAAACTAATGGCCTCTGTACTCTGCCCTACAAACTGCTGTCCCTATCTCTCTGCCCTGCTGGCCCCCCCTGTACACTTCCCTACTGACTTCTATACACTGCCCTGCTGACCTCGCATCCTCTGCCCCCCTGATGTTTTTTACTGCACCACCACATCAGACAGGCTAGATCCGGCCCTGTTGAAAAAAAAAATGATTACACTAGTATTGTTTATACTGTTATTAATATGATTATATATTTTTAGCTTTTTTAGGATTGTAGTAGTTATACTGTAGTAGCTGATTCTTTGGAAAAAAAAATTATACAATTATACTGGTATTGTTTATATTATTATTTTTATTATTATTATATATTTTTAGCTTTTTTATTATTGAAGTAGTTATAGTAGTTGATTCTTTACAAAAAATGACACTGGTATTGTTTGTATTATTATTATTATTATAAACCGGTTGCTGAACAGCCACAGTACATATACTGCGGCAGGGCGGCACCGCTGCACAAAATCACATTTATAAACATCATTCACACTCCCGATGTTTTCGCGGGCAGGGGGGGGCGCGCACGCGCCTCCGCCGACCCGCGGGTGTCACGATTCGATCCCTGAGGGATCAATCATTCAATTTCAGCCAGTGATGTCCGGCTGAAGTTGAATGATTGGTCTTTGTCCTATCCTATCCTGTGTTGACAGTTACACAGGACAGGATATGATGTAAATCTTCTCTGCCTGGGCACATTCCATCCCAGAGAGAGAAGAAGACACAGAAAATGTGAGTACAAAGCACTACACTAACAGAACACACCTAGGTCACATTTAACCCATTGATCGCCCCCCCCCCCCCCCCCCAGTTAACCCCTTCACTGCCCTGTTACCAGTGTCATTGTTTACAGTGCATAGATTTTACTGATTACTGTATTAGTGTCACTGGCGACTTCTGATAGTGTTAGCATCAGTTAGCGCCCATCCCAGAAAGCATCAGATTGCCCGCTAGTACACCAGTAATCATATTTAACCCCTTGATTGCCAGGAACACGCTCACTTGCACACTAAACCTCCATTGCTAGTATAGTGTCTGATTGGATCAATATCTTTGATCAGATCAGCGATATACCAGCGTTCACATTAGTATAGTGTCCCCAAAAATGCAGCGTTAGCGGGATCAGCCCCGACACCTGCGTTTAGCCCCTACGACCCCCCCTTCTTCCCCAGCAAGTGCAGTGTCAGTAGATAACTGTCACTTGATACTTTACACACAAAACCGCAGTGTTCACAGAATCGGACCTGATCTCTGTTAGCACGTGTCGGTAAATTTCCTGTAGCGGTTCAAGCAGTCCCTGACAGCCAGGCGCTCTTTTTCCCGTGAGTCGCACTAGGTACCTATAAATTTAGTGGCCAAAATGTCCAACCAAAGGTACTCTAGTGAAGAGGCCTACAGGATTCGGAGCATGTCAGGTGAGAGCGAAGGTGAAGACTCACTAAAAATTAAAAATACAAATCCCCCCAAAAAAATAAAAAAATTTAAAAACCAAAAATAGTTATAGTTTTTTTTGTTGTCATTTTTTGTGATTGTTCTACTTTTACTGTTTTATTGTTAATCATTTCTGTTTGTAGGAATGCTTTCAGCTGCAACACTGACCTGTTTATTCTGACAGCAACAGGAACTTGCTCTCAGAATAGACATAAATCAATGTGGGCAGGGCTGTTGGATGAGATTTTTCATCCGCAGTTAAAAAAAAGAGCATATATGCCGAAGCATGGGGGTCTGGGGTGGCCAGTCGGTGGATGGCCCCTATGCTTCGGCATATATATTTTATGTTTGTTGGCACACTTCATGTGTGCCCACCATTAGAAGTGGGTGGATGCAGGGAGGTTTTCTAATGGTGGGCATACCACCAAACACTTTTCCTTATAAAATTGTTTTATTGAGTTTGTTTTATTGTTAACCATTGTTGATTTCTGTGCAGGAATGTCAAACTGCAGCACTGACCTGTTTATTCTGACAGCAATAGGGTCTTGCTTTCAGAATAGACATAAGTAGGTGTGTGCAGTGCTGTCGGATGAGATTTTTCATCCACAGTTAAAAAAAAGAGAATATATGCCAAAGCATGGGGGCCTGGGGTGGCCAGTGGGTGGATGGCCCCTATGCTTCGGCATATATATTTTATATTTGTTGGCACATTTCATGTGTGCCCACCATTAGAAGTGGGTGGATGCAGGGAGGTTTTCTAATGGTGGGCATACCACCACACACTTTTCCTTATAAAGTTGTTTTATTGAGTTTGTTTTATTGTTAACCATTGTTGATTTCTGTGCAGGAATGTCAAACTGCAGCACTGACCTGTTTATTCTGACAGCAACAGGGTCTTGCTTTCAGAATAGACATAAGTAGGTGTGTGCAGTGCTGTTGGATGAGATTTTTCATCCACAGTTAAAAAAAAGAGAATATATGCCAAAGCATGGGGGCCTGGGGTGGCCAGTGGGTGGATGGCCCCTATGCTTCGGCATATATATTTTATATTTGTTGGCACACTTCATGTGTGCCCACCATTAGAAGTGGGTGGATGCAGGGAGGTTTTCTAATGGTGGACATACCACGCACTTTTTCTGGCAGAGATTTCTTCTCTTTTTTTTCATTCAGCCAACAGGCTGCATAAAGAAAAACAAAACATAGCATATACACCCAACAAGGACCAGCGACGTACTGGTACATCACTGGACTTTGAATGGTTATACCAGGGTGATGCCTGCAGCTGCAGGCATCATCCTGGTATCTTTTTTCAGCCGGCAATGGGCTTTCATGTAAAAGCATTTCTAGTGGCTAATTAGCTGCAGGATTGCTTTTACAAGCAGCGGGAGAAAATGCCGCCCCCCTCCTCCTCCCTGAGATAGCATTAAAAGTGATAAAAAAAAAAAAATTAAAGGGACAGTGTAAAAATAATTAAATAAATCAGAAAAAGAAAAAAAAAAAAAAAGTACCCTCGCCCATCCGCGCACGCGCACCCCTGCGGTTGTAAGCGTTGACCCTGTGCCAGTATGGAAACAGCGATTGCACCATGCATGTGAGGTATCGCCATGAACGTCAGATCAAGGGCAGTAATTATAGCTCTAGACCTCCTCTGTAAATCTAAAATGGTAGCTTGTAAAGGCTTCACCGCTAGCTCCGGCCAATGGTGTACGTCTGACTGGAAACTGTCAGAACTGTCATCCACTATTGGGCGAAGCTATTGATGAAATCACCGCTAGCTGAGACTTTGGCAGATCATGGCTCTTACTGTTAACTCAGCTGTGATTGGTCAAAGTATTGCACCTGACCTGTTGTCAGATGCAATGCTTTGGCCAATTACAATGTGCCGCCAGAGCGTATTACATTGTGGGGCGCGCGGGCAAACGGCCCAGATAATCGTGTGTTTAGCGATCACATGAACAACCAATGTTCGACATGTAGATCAGCCCTAATATACAGCTAAGAGGCTGGAGGTACCACCGAAAGTGCCCCGTTTGTTTGTTTTAGGAGGAATTGGGGGCACGGACTTTGGCTATTGGGAGTAGAAAGGTCCTGATGTGCGTGGGAATAGACAATGCACCAGGGTGTTGTCAGAGAAAGAAATAGCACCCCATCATTGGTGACAGTGGGAGGAATTGTGACCCACCATGAGTGTCATTGGGAGGAATTGTGACCCACCATGAGTGTCATTGGGAGGAATTGTGACCCACCATGAGTGTCATTGGGAGGAATTGTGACCCACCATGAGTGTCATTGGGAGGAATTGTGACCCACCATGAGTGTCATTGGGAGGAATTGTGACCCATCATGAGTGTCATTGGTAGGAATTGTGACCCATCATTAGTGTCATTGGGCCCTATTACTGCTGTCATTGGAAGGAATTATGACCGTTTTTGGTGTCATTGGGAGGAATTATGACCCATCATGAGTGTCATTGGGAGGAATTGTGACCCATCATGAGTGTCATTGGGAGGAATTGTGACCCATCATGAGTGTCATTGGGCCCTATTACTGCTGTCATTGGAAGGAATTATGACCGGTTTTGGTGTCATTGGGAGGAATTATGACCCATCGTTGGTGTCAATGGGCCCCATTACTGTTGTCATTGGCAGGAATTGCGACCCATCGTTGGCGTCATTGGGAGGAATTGTGACCCATCGTTGGTGACAATGAGAGGAACTGTGACGCTTCGTTGGTGTCATTGGGAGGAATTGTGACCCATCGTTGGTGTCACTGGGAGGAATTGTGACCCATCGTTGGTGTCACTGGGAGGAATTGCGACCCATCGTTGGCGTCACTGGGAGGAATTGCGACCCATCGTTGGCGTCATTGGGAGGAATTGTGACCCATCGTTGGCGTCATTGGGAGGAATTGTGACCCATCGTTGGTGTCATTGAGAGGGACTGTGAAGCTTCGTTGGTGTCATTGGAAGGAATTGTGACCCATTGTTGGTGTCATTAAGAGGTACTGTGATGCTTCGTTGGTGTCATTGGGAGGAATTGTGACCCATCGTTGGTGTCATTGGGCATAATTACTGGTGTCATTGGGAGGAAATGCGCCCCTTCATTGGTGGCAGTAGGGGGAATTATGTCCCTTTGTTGCTATCAGTGGATGGAATAGTGCCCCATGGGCTGGACAAAGGGCCGCAGTTTGGAGACCACGGCTGTAGAAGATGGAAAACCTTTCCTTCCTGAGATCAGTTCCACTGTAAAAGAATGAGGTGTGTCACCAGATTCCATATTTCCTTCCAATCCAAACAGCTGGATCTCTATGATTGGAGGAGAGAAGACATGGCAATGTATGGGGGTCACTGTCATCACTCAGAGCGTCCCGCTACAAAGACAAGTCTACACCCCCCACAGGGGACTAGGGGGAGGAGGAGCCAGTACCCCCCCATCTATACACACCTTACCTCTCACCATATACATCGTACTCCATACCAATCCCGGGATCTATTCATCCATCCTATGGGGAGTGCTGTGCACCCCTCCCCTCCCCCATCACACCACTCACCACAATGACCCCCCCCATCCACATCTACACTATGGCACACCCCATATGTTTCCTACACACTCTTCTACATCACAGCGCACTCCAGGTGTCCCCCATACACTCTCCTATACCCCATAACACACTCCATGCGTCCCCTATTCACCACTATAACACATCGCACACATCTACCATACACTATCCTAAACCCCATAACACACTCAATGCATCCCCCATACACTGTCCTATACCCCATAACGCACTCCCATGCATCCCCCATACACACTCCATATGTCCCCCATACACTCTCCTATACCCCAAAGCGCACTCAACGCCTTCTCCATAACCCAGTCCATACGTCCACCATACAGTCTCCATGATACACTCCATGCGTCCACACACATTCTCCTATACCCCGTAATGCACTCCATGTGTCCCCCATAACACACTCCATACATCTCCCATATACTTGTCTATACCCCATAACGCACTCCCATGTATCCCCCATACACACTCCATGCGTCCCCATACACTTTCCTATACCCCGTAACACACTTCATGCCTCCTCCATACGCTCTCCTATACCCCATAACAACATGCGTCCAGCACACATTGTCCGATACCCCATAACACCCTCCATGTGTCCCCATACTCTCCTATACCCCCTAACACACTCCTTGTGTCCTTTATACACTGTCCTACACCCCACAACATACTCCATGCATCCCACATACACTCTCCATAACACACTCTGTGTTGCCCATAAACTCTCCTAAACTCGGAAAGCACTCCATGCGTCCCCCATACACTCTCCTATACCCTAAAGCGCACTCCATGCCTTCTCCATAACACACTCCATGCGTCCCCATACATTCTCCTATACCCCGTAATGCATTCCATGTCTCCCTCATACACTCTCGTATACCCAATAACACACTCCATGCATCCCCTATTCACCATCCATAACCCATTCAACGCATCTACCATACACTATCCTATACCCCATAACACACTCCATACATCTCCCATATACTCGCCTATACCCCATAACACACTCCAAGCACCCCCCATACACTGTCCTATACCCCATAACACACTCCATACATCTCCCATATACTCGCCTATACCCCATAACACACTCCAAGCACCCCCCATACACTGTCCTATACCCCATAACACACTCCATACATCTCCCATATACTCGCCTATACCCCATAACACACGCCAAGCACCCCCCATACACTGTCCTATACCCCATAACGCACTCCCATGCGTTCTTCATACACACTCCATGCTTCCCTTATTCACCATCCATAACACACTTCACGCATCTACCATACACTGTCCTATACCCCATAACACACTCCATGCATACCCCATACACACTTCATGCGTCCCCCATACACTCTCCTATACCCCGTAATGAACTCCATGCGTCCCCCATACACTCTCGAATATCCCGTAACCCACTCAATGTGTCCCCCATTCACTCTCGTACACCCCATAACACACTCCATGCGTCCCCTGTTCACCATCCATAACACACTCCTCGCATCTATCATGTCATGGAAATTTTGTATTGTTGGTCGAACTTTAAATGTGTCATGTATTCGTGTTATTCATATGTCTCTCGTGTGGCTTAATTAAAGCTCTGAAGGCTGCAATTGGGCCATGCGCATGTACAATGTATGTATTACAGTACTCGGCTTGGTAATGGATGAGATGGCAGATCTGCGCTTATAGACCGGCGTGTATACCACCACGGCATTCCATGCGAATGCTGCTGTCAGTAGACCGTGGGCCTGTATCCACATATCAGCAGCATGGTACCACGTGGGCTTCATAACGCAATGCGCAAGCGGTGTGAACTCCACGTGTAGGCTTATGCATATCTTACAACCCATTACCAACTTGAAACTGTATCTGGGATGGATGTGTTTTAATAAAGATCGTATCGGGCCCATCCAGGTACAGACTGATATTTTTAGGGAGTGCTTGTGCAGAGAATTTTACATACCAATAGAAGCTAGTAGGACAGGAAATATGACCTCAGATGGCTCATAGGGGGGAAGGGGAGGAAGTCTGCTGACCTCAGAAGGTTCATGGGGGAGGACCAGTGATAGATAATAGCAAAGGCTATACTCCAATTGGAATGTACATCCTCTGTATAAGCAATCCCCATTGTATTGTTCGGTGGGAGGGATTGACTTTATTCATGTGGGGGGCATGTGTGTATTCTTAATAAAACAGAGAGCTGAGCCTAAAATCAGCCCTTATGTGGATTGCAACCAGCCTTAGAGTGTCGTGTGATCATTCCAGGGTAACGGAGCTCCATCACCCACAAATTCAACAGAACCAAAGTATTTGGATGGGCAGGAATCGTGTAGTTTGGCTGCAGTCGTGGTAAGCGAGATTCGCACAGCTTTATGGGGGATTTCTGCGCATCCAACTGCGAGTACTCACGGTAAGGAGAAATTCGTTAAAGCGAATTTCCAAGACAGTTTGGCGAGCCTGGTGGATACTAACGCGTATTCTTGCGTAGCTAACCTAGAACAAGGGGGGAATGGCCATCATGAACTAGCAAAAAGTATGCCGGCACATTTCAGGTCTCTCTGCCATTAAGAGGATCGCTTTTTGCGTGTTCGTGTGGCTGATTTCGCTCTCTGTTAGCTAACAAGAAATACCGCTTAACAAGGACCTCGTTTTTTGTCCTAAACTCTTGATTTGTGGGTGAAAAGACGAGGGTTTGTCTCTGCTGAGAGCAGCAGGGGGGGTGGGTTTTGGTTGGCTGGATTTGGTCAAGTTTAAAAATCTTCCAACCAAAAATTAAACGGGTATATGTTTTAGTGGGTAAAAGTTGTTGCATAGTGTTAGGTAAGTATTTGTGGGCTGTAGGTACTGTGGTGATTGCTTTACCCCCCTCCACGTGAGGTAATTATTACAGTGCTGAAAGGCTTAGGTTAATTGTTAACTGTTGTAAGATCTCTGTGTGTATGTGATCTGTACAATGTTTTGTGGTACCACTGCTCCCAGCAAGCATGCAGCAGGGGGTCCTTTCTGTTACATGTGCATGTTAGTGTGATATGTTGGTGTTTTATGTCCGTTCTGTGATTGTGCCCAAATTGTGTTGTATGTGTGCTTCATATTGTTGTGTAATTGTCCAGTGTATGTTCTGTCTAAAAGTCTGTTTTATGTAAGAGGCAATTTTGAGGCTAGAGTCTGCTGTGTGCTCCTCTGTGGGGGGTCATTCTAGTACCTGCCATGTGCTCCTCTGTGGGGGGTCATTCTAGTATCTGCCATGTGCTCCTCTGTGGGGGGTCATTCTAGTATCTGCCATGTGCTCCTCTGTGGGGGGTCATTTTCTTGACTAAACCACATGGACTCCTTTTGTTTGGTGGCCATTTTGTTGGCTACCAAATGTGCAGTAATCTCTATGCAATGTGCATGAAGTTTCCTATATGCATTTGACCCATATTGTGTTTTTTAATCCAAATTTTTTACAGTTTCATTTGTTTGCTTTTAGCTTTAAATTTGCGTATTGCCAGCCAATTTAAAGTGTGTTAAGCGAGTTTTCCCTTCACGTGTTCCACATTTAGTGAGCGCGGTGAAGTCTGGGTTTTTGCACATAGATTTCTTGTATAGTGATTATGTTTTTCTTGTGTTTTTCCTGTTAAAAGTAGTTCCTTATTGTAAAGCGGGTTTGTTTTAAGCTGCTGTGTCGCGTGTTTCACGTCCAGCAGACTTTTTGTGTAAACGGTTCTAGGTGGTTGCAGTAAAGATTGCGTGTATAACGTGGATCGTTTAGCGGTGCTGATAGGAGTGATTTTTGCGTCAGCAACAAGGTTACTTTTGGCGCAGTTTTTCGGTTTACCTCTGTGTAATTGTTTTACTGTGAAACGTCCCGTGTTTTTCATAAGGATCCACTTTGTCCTTTTTAACAGTTTTTCAGGTTGAAAAAGGGTTTTTCTGTGTGTATTAGGAAAGTTTTTTTCTTTTTACACAAATTTCCTAAAGGTCAGTTAGCAGGTTTCTGCCCAACCAGTGACCCCTAAGTAACATCCAAGAACCCCTCTTTTTGTTTTGACTTGTGTTAGCTACTGTGTGCAGGGAGAGAAAAGCCACTTTCATCATTGTGCGGTGTGGCCTGCCAAACACAGTGGGTGATGAGAACCACATAAATTACGCTGTGCGAGTGGGCGGTCCAGGGAAGTCCTGGTTACCACAAACACTTCGGGTGGTCAGGATCACACAAATTGCGCTGTGGGAGTGGGAGGTGTGCTCTCAGTCTGACCGCCACTTGATGCGCTTCGGGTGATCGATAAGTATCACATAAATTACGCTGTGCTGGGAAAGTGGTGGAATCAGGCCTCTCGGTAGGATCCCACCGAGTGCTCCAGGGGGTAAACAGGTACCCGGACGCGGGATATATACCAGTGACTAGTCACGATGGGCAGTAGTCAGTCCATGAAGAGAGAGGGGGAAGCAGCCCTCTTCAGGGTAAGGACAGCTGCACAACTGATGAAGGTGAGTTTGGGGGGGAAGTCTACAGAACCCCTCAAAAGGTGGAATAAATGGTCGAAGGGTACCAGATGGGAAATTCCCCGGGAAGGTACATTTGACGCATGGAGGTGGGAAAAATTCATCTCTGAATTTGAACCACGGATGCAGGCGTCAGAACTAGAGATCGCACAGCTATGGCTTCACAGGTCAATCCGATTAGGGAAGCAAGGCATACATAAACTGGTGTCTGTCCGGAAGAACCAGGTGATGTATACCTGGCCTCCAGAGGGAATAAAACAGGAGGATCCGGTGTCAGAGGTGGAGGAAGCTCTTTCAGGGCTGACTCTACTAAGGCAGGCAGGATCAGGGTCTGCTGGGGTTCCCCAACAACCAACAGTGGCTGAGATAAGTATAACTGCACCTGTCTCTTCTGTTAGTGACGTCACTCTTGACATACCTTCTGTGTCTTCTGTCTCTATGCCTCAGCCTCTGCCTCTGCCTCTACCTCTCCCTTCTCCCTGCTTCACCCCAGCTCCTTCTGTTTCCAACTATGAAGCCTACTCAACAACCGATTTGCAGACTATCTGTGAATCAAGGGGAATAGACACCCGTTTAAAAAACAGGGCGGATTGCATCAAAGCGCTACGAACCACTGATCAGACCCCTGCCCCCCAGCTATACCCTGATCTGAGGGACCTCAAACCTGAAGGTGCAGTAAGCGAGGTGGTTAATCTAAGCCCACCGATGATGCTGGGTCAGCCCTTGCACTCTTCCCGGACCGAGGCCTATCCAGTCAGGGTGCAGCAATTTGAAGGTCCTCCCAATGCACGGGGGGAACGGACTTTAGGGGAACGGGTAGTTTGGCATGTCCCCTTCACCCCAGCAGAGATCCGCACTATTCTGGCTGAGCTCCCGGACTATCGAGTCAATCCGAGAGGATTTGCTCGAATGTTTGGACAAAACCAGTTCAGCTATGGTATGAGCGGGTCAGATTGTGCACAGATCCTACGGGCAAAGGTGGGCATGGAAGTGGCCAGTACAGTGATTGCAGGGTGCTCTATAACCACGCATGAGGAGATGACTTCAGGGGGCAAAGAGTTCTGTACACAGCTAAAGGCAAAGCTTCCAGAAATGTATGGTGCTACCTCTACTACGGACATGATGAAGCTCACCCAGGGTCCTAATGAGGAAAGCGCCTGCTTCTGGCGCCGTCTCAAGCAGACGGCACTGGATGCGGATCTGGAAGTTGGACCTGATGCTCCAACTGAAGGGGTAAAGGTGACCGCGACGCACATTCTGTTGCGGGCCAAATTTTTGGAAGGCATCGATACTAAAATTCGGGAAAGGCTGGTTCTGGCCCGACCCGAATATAATGAGATGTCTATCCCTGCTATCCTTTCCACTCTTGCGGCAATAGAGAGGGAAATGGATAGAAGAAAACAAGACAAGGCCAAAGTTCTTATGTCCCAGACCCCACACGAAAAACCAAGGGATCTGGGTCACAGGAAGAATAGGCCCCCACCCAGGTGCTTCCAGTGCCACCAAACGGGGCACATGAGGAGGAGCTGTCCCCAATTACCTAAAGGTCGGTGGCAGTTCATTCCTGATGAGTCCTCCGCCCCTATGACCACCATGGTAAGTAACTCCTATGAATTCTCATAGGAAGTTGACAAATCGGTGTCGGCCCAGATCCATCTTTTTCTAGAGGAATTAAAATATCCCCTCCCTTGCCTCACCGACACCAGTGCAGCAAGAACGGTCCTGCGAAAACAGGACATCCAAGGCAAGGTACCCCTCTCAGGGGAAAACCCTCCTAACCCCTACTAACCTCACTATCAAACGATGCACTATTCTTAACCCAGCTTCTCTTCTTCCTGTGTCGGAAGATGAGAAGGGGGGGGAGGACAGCAATGACAGTGCTGAATTTTGCAACACGACTAACAATACTAACACCTCTTCTGCTAACATGTCTTCTTTGTCCACTACTAATCTCTCTTCCAAAGGACACGACTGCATCTCTTTGGTGGAACTGGAGTCAGCGGCGACACACCCCATATCACCCCGAGAGTAGCGGTAAGGTTGAACGTCTTCCGATACCCAAAAACCTTGGCCTGAGTGTCTCCCCATTGCCCCCTATTCCATCCGGAATGCCCCTCGGCAACCACATGGGCTGTCACCCTACGAGGTGTTGTTTGGGGGACCTCCCAAAACAGGGTTGTACTTTCCTCAACAGTTGTCGTCTTTGCATTCACAGCTTACAGGTTATGTGCAATCTCTGCAACGGGAGCTGCAGAAGATACACCATCGGGTTCGCGAATCGCTCCCCGATCCAAATACAATAACAGGTGTTCTTTCTATGGAGCCAGGTGATTGGGTCGTCCTAAAGAAACATCAAAGAACCGGACTCGAGCCACGGTTCACCGGACCATACCAAGTCCAGCTGACGACACCTACCTCACTCAAGCTCGAGGGACGAGACAACTGGGTGCACGCAAGCCACTGCAAGAAGCTTCTCAGCTACACCAGAGAATGAGGGGTGTCATTTTCCTTTTTCTTTTTGTTTGTATGTCATACATGTGTGTGAACGGAGGAAAAGACGGCAGATACCCCAACCTTTTATTTAAAATGCACCTGCGTTTAGCCAGAACCGCCAACAAAACCAACTGTTGGGTATGCTCTAAGCCCCCACCCAGTCATCACATGTCCGCAATGGCCGCTGTTCATGCCCTATATGACATCCGCGTCGGCATGAAAAAGCAAGGGACCCCTGGTCAGCCCCCACGTAGACATTTGTCGGTAGAACTTAATGACACATTTTTAGCAGGTAACATCAGTTTCAGCACCAATATTAGCTCTAGCTCCTGTAGGGCCCTCACCAGTCCATTATGGGTAACTGGGCAGCTAGGCAGCCCTCAGGTGTGCTTTAACATCAGCTTTGGCACAGGTAACAAGTTTGTTGGGATTACCACCTGCGAGGGAGGTATAACTGTCAATCTGACTAACCAGACTTCCTTTCTGAGTAACCACACTGACCGACCAGACCACGTGTGTTGGAAGGACGGATGTGATGTGCAGACTGAGGGAGCAATCCCCCAGTCTGTGCAACTGTTGCTCAGTACCAGAGGCCGAACGAGGAACTCCTCCTGTTCTGCTCTGACAGGTCCATACTATTTTCTGTGTGGTTCAGCAGCCTATAGAACATTTCCCCAGAACGCGAAAGGTTCGTGTGCCCTCATAAAGCTAGTCCCCGCATCCTATGTAGTGATGGACCATGAAGAGTTGATGGTCCACAAGAAGGTAAGGATGGCAGGGAGAGTTCGCAGGGAGCTGTTCTCTGAGGGCGACCAGGCATGGGCTTGGTTCCCCTCATGGACAGGATGGGGAATAGAACTTATGAAGCGCCTGAACAATTTTTCTGTCATCGTGGATAGTATGTTCAACGAGACCGTAGAGGCTGTCAGAGAAATTGCCCAAGAACAACGGCAGATGGGAATTTTAGTGCTTCAGGAGAAGATGGCCCTCGATTATCTTTTAGCCGCCAAAGGGGGGTTCTGTGAGTTCATCGGAGAGGATTGTTGTACTTGGATAGAAGACACCGATGACAAGGTCCAGGCCCATATGGACAAAGTTAGTGAACTACAGGGAAAAGCTAGAGCTATAGCTAGTGAGGGTTGGAATCCGTTCAAGGGTTTGGGAGGATTGGGAGATTTCCTGTTCTCCATCGGATCTTGGTTGAAGGAAGTGGGAGTGTATATCCTGATGCTTCTCTTTTTCATCTGCCTTTTACATGCCGCGGTGAGATGTTCCTGTTGCCTCATCGACCGTGTAAACCAAGCTCGGGCAGACGACCACATCTCCATGCCCGCTCCTGGGATCCCACTCCAACCACTGATCGGAGGAAGACCTCACCAACCATCCACCTTCTCTACAGATTACGTCCTGGCTTCCCTCTAATTTATCTCTCTGAAGACCACATTCTCCAAGACCTTCAAGCAAGCTTCAAGCCTCATCATGGTTTGTGTCTGCGATTTGGAAAACTGTCTGGGTCGAGACCAGCCTTGTGTGGCCCCGTCTGCAGGGGCAATTTGAGAATCTGTTGCTGGATCTCCCCAGACCACCGTGGGATCACAAGCTTTATTCATACCACAAGTCTGTTTGTGGTTTTTGCAAGAGCCTTCCTGTAGTGAAGGTTCCAACGCTCTTGAGGATCATCGCTTCAATCAAGCCTGTTTGCGTCGAGTCTGCGTCGGGTCTTGTTGTTTCAGGTACCCCGTGGAGCTTTATTCTCAGGGACAACTACAGGAACTCTTTGAAGTTTGAGACTACACCCATCAAGCTGAAGAAGATCAAGAAGGGACACGAGGAGAATATGATAAAACAGGAGGGAATGTCATGGAAATTTTGTATTGTTGGTCGAACTTTAAATGTGTCATGTATTCGTGTTATTCATATGTCTCTCGTGTGGCTTAATTAAAGCTCTGAAGGCTGCAATTGGGCCATGCGCATGTACAATGTATGTATTACAGTACTCGGCTTGGTAATGGATGAGATGGCAGATCTGCGCTTATAGACCGGCGTGTATACCACCACGGCATTCCATGCGAATGCTGCTGTCAGTAGACCGTGGGCCTGTATCCACATATCAGCAGCATGGTACCACGTGGGCTTCATAACGCAATGCGCAAGCGGTGTGAACTCCACGTGTAGGCTTATGCATATCTTACAACCCATTACCAACTTGAAACTGTATCTGGGATGGATGTGTTTTAATAAAGATCGTATCGGGCCCATCCAGGTACAGACTGATATTTTTAGGGAGTGCTTGTGCAGAGAATTTTACATACCAATAGAAGCTAGTAGGACAGGAAATATGACCTCAGATGGCTCATAGGGGGGAAGGGGAGGAAGTCTGCTGACCTCAGAAGGTTCATGGGGGAGGACCAGTGATAGATAATAGCAAAGGCTATACTCCAATTGGAATGTACATCCTCTGTATAAGCAATCCCCATTGTATTGTTCGGTGGGAGGGATTGACTTTATTCATGTGGGGGGCATGTGTGTATTCTTAATAAAACAGAGAGCTGAGCCTAAAGCCGGCCCTTATGTGGATTGCAACCAGCCTAGAGTGTCGTGTGATCATTCCAGGGTAACGGAGCTCCATCACCCACAAATTCAACAGAACCAAAGTATTTGGATGGGCAGGAATCGTGTAGTTTGGCTGCAGTCGTGGTAAGCGAGATTCGCACAGCTTTATGGGGGATTTCTGCGCATCCAACTGCGAGTACTCACGGTAAGGAGAAATTCGTTAAAGCGAATTTCCAAGACAATCATATACCCCATAACACACTCCATGCATCCCCCATACACTGTCCTATACCCCATAATGCACTCCCATGCGTCCTCCATACACTCACCTATAACCCCATAACACACTCCATGCATCCCCCATACACTCTCCATAAAACACTCCATGCATACCCTATACACTCTCATATATCCCATAACACACTCCATGGGTCCTCCATACATTCTCCTTTACCCCATAACACACTCCATGTGTCCCCCGTACACATTCCTATACCCTGTAATGCACTCCATGCGTCCCCCATACACTCTCCTATACCCCATAACACTCCATGCATCCCCTATACATTCTCCTCTCTCCCTTAATACACTCCATGCACTACACACACACTTTCTTATACTCCACACATTCCATGTGTCCCCATACACTTTACATAGCACACTCCATGCGTCCCGCATACACTCTACATAACTCACTCCATGAGTTCCCCCATACACTCTCCTATACCCCATAACACTCCATGCATCCCCTATACATTCTCCTCTCTCCCTTAATACACGCCATGCATCCCTCATTCACTCTCTTATACTCCACACATTCCATGCGTCCCCATACATTCTCCATAACTTACTCCATGCATCCCGCATACACTCTCCATAACACACTCCATGCGTCCACCATACACTCTGCATAACATACTCCATGTGTCCTCCATACAATCTCCAAAACACACTCCATGCGTCCCCAACACACCCCTCCATATTCCCTGCACACTCCATGCATTCTCAAATAATCCTATACCCCATACACTCTCCATAACAAACTCCATCCATCCTCCATACAATCTCCAAAACACACTCCATGCGTCTCCAACGCACCCCTCCATATTCCCTGCACACTCCATGCATTCCCCACAACACACTCCATGCGCCCCCCCCCATACACCCCTCCATGCTTCCAGCACATTCCATGCAGTCAGCAGTCCTCTGTCCTCCTCGTTCTTCCGGGTCTTTCCATGCCCCGCCCACGTACACCGCTCTGTACCGCCCCCCCCGGCACTCTACGGCATGTAATGGCTTCGCCCTGACAAATGACTCACCTTTGACACTCCGCCCCTCTACTATACAACCCAACCACAGACTTCCGGAAAGTTTTTGTGTTTGAAGAACTATTTTCCGATTCATTCTTGGAAGTGTAATTCAGAGCTGTGCCGTCTGCCTTTAGATAGTGGAAGATCCAGGCACGGAGGACTACAACTCCCAGAAGGAAGTGCGCCCTATTAATGCCCAACCTAAACCGAATCAAGAATCAGGAAGGCAGAATCCCCACCCATCTTGGGGCGGTGCTCCACTTCTATAGGTGGTGGGCGCGATTTGTCAGCTACAGATGGAGCTGACCGGGGTGCCGGAGGCACAGTTCGGATGCTAATAGGAGCCGGGCGGGCGCTAGCAGGGCGCAAGGCGGGCAGAGGTTAGGCGATAACATTGCGCCGGGCATGAGCCGTGTTTGTCCAGTCATGTTGGTACCTCTAGCGCCTCCTCTCGCCTCTCCCGCTTTCTCGGTAGTTGACAAGCTCCGCCCACAAGCTCTAGAAGTGGAGCGTCGCACTCAAGGATAGATTATGGGCGGAGATTCCGTCATGCCTCTTCCTGATTCGCTAATGGCGCTCAGGGCGGGGAGAAGGGAGGTGCTAGTAGTCGATGGAATCATATCGCAGGGTAGGAAGCCCCCACTGACTGTAGGGTCGCGCATTCCCTGCCCCACTGGAAACGCCTACAAAGGGGAGTGGCCACACTGCAGCCCCGCCTAGTTGCACGGACGTTCGATCTCCTCCAATCAAATGGACACACAGCGATCGGTCGGTGGGTTGTGATGTGGCAGCGTGGTCGGAAACACCGAGCCGGGATCGGTCCCCCATGAAATGACTGGATTCTTCCTGTGTCTGGGTTTTCCTCCTAATAGAGGACTTTTTCTAAGTGTGGTGTCTCTCGTCTCTATTGCTGGATTGGATGGTTGTGAAGGAGCAACAAGGTGTACTATGTACCCCATACTGTTCCACGGAGGGGGCGGGATCTGGGGCCCTCTTACTTTTCAGGGGACTTCCACATTCTGATAAGTCACCCACCGAACCTCACAACCACCGGGCCAGAGTTGTGAGGAAGAGGCCCTTGTCCTCATCAACATGGGGGCCGGCTACTGTGCCTGGGGTCACCCCTGCCAGGGACCCCCCATGTTGAGGGCATGTGGCCCGGTAAGATTCAGGAGGGGGGGGCTGCATGCCCACCCCCCCTTTCCTGGCCTGCCAGGCATTGTGCTCGGATGAAGGGTCTGGTAGGGCTTCTGGGGGGAACCCTACGCTAAATTTTTCACTGGTGTTCCCCTTAAAAGCCTTACCAAATCTGAAGGGCCTGGTATGACATATGGGGGCACCTCAGCATTTTGTTTTATGGGGTCTGATATGGGGGACCCCATGGATGTTTTTGAAATTCCAGTCAGACTAGTCTTAAAGAGCCTGCTATGGCTTTTTTGGGGGGACTATACACACATTTGTCACATTTATAGGGCCTGGTGTGGCTTTTAGTGGGGACCGCACACATTTTGGGAATTCTAGTCAGAGCAGACCTAAAGGGCCTGGCATGGCTTTTGGGGGACCGCATGCATATTTTTGGAATTTCAGCCAGAGAAGACCTAAAGGGCGTGGTATGGCTTTTGACCCCATTCATTTTTGGGGGTTCCAGTCAGGCCAGGCCCAAAGAGTCCAGTATGGCTTTTGGTGGGAGGGGTACACATGCATAACTTTGGGGGGCCACTCACTTCAGACCTAAAATGTCTGGTTTGGGTTGTTTTGATGAAGCGGGGGGAGGGTTGCAGCAAGACCAGACCTGAAGGGCCTGGTATGACTTTTGGCAGGGAGGGACCCCACACCATTTTGAGGGGTTCCAGTCACATCAGACCTTAAGGGCCTTGTATGACTTTTGGGGGACCTACAGTGAAGGAAATAAGTATTTGATCCCATGCTGGTTTTGAATGTTTGCCCACTCACAAAGAAATGATCAGTCTAAAAATCAAATGGTAGGTGTATTGTAACACAGAGACAGAATAGCAACAACAATTTCAAAAGAAATGCATGTCTAAAAAATGATGCACTGATTTGCATGTTCATGAGGGAAATAAGTATTTGATCTCCTTCACAAAACAGTACTTGGTGGCCAATCCCTTGTTGGCAATCACGTTTTCACCACCATGTTTGACAGTTGGGATGGTGTTCTTGGGGTCATAGGCAGCATTCATCCTCCTACAAACACGGCGAGTTGAATTGATGCCAAAGAGCTTGATTTTGGTCTCATCTGACCACAGCACTTTCAACCAGTCCTCCTCTGCATTATTCAGGTGATCAGTGGTAAACTTCAGACGGTCCTGGACATGTGCTTTCTTGAGCAGAGGGCACTGCAGGATTTCAATCCTTGTTGCGTAGTGTGCTACCAATTGTTTTCTTGGTGACTGTGGTCCCAGCTGCCTGGAGATCATTGACAAGATCCTCACGTGTAGTTCTGGGATAATTCCTCACTGTTCTCATCATCATTGACACTCCACGAGGTGAGATCTTGCACGGTGCACCAGATCTAGGGAGACTGACAGTTGTTTTGCGTTTCTTATATTTGCGAACGATTGCACCAACTGTTGTCGCCTTCTCACCAAGCTGCTTGGCGATAGTTTTGTAGCTCAGTCCAGCCTTGTGTAGGTCTACAATCTCGTCCCTGACATCCTTGGAAAGCTCTTTGGTCTTCTCCATGGTGGAGAGTTTGGAATCTGATTGTTTAATTGCTCCCATGGACAGGTGTCTTTTATACAGGTAACAAAATGAGATTAGCAGCACTCCCTTTAAGAGACTGCTTCTAATCTCAGCTTGTTACCTGTATGAAAGACACCTGGTAGCCAGAAATCCTGCTGAATGATAGGGGATCAAATACGTATTTCCCTCGTGAACATGCAAATCAGTGCATCATTTGTTAGACATTCATTCAAAGTCAGCAGGGGATCAAATACTTATTTCCTTCACTGTATATATCTAACTAGAGCTCGGACACTAATAAGGGCCATGGCTGAAAACATCCCAAAATACCACCATGAAATAGAACGCTCCTCTATCTCTCCTCTCCATCCCCCACAAAGGAAATGATGACACAAGGAATAACCACAGGAAAAAACGCACCAAAATGCAATAGGAGAGGAATAAAACGCAGATAAACGTTGGTGAATGTATGTGAGAGTTTCTGCACAAACGTGTGACGAGTCCTATATGAGAGGAGGAGGGGAGGAGAGGAGTACAGGGATATGGGGGAGGACGTCTCCAATGTCATGGGGCATTCTCTGTGTGCGCCCCCCCCCCAACGCAGGACATTGGTGGGAAGTGAAGCCTTCGGACATGGAGCACACTGCCTTGTACCTGGACAAGGTGGCCGAATGCTGGTGGTGGACTTGAATGGGTCACATTCAGCAGGCACTAGGCCCATCCAAAGCAACAGGTGGGAGATTCCTGCTGCAGCCACTAAGCCAAACATTGCCGCCACGCCATGACTACACCCTTGGACACTGCCTCTGCAGCTACAGGGGGAGGGGTTGGGGGCCAAGAAAAATGCAGCTCATTCGGGAGGTTTTACTGCCCCTCAACCACTAGTGTGAACAAGTCCTTCTGCAGGGGGTTGAGGCATGGTGCTCCAGGTTTTTAATAGTTAACACATATGGTGTGGAGGTGACATAACTCCTACGAGCCACCTCTCAAATGCTTTTATAAAGAGATCTCCTGTGGATTGCTTTTCAGAAGACAACATGTGTAAACAAGGCCTTAGAGGAATCGCTATCTGACCATAGGCAGGCTGGGGCAGCATGAAGTGTGGGCTCCGTACTTCTATGGAACATCAGGGAAATGTACCGGGAAGGAGATCACAGCAGGTCAAAGCTCTACCAATTCCCCAGCATTCAGTCCAGCTATTCAGCTCTGAAGATCCAACTAGAAGGAGCCATTCACACCGGAGCATTGCTATCACTTCTAGGGAAATGCATTTTCCCCGCATATCGGCATAACACACAAAGCTGGGAACAGCACCACATGTGCCATGACATTTCACGTTGTCACCAGAACAGGAATTCAGAGAAAATGTTCCAATGGAGACACTTGTTCCGGTGACAACTGTCTAAAAGGGGATTTCCCTCACATTGGAAAGATATCCTCTCACATCCTGCTGAGTCTACAGGACAGGAAGTGAAGGGAAATCTCCCTCATGAGACACAGGCAATAACAAAAGTTACAGCAGTTCAGGGCTCATTCTACCCTTTTAGCACTCTGAAAAGAGATGTGATGGGTTGCTTTTCAGAGGACATTTGCCAGGCAATGAGGAGACATTAGGTTGTCTCCTCATGGCCTTATTTAAACCCTAAAAAGACTGCACCACCCTGCTGCAATCATGTACACTGCATGCAGTTGTGGCCTGGCCCTATTCACTTGAATGAGTCACATTAGTGTAGGCATATAAAATGTGTGTATCATAGATAGAATGATATATATAAAATATGAGGAAATGCACTATATACACATTCTTGTGTGTGACGTTGGCACTGATAGCGGACCAGACAAACTGCATTTTTTCATATCAAAAGAATAGAATAAGGACTCCTTACTATGTTCATTTATGCACGAGGTCATTACTTTACCTTTGTTATGTTGGGTTCACCAGTTTTTGGATAAATATGTGGAGAGTCAGGGGGAGTTTCAGAGCAGGTTATGTGCAAATCTACCAGCATTGTAAAATGCAAGTTTGTCTGATTAGATTTGGAAAGGTCTTAATATTCATAGTGTACCTGTTTATGGTGAAGAGAATTTCAACGTGGTTGTCGTGTCCACCTTTGTACAAGGATGTTGGAGATTGCCGTTTTGCTATAAACAAGACAAGGAGTATCTATTTAACTTTTTAATTAAAATCAAAATTAAAGAAACGTCCATTCTTTTTTAGTTCCATATTTTATTGAAATAACAGTTAAAAAAAAGAAAGAAAGGGCCCTGGGGGGGCCAAAGCCAACATTACAGCAATAGATGTGAAGGAGAGAGCGGGGAAAGAGAATTTATCCAAAAATACCAAACCAAACATCTGGTCATTAATCAGAACAATGCGTAGGAGTTGCGTACATGAGGTGACAGGCTATATACCAGTAATGAGCTATGAGTACATAACCAAGGCCCTGGTGTGTAGGGGACGATTACAGGATACAGGGTATAGTGCAATGAGCCGCAGTCCCCATGCAGTGGGGGACTAATGATAGAAGGGTCTAGACCTGGATTTCTCTACCAGGGTTCCTCTAGAGCAGCGGTTCTCAACCTGGGGGTCGGGACCCCTTTGGGGGTCGAACGACCATTTCCCAGGGGTCGCCTAAGACCATCGGAAAACACATATTTCCGATGGTCTTAGGAACCGAGACACCGCTCCTCTGACTCAGTCGATGTGTGGGCGGGATGACACGCTGCCCTGTCACCTGGCCACACCTCCGGGATCCCTCAACAACTCCGCCTCCTCGCCGCTGATTGGCCACCGGAACTGTAGCTCAGGAGAGGCACACAGGCGGCCAATCACCGGCGAGGAGGTGGAGCTTGGAGAGGAGGAGCCGAGCGGCAGCGCGCGTAGATCTAAGAAGATCGAGGGAACTGCCGGAGTAAGTGAAGAGGAGAGCGGCCAGAGAAGGAAGACAGCTGACAGGTAAGTGAGAGAGCGAGCCCAGGCTGGAGCAGGGGTCAGCAAGGTAAGTATCATTGGTGTCAGTGGGAGGAATAGTGCCCCATCATTTGTGTGACTAATACCAACAATGGGGCACCATTTCTCCCACTGACACCAATGATGGGGCACTATTTCCTCCCCCCCCCGCACTGACACCAATGATGGGGCACTATTCCTCCCTCCCACTGACACCAACGATGGGGCACTATTCCTCCCCCCCACTGACACCAACGATGGGGCACTATTCCTCCCCCCCACAGACACCAACGATGGGGCACTATTCCTCCCCCCACTGACACCAAGAATGGGGCACTATTCCTCCCCCCACCGACACCAACGATGGGGCCCTATTCCCCCCCCTGACCCCAAAGATGGGGCACTATTTCCCCCTCCACCACACTGAAATCAATGATGGGGCACTATTCCTCCCACTGACACCAATGATGGGGCACTATTCCTCCCACTGACACCAATGATGGGGCACTATTCCTCCCACTGACACCAATGATGGGGCACTATTCCTCCCACTGACACCAATGATGGGGCACTATTCCCCCCACTGACACCAATGATGGGGAACTATTCCCCCCACTGACACCAATGATGGGGCACTATTCCCCCCACTGACACCAATGATGGGGCACTATTCCCCCCCCTGACCCCAAAGATGGGGCACTATTTCCCCCTCCACCACACTGAAATCAATGATGGGGCACTATTCCTCCCACTGACACCAATGATGGGGCACTATTCCCCCCACTGACACCAATGATGGGGCACTATTCCCCCCACTGACACCAATGATGGGGCACTATTCCCCCCACTGACACCAAGAATGGGGCACTATTCCCCCCCCTGACCCCAAAGATGGGGCACTATTTCCCCCTCCACCACACTGAAATCAATGATGGGGCACTATTCCTCCCACTGACACCAATGATGGGGCACTATTCCTCCCACTGACACCAATGATGGGGCACTATTCCTCCCACTGACACCAATGATGGGGCACTATTCCCCCCACTGACACCAATGATGGGGCACTATTCCCCCCACTGACACCAATGATGGGGCACTATTCCCCCCACTGACACCAATGATGGGGCACTATTCCCCCCCCTGACCCCAAAGATGGGGCACTATTTCCCCCTCCACCACACTGAAATCAATGATGGGGCACTATTCCTCCCACTGACACCAATGATGGGGCACTATTCCCCCCACTGACACCAATGATGGGGCACTATTCCCCCCACTGACACCAATGATGGGGCACTATTCCCCCCACTGACACCAAGAATGGGGCACTATTCCCCCCCCTGACCCCAAAGATGGGGCACTATTTCCCCCTCCACCACACTGAAATCAATGATGGGGCACTATTCCTCCCACTGACACCAATGATGGGGCACTATTCCTCCCACTGACACCAATGATGGGGCACTATTCCTCCCACTGAAACCAATGATGGGGCACTATTCCCCCCACTGACACCAATGATGGGGCACTATTCCCCCCACTGACACCAATGATGGGGCACTATTCCTCCCACTGACACCAATGATGGGGCACTATTCCCTCCACTGACACCAATGATGGGGCACTATTCCCCCCACTGACACCAATGATGGGGCACTATTCCCCCCACTGACACCAATGATGGGGCACTATTCCTCCCACTGACACCAATGATGGGGCACTATTCCTCCCACTGACACCAATGATGGGGCACTATTCCTCCCACTGACACCAATGATGGGGCACTATTCCTCCCACTGACACCAATGATGGGGCACTATTCCTCCCACTGACACCAATGATGGGGCACTATTCCTCCCACTGACACCAATGATGGGGCACTATTCCTCCCACTGACACCAATGATGGGGCACTATTCCTCCCACTGACACCAATGATGGGGCACTATTCCTCCCACTGACACCAATGATGGGGCACTATTCCTCCCACTGACACCAATGATGGGGCACTATTCCCCCCACTGACACCAATGATGGGGCACTATTCCCCCACTGACACCAATGATGGGGCACTATTCCCCCCACTGACACCAATGTTGGGGCACTATTCCCCCCACTGACACCAATGTTGGGGCACTATTCCCCCCACTGACACCAACGTTGGGGCACTATTCCCCCCACTGACACCAACGATGGGGCACTATTCCCCCCACTGACACCAACGATGTGGCACTATTCCCCCCACTGACACCAACGATGGGGCACTATTCCCCCCACTGACACCAACGATGGGGCACTATTCCCCCCACTGACACCAACGATGGGGCACTATTCCTCCCACTGACACCAACGATGGGGCACTATTCCCCCCACTGACGCCAACGATGGGGCACTATTCCCCCCACTGACGCCAACGATGGGGCACTATTCCCCCCACTGTCGCCAACGATGGGGCACTATTCCCCCCACTGACACCAACGATGGGGCACTATTCCCCCCACTGACATCAACGATGGGGCACTATTCCCCCCACTGACACCAACGATGGGGCACTATTCCTCCCACTGACACCAACGATGGGGCACTATTCCTCCCACTGACACCAACGATGGGGCACTATTCCTCCCACTGACACCAACGATGGGGCACTATTCATCCCACTGACATCAGTGATGGGGCACTACTCCTTCCACTGACACCAATGATGTGGCACTAGTCCTCCCACTGCAAAATTACAGTTATGAAGTAGCAACGAAAATAATTTTATGGTTGGGGGTCACCACAACATGAGGAACTGTTTTAAGGGGTCGCGGCATTAGAAAGGTTGAGAACCACTGCTCTAGAGGTTCCTTAAACAATTTCTGCCTCTTAGATAACTTCCCACTGACACCATTGGTCCTTTTAGCTTTCTGGAAGAGGGTAATTCTTCCCCATGACCCTAAGTGTAAGGAGCATTCTTCCCCCCGACCATCACACTAATGTATCATGAGTTGTAGATATAGTCACTTTTAGCAGAGGTTCCCTGAGACCGGAAAGTTATTTCAAGGCTTCCTCTGTGTTGAAAAGGTTGAGAAAAACTGGTCTAGACCAACCTTTCTCAACCCTTTTATCCCAGCGGCAACCCTTGAAATAACTTTACGGTCTCGGGGAACCCCTACCAGTGAAAAATTGCCCCTTACATTGGTGGTCAATGAGAAGAATGCAACCCCCCCAGACAGCTAGAAAGATCACTGGCTTCAGGCAACTGGCTCTACCAAGTGCCGTTGACCTCAGAACTATGGCAGCCCCATCAAATGGAAGTAGGGGAAGGGAAGCAGAGGAAAAGAGAGGGGAAGAGGGGCATGAGATAAGAAAAAAGGAGATGGGGAGAAGAGTGGGGGAGAGAAGGAGAGTGAGGTAGGAAAGACGCATAGGGTATGGTGTTGGGCCATGAAGGGGAATGGAGGGAAGTGGTAGGTGAGAAGTGTGGGGAGTCCCTCTCAGCTGTTCAGCTGCCCCTCTCCGGCCCAAGCCCCCACCTCTTGAAGTCCATCCTTTTTTATGCTTTCTATCCCCTCTTCCTTTATCAGAAGCTACATGATGAAAATATATATCAATATATTGCACTCAATTAACCAAGTCAATACTGGCATGTAACACCCCCTCCATTACCAAGTTATTTTGCAGTTTTAAAAAGTGTTACTAAACCCACAACTGTAAAATCAGTCTGTGTTTGCAGTAAAGCATGCTGGTTATACTCACTGTGGAACCTAAGGGGTTAAACCTCCACATTATGTAAAAAGGCGGTTTGATCCTGTCTTCTCTGATCCTCCCTTTCTTTTACTGTCCCCAATCCATCTGCTGAAAGTACAGAGCCCCTAGGAGACACTCTGCACATGTTCAGTTTGGTGTGTATTCCTAGTTTTTTGGGGGGAGGGTGCATGTGATCGGTACAGGGCTAATAGGCAATGTCCAGAGGGTCAGGGGTCATACAGCCTCATAGGATAGTCAGAGAAGAATGGAAACACCTCCTATAAGCTTAGCCAGTGCTCGGCTGGACACTAACAGAAGTCACAAGACTGCTATATACTGCTGATGAAAAAAAGTATTTTGCTGTTTCTATTTACTGAAATGATTGCATTTCCATGTTCTGTGTACTGTGGGAGACCAGGTATAGTGAATGCAGGCTCCGGGGTTTAGTAACACTAAGTGCTGTGATAGTGTGACTGACAATTATAGGTCATGCAACACAGGACCCAGATTATTTTTAGATCATTTTTTTTTATACAGATAGAGATTTTGAGGCATTTATAACTACTTTTATATTTTCAACTCAAAAAAGGAAACAAGAACATTTATTTTTTAAACTTCCCTTTACGATATTGTTATCAAACAAAAATGACCCCTTTTGTGAAATCAGACACCTCATGGGGATCCCATGTTTTGCACGCTGGTATTGAGGTGGTTACATAAGGCTTCAGTGATCAATTCAAAGCCAGAGTGACCACAGAGAAAGTGGAAGATATAAATGGGGAGTCGGCCAGATCTGAACTGGAGTGCACTAAGACATATTGGCTCTGCCTGGATCATTTACCATGAAGGGTTACACAAGGGGATTCTCTCAACACAAAACCAGTCATACTACTGTGGGCTGCAGTGTGCGATTGTGTATTACTCCAGGGTCTGATTTACGAAAAACCTATTTTTGGTTCATTTCTAACAGTCATTTTTTTTTGCGGAAATTAAAGAAAATTATTTTTGTAATAAATGAATGAACCCAGCCGGTGTTTACTACTGGAATAGCTTTGATTGGTTTACAACGATCACAAGGCACAGAGCCACTCGGATTGGCTCGAGCCCTCATTTATAAGGGGCATACTACAGCATATGTCCATGCAAGGGCCGTGTTTACCTATGGATGCACAGAACAGTCATGTGGATGCGGGTGCATGCAGGTCCCTGAACTCCACACGGTCTGCATTCGAGGACCCGCACCCACACAGATGTCAAAATGGAAGCAGAGGCTGTCTATGCAGCTGCTGCATCCCAATTGATATCAGTGGGACCGTCTGCACAGAGATGCACGGAACGAACATGTGTGCATCCCCTGTGTGGGTAAACACGGCCCTCGCACAGGCAGAGCACACCCTGTGTGAATGAGGCCTTACATTTTGTGCTGCCTAATGATATTGTGAGTACGCCTGGAAAATGCATGCTTGTTGGGAAAAATGACATATATATTGTATATCTATTCTGTACACATAAATGAGGTGAAGGAGAATAGCAGCTCTTGTTGCCCCTTTGAAAAGCCTTGCACAGTGAATTGCTTTTCAGAGGTCAGTAGAGAAAGCTATCATTTCACTTCCTGCTGAGTCTACAGGACAAGAAGTGAAGGGAAACCTTCCTAATGACAGCGCTGATAAAAAGAAAATTACAACAGTTCTTTACTTAAGGGCTTGTTGCACTGAAGGACTTTAGTACTCTGAAGAGTGGTGGATCGCTTTTCAGAGGACATTTTACAGGTGATAAGGACATGGCCTGCTTTAACCCCTAAAAAGTCTGCACCACCACGCTGCAACCGTGTACATTGCACACGGTTGCAGCTTGGACCAATTCACTTGAATTTACTGCCACCAAGTAAACCCCCCTTTTTTACCAGTCAAATGGAAATCTTGTATGTAAATATCACACCACAAGCCAAGTGATTGAGTTGTGACATGGACCTGTTTACTTGAATGGGTCGCATGTGGCGGCTCAACCTCCTGTTTTTACCTCCTGTGACAGCCGTGTGTGTGTGAAGCAATAAAGTATGGATCAGGCGCACTTCTAAAATTGAAAAATGACGCTCCGGGCTGGTTTAACCAGGATGTGGTGGGGGAAGGGCGAGTTCTCACTCAAAACGCACCGCCTTTGTGAGCTGCTGCAGGTGTCAATATATTCTTAAGCAGATATACTGCTACAAGGCGGCAAGGGTGCGCAAAATCACATATATATACACATGTGATTTAGAAGTTCAAGGTAGGGGACACACGTGTGCCATACCCGCACCGCCATTCATGGCCTCGGCTGTCAATCACCGGGTCCCGGCTGGTGATTTCTCGCCGGCACCCAGTGATCGCTGAGTATTTCCGACGGGGGAGAGACCTGTGCATAAACAACACAGATCCTTTCCCTGTCAGCTCCTGTTTTGTGACATCCGTGCCCATTCAGTCTCTGCCCGCATTTTGACAGCAGACATCTCTGGACCCGTGATGGCCCTATGGGCAGCTGGAAGTAAGTGGATTTGTGTCCGTTTACATCAGACTACCTCTGATAAGTCACAATTAGATGCTGAAAAACTGGAAAGGACAACGCCTGTTCTGTCCTATACAGAACCTGAATGGACTCAGAGGTAGGCAGATGTAAATGGGCACGTCCAGTTACAGTCACCTGACCATAGAGCTGCATGGAGCTTTTGATCAGGTCCACCTAAAAACTGATAATTGGAGCTTTCTGGAAATCCTGTGTAAAAAGGGTTTTTTTCATCCCCATCCACTCCAAGTTCCAGAAATTTCAAGGAACAGCAGGAAACACAGGCTGACCCATGATAATGTACCCAACGCAACTAAAAAAAAAAAAAAGGAGCTCTGCACACATGCATAGATCTAAGTAGGTCCTCACTGTAACCTGCGTTAACACGGTGCACAGGTTTGAAGCCGGCCTATAGAGCCCAGTAACAACAAAGTAAGAGGTCATTTGTGCAATGGGGACAAAAACAACCCCCTCCTCCATTTCCTGGTTGCACAACACCCCAATCATGTTAGGTTTGAGATAAAAGCTGTCAAATGTACTTTGTACGCGGTACCTACCAGACTTGCTGCTTATGTCACAGGCACCTCCTCTAATGTGGGTAAAGGGACGCAGAACACCACATTTTGGAGGACATGCCCAAAGGTCAAAGGTTTGGGATTTGTGTATACAATTTTGGGTTTTCTTTGACCCTCGTCAATTTTAAGAAGTCCCCATTACAGGCCCTACTTAACCAACCAATAGAGGAGGAACCAAAGCATTCCAAAAAATTGGTCTGGTTTACATTCCTAGCAGCCAGAATAGCAGTCACCAGGTCCTGGATGTCTTTTGTCCATCCCCTTTTCAGTAGTGAACGCTGTCATGGTAAATGATGCATAAAAAGCCATCAGCCACATTGAATGATAAACTACATTTATTGGAAAGATCATGGGACCCTTGGATAAGTTATATTTCAGCAGACAGACAATCAGCGAAGTTCCAACAAAGGGCAGAGGAGATGGACACGGAACAAAACTCGGATTACCCACATGTCCTGATATTCTTCTTCTAGCTTTCTCTCTCTTCTCTTCCTTTTCTTTCTCTATTCGGCCTTCCTTCTGCATTTACCTGGGTTGTCATATGCACCTGATTAAAGAAACATGTTCATTAGAGTATATCATTTTGGTGAGCACTCAACCTGCGTAAAAAATGTATGGCACAGCTATTGATATGAGAAATATCAAACCAGACCTCAGTACAAAAAATGATGCTGTACATGAAATCCCTTTTGCACTTAAAGGGTAACTCCACTTTCATGGGAAGAAAATTAGCAAACAAATCCCCCCCAAAAAATATAGCGTGTACAATGCCGATCAATGTAATATTGTAATTGAGTGTTATTAAAGATTACCTTTCCTTTTCAATCTGCAGCGTAAATTTTTGTAAATGTAATACAATATGGCTACCTGAAGGTGTTCTGTATACAGATGGTGTACAGAACATCCCCTAGAAATGTCATTTCCTGCTTTTGTGATTGGCTTACTGATTTTCCCAGAAGTCAGCACTAAGATGCAAGTCATATTTTTGGCATCCTCTGCAACAAAAATATAATTTTTGGTGAGATATTCTCAAAGGGAAATCACATCTAAAAAGGGATGCAGACCCTGCCAACTTCCCCAGAGCCTTGCAGGTGCAGCAGCTAATTGATCATTATAAAACCACTCCTATAAAAATTCACTCTGAACATGGGACACAAACAGCTATTCTTTCAGAATAACAAAAGGTAGGAACCCTTGCAATGTAAGTACATCACCCAGAGGGGAAGGTTTTTTTCTCAACAAAAGTGAAGTTACTCTTTAAATTACCTGCTAAGTCTTGGATGCGATGTTCCTATAATTTGTACATTTAATTGCCAATACAAATATTCAAACAGAAAAGCAGTCAAGCGGAGGGAGCATGGACACAAAGGTCCTCTGCTTGCGAGAGGGTAAAGAAAAGTAATAAATAACAAAGTAAAAATATTAAATAATAAAGAAATTTACGTCCTTTTTTCCCATGAATAGAGCTTTCTTTCGGTGGCATTTGATCGCCTGTGTGGTTTTTATTTTTTGCGCTATAAAAAAAAAAAAAAAAGACCGAAAATTTTGAGAAAAAAAACAGTATTGTTGACTTTTTCCTAATAAACACATTAAGTAAAAAAAATTTAAAAATCAAATTTCGTCACAAATTTAGGCCAAAATGTATTCTGTGACGTCTTTGATAAAAAAAAAATCCCAATACACGTAAATGAATTGTTTTATGCAAAAGTTATAGTGTCTACAAATGGCGGTATATATAGTGGAATTTGTTTTTTATACTAGTAATGGTAGCAATCAGCAACTTATAATCAAAAAAATATATAGGTTGCGCTAAACAAAATGAATAAACGAATCAAAAAAATACTGCAGTCAAAAATTAAAATGCAATCAAACAAATGATATATATAAATCAATAATATTGTGAACAATATAAAATAAAAAATGCAGCGCTAAGTAAATAAATGATACTGGTCATAATAAACTGGAAAGTGTTAAAAACCAGAGATATAAAAACAATGCGTAATAAAATCAATATGTAGGTAATAAAACTCTATCAGATAACAACAATAAAGTGCTGAGATAATGGTGGTGATGCGTGCACATAATCTCAAAATATCAAAGTCTTGTGGCTTCCGTGGTGAGAAAGACAAACATTGCACTAACCAGATAGCGCAAAGGAAATGCGCATGGAGCAATTAAGACCAGCTCCTGGTACTCAGGGTATATGATACTGGAAGGAAGTGGTGTCATCTATGTAGTAGCCACTAGGTGTCCTCCATCTGAGAGAAAAGCATCCAGGATCCAGGAATGTCAGCCACAGCCACCAGGGGGGGTTTTGTTACACACAGCTCCCAGCCACAGCAAAGTACCTTCAAAACACAGGCTCCCAAGGAAATAAAGAGCCCGCAGAGAAGGCCTCCAATAGTGTGATAATGTTTTATTCAGGGGTAAAACAAATAACAAATAGAAAACCAACTTACATTAGTAGCTCAGCCGTCAGGAGACAGCTGGCTTGGTAGTACATGTACAAGAAGCAGTGAAATGGCACTTCCCTGACGCGTATCGTGTCCATACACATCATCAGAGGGAATCCTTTGCGCTATCTGGTTAGTGCAATGTTTGTCTTTATCACCACGGAAGCCACAAGACTTTGATATTTTGAGATTATGTGCACGCATCACCACCATTATCTCAGCACTTTAATGCACTTTATTGTTGTTATCCGATAGAGTTTTATTACCTACATATTGATTTTATTACGCATTGTTTTTATATCTCTGGTTTTTAACACTTTCCAGTTTATTATGACCAGTATCATTTATTTACTTAGCGCTGCATTTTTTATTTTATATTGTATACTGTGTATGGGTTCTCGAGGTACCTTTTAATGCTAGCGGCTACTACATATTCTATACCCAGCGCACGATATCTCATCTCTTTTAATAATATTGTGAAGTCCAAAAAAAGTCCAAAGTAATACGTGATGAAATAATAGTTGATCCAAATATCACCAAAAGTGCATCCACCACCGAATGAATTGAATAAACTCACCAGAGCGAGATGCTGATCATGTTATAAATCAGCATAGAACGCTTTCTGCTCTGGGAGCAATGATCAATAACTTGGGGCTGCAACACTGGGAATTTAGTAACTGGTATCCAGGGAGCAATACTCTGCAGGGAATATATATCATCCAGATCCACTTCACCCCTCAGTCACCGACTCTTTAGGATGATCAGACCTCCACTCAAAATACAAGGGAATAAAGACTCATGGTGCAGTACTTCATAAAACTTCCAATTTACTCAAAACACATTGCACTTACAAAAAGCAGTGTCTTAGCCGACGCCAGCATGAACAGCGCGTTGAATATCACAGACACGGACCCAGCCTGGCTGCGCATGCGCCGTATCAACGACTCGGGAACGTCCTGACGTCACATCCAAAGGCTCCGCCCCATGCGTTTCGCCATCGACGTCTTCACATGACGTCCTCTGGTGAGTTTATTCAATTCATTCGGTGCTGGATGCACTTTTGGTGATATTTGGATCAACTATTATTTCATGACGTATTACTTGGGACTTTTTTTGGACTTCACAATATTATTGATTTATATATCATTTGTTTGATTGCATTTTAATTTTTGACTGCAATATTTTTTTGATTAGTTTATTCATTTTGTTTATTTTTTTTGATTTACGCACCCTATTTTTATAGGTTAGGTTTTGCCGCTATTTTTACACTGTGTTCCGTGGCGCTATATTTTAAAATCAGCAACTTATAGTGGGACTGCAGGGGGGCATTCTAACACTGAGCGATGTGGAATGGGACACTGACTAACTGTCACTGAGATCACCAGTGACACCAAAATAGCAATCAGTACTAATATAAAGCACGGACACTGTACTAATGACACTGGGCAGGAAGGGGTTAACTTCTGGGGCGATCAAAGGGTTAACTGTGTGCTGTTTCGCTGTGTGTGTGCTTTACACTGTAAGCACACTGCTTTGTATGGCTTTGCAATGCAGAGCCATACAAAGCAGTGTGCAGGAGCTGACAGAGGAGGGATCTGTTTGTTTACAAATAGGTCTCTACCCGGACCGTGATACACGGTGATCGCCGTGTGCCGGCGGGAAATCATTGGCCGGGACCGGGTGATTTTCAGCCAAGGCCGTGCACGCCCCCTACCCAGAAATGCAAAATCACGTATATAAATATACACATGTGATTTTGCGCACCCCTGCCACCCTGTAGAAGTATTTCTGCTATAGGCCGGTGGGAAAGCGGTTAAACACTACAGCTAAATATTTCAGGATATTTTTTTATTGGACCCTTTCCCCGGGACAAACGTTGCAAGCTGCAATTTCTACTAAACTGCTTTGTTTGAGACATGCCAACTTTGGAAAACACCGGTGCTAAAACTAATGAATGGCAACTAGTCTGCAAAGGACTTGCACCATTGGGACGGTCGGTTCTCTTGCAGTAATGGAGACAGATCTTGCTAATTGGGCCATACACATACCAATTATCTCACAAGAGATCCTAAAAGGTACAAACTAAGAAGCATTTTGTAATGTAAATAAAGTTTCATGTCTTGGCTTCTAAAACTTACCTATAAGCTCGGCAATGCCTGTATGCATATCAAAGAATGGATCGGTAACCAAAGGAGCCCGGTTCTGGCTGTAGGACTTGCTGATGGTCTCAAACAGCAGTAGGTTCTATGATCCGTCCTTGTCAGGGTATCCAGGTGGATTCCAGCTCACATCCATCACAATCTGCTCTGGGAGGAACTAAGTCCACTGCAGCTGAAACCCATTCATCCGCCCTGCCACAGAAACATAAAAGCGTCACAACAACCACAGCTGACCGGCATACTCTTGATCAAAGCTACAAGTAAAGCCGCACTTTTCCCTATGAAGAGGAAAGCAATGGGTGTGCCTTCCCAAGTAGCAGGCAATCTTTATTGCCCACTGTGTGTGTTCAGTCATCAGCTACAATGACTCTGCTCAGAGCTTACACAGGGGAGAGGACCCCCCCATCCCCCACCTGCCTGATGTGAAAACTCTGGAGAAGGATATTTACCTGGAAAGTGAAATGGATCCCCTCCAATATTATTTCCCCATTCCACAAACCAAACAAGGCTTTGCCATAGTGTGAGGATGAGAGCACCTTAACACAGCGTTCCCACTCCAGACTGGACGGGACCATGTTGTAGTTCTGGTTCTGCTAATGTTCGGTCCAGTTTCATTGTAATGCTGCCTAAAGCAATACCTACATATGGTTCAGTGCTGCACAGACAGCTGCACAATAAAACCGCACAACACACTGACTTAAAGCCGTACTAAGCCCAAAAACAAAAATGTCATATATTGCCGTGTACCGATCCTTGGATGTGATGCATGCATTAGATTTGGTGATCCTGCCAGTAACACACCTCCTGTATTAGAGTGCCCTACTCTGGATGAAGGAGCACAGGTACACACAAGGACAGCAGCACTGTCAGTCTGGGGGGAGGGGAGTGTTACGTGTACTAGCAGATTCTGATACACTAAAAAATTGAAGCCAAACTTCAGCTCACACTGCCGCTACACAAGCAGTTACAGCAAAAAGGTTTTTTTTTTGGTGGGGGGAATAAAGGTATTACGTTCAAAAATAAAAGCAGACCATTGTAATCACCTGTCAGTGGAAAATGGTTTCAACAATCTAACTGCTACACTTGCAGTAGAGCTTGTTTTCTTGAAAAATGTACTCTGAGCTGGGAGACTCCGTGTACATGACAGCTGACAGGCGGGGGAAGCATCTATGACAGCAGAAAGCGATTGGGTCTCTTCTGTCATAAAACTCTACCTGTCACATTTATTTAACCACTTGCCTACCGGACACTTTTACCCCCTTCGTGCCCAGGACAATTTTCAGCTTTCGACGCTCTCACACTTTGAATGGCAATTGCGCAGTCATGCAGCACTGTACCCATATGACATTGTTATCATTTTTTTAAACACACAGAGCTTTGTTTTGGTGGTATTTAAAAGGAAGGAAATATAGAAGGAAATGACAGGAGGACGTCATATGATGTCCTCCCACTCTAACTGCGCATGTGTGCCCCCAGGGACGTGCAGCGATCAGTGGTGCGCTGTGTCCCCGGGAAACAGCGGATGACATCAACTCTGTCATGTGATCAGCTGTGTCCAATCACAACTGATCACATGTAAACAAGGAAACGCCGGTTATCGGCATTCCTCTCCTCACACTGACAGCGCGTGAGGAGAGCCGGTAAGGGGCATTCCTCAGAGGGGACATGTACACTGATCATCAGGGCACTGATGATCAGTGTAGCCCCATCAGTGCCTATCAATGCAAAACAATGCCACATATCAGTGCCCATCTGAGCTGCCTTTCAGTGCCATATATCAGTGCTGCTTTTCAGTGCTCATCATATATGCCTGTCAATGCCCATCACTGATACCTACAAGTACCTCCTCATCAGTGCCCGTCAGTGACGCTTATCAGTGCAGCCTCATTAGCGCACAACAGTGAAGGAGAAAAAATTACTTATTTACAAAATTTTCTAACAGAACTAAGAAAAAAAATATTTTTCAAGATTTTCAGTCTTTTTTAGTGTGTTAAGCAAACCCCCCCCCCCGTGGTGATTAAATACCACCAAAAGAAAGCTCTGTCTAAAAAAAATATACATAAATTTCATATGAGTACAGTGTTGCATGACCGCGCAATTGTCATTCAAAGTGCAACAGCGATGAAAGCTGAAAATTGACCTGGGCAGGAAGGGGGTGAAAATGCACGGTAGGCAAGTGGTTAATCACCACTGGGTGTTTTATTTTTGCACCATAAAAAAAAAAAAAGAGCAAAAAATTTGAAAAAAAAACATTTTTTTCTATGTTTCTACAAAAAAGTTTTCCAAACAGGTAATTTTTCTCCTTCACTGATGTGCGTTGATGAGGATGCACTGATAGGCGACACTGAGGCTGCACTGATGAGGAGGCATCAATGAGGAGGCACTGATGATGCCGCACCGATATGCAGCAATGATGGGCACTGACAGGCGGCACTGCTGGGCACCGATTATCAGTGCCGATCTGTTCTGTGTCATTTGCTGATTATCGGCAGTCCTTTCCTCACGCTGTGACAGTGTGAGGTACAGGACAAGGGAAGAGTGTTGTGGAGCTTTTTGTTTATGGATAGAAACACTCCAGGAACAAGTGTGAACATTGCAGCACTCTGATACAAGTTGAGGCACTTTGACATTGGTGCGGCTTGTCATGTGATTTAAAAGCTCCAAATTGCATGACAAATTGCACCCCATTGCCAGCAATGGAGCCGTTCATATTGCAGAGACTCATATTGCAGCGATTATGAAAAAGGTTCCTGAACGATTTTTGCTGATTTCATTGCGACTTGCATAGACTTCTGTTATATGAGGCTGCAAGCCGCAATGAAATCGGCGGTGCAAATCGCACTGATATGCGGCTCTGGAATGGCGCTGAAGTAGTGTGATTTCAGTGCCGCACCAGTGTGAACCGGGGCTCACTGGATGCTTGTGCAGCACTTGGACACAATTTGGACATCATTGTAAAGCAGAATTCTGGGTACAAATGACTTTTCCCTGTTCAGTGGGGCTGTGCGGGTCAGCTGAGTATGAGCTTTGTGCTCCCCCCCCCCCCCGAGAAAAAACAAGCAGCTGATCCATGCATTGGGGGGGGGGGGGGGCAAACATTTGTGAGCGCAATTCTGCTTTCATGTAGAAGTATAGGCCACATCTTTGGGGGGGTTAGAACCCTGGCACAGCTGCTGGGGGGGGTTATTGGGGGTCTTTCTGCACAGTGCCGTGTTACTATGGACAGGTGGGGGGGGCAATTGATGGTGGAGCTGCAGCTGTCTGTCCCTCACCCCCCATCACCTATCAGCCTCTCCATACAGAATATACCCCCCAACCCCCTCCACCTTCCCTCATACCACCTCCATGCGGCCCCCCCTCACCTCCTCAGCTGGTCTCTCCCGGTCGCCATCACCTCAGAGACGGTTTCTCTAGCCCTCCCTCACTCTCAGCTTCTTCTCTCCTCTCCCCCGTACATTAGATAGAATAAAATGGCCTCCGTTGGGGAAGAAAGCCGAACTCTATGATGTGTATTGGAGCTGACTGGGAAGGGAGACATCTATGGCGGGAGGCGGTATTACCGCTACGGCACAATCACACCTAGTGACCTCTTGTGGCCGCTTTTATGAATAACCCTTAAACTCACCAAAAGACTGTCAAATTTCTGTCAAATCAATAAAATGATATCAAATTTATTTGGGTACAAGCGTCAATCAAAATAGGTAGGCCTGAAAAATGACAGCTGGTGTGAGGTGGCAGAGTGTGATTGGCTGATTGGCAGGAAGTCCGCTTAGCTCCGCCCCCAGGCTGCAGCTCACCTCAATGCTGCCCTGGTATCCGAGCCATAAGCAGCATCAGAGCTTGTCTCCTGCGACTGACAGAGATTATCGCCATTTATACGGATTTCGATTCCTATTATCACTACTATATAATTCTTTATATTATTAGTGGTAATATTTCATATTTTTAGCCATTTACAGGTCATCCAGCACCACCAGGATGCCTCGGCCTTCACGACGCCCATCTCGTGGGAGGCCTTCACATCAGGAGGACGGAGAGTCTCCGATCGCCCATCGGACTAGGTCCAGAGTCCAGCGTCATCGGAGACGGGAGGAGGCCTCCACCCACCGAAGCCGTTCACCAAGAGAACGAGCCGGGGCCCCTGAGCACTACCCACCTCCGGCCATGCAGCAGCATGCCAGGGCCCCTGAGAACCATCCTCCACTGGCCATGGAGCAGCACGACAGGGCCCCTGAGAACCACCCACCACCGGCCATGGAGCAGCGCGCCGAGGAGGAGGTAAGTGTGTGTCCCATTTGTTTGGCAGGTTGTGAAGATGGAGAGAACACGACCATCCTGGCCTGCGATCACGAGTTCCACACCAGCTGCATCTGCCGATGGTTTGGAGAGAACCCCACCTGTCCACTCTGCCGGGCTGATTTTTCCAACCAGCTATTTCTCCTTCGGAACTACGTACACGAAGTCGTCAATGGAGACATGTGGATTGGGTATGTAATTGGTGATGATGGTGCTATTTACGTTCAGTTTATTGCAGTCGGTAATTTGACCATCTTGCTTTAAAAGCCTGGATGACATCAGCTGTGTTGGAAATGTATATGACAACTGGTGTTGTGTATGTAATATTTTTTTTTTTCAATATATATTATACTATTAGTATTATTATTATACATGTTTACCTGTTTAAACCATACTTGTAGTAGTTATAGGTTAACGCTTTGAAAAAAAAACAACAAAAAAATAAAAAAAAAAACAACAAAAAAACAAAAAAAAATTTCTTCTTCTTATTATTTACTCTTAGCCATTTTATGATTGTAATATAGTATTTAATGCTTTGAAAAAAAAACAAAAAAAGTAAAAAAAAAATTAGTATTATTATTATTATCCGTTTTATGATTGTAGGAGTTATAGTATTTAATACTTTGAAAAAAAAAAAAAAATAAATAAAAAATGTATTATTATTAGCCGTTTTATGATTGTAGATGTTATAATATTTAATGCTTTGAAAAACATGGCCGGATCTAGGGGGGTGCTGGGGTGGACTGCACCCCCATAGATTTCAGTGGTGCCCCCCCAGACTACTGAGCTCCTTCCCCCCCATCCCCACACTCAGAGCCGGGACAAAGGAAAGGAAGCCTGGAGTTAAGTCCTGAAAGTGACAAGAGAGCAAGGAGTAGCGGTTCTGTGCTCTGCCCCCTCCTCCTGTCAGAACAGTGCTGCTCCATATAGCTGATGACACAGGATCGCTCCGTCCATCGGACTGTACACAGTTTCAATACCTGCCCCTATCTCTTCCAAGGACCGCTTATCTCCCACAGCAGTAAATGTAGATCGGGGCGGGTAATGAGACTGTGTACAGCCCCATGGTCAGAGCGATCCTGTGTCATCAGCTATATAGAGCAGTTCTGTTCTGACAGGAGGAGGGGGCAGAGCACAGCACCGCTCCTCTAGACTGTAATTTGGGGGGAGGGGGGGCTTACAGGCAAATTGTACATAATGAGGGGAGAGGTGTGGGGGAAACAGTCATTTCTGCTTGGGATGAGAAGGGGCTATCTGTGCTGGAAAGGGTAATGGCAGTTGCGGGGGGGATTCTGTTAGAAGGATTTGGGGGGATTTAAGCCAGGAGGGGGCATGGGGGAAATGTTTGTGCCTATTTGTGCTAAGAGGAGGCGGGGGATTTGGGCTAAGTGGGGGCAGAGGATTTGGAAAAGGAGAGGATCTGTGCTGGGAAGGGTACTTTGGAAGGGGTTGTACTAGGAGTAGGAATTTAGAGGAATTTGACATAGGGAGGGTATTGGAAGATGGGGATTTGGGGGAGGGGGGATTTGTTCTAGAAGGAGGATGGGGGATATGTGCTAGGAGGGGGGATTAGCGGGGAGATTTGTGCTATAAGGGGGGATAGGGGCGATTGTGCTAGGAGAGGGGATTGGAGGGATATGTGCTAGCAGAGAGGATTAGCGGGGAGATTTGTGCTAGAAGGGCGGATGAGGTTGATTGCGCTAGGAGAGGGGATTGGAGGGAATTGTGCTAGGAGGTAAGATTGGGGGGATTTGTGCTAGTAAGAGGTGATGGAATTTGGGTTAAGAGGGGGGACTGGGGGGGGGGGGGGATTTGGAGATTTGTGCTTGGATGGGAAATTTGAAACGAAGGTGGATGTGTGCATGGAGGGATTATTTTTTGGGCGAGGGAGATTTGTGCTAGGATGAGGGAATTGGGGGCACTGGAAGCGGAATTGGGGGGCAAAGATTTGTGCTGGGAAAGGGGTCTATACTGGGAGGAGGGGGAATTTTTGCATTGTTGTGTGGGGAGAATTTTGGTTTGCAGACACAAGTTATGCTTGGGGGGAGCATGCTGATTCATTCTCTTTTCTTTTTGGGGGGGGGGATTTATGCTGAGACATGATGCTCACACATGAGGGGGGGCTTAGTTTGTCATCTTCACCCTGGGAGCTAGTCGACCTTGTCCTGGCACTACACACAGGGCAGTCAATAGATCTCCTCCTCCCCACTCATCACATTGCTGAAATCGGATTCCCTTACAGACACAGCCTCGATCTGCATGTATAGCTGGCTGCTATGTTGCAGTTCTGACCCTGTCCTCTCCTCTTCTGACCCCTGTCCTCTCCTCTTCTGACCCCTGTCCTCTCCTCTTCTGACCCCTGTCCTCTACCCTGCTGACCCCTGTCCTCTACCCTGCTGACCCTCTGTACCCTGCCATGCTGACCTCTGTCCTCCATCCTGCTGACCCGTGTACACTGCCCGTCGGCTTTCTTTACAACTTACCTTTTCTTGGAGCGGGTCCGGTGTCACCCCGTATAGGTTGCATGCTGGCGATCCCCGCAGGATGGATCGGATCCATCCCGCGGGGATTGTCGGCTTGCTTTGCAACTTACCTTTTTGTGGAGCGGGTCCGGTGTCACCCCATGCTTTCGGGGTCACCCGGTGCGGGCCGCACTTGCCTCGGGACGCCACTGCTCCCATCCTCTGCCCTGCTGACCGCCTGTACACTGCCCTCCTGAGTCTTGTACACTCCCCTGCTGACCTCTCATCCTCTGTCCTGCTGACCCCCTGTACACTGCCCCGCTAACCCTTGTACACTGCCTTGATAACCCGCTGTAAACTTCCCAACAAAGTAATGGCCTCTGTACTCTGCCCTACAAACTGCTGTCCCTATCTCTCTGCCCTGCTGGCCCCCCTGTACACTGCCCTAATGACTTCTATACACTGCCCTGCTGACCTCGCATCCTCTGCCCCCATGATGTTTTTTACTGCACCACCACATCAGACAGGCTAGATCCGGCCCTGTTGAAAAAAAAAATGATTACACTAGTATTGTTTATACTGTTATTAATATGATTATATATTTTTAGCTTTTTTAGGATTGTAGTAGTTATACTGTAGTAGCTGATTCTTTGGAAAAAAAAATTATACAATTATACTGGTATTGTTTATATTATTATTTTTATTATTATTATATATTTTTAGCTTTTTTATTATTGAAGTAGTTATAGTAGTTGATTCTTTACAAAAAATGACACTGGTATTGTTTGTATTATTATTATTATTATTATAAACCGGTTGCTGAACAGCCACAGTACATATACTGCGGCAGGGCGGCACCGCTGCACAAAATCACATTTATAAACATCATTCACACTCCCGATGTTTTCGCGGGCAGGGGGGGGCGCGCACGCGCCTCCGCCGACCCGCGGGTGTCACGATTCGATCCCTGAGGGATCAATCATTCAATTTCAGCCAGTGATGTCCGGCTGAAGTTGAATGATTGGTCTTTGTCCTATCCTATCCTGTGTTGACAGTTACACAGGACAGGATATGATGTAAATCTTCTCTGCCTGGGCACATTCCATCCCAGAGAGAGAAGAAGACACAGAAAATGTGAGTACAAAGCACTACACTAACAGTTAGAACACACCTAGGTCACATTTAACCCATTGATCGCCCCCCCCCCCCCCCCGGTTAACCCCTTCACTGCCCTGTTACCAGTGTCATTGTTTACAGTGCATAGATTTTTACTGATTACTGTATTAGTGTCACTGGCGACTTCTGATAGTGTTAGCATCAGTTAGCGCCCATCCCAGAAAGCATCAGATTGCCCGCTAGTACACCAGTAATCATATTTAACCCCTTGATTGCCAGGAACACGCTCACTTGCACACTAAACCTCCATTGCTAGTATAGTGTCTGATTGGATCAATATCTTTGATCAGATCAGCGATATACCAGCGTTCACATTAGTATAGTGTCCCCAAAAATGCAGCGTTAGCGGGATCAGCCCCGACACCTGCGTTTAGCCCCTACGACCCCCCCTTCTTCCCCAGCAAGTGCAGTGTCAGTAGATAACTGTCACTTGATACTTTACACACAAAACCGCAGTGTTCACAGAATCGGACCTGATCTCTGTTAGCACGTGTCGGTAAATTTCCTGTAGCGGTTCAAGCAGTCCCTGACAGCCAGGCGCTCTTTTTCCCGTGAGTCGCACTAGGTACCTATAAATTTAGTGGCCAAAATGTCCAACCAAAGGTACTCTAGTGAAGAGGCCTACAGGATTCGGAGCATGTCAGGTGAGAGCGAAGGTGAAGACTCACTAAAAATTAAAAATACAAATCCCCCCAAAAAAATAAAAAAATTTAAAAACCAAAAATAGTTATAGTTTTTTTTGTTGTCATTTTTTGTGATTGTTCTACTTTTACTGTTTTATTGTTACTGTTTTATTGTTAATCATTTCTGTTTGTAGGAATGCTTTCAGCTGCAACACTGACCTGTTTATTCTGACAGCAACAGGAACTTGCTCTCAGAATAGACATAAATCAATGTGGGCAGGGCTGTTGGATGAGATTTATCATCCACAGTTAAAAAAAAGAGAATATATGCCAAAGCATGGGGGCCTGGGGTGGCCAGTGGGTGGATGGCCCCTATGCTTCGGCATATATATTTTATATTTGTTGGCACACTTCATGTGTGCCCACCATTAGAAGTGGGTGGATGCAGGGAGGTTTTCTAATGGTGGGCATACCACCAAACACTTTTCCTTATAAAGTTGTTTTATTGAGTTTGTTTTATTGTTAACCATTGTTGATTTCCGTGCAGGAATGTCAAACTGCAGCACTGACCTGTTTATTCTGACAGCAATAGGGTCTTGCTTTCAGAATAGACATAAGTAGGTGTGTGCAGTGCTGTCGGATGAGATTTTTCATCCACAGTTAAAAAAAAAGAATATATGCCAAAGCATGGGGGCCTGGGGTGGCCAGTGGGTGGATGGCCCCTATGCTTCGGCATATATATTTTATATTTGTTGGCACATTTCATGTGTGCCCACCATTAGAAGTGGGTGGATGCAGGGAGGTTTTCTAATGGTGGGCATACCACCACACACTTTTCCTTATAAAGTTGTTTTATTGAGTTTGTTTTATTGTTAACCATTGTTGATTTCTGTGCAGGAATGTCAAACTGCAGCACTGACCTGTTTATTCTGACAGCAACAGGGTCTTGCTTTCAGAATAGACATAAGTAGGTGTGTGCAGTGCTGTTGGATGAGATTTTTCATCCACAGTTAAAAAAAAGAGAATATATGCCAAAGCATGGGGGCCTGGGGTGGCCAGTGGGTGGATGGCCCCTATGTTTCGGCATATATATTTTATATTTGTTGGCACACTTCATGTGTGCCCACCATTAGAAGTGGGTGGATGCAGGGAGGTTTTCTAATGGTGGGCATACCACGCACTTTTTCTGGCAGAGATTTCTTCTCTTTTTTTTCATTCAGCCAACAGGCTGCATAAAGAAAAACAAAACATAGCATATACACCCAACAAGGACCAGCGACGTACTGGTACATCACTGGACTTTGAATGGTTATACCAGGGTGATGCCTGCAGCTGCAGGCATCATCCTGGTATCTTTTTTCAGCCGGCAATGGGCTTTCATGTAAAAGCATTTCTAGTGGCTAATTAGCTGCAGGATTGCTTTTACAAGCAGCGGGGGAAAATGCCGCCCCCCTCCTCCTCCCTGAGATAGCATTAAAAGTGATAAAAAAAAAAAAATTAAAGGGACAGTGTAAAAATAATTAAATAAATCAGAAAAAGAAAAAAAAAAAAAAAAGTACCCTCGCCCATCCGCGCACCCCTGCGGTTGTAAGCGTTGACCCTGTGCCAGTATGGAAACAGCGATTGCACCATGCATGTGAGGTATCGCCATGAACGTCAGATCAAGGGCAGTAATTATAGCTCTAGACCTCCTCTGTAAATCTAAAATGGTAGCTTGTAAAGGCTTCACCGCTAGCTCCGGCCAATGGTGTACGTCTGACTGGAAACTGTCAGAACTGTCATCCACTATTGGGCGAAGCTATTGATGAAATCACCGCTAGCTGAGACTTTGGCAGATCATGGCTCTTACTGTTAACTCAGCTGTGATTGGTCAAAGTATTGCACCTGACCTGTTGTCAGATGCAATGCTTTGGCCAATTACAATGTGCCGCCAGAGCGTATTACATTGTGGGGCGCGCGGGCAAACGGCCCAGATAATCGTGTGTTTAGCGATCACATGAACAACCAATGTTCGACATATAGATCAGCCCTAATATACAGCTAAGAGGCTGGAGGTACCACCGAAAGTGCCCCGTTTGTTTGTTTTAGGAGGAATTGGGGGCACGGACTTTGGCTATTGGGAGTAGAAAAGGTCCTGATGTGCGTGGGAATAGACAATGCACCAGGGTGTTGTCAGAGAAAGAAATAGCACCCCATCATTGGTGACAGTGGGAGGAATTGTGACCCACCATGAGTGTCATTGGGAGGAATTGTGACCCACCATGAGTGTCATTGGGAGGAATTGTGACCCACCATGAGTGTCATTGGGAGGAATTGTGACCCATCATGAGTGTCATTGGTAGGAATTGTGACCCATCATTAGTGTCATTGGGCCCTATTACTGCTGTCATTGGAAGGAATTATGACCATTTTTGGTGTCATTGGGAGGAATTATGACCCATCATGAGTGTCATTGGGAGGAATTGTGACCCATCATGAGTGTCATTGGGAGGAATTGTGACCCATCATGAGTGTCATTGGGCCCTATTACTGCTGTCATTGGAAGGAATTATGACCGGTTTTGGTGTCATTGGGAGGAATTATGACCCATCGTTGGTGTCAATGGGCCCCATTACTGTTGTCATTGGCAGGAATTGCGACCCATCGTTGGCGTCATTGGGAGGAATTGTGACCCATCGTTGGTGACAATGAGAGGAACTGTGACGCTTCGTTGGTGTCATTGGGAGGAATTGTGACCCATCGTTGGTGTCACTGGGAGGAATTGCGACCCATCGTTGGCGTCATTGGGAGGAATTGTGACCCATCGTTGGCGTCATTGGGAGGAATTGTGACCCATCGTTGGCGTCATTGGGAGGAATTGTGACCCATCGTTGGTGTCATTGAGAGGGACTGTGAAGCTTCGTTGGTGTCATTGGAAGGAATTGTGACCCATTGTTGGTGTCATTAAGAGGGACTGTGATGCTTCGTTGGTGTCATTGGGAGGAATTGTGACCCATCGTTGGTGTCATTGGGCATAATTACTGGTGTCATTGGGAGGAAATGCGCCCCTTCATTGGTGGCAGTAGGGGGAATTATGTCCCTTTGTTGCTATCAGTGGATGGAATAGTGCCCCAAGGGCTGGACAAAGGGCCGCAGTTTGGAGACCACGGCTGTAGAAGATGGAAAACCTTTCCTTCCTGAGATCAGTTCCACTGTAAAAGAATGAGGTGTGTCACCAGATTCCATATTTCCTTCCAATCCAAACAGCTGGATCTCTATGATTGGAGGAGAGAAGACATGGCAATGTATGGGGGTCACTGTCATCACTCAGAGCGTCCCGCTACAAAGACAAGTCTACACCCCCCACAGGGGACTAGGGGGAGGAGGAGCCAGTACCCCCCCATCTATACACACCTTACCTCTCACCATATACATCGTACTCCATACCAATCCCGGGATCTATTCATCCATCCTATGGGGAGTGCTGTGCACCCCTCCCCTCCCCCATCACACCACTCACCACAATGACCCCCCCCCATCCACATCTACACTATGGCACACCCCATATGTTTCCTACACACTCTTCTACATCACAGCGCACTCCAGGTGTCCCCCATACACTCTCCTATACCCCATAACACACTCCATGCGTCCCCTATTCACCACTATAACACATCGCACACATCTACCATACACTATCCTAAACCCCATAACACACTCCATGCATCCCCCATACACTGTCCTATACCCCATAACGCACTCCCATGCATCCCCCATACACACTCCATATGTCCCCCATACACTCTCCTATACCCCAAAGCGCACTCAACGCCTTCTCCATAACCCAGTCCATACGTCCACCATACAGTCTCCATGATACACTCCATGCGTCCACACACATTCTCCTATACCCCGTAATGCACTCCATGTGTCCCCCATAACACACTCCATACATCTCCCATATACTTGTCTATACCCCATAACGCACTCCCATGTATCCCCCATACACACTCCATGCGTCCCCATACACTTTCCTATACCCCGTAACACACTTCATGCCTCCTCCATACGCTCTCCTATACCCCATAACAACATGCGTCCACCACACTTTGTCCGATACCCCATAACACCCTCCATGTGTCCCCATACTCTCCTATACCCCCTAACACACTCCTTGTGTCCTTTATACACTGTCCTACACCCCACAACATACTCCATGCATCCCACATACACTCTCCATAACACACTCTGTGTTGCCCATAAACTCTCCTAAACTCGGAAAGCACTCCATGCGTCCCCCATACACTCTCCTATACCCCAAAGCGCACTCCATGCCTTCTCCATAACACACTCCATGCGTCCCCATACATTCTCCTATACCCCGTAATGCATTCCATGTCTCCCTCATACACTCTCGTATACCCAATAACACACTCCATGCATCCCCTATTCACCATCCATAACCCATTCCACGCATCTACCATACACTATCCTATACCCCATAACACACTCCATACATCTCCCATATACTCGCCTATACCCCATAACACACTCCAAGCACCCCCCATACACTGTCCTATACCCCATAACACACTCCATACATCTCCCATATACTCGCCTATACCCCATAACACACTCCAAGCACCCCCCATACACTGTCCTATACCCCATAACACACTCCATACATCTCCCATATACTCGCCTATACCCCATAACACACTCCAAGCACCCCCCATACACTGTCCTATACCCCATAACACACTCCATACATCTCCCATATACTCGCCTATACCCCATAACACACTCCAAGCACCCCCCATACACTGTCCTATACCCCATAACACACTCCATACATCTCCCATATACTCTCCTATACCCCATAACACACTCCAAGCACCCCCCATACACTGTCCTATACCCCATACATCTCCCATATACTCGCCTATACCCCATAACACACTCCAAGCACCCCCCAGACACTGTCCTATACCCCATAACGCACTCCCATGCGTTCTTCATACACACTCCATGCTTCCCTTATTCACCATCCATAACACACTTCACGCATCTACCATACACTGTCCTATACCCCATAACACACTCCATGCATACCCCATACACACTTCATGCGTCCCCCATACACTCTCCTATACCCCGTAATGCACTCCATGCGTCCCCCATACACTCTCCTATATCCCGTAACCCACTCAATGTGTCCCCCATTCACTCTCATATACCCCATAACACACTCCATGCGTCCCCTGTTCACCATCCATAACACACTCCACGCATCTATCATACACCATCATATACCCCATAACACACTCCATGCATCCCCCATACACTGTCCTATACCCCATAATGCACTCCCATGCGTCCTCCATACACTCACCTATAACCCCATAACACACTCCATGCATCCCCCATACACTCTCCATAAAACACTCCATGCATACCCTATACACTCTCATATATCCCATAACACACTCCATGGGTCCTCCATACATTCTCCTTTACCCCATAACACACTCCATGTGTCCCCCATACACATTCCTATACCCTGTAATGCACTCCATGCGTCCCCCATACACTCTCCTATACCCCATAACACTCCATGCATCCCCTATACATTCTCCTCTCTCCCTTAATACACTCCATGCACTACACACACACTTTCTTATACTCCACACATTCCATGTGTCCCCATACACTCTACATAGCACACTCCATGCGTCTCGCATACACTCTACATAACTCACTCCATGAGTTCCCCCATACACTCTCCTATACCCCATAACACTCCATGCATCCCCTATACATTCTCCTCTCTCCCTTAATACACTCCATGCACTACACACACACTTTCTTATACGCCACACATTCCATGTGTCCCCATACACTCTACATAGCACACTCCATGCGTCCCGCATACACTCTACATAACTCACTCCATGAGTTCCCCCATACACTCTCCTATACCCCATAACACTCCATGCATCCCCTATACATTCTCCTCTCTCCCTTAATACACTCCATGCACTACACACACACTTTCTTATACTCCACACATTCCATGTGTCCCCATACACGCTACATAGCACACTCCATGCGTCCCGCATACACTCTACATACCTCACTCCATGAGTTCCCCCATACACTCTCCTATACATTCTCCTCTCTCCCTTAATACACGCCATGCATCCCTCATTCACTCTCTTATACTCCACACATTCCATGCGTCCCCATACACTCTCCATAACTTACTCCATGCATCCCGCATACACTCTCCATAACACACTCCATGCGTCCACCATACACTCTGCATAACATACTCCATGTGTCCTCCATACAATCTCCTATACCTAACACACTCTCTTATACCCCATAGTGCACTCCATACGTTCCCCATACACTCTCAATAACAAACTGCATGCATCCTCCATACAATCTCCAAAACACACTCCATGCGTCCCCAACACACCCCTCCATATTCCCTGCACACTCCATGCATTCTCAACTATCCTATACCCCATACGTTCCCCATACACTCTCCATAACAAACTCCATCCATCCTCCATACAATCTCCATAACACACTCCATGCATCCACCATACACTCTGCATAACATACTCCATGTGTCCTCCATACAATCTCCTATACCTAACACACTCCACACTCTCTTATACCCCATAGTGCACTCCATACGTTCCCCATACACTCTCAATAACAAACTGCATGCATCCTCCATACAATCTCCAAAACACACTCCATGCGTCCCCAACACACCCCTCCATATTCCCTGCACACTCCATGCATTCTCAACTATCCTATACCCCATACGTTCCCCATACACTCTCCATAACAAACTCCATCCATCCTCCATACAATCTCCAAAACACACTCCATGCGTCTCCAACGCACCCCTCCATATTCTCTGCACACTCCATGCATTCCCCACAACACACTCCATGCGCCCCCCCCCCCTTCCCCCATACACCCCTCCATGCTTCCAGCACATTCCATGCAGTCAGCAGTCCTCTGTCCTCCTCGTTCTTCCGGGTCTTTCTATGCCCCGCCCACGTACACCGCTCTGTACCACCCCCCCCCGACACTCTACGGCATGTAATGGCTCCGCCCTGACAAATGACTCACCTTTCACACTCCGCCCCTCTACTATACAACCCAACCACAGACTTCCGGAAAGTTTTTGTGTTTGAAGAACTATTTTCCGATTCATTCTTGGAAGTGTAATTCAGAGCTGTGCCGTCTGCCTTTAGATAGTGGAAGATCCAGGCACGGAGGACTACAACTCCCAGAAGGAAGTGCGCCCTATTAATGCCCAACCTAAACCGAATCAAGAATCAGGAAGGCAGAATCCCCACCCATCTTGAGGCGGTGCTCCACTTCTTTAGGTGGTGGGCGCGATTTGTCAGCTACAGATGGAGCTGACCGGGGTGCCGGAGGCACAGTTCGGATGCTAATAGGAGCCGGGCGGGCGCTAGCAGGGCGCAAGGCGGGCAGAGGTTAGGCGAGAACATTGCGCCGGGCATGAGCCGTGTTTGTCCAGTCATGTTGGTACCTCTAGCGCCTCCTCTCGCCTCTCCCGCTTTCTCGGTAGTTGACAAGCTCCGCCCACAAGCTCTAGAAGTGGAGCGTCGCACTCAAGGATAGATTATGGGCGGAGATTCCGTCATGCCTCTTCCTGATTCGCTAATGGCGCTCAGGGCGGGGAGAAGGGAGGTGCTAGTAGTCGATGGAATCATATCGCAGGGTAGGAAGCCCCCACTGACTGTAGGGTCGCGCATTCCCTGCCCCACTGGAAACGCCTACAAAGGGGAGTGGCCACACTGCAGCCCCGCCTAGTTGCACGGACGTTCGATCTCCTCCAATCAAATGGACACACAGCGATCGGTCGGTGGGTTGTGATGTGGCAGCGTGGTCGGAAACACCGAGCCGGGATCGGTCCCCCATGAAATGACTGGATTCTTCCTGTGTCTGGGTTTTCCTCCTAATAAAGGACTTTTTCTAAGTGTGGTGTCTCTCGTCTCTATTGCTGGATTGGATGGTTGTGAAGGAGCAACAAGGTGTACTATGTACCCCATACTGTTCCACGGAGGGGGCGGGATCTGGGGCCCTCTTACTTTTCAGGGGACTTCCACATTCTGATAAGTCACCCACCGAACCTCACAACCACCGGGCCAGAGTTGTGATGAAGAGGCCCTTGTCCTCATCAACATGGGGGCCGGCTACTGTGCCTGGGGTCACCCCTGCCAGGGACCCCCCATGTTGAGGGCATGTGGCCCGGTAAGATTCAGGAGGGGGGGGCTGCATGCCCACCCCCCCTTTCCTGGCCTGCCAGGCATTGTGCTCGGATGAAGGGTCTGGTAGGGCTTCTGGGGGGAACCCTACGCTAAATTTTTCACTGGTGTTCCCCTTAAAAGCCTTACCAAATCTGAAGGGCCTGGTATGACATATGGGGGCACCTCCGCATTTTGTTTTATGGGGTCTGATATGGGGGACCCCATGGATGTTTTTGAAATTCCAGTCAGACTAGTCTTAAAGAGCCTGCTATGGCTTTTTTGGGGGGACTATACACACATTTGTCACATTTATAGGGCCTGGTGTGGCTTTTAGTGGGGACCGCACACATTTTGGGAATTCTAGTCAGAGCAGACCTAAAGGGCCTGGCATGGCTTTTGGGGGACCGCATGCATATTTTTGGAATTTCAGCCAGAGAAGACCTAAAGGGCGTGGTATGGCTTTTGACCCCATTCATTTTTGGGGGTTCCAGTCAGGCCAGGCCCAAAGAGTCCAGTATGGCTTTTGGTGGGAGGGGTACACATGCATAACTTTGGGGGGCCACTCACTTCAGACCTAAAATGTCTGGTTTGGGTTGTTTTGATGAAGCGGGGGGAGGGTTGCAGCAAGACCAGACCTGAAGGGCCTGGTATGACTTTTGGCAGGGAGGGACCCCACACCATTTTGAGGGGTTCCAGTCACATCAGACCTTAAGGGCCTTGTATGACTTTTGGGGGACCTACAGTGAAGGAAATAAGTATTTGATCCCATGCTGGTTTTGAATGTTTGCCCACTCACAAAGAAATGATCAGTCTAAAAATCAAATGGTAGGTGTATTGTAACACAGAGACAGAATAGCAACAACAATTTCAAAAGAAATGCATGTCTAAAAAATGATGCACTGATTTGCATGTTCATGAGGGAAATAAGTATTTGATCTCCTTCACAAAACAGTACTTGGTGGCCAATCCCTTGTTGGCAATCACGTTTTCACCACCATGTTTGACAGTTGGGATGGTGTTCTTGGGGTCATAGGCAGCATTCATCCTCCTACAAACACGGCGAGTTGAATTGATGCCAAAGAGCTTGATTTTGGTCTCATCTGACCACAGCACTTTCAACCAGTCCTCCTCTGCATTATTCAGGTGATCAGTGGTAAACTTCAGACGGTCCTGGACATGTGCTTTCTTGAACAGAGGGCACTGCAGGATTTCAATCCTTGTTGCGTAGTGTGCTACCAATTGTTTTCTTGGTGACTGTGGTCCCAGCTGCCTGGAGATCATTGACAAGATCCTCACGTGTAGTTCTGGGATAATTCCTCACTGTTCTCATCATCATTGACACTCCACGAGGTGAGATCTTGCACGGTGCACCAGATCTAGGGAGACTGACAGTTGTTTTGCGTTTCTTATATTTGCGAACGATTGCACCAACTGTTGTCGCCTTCTCACCAAGCTGCTTGGCGATAGTTTTGTAGCTCAGTCCAGCCTTGTGTAGGTCTACAATCTCGTCCCTGACATCCTTGGAAAGCTCTTTGGTCTTCTCCATGGTGGAGAGTTTGGAATCTGATTGTTTAATTGCTCCCATGGACAGGTGTCTTTTATACAGGTAACAAAATGAGATTAGCAGCACTCCCTTTAAGAGACTGCTTCTAATCTCAGCTTGTTACCTGTATGAAAGACACCTGGTAGCCAGAAATCCTGCTGAATGATAGGGGATCAAATACGTATTTCCCTCGTGAACATGCAAATCAGTGCATCATTTGTTAGACATTCATTCAAAGTCAGCAGGGGATCAAATACTTATTTCCTTCACTGTATATATCTAACTAGAGCTCGGACACTAATAAGGGCCATGGCTGAAAACATCCCAAAATACCACCATGAAATAGAACGCTCCTCTATCTCTCCTCTCCATCCCCCACAAAGGAAATGATGACACAAGGAATAACCACAGGAAAAAACGCACCAAAATGCAATAGGAGAGGAATAAAACGCAGATAAACGTTGGTGAATGTATGTGAGAGTTTCTGCACAAACGTGTGACGAGTCCTATATGAGAGGAGGAGGGGAGGAGAGGAGTACAGGGATATGGGGGAGGACGTCTCCAATGTCATGGGGCATTCTCTGTGTGCGCCCCCCCCCCCAACGCAGGACATTGGTGGGAAGTGAAGCCTTCGGACATGGAGCACACTGCCTTGTACCTGGACAAGGTGGCCGAATGCTGGTGGTGGACTTGAATGGGTCACATTCAGCAGGCACTAGGCCCATCCAAAGCAACAGGTGGGAGATTCCTGCTGCAGCCACTAAGCCAAACATTGCCGCCACGCCATGACTACACCCTTGGACACTGCCTCTGCAGCTACAGGGGGAGGGGTTGGGGGCCAAGAAAAATGCAGCTCATTCGGGAGGTTTTACTGCCCCTCAACCACTAGTGTGAACAAGTCCTTCTGCAGGGGGTTGAGGCATGGTGCTCCAGGTTTTTAATAGTTAACACATATGGTGTGGAGGTGACATAACTCCTACGAGCCACCTCTCAAATGCTTTTATAAAGAGATCTCCTGTGGATTGCTTTTCAGAAGACAACATGTGTAAACAAGGCCTTAGAGGAATCGCTATCTGACCATAGGCAGGCTGGGGCAGCATGAAGTGTGGGCTCCGTACTTCTATGGAACATCAGGGAAATGTACCGGGAAGGAGATCACAGCAGGTCAAAGCTCTACCAATTCCCCAGCATTCAGTCCAGCTATTCAGCTCTGAAGATCCAACTAGAAGGAGCCATTCACACCGGAGCATTGCTATCACTTCTAGGGAAATGCATTTTCCCCGCATATCGGCATAACACACAAAGCTGGGAACAGCACCACATGTGCCATGACATTTCACGTTGTCACCAGAACAGGAATTCAGAGAAAATGTTCCAATGGAGACACTTGTTCCGGTGACAACTGTCTAAAAGGGGATTTCCCTCACATTGGAAAGATATCCTCTCACATCCTGCTGAGTCTACAGGACAGGAAGTGAAGGGAAATCTCCCTCATGAGACACAGGCAATAACAAAAGTTACAGCAGTTCAGGGCTCATTCTACCCTTTTAGCACTCTGAAAAGAGATGTGATGGGTTGCTTTTCAGAGGACATTTGCCAGGCAATGAGGAGACATTAGGTTGTCTCCTCATGGCCTTATTTAAACCCTAAAAAGACTGCACCACCCTGCTGCAATCATGTACACTGCATGCAGTTGTGGCCTGGCCCTATTCACTTGAATGAGTCACATTAGTGTAGGCATATAAAATGTGTGTATCATAGATAGAATGATATATATAAAATATGAGGAAATGCACTATATACACATTCTTGTGTGTGACGTTGGCACTGATAGCGGACCAGACAAACTGCATTTTTTCATATCAAAAGAATAGAATAAGGACTCCTTACTATGTTCATTTATGCACGAGGTCATTACTTTACCTTTGTTATGTTGGGTTCACCAGTTTTTGGATAAATATGTGGAGAGTCAGGGGGAGTTTCAGAGCAGGTTATGTGCAAATCTACCAGCATTGTAAAATGCAAGTTTGTCTGATTAGATTTGGAAAGGTCTTAATATTCATAGTGTACCTGTTTATGGTGAAGAGAATTTCAACGTGGGTGTCGTGTCCACCTTTGTACAAGGATGTTGGAGATTGCCGTTTTGCTATAAACAAGACAAGGAGTATCTATTTAACTTTTTAATTAAAATCAAAATTAAAGAAACGTCCATTCTTTTTTAGTTCCATATTTTATTGAAATAACAGTTAAAAAAAAGAAAGAAAGGGCCCTGGGGGGGCCAAAGCCAACATTACAGCAATAGATGTGAAGGAGAGAGCGGGGAAAGAGAATTTATCCAAAAATACCAAACCAAACATCTGGTCATTAATCAGAACAATGCGTAGGAGTTGCGTACATGAGGTGACAGGCTATATACCAGTAATGAGCTATGAGTACATAACCAAGGCCCTGGTGTGTAGGGGACGATTACAGGATACAGGGTATAGTGCAATGAGCCGCAGTCCCCATGCAGTGGGGGACTAATGATAGAAGGGTCTAGACCTGGATTTCTCTACCAGGGTTCCTCTAGAGCAGCGGTTCTCAACCTGGGGGTCGGGACCCCTTTGGGGGTCGAACGACCATTTCCCAGGGGTCGCCTAAGACCATCGGAAAACACATATTTCCGATGGTCTTAGGAACCGAGACACCGCTCCTCTGACTCAGTCGATGTGTGGGCGGGATGACACGCTGCCCTGTCACCTGGCCACACCTCCGGGATCCCTCAACAACTCCGCCTCCTCGCCGCTGATTGGCCACCGGAACTGTAGCTCAGGAGAGGCACACAGGCGGCCAATCACCGGCGAGGAGGTGGAGCTTGGAGAGGAGGAGCCGAGCGGCAGCGCGCGTAGATCTAAGAAGATCGAGGGAACTGCCGGAGTAAGTGAAGAGGAGAGCGGCCAGAGAAGGAAGACAGCTGACAGGTAAGTGAGAGAGCGAGCCCAGGCTGGAGCAGGGGTCAGCAAGGTAAGTATCATTGGTGTCAGTGGGAGGAATAGTGCCCCATCATTTGTGTGACTAATACCAACAATGGGGCACCATTTCTCCCACTGACACCAATGATGGGGCACTATTTCCTCCCCCCCCCGCACTGACACCAATGATGGGGCACTATTCCTCCCTCCCACTGACACCAACGATGGGGCACTATTCCTCCCCCCCACTGACACCAACGATGGGGCACTATTCCTCCCCCCCACAGACACCAACGATGGGGCACTATTCCTCCCCCCACTGACACCAAGAATGGGGCACTATTCCTCCCCCCACCGACACCAACGATGGGGCCCTATTCCCCCCCCTGACCCCAAAGATGGGGCACTATTTCCCCCTCCACCACACTGAAATCAATGATGGGGCACTATTCCTCCCACTGACACCAATGATGGGGCACTATTCCTCCCACTGACACCAATGATGGGGCACTATTCCTCCCACTGACACCAATGATGGGGCACTATTCCCCCCACTGACACCAATGATGGGGCACTATTCCCCCCACTGACACCAATGATGGGGCACTATTCCCCCCACTGACACCAATGATGGGGCACTATTCCCCCCCCTGACCCCAAAGATGGGGCACTATTTCCCCCTCCACCACACTGAAATCAATGATGGGGCACTATTCCTCCCACTGACACCAATGATGGGGCACTATTCCCCCCACTGACACCAATGATGGGGCACTATTCCCCCCACTGACACCAATGATGGGGCACTATTCCCCCCACTGACACCAATGATGGGGCACTATTCCCCCCACTGACACCAAGAATGGGGCACTATTCCCCCCCCTGACCCCAAAGATGGGGCACTATTTCCCCCTCCACCACACTGAAATCAATGATGGGGCACTATTCCTCCCACTGATACCAATGATGGGGCACTATTCCTCCCACTGACACCAATGATGGGGCACTATTCCTCCCACTGACACCAATGATGGGGCACTATTCCCCCCACTGACACCAATGATGGGGCACTATTCCCCCCACTGACACCAATGATGGGGCACTATTCCCCCCACTGACACCAATGATGGGGCACTATTCCCCCCCCTGACCCCAAAGATGGGGCACTATTTCCCCCTCCACCACACTGAAATCAATGATGGGGCACTATTCCTCCCACTGACACCAATGATGGGGCACTATTCCCCCCACTGACACCAATGATGGGGCACTATTCCCCCCACTGACACCAATGATGGGGCACTATTCCCCCCACTGACACCAAGAATGGGGCACTATTCCCCCCCCTGACCCCAAAGATGGGGCACTATTTCCCCCTCCACCACACTGAAATCAATGATGGGGCACTATTCCTCCCACTGACACCAATGATGGGGCACTATTCCTCCCACTGACACCAATGATGGGGCACTATTCCTCCCACTGAAACCAATGATGGGGCACTATTCCTCCCACTGACACCAATGATGGGGCACTATTCCCCCCACTGACACCAATGATGGGGCACTATTCCTCCCACTGACACCAATGATGGGGCACTATTCCCTCCACTGACACCAATGATGGGGCACTATTCCCCCCACTGACACCAATGATGGGGCACTATTCCCCCCACTGACACCAATGATGGGGCACTATTCCCCCCACTGACACCAACGATGGGGCACTATTCCCCCCACTGACACCAACGATGTGGCACTATTCCCCCCACTGACACCAACGATGGGGCACTATTCCCCCCACTGACACCAACGATGGGGCACTATTCCCCCCACTGACACCAACGATGGGGCACTATTCCTCCCACTGACACCAACGATGGGGCACTATTCCCCCCACTGACACCAACGATGGGGCACTATTCCCCCCACTGACGCCAACGATGGGGCACTATTCCCCCCACTGTCGCCAACGATGGGGCACTATTCCCCCCACTGACACCAACGATGGGGCACTATTCCCCCCACTGACATCAACGATGGGGCACTATTCCCCCCACTGACACCAACGATGGGGCACTATTCCTCCCACTGACACCAACGATGGGGCACTATTCCTCCCACTGACACCAACGATGGGGCACTATTCCTCCCACTGACACCAACGATGGGGCACTATTCATCCCACTGACATCAGTGATGGGGCACTACTCCTTCCACTGACACCAATGATGTGGCACTAGTCCTCCCACTGCAAAATTACAGTTATGAAGTAGCAACGAAAATAATTTTATGGTTGGGGGTCACCACAACATGAGGAACTGTATTAAGGGGTCGCGGCATTAGAAAGGTTGAGAACCACTGCTCTAGAGGTTCCTTAAACAATTTCTGCCTCTTAGATAACTTCCCACTGACACCATTGGTCCTTTTAGCTTTCTGGAAGAGGGTAATTCTTCCCCATGACCCTAAGTGTAAGGAGCATTCTTCCCCCCGACCATCACACTAATGTATCATGAGTTGTAGATATAGTCACTTTTAGCAGAGGTTCCCTGAGACCGGAAAGTTATTTCAAGGCTTCCTCTGTGTTGAAAAGGTTGAGAAAAACTGGTCTAGACCAACCTTTCTCAACCCTTTTATCCCAGCGGCAACCCTTGAAATAACTTTACGGTCTCGGGGAACCCCTACCAGTGAAAAATTGCCCCTTACATTGGTGGTCAATGAGAAGAATGCAACCCCCCCAGACAGCTAGAAAGATCACTGGCTTCAGGCAACTGGCTCTACCAAGTGCCGTTGACCTCAGAACTATGGCAGCCCCATCAAATGGAAGTAGGGGAAGGGAAGCAGAGGAAAAGAGAGGGGAAGAGGGGCATGAGATAAGAAAAAAGGAGATGGGGAGAAGAGTGGGGGAGAGAAGGAGAGCGAGGTAGGAAAGACGCATAGGGTATGGTGTTGGGCCATGAAGGGGAATGGAGGGAAGTGGTAGGTGAGAAGTGTGGGGAGTCCCTCTCAGCTGTTCAGCTGCCCCTCTCCGGCCCAAGCCCCCACCTCTTGAAGTCCATCCTTTTTTATGCTTTCTATCCCCTCTTCCTTTATCAGAAGCTACATGATGAAAATATATATCAATATATTGCACTCAATTAACCAAGTCAATACTGGCATGTAACACCCCCTCCATTACCAAGTTATTTTGCAGTTTTAAAAAGTGTTACTAAACCCACAACTGTAAAATCAGTCTGTGTTTGCAGTAAAGCATGCTGGTTATACTCACTGTGGAACCTAAGGGGTTAAACCTCCACATTATGTAAAAAGGCGGTTTGATCCTGTCTTCTCTGATCCTCCCTTTCTTTTACTGTCCCCAATCCATCTGCTGAAAGTACAGAGCCCCTAGGAGACACTCTGCACATGTTCAGTTTGGTGTGTATTCCTAGTTTTTTGGGGGGAGGGTGCATGTGATCGGTACAGGGCTAATAGGCAATGTCCAGAGGGTCAGGGGTCATACAGCCTCATAGGATAGTCAGAGAAGAATGGAAACACCTCCTATAAGCTTAGCCAGTGCTCGGCTGGACACTAACAGAAGTCACAAGACTGCTATATACTGCTGATGAAAAAAAGTATTTTGCTGTTTCTATTTACTGAAATGATTGCATTTCCATGTTCTGTGTACTGTGGGAGACCAGGTATAGTGAATGCAGGCTCCGGGGTTTAGTAACACTAAGTGCTGTGATAGTGTGACTGACAATTATAGGTCATGCAACACAGGACCCAGATTATTTTTAGATCATTTTTTTTTATACAGATAGAGATTTTGAGGCATTTATAACTACTTTTATATTTTCAACTCAAAAAAGGAAACAAGAACATTTATTTTTTAAACTTCCCTTTACGATATTGTTATCAAACAAAAATGACCCCTTTTGTGAAATCAGACACCTCATGGGGATCCCATGTTTTGCACGCTGGTATTGAGGTGGTTACATAAGGCTTCAGTGATCAATTCAAAGCCAGAGTGACCACAGAGAAAGTGGAAGATATAAATGGGGAGTCGGCCAGATCTGAACTGGAGTGCACTAAGACATATTGGCTCTGCCTGGATCATTTACCATGAAGGGTTACACAAGGGGATTCTCTCAACACAAAACCAGTCATACTACTGTGGGCTGCAGTGTGCGATTGTGTATTACTCCAGGGTCTGATTTACGAAAAACCTATTTTTGGTTCATTTCTAACAGTCATTTTTTTTTGCGGAAATTAAAGAAAATTATTTTTGTAATAAATGAATGAACCCAGCCGGTGTTTACTACTGGAATAGCTTTGATTGGTTTACAACGATCACAAGGCACAGAGCCACTCGGATTGGCTCGAGCCCTCATTTATAAGGGGCATACTACAGCATATGTCCATGCAAGGGCCGTGTTTACCTATGGATGCACAGAACAGTCATGTGGATGCGGGTGCATGCAGGTCCCTGAACTCCACACGGTCTGCATTCGAGGACCCGCACCCACACAGATGTCAAAATGGAAGCAGAGGCTGTCTATGCAGCTGCTGCATCCCAATTGATATCAGTGGGACCGTCTGCACAGAGATGCACGGAACGAACATGTGTGCATCCCCTGTGTGGGTAAACACGGCCCTCGCACAGGCAGAGCACACCCTGTGTGAATGAGGCCTTACATTTTGTGCTGCCTAATGATATTGTGAGTACGCCTGGAAAATGCATGCTTGTTGGGAAAAATGACATATATATTGTATATCTATTCTGTACACATAAATGAGGTGAAGGAGAATAGCAGCTCTTGTTGCCCCTTTGAAAAGCCTTGCACAGTGAATTGCTTTTCAGAGGTCAGTAGAGAAAGCTATCATTTCACTTCCTGCTGAGTCTACAGGACAAGAAGTGAAGGGAAACCTTCCTAATGAACGCGCTGATAAAAAGAAAATTACAACAGTTCTTTACTTAAGGGCTTGTTGCACTGAAGGACTTTAGTACTCTGAAGAGTGGTGGATCGCTTTTCAGAGGACATTTTACAGGTGATAAGGACATGGCCTGCTTTAACCCCTAAAAAATCTGCACCACCACGCTGCAACCGTGTACATTGCACACGGTTGCAGCTTGGACCAATTCACTTGAATTTACTGCCACCAAGTAAACCCCCCTTTTTTACCAGTCAAATGGAAATCTTGTATGTAAATATCACACCACAAGCCAAGTGATTGAGTTGTGACATGGACCTGTTTACTTGAATGGGTCGCATGTGGCGGCTCAACCTCCTGTTTTTACCTCCTGTGACAGCTGTGTGTGTGTGAAGCAATAAAGTATGGATCAGGCGCACTTCTAAAATTGAAAAATGACGCTCCGGGCTGGTTTAACCAGGATGTGGTGGGGGAAGGGCGAGTTCTCACTCAAAACGCACCGCCTTTGTGAGCTGCTGCAGGTGTCAATATATTCTTAAGCAGATATACTGCTACAAGGCGGCAAGGGTGCGCAAAATCACATATATATACACATGTGATTTAGAAGTTCAAGGTAGGGGACACACGTGTGCCATACCCGCACCGCCATTCATGGCCTCGGCTGTCAATCACCGGGTCCCGGCTGGTGATTTCTCGCCGGCACCCAGTGATCGCTGAGTATTTCCGACGGGGGAGAGACCTGTGCATAAACAACACAGATCCTTTCCCTGTCAGCTCCTGTTTTGTGACATCCGTGCCCATTCAGTCTCTGCCCGCATTTTGACAGCAGACATCTCTGGACCCGTGATGGCCCTATGGGCAGCTGGAAGTAAGTGGATTTGTGTCCGTTTACATCAGACTACCTCTGATAAGTCACAATTAGATGCTGAAAAACTGGAAAGGACAACGCCTGTTCTGTCCTATACAGAACCTGAATGGACTCAGAGGTAGGCAGATGTAAATGGGCACGTCCAGTTACAGTCACCTGACCATAGAGCTGCATGGAGCTTTTGATCAGGTCCACCTAAAAACTGATAATTGGAGCTTTCTGGAAATCCTGTGTAAAAAGGGTTTTTTTCATCCCCATCCACTCCAAGTTCCAGAAATTTCAAGGAACAGCAGGAAACACAGGCTGACCCATGATAATGTACCCAACGCAACTAAAAAAAAAAAAAAGGAGCTCTGCACACATGCATAGATCTAAGTAGGTCCTCACTGTAACCTGCGTTAACACGGTGCACAGGTTTGAAGCCGGCCTATAGAGCCCAGTAACAACAAAGTAAGAGGTCATTTGTGCAATGGGGACAAAAACAACCCCCTCCTCCATTTCCTGGTTGCACAACACCCCAATCATGTTAGGTTTGAGATAAAAGCTGTCAAATGTACTTTGTACGCGGTACCTACCAGACTTGCTGCTTATGTCACAGGCACCTCCTCTAATGTGGGTAAAGGGACGCAGAACACCACATTTTGGAGGACATGCCCAAAGGTCAAAGGTTTGGGATTTGTGTATACAATTTTGGGTTTTCTTTGACCCTCGTCAATTTTAAGAAGTCCCCATTACAGGCCCTACTTAACCAACCAATAGAGGAGGAACCAAAGCATTCCAAAAAATTGGTCTGGTTTACATTCCTAGCAGCCAGAATAGCAGTCACCAGGTCCTGGATGTCTTTTGTCCATCCCCTTTTCAGTAGTGAACGCTGTCATGGTAAATGATGCATAAAAAGCCATCAGCCACATTGAATGATAAACTACATTTATTGGAAAGATCATGGGACCCTTGGATAAGTTATATTTCAGCAGACAGACAATCAGCGAAGTTCCAACAAAGGGCAGAGGAGATGGACACGGAACAAAACTCGGATTACCCACATGTCCTGATATTCTTCTTCTAGCTTTCTCTCTCTTCTCTTCCTTTTCTTTCTCTATTCGGCCTTCCTTCTGCATTTACCTGGGTTGTCATATGCACCTGATTAAAGAAACATGTTCATTAGAGTATATCATTTTGGTGAGCACTCAACCTGCGTAAAAAATGTATGGCACAGCTATTGATATGAGAAATATCAAACCAGACCTCAGTACAAAAAATGATGCTGTACATGAAATCCCTTTTGCACTTAAAGGGTAACTCCACTTTCATGGGAAGAAAATTAGCAAACAAATCCCCCCCAAAAAATATAGCGTGTACAATGCCGATCAATGTAATATTGTAATTGAGTGTTATTAAAGATTACCTTTCCTTTTCAATCTGCAGCGTAAATTTTTGTAAATGTAATACAATATGGCTACCTGAAGGTGTTCTGTACACAGATGGTGTACAGAACATCCCCTAGAAATGTCATTTCCTGCTTTTGTGATTGGCTTACTGATTTTCCCAGAAGTCAGCACTAAGATGCAAGTCATATTTTTGGCATCCTCTGCAACAAAAATATAATTTTTGGTGAGATATTCTCAAAGGGAAATCACATCTAAAAAGGGATGCAGACCCTGCCAACTTCCCCAGAGCCTTGCAGGTGCAGCAGCTAATTGATCATTATAAAACCACTCCTATAAAAATTCACTCTGAACATGGGACACAAACAGCTATTCTTTCAGAATAACAAAAGGTAGGAACCCTTGCAATGTAAGTACATCACCCAGAGGGGAAGGTTTTTTTCTCAACAAAAGTGAAGTTACTCTTTAAATTACCTGCTAAGTCTTGGATGCGATGTTCCTATAATTTGTACATTTAATTGCCAATACAAATATTCAAACAGAAAAGCAGTCAAGCGGAGGGAGCATGGACACAAAGGTCCTCTGCTTGCGAGAGGGTAAAGAAAAGTAATAAATAACAAAGTAAAAATATTAAATAATAAAGAAATTTACGTCCTTTTTTCCCATGAATAGAGCTTTCTTTCGGTGGCATTTGATCGCCTGTGTGGTTTTTATTTTTTGCGCTATAAAAAAAAAAAAAAAAGACCGAAAATTTTGAGAAAAAAAACAGTATTGTTGACTTTTTCCTAATAAACACATTAAGTAAAAAAAATTTAAAAATCAAATTTCGTCACAAATTTAGGCCAAAATGTATTCTGTGACGTCTTTGATAAAAAAAAAATCCCAATACACGTAAATGAATTGTTTTATGCAAAAGTTATAGTGTCTACAAATGGCGGTATATATAGTGGAATTTGTTTTTTATACTAGTAATGGTAGCAATCAGCAACTTATAATCAAAAAAATATATAGGTTGCGCTAAACAAAATGAATAAACGAATCAAAAAAATACTGCAGTCAAAAATTAAAATGCAATCAAACAAATGATATATATAAATCAATAATATTGTGAACAATATAAAATAAAAAATGCAGCGCTAAGTAAATAAATGATACTGGTCATAATAAACTGGAAAGTGTTAAAAACCAGAGATATAAAAACAATGCGTAATAAAATCAATATGTAGGTAATAAAACTCTATCAGATAACAACAATAAAGTGCTGAGATAATGGTGGTGATGCGTGCACATAATCTCAAAATATCAAAGTCTTGTGGCTTCCGTGGTGAGAAAGACAAACATTGCACTAACCAGATAGCGCAAAGGAAATGCGCATGGAGCAATTAAGACCAGCTCCTGGTACTCAGGGTATATGATACTGGAAGGAAGTGGTGTCATCTATGTAGTAGCCACTAGGTGTCCTCCATCTGAGAGAAAAGCATCCAGGATCCAGGAATGTCAGCCACAGCCACCAGGGGGGGTTTTGTTACACACAGCTCCCAGCCACAGCAAAGTACCTTCAAAACACAGGCTCCCAAGGAAATAAAGAGCCCGCAGAGAAGGCCTCCAATAGTGTGATAATGTTTTATTCAGGGGTAAAACAAATAACAAATAGAAAACCAACTTACATTAGTAGCTCAGCCGTCAGGAGACAGCTGGCTTGGTAGTACATGTACAAGAAGCAGTGAAATGGCACTTCCCTGACGCGTATCGTGTCCATACACATCATCAGAGCGAATCCTTTGCGCTATCTGGTTAGTGCAATGTTTGTCTTTATCACCACGGAAGCCACAAGACTTTGATATTTTGAGATTATGTGCACGCATCACCACCATTATCTCAGCACTTTAATGCACTTTATTGTTGTTATCCGATAGAGTTTTATTACCTACATATTGATTTTATTACGCATTGTTTTTATATCTCTGGTTTTTAACACTTTCCAGTTTATTATGACCAGTATCATTTATTTACTTAGCGCTGCATTTTTTATTTTATATTGTATACTGTGTATGGGTTCTCGAGGTACCTTTTAATGCTAGCGGCTACTACATATTCTATACCCAGCGCACGATATCTCATCTCTTTTAATAATATTGTGAAGTCCAAAAAAAGTCCAAAGTAATACGTGATGAAATAATAGTTGATCCAAATATCACCAAAAGTGCATCCACCACCGAATGAATTGAATAAACTCACCAGAGCGAGATGCTGATCATGTTATAAATCAGCATAGAACGCTTTCTGCTCTGGGAGCAATGATCAATAACTTGGGGCTGCAACACTGGGAATTTAGTAACTGGTATCCAGGGAGCAATACTCTGCAGGGAATATATATCATCCAGATCCACTTCACCCCTCAGTCACCGACTCTTTAGGATGATCAGACCTCCACTCAAAATACAAGGGAATAAAGACTCATGGTGCAGTACTTCATAAAACTTCCAATTTACTCAAAACACATTGCACTTACAAAAAGCAGTGTCTTAGCCGACGCCAGCATGAACAGCGCGTTGAATATCACAGACACGGACCCAGCCTGGCTGCGCATGCGCCGTATCAACGACTCGGGAACGTCCTGACGTCACATCCAAAGGCTCCGCCCCATGCGTTTCGCCATCGACGTCTTCACATGACGTCCTCTGGTGAGTTTATTCAATTCATTCGGTGCTGGATGCACTTTTGGTGATATTTGGATCAACTATTATTTCATGACGTATTACTTGGGACTTTTTTTGGACTTCACAATATTATTGATTTATATATCATTTGTTTGATTGCATTTTAATTTTTGACTGCAATATTTTTTTGATTAGTTTATTCATTTTGTTTATTTTTTTGATTTACGCACCCTATTTTTATAGGTTAGGTTTTGCCGCTATTTTTACACTGTGTTCCGTGGCGCTATATTTTAAAATCAGCAACTTATAGTGGGACTGCAGGGGGGCATTCTAACACTGAGCGATGTGGAATGGGACACTGACTAACTGTCACTGAGATCACCAGTGACACCAAAATAGCAATCAGTACTAATATAAAGCACGGACACTGTACTAATGACACTGGGCAGGAAGGGGTTAACTTCTGGGGCGATCAAAGGGTTAACTGTGTGCTGTTTCGCTGTGTGTGTGCTTTACACTGTAAGCACACTGCTTTGTATGGCTTTGCAATGCAGAGCCATACAAAGCAGTGTGCAGGAGCTGACAGAGGAGGGATCTGTTTGTTTACAAATAGGTCTCTACCCGGACCGTGATACACGGTGATCGCCGTGTGCCGGCGGGAAATCATTGGCCGGGACCGGGTGATTTTCAGCCAAGGCCGTGCACGCCCCCTACCCAGAAATGCAAAATCACGTATATAAATATACACATGTGATTTTGCGCACCCCTGCCACCCTGTAGAAGTATTTCTGCTATAGGCCGGTGGGAAAGCGGTTAAACACTACAGCTAAATATTTCAGGATATTTTTTTATTGGACCCTTTCC